>NW_027362761.1:1236117974-1237317974 GCF_046119375.1 Phyllobates terribilis | reverse complement strand
TGATTGGTTGTTATACTGCTGTGGTGAGATGTAAGCTGTGCTGTGATTGGTTGTTATACTGCTGTGGTGAGATATAAGCTGTGCTGTGATTGGCTGTTATACCGCTGTGGTGAGATATAAGCTGTGCTGTGATTGGTTGTTATACCGCTGTGGTGAGATATAAGCTGCGCTGTGATTGGTTGTTATACTGCTGTGGTGAGATATAAGCTGCGCTGTGATTGGTTGTTATACTGCTGTGGTGAGATATAAGCTGTGCTGTGATTGGTTGTTATACCGCTGTGGTGAGATATAAGCTGTGCAGTGATTGGTTGTTATACCGCTGTGGTGAGATATAAGCTGTGCTGTGATTGGTTGTTATACTGCTGTGGTGAGATATAAGCTGTGCTGTGATTGGCTGTTATACTGCTGTGGTGAGATATAAGCTGCGCTGTGATTGGCTGTTATACCGCTGTGGTAAGATATAAGCTGTGCTGTGATTGGCTGTTATACCGCTGTGGTGAGATATAAGCTGCGCTGTGATTGGTTGTTATACCGCTGTGGTGAGATATAAGCTGTGCTGTGATTGGCTGTTATACCGCTGTGGTGAGATATAAGCTGCGCTGTGATTGGTTGTTATACCTCTGTGGTGAGATATAAGCTGTGCTGTGATTGGCTGTTATACCGCTGTGGTGAGATATAAGCTGCGCTGTGATTGGTTGTTATACCTCTGTGGTGAGATATAAGCTGCGCTGTGATTGGTTGTTATACTGCTGTGGTGAGATATAAGCTGTGCTGTGATTGGTTATTATACCGCTGTGGTGAGATATAAGCTGTGCTGTGATTGGTTGTTATACCGCTGTGGTGAGATATAAGCTGCGCTGTGATTGGTTGTTATACCGCTGTGGTGAGATATAAGCTGCGCTGTGATTGGCTGTTATACCGCTGTGGTGAGATATAAGCTGTGCTGTGATTGGCTGTTATACCGCTGTGGTGAGATATAAGCTGTGCTGTGATTGGTTGTTATACCGCTGTGGTGAGATATAAGCTGTGCTGTGATTGGCTGTTATACTGCTGTGGTGAGATATAAGCTGCGCTGTGATTGGTTGTTATACTGCTGTGGTGAGATATAAGCTGTGCTGTGATTGGTTGTTATACCGCTGTGGTGAGATATAAGCTGTGCTGTGATTGGTTGTTATACCGCTGTGGTGAGATATAAGCTGCGCTGTGATTGGTTGTTATACTGCTGTGGTGAGATTTAAGCTGCGCTGTGATTGGCTGTTATACTGCTGTGGTGAGATATAAGCTGCGCTGTGATTGGTTGTTATACCGCTGTGGTGAGATATAAGCTGTGCTTTGATTGGTTGTTATACCGCTGTGCTGAGATATAAGCTGTGCTGTGATTGGTGGTTATACTGCTGTGGTGAGATATAAGCTGCGCTGTGATTGGTGGTTATACTGCTGTGGTGAGATATAAGCTGCGCTGTGATTGGTTGTTATACCGCTGTGCTGAGATATAAGCTGCGCTGTGATTGGTTGTTATACTGCTGTGGTGAGATATAAGCCGTGCTGTGATTGGTGGTTATACTGCTGTGGTGAGATATAAGCTGCGCTGTGATTGGTTGTTATACCGCTGTGCTGAGATATAAGCTGTGCTGTGATTGGTGGTTATACTGCTGTGGTGAGATATAAGCTGTGCTGTGATTGGTTGTTATACTGCTGTGGTGAGATATAAGCTGCGCTGTGATTGGTTGTTATACCGCTGTGGTGAGATATAAGCTGCGCTGTGATTGGTTGTTATACCGCTGTGATGAGATATAAGCTGCGCTGTGATTGGTTGTTATACCGCTGTGGTGAGATATAAGCTGTGCTGTGATTGGCTGTTATACTGCTGTGGTGAGATATAAGCTGCGCTGTGATTGGTTGTTATACTGCTGTGGTGAGATATAAGCTGTGCTGTGATTGGTTGTTATACTGCTGTGGTGAGATATAAGCTGTGCTGTGATTGGTTGTTATACTGCTGTGGTGAGATATAAGCTGCGCTGTGATGAGATATAAGCTGCGCTGTGATTGGTTGTTATACCGCTGTGGTGAGATATAAGCTGTGCTGTGATTGGTTGTTATACTGCTGTGGTGAGATGTAAGCTGTGCTGTGATTGGTTGTTATACCGCTGTGGTGAGATATAAGCTGTGCTGTGATTGGTTGTTATACTGCTGTGGTGAGATATAAGCTGTGCTGTGATTGGCTGTTATACCGCTGTGGTGAGATATAAGCTGTGCTGTGATTGGTTGTTATACCGCTGTGGTGAGATATAAGCTGCGCTGTGATTGGTTGTTATACTGCTGTGGTGAGATATAAGCTGCGCTGTGATTGGTTGTTATACTGCTGTGGTGAGATATAAGCTGTGCTGTGATTGGTTGTTATACCGCTGTGGTGAGATATAAGCTGTGCAGTGATTGGTTGTTATACCGCTGTGGTGAGATATAAGCTGTGCTGTGATTGGTTGTTATACTGCTGTGGTGAGATATAAGCTGTGCTGTGATTGGCTGTTATACTGCTGTGGTGAGATATAAGCTGCGCTGTGATTGGCTGTTATACCGCTGTGGTAAGATATAAGCTGTGCTGTGATTGGCTGTTATACCGCTGTGGTGAGATATAAGCTGCGCTGTGATTGGTTGTTATACCGCTGTGGTGAGATATAAGCTGCGCTGTGATTGGTTGTTATACCTCTGTGGTGAGATATAAGCTGTGCTGTGATTGGTTGTTATACTGCTGTGGTGAGATATAAGCTGTGCTGTGATTGGTTGTTATACCGCTGTGGTGAGATATAAGCTGCGCTGTGATTGGTTGTTATACTGCTGTGGTGAGATTTAAGCTGCGCTGTGATTGGCTGTTATACTGCTGTGGTGAGATATAAGCTGCGCTGTGATTGGTTGTTATACCGCTGTGGTGAGATATAAGCTGTGCTTTGATTGGTTGTTATACCGCTGTGCTGAGATATAAGCTGCGCTGTGATTGGTGGTTATACTGCTGTGGTGAGATATAAGCTGCGCTGTGATTGGTTGTTATACCGCTGTGCTGAGATATAAGCTGCGCTGTGATTGGTTGTTATACTGCTGTGGTGAGATATAAGCCGTGCTGTGATTGGTGGTTATACTGCTGTGGTGAGATATAAGCTGCGCTGTGATTGGTTGTTATACCGCTGTGCTGAGATATAAGCTGTGCTGTGATTGGTGGTTATACTGCTGTGGTGAGATATAAGCTGTGCTGTGATTGGTTGTTATACCGCTGTGGTGAGATATAAGCTGTGCTGTGATTGGCTGTTATACTGCTGTGGTGAGATATAAGCTGCGCTGTGATTGGCTGTTATACAGCTGTGGTGAGATATAAGCTGCGCTGTGATTGGTTGTTATACCGCTGTGCTGAGATATAAGCTGTGCTGTGATTGGTTGTTATACCGCTGTGGTGAGATATAAGCTGTGCTGTGATTGGCTGTTATACTGCTGTGGTGAGATATAAGCTGCGCTGTGATTGGTTGTTATACTGCTGTGGTGAGATATAAGCTGTGCTGTGATTGGTTGTTATACCGCTGTGGTGAGATATAAGCTGTGCTGTGATTGGTTGTTATACCGCTGTGGTGAGATATAAGCTGCGCTGTGATTGGTTGTTATACTGCTGTGGTGAGATTTAAGCTGCGCTGTGATTGGCTGTTATACTGCTGTGGTGAGATATAAGCTGCGCTGTGATTGGTTGTTATACCGCTGTGGTGAGATATAAGCTGTGCTTTGATTGGTTGTTATACCGCTGTGCTGAGATATAAGCTGCGCTGTGATTGGTGGTTATACTGCTGTGGTGAGATATAAGCTGCGCTGTGATTGGTTGTTAGACCGCTGTGCTGAGATATAAGCTGCGCTGTGATTGGTTGTTATACTGCTGTGGTGAGATATAAGCCGTGCTGTGATTGGTGGTTATACTGCTGTGGTGAGATATAAGCTGCGCTGTGATTGGTTGTTATACCGCTGTGCTGAGATATAAGCTGTGCTGTGATTGGTGGTTATACTGCTGTGGTGAGATATAAGCTGTGCTGTGATTGGTTGTTATACCGCTGTGGTGAGATATAAGCTGTGCTGTGATTGGCTGTTATACTGCTGTGGTGAGATATAAGCTGTGCTGTGATTGGCTGTTATACAGCTGTGGTGAGATATAAGCTGCGCTGTGATTGGTTGATATACCGCTGTGCTGAGATATAAGCTGCGCTGTGATTCGTTGTTATACCGCTGTGGTGAGATATAAGCTGTGCTGTGATTGGTTGTTATACCGCTGTGCTGAGATATAAGCTGCGCTGTGATTCGTTGTTATACCGCTGTGGTGAGATATAAGCTGTGCTGTGATTGGCTGTTATACTGCTGTGGTGAGATATAAGCTGCGCTGTGATTGGCTGTTATACTGCTGTGGTGAGATATAAGCCGTGCTGTGATTGGTTGTTATACTGCTGTGGTGAGATATAAGCTGTGCTGTGATTGGCTGTTATACTGCTGTGGTGAGATATAAGCTGCGCTGTGATTGGTTGTTATACTGCTGTGGTGAGATATAAGCTGCGCTGTGATTGGTTGTTATACTGCTGTGGTGAGATATAAGCTGTGCTGTGATTGGTTGTTATACCGCTGTGGTGAGATATAAGCTGTGCTGTGATTGGTTGTTATACTGCTGTGGTGAGATATAAGCTGTGCTGTGATTGGTTGTTATACCGCTGTGGTGAGATATAAGCTGTGCTGTGATTGGTTGTTATACTCCTGTGGTGAGATATAAGTTGTGCTGTGATTGGTTGTTATACCGCTGTGGTGAGATATAAGCTGCGCTGTGATTGGTTGTTATACTGCTGTGGTGAGATATAAGCCGTGCTGTGATTGGTTGTTATACCGCTGTGGGGAGATATAAGCTGCGCTGTGGTTGGTTGTTATACCGCTGTGGTGAGATATAAGCTGTGCTGTGATTGGTTGTTATACCGCTGTGGTGAGATATAAGCTGCGCTGTGATTGGCTGTTATACCGCTGTGGTGAGATATAAGCTGCGCTCTGATTGGTTGTTATACCGCTGTGGTGAGATATAAGCTGCGCTGTGATTGGTTGTTATACTGCTGTGGTGAGATATAAGCTGTGCTGTGATTGGTTGTTATACCGCTGTGGTGAGATATAAGCTGTGCTGTGATTGGTTGTTATACCGCTGTGGTGAGATATAAGCTGTGCTGTGATTGGTTGTTATACCGCTGTGGTGAGATATAAGCTGTGCTGTGATTGGTTGTTATACCGCTGTGGTGAGATATAAGCTGCGCTGTGATTGGCTGTTATACTGCTGTGGTGAGATATAAGCTGCGCTGTGATTGGCTGTTATACCGCTGTGGTGAGATATAAGCTGTGCTGTGATTGGTTGTTATACTGCTGTGGTGAGATATAAGCTGTGCTGTGATTGGTTGTTATACCGCTGTGGTGAGATATAAGCTGTGCTGTGATTGGTTGTTATACCGCTGTGGTGAGATATAAGCTGTGCTGTGATTGGCTGTTATACCGCTGTGGTGAGATATAAGCTGCGCTGTGATTGGCTGTTATACTGCTGTGGTGAGATATAAGCTGCGCTGTGATTGGCTGTTATACCGCTGTGGTGAGATATAAGCTGTGCTGTGATTGGTTGTTATACCGCTGTGGTGAGATATAAGCTGTGCTGTGATTGGCTGTTATACCGCTGTGGTGAGATATAAGCTGCGCTGTGATTGGCTGTTATACCGCTGTGGTGAGATATAAGCTGCGCTGTGATTGGCTGTTATACCGCTGTGGTGAGATATAAGCTGTGCTGTGATTGGTTGTTATACCGCTGTGGTGAGATATAAGCTGCGCTGTGATTGGCTGTTATACTGCTGTGGTGAGATATAAGCTGTGCTGTGATTGGCTGTTATACCGGTGTGGTGAGATATAAGCTGTGCTGTGATTGATTGTTATACCGCTGTGGTGAGATATAAGCTGTTCTGTGATTGGCTGTTATACCGCTGTGGTGAGATATAAGCTGTGCTGTGATTGGTTGTTATACTGCTGTGGTGAGATATAAGCCGTGCTGTGATTGGTTGTTATACCGCTGTGGTGAGATATAAGCTGTGCTGTGATTGGCTGTTATACCGCTGTGGTGAGATATAAGCCGTGCTGTGATTGGTTGTTATACTGCTGTGGTGAGATATAAGCCGCGCTGTGATTGGTTGTTATACTGCTGTGGTGAGATATAAGCCGTGCTGTCATTGGTTGTTATACTGCTGTGGTGAGATATAAGCTGTGCTGTGATTGGCTGTTATACTGCTGTGGTGAGATATAAGCCGTGCTTTGATTGGTTGTTATACTGCTGTGGGGAGATATAAGCTGTGCTGTGATTGGCTGTTATACCGCTGTGGTGAGATATAAGCCGTGCTGTGATTGGTTGTTATACTGCTGTGGTGAGATATAAGCTGCGCTGTGATTGGTTGTTATACTGCTGTGGTGAGATATAAGCCGTGCTGTGATTGGTTGTTATACTGCTGTGGTGAGATATAAGCTGCGCTGTGATTGGTTGTTATACCGCTGTGGTGAGATATAAGCTGTGCTGTGATTGGTTGTTATACCGCTGTGGTGAGATATAAGCTGCGCTGTGATTGGTTGTTATACTGCTGTGGTGAGATATAAGCTGCGCTGTGATTGGTTGTTATACCGCTGTGGTGAGATATAAGCTGTGCTGTGATTGGCTGTTATACCGCTGTGGTGAGATATAAGCCGTGCTGTGATTGGTTGTTATACTGCTGTGGTGAGATATAAGCTGTGCTGTGATTGGTTGTTATACCGCTGTGGTGAGATATAAGCTGTGCTGTGATTGGCTGTTATACTGCTGTGGTGAGATATAAGCTGCGCTGTGATTGGTTGTTATACTGCTGTGGTGAGATATAAGCTGTGCTGTGATTGGTTGTTATACCGCTGTGGTGAGATATAAGCTGTGCTGTGATTGGCTGTTATACCGCTGTGGTGAGATATAAGCTGCGCTGTGATTGGTTGTTATACTGCTGTGGTGAGATATAAGCTGTGCTGTGATTGGTTGTTATACCGCTGTGGTGAGATATAAGCTGTGCTGTGATTGGCTGTTATACCGCTGTGGTGAGATATAAGCTGTGCTGTGATTGGCTGTTATACTGCTGTGGTGAGATATAAGCTGCGCTGTGATTGGTTGTTATACCGCTGTGGTGAGATATAAGCTGCGCTGTGATTGGTTGTTATACCGCTGTGGTGAGATATAAGCTGTGCTGTGATTGGTTGTTATACCGCTGTGGTGAGATATAAGCTGTGCTTTGATTGGTTGTTATACCGCTGTGCTGAGATATAAGCTGCGCTGTGATTGGTGGTTATACTGCTGTGGTGAGATATAAGCTGCGCTGTGATTGGTTGTTATACCGCTGTGCTGAGATATAAGCTGCGCTGTGATTGGTTGTTATACTGCTGTGGTGAGATATAAGCTGTGCTGTGATTGGTGGTTATACTGCTGTGGTGAGATATAAGCTGCGCTGTGATTGGTTGTTATACCGCTGTGGTGAGATATAAGCTGTGCTGTGATTGGTGGTTATACTGCTGTGGTGAGATATAAGCTGCGCTGTGATTGGTTGTTATACCGCTGTGCTGTGATTGGTGGTTATACTGCTGTGGTGAGATATAAGCTGTGCTGTGATTGGTTGTTATACCGCTGTGGTGAGATATAAGCTGTGCTGTGATTGGCTGTTATACTGCTGTGGTGAGATATAAGCTGTGCTGTGATTGGCTGTTATACAGCTGTGGTGAGATATAAGCTGCGCTGTGATTGGTTGTTATACCGCTGTGCTGAGATATAAGCTGCGCTGTGATTCGTTGTTATACCGCTGTGGTGAGATATAAGCTGTGCTGTGATTGGTTGTTATACCGCTGTGCTGAGATATAAGCTGCGCTGTGATTCGTTGTTATACCGCTGTGGTGAGATATAAGCTGTGCTGTGATTGGCTGTTATACTGCTGTGGTGAGATATAAGCTGTGCTGTGATTGGCTGTTATACCGCTGTGGTGAGATATAAGCTGTGCTGTGATTGGTTGTTATACCGCTGTGCTGAGATATAAGCTGCGCTGTGATTGGTTGTTATACTGCTGTGGTGAGATATAAGCTGCGCTGTGATTGGCTGTTATACTGCTGTGGTGAGATATAAGCCGTGCTGTGATTGGTTGTTATACTGCTGTGGTGAGATATAAGCTGCGCTGTGATTGGCTGTTATACTGCTGTGGTGAGATATAAGCTGCGCTGTGATTGGTTGTTATACCGCTGTGGTGAGATATAAGCTGTGCTGTGATTGGTTGTTATACTGCTGTGGTGAGATATAAGCTGTGCTGTGATTGGTTGTTATACCGCTGTGGTGAGATATAAGCTGTGCTGTGATTGGTTGTTATACTGCTGTGGTGAGATATAAGCTGTGCTGTGATTGGTTGTTATACCGCTGTGGTGAGATATAAGCTGTGCTGTGATTGGTTGTTATACTGCTGTGGTGAGATATAAGTTGTGCTGTGATTGGTTGTTATACCGCTGTGGTGAGATATAAGCTGCGCTGTGATTGGTTGTTATACTGCTGTGGTGAGATATAAGCCGTGCTGTGATTGGTTGTTATACCGCTGTGGGGAGATATAAGCTGCGCTGTGATTGGTTGTTATACCGCTGTGGTGAGATATAAGCTGTGCTGTGATTGGTTGTTATACCGCTGTGGTGAGATATAAGCTGTGCTGTGATTGGTTGTTATACCGCTGTGGTGAGATATAAGCTGCGCTGTGATTGGCTGTTATACTGCTGTGGTGAGATATAAGCTGTGCTGTGATTGGTTGTTATACCGCTGTGGTGAGATATAAGCTGTGCTGTGATTGGTTGTTATACTGCTGTGGTGAGATATAAGTTGTGCTGTGATTGGTTGTTATACCGCTGTGGTGAGATATAAGCTGCGCTGTGATTGGTTGTTATACTGCTGTGGTGAGATATAAGCCGTGCTGTGATTGGTTGTTATACCGCTGTGGGGAGATATAAGCTGCGCTGTGATTGGTTGTTATACCGCTGTGGTGAGATATAAGCTGTGCTGTGATTGGTTGTTATACCGCTGTGGTGAGATATAAGCTGCGCTCTGATTGGTTGTTATACCGCTGTGGTGAGATATAAGCTGCGCTGTGATTGGCTGTTATACTGCTGTGGTGAGATATAAGCTGTGCTGTGATTGGTTGTTATACCGCTGTGCTGAGATATAAGCTGCGCTGTGATTCGTTGTTATACCGCTGTGGTGAGATATAAGCTGTGCTGTGATTGGCTGTTATACTGCTGTGGTGAGATATAAGCTGTGCTGTGATTGGCTGTTATACCGCTGTGGTGAGATATAAGCTGTGCTGTGATTGGTTGTTATACCGCTGTGCTGAGATATAAGCTGCGCTGTGATTGGTTGTTATACTGCTGTGGTGAGATATAAGCTGCGCTGTGATTGGCTGTTATACTGCTGTGGTGAGATATAAGCCGTGCTGTGATTGGTTGTTATACTGCTGTGGTGAGATATAAGCTGCGCTGTGATTGGCTGTTATACTGCTGTGGTGAGATATAAGCTGCGCTGTGATTGGTTGTTATACCGCTGTGGTGAGATATAAGCTGTGCTGTGATTGGTTGTTATACTGCTGTGGTGAGATATAAGCTGTGCTGTGATTGGTTGTTATACCGCTGTGGTGAGATATAAGCTGTGCTGTGATTGGTTGTTATACTGCTGTGGTGAGATATAAGCTGTGCTGTGATTGGTTGTTATACCGCTGTGGTGAGATATAAGCTGTGCTGTGATTGGTTGTTATACTGCTGTGGTGAGATATAAGTTGTGCTGTGATTGGTTGTTATACCGCTGTGGTGAGATATAAGCTGCGCTGTGATTGGTTGTTATACTGCTGTGGTGAGATATAAGCCGTGCTGTGATTGGTTGTTATACCGCTGTGGGGAGATATAAGCTGCGCTGTGATTGGTTGTTATACCGCTGTGGTGAGATATAAGCTGTGCTGTGATTGGTTGTTATACCGCTGTGGTGAGATATAAGCTGCGCTGTGATTGGCTGTTATACTGCTGTGGTGAGATATAAGCTGTGCTGTGATTGGTTGTTATACCGCTGTGGTGAGATATAAGCTGTGCTGTGATTGGTTGTTATACTGCTGTGGTGAGATATAAGCTGTGCTGTGATTGGTTGTTATACCGCTGTGGTGAGATATAAGCTGTGCTGTGATTGGTTGTTATACTGCTGTGGTGAGATATAAGTTGTGCTGTGATTGGTTGTTATACCGCTGTGGTGAGATATAAGCTGCGCTGTGATTGGTTGTTATACTGCTGTGGTGAGATATAAGCCGTGCTGTGATTGGTTGTTATACCGCTGTGGGGAGATATAAGCTGCGCTGTGATTGGTTGTTATACCGCTGTGGTGAGATATAAGCTGTGCTGTGATTGGTTGTTATACCGCTGTGGTGAGATATAAGCTGCGCTGTGATTGGCTGTTATACTGCTGTGGTGAGATATAAGCTGTGCTGTGATTGGTTGTTATACCGCTGTGGTGAGATATAAGCTGTGCTGTGATTGGTTGTTATACTGCTGTGGTGAGATATAAGTTGTGCTGTGATTGGTTGTTATACCGCTGTGGTGAGATATAAGCTGCGCTGTGATTGGTTGTTATACTGCTGTGGTGAGATATAAGCCGTGCTGTGATTGGTTGTTATACCGCTGTGGGGAGATATAAGCTGCGCTGTGATTGGTTGTTATACCGCTGTGGTGAGATATAAGCTGTGCTGTGATTGGTTGTTATACCGCTGTGGTGAGATATAAGCTGCGCTCTGATTGGTTGTTATACCGCTGTGGTGAGATATAAGCTGCGCTGTGATTGGCTGTTATACTGCTGTGGTGAGATATAAGCTGCGCTGTGATTGGTTGTTATACTGCTGTGGTGAGATATAAGCTGTGCTGTGATTGGTTGTTATACCGCTGTGGTGAGATATAAGCTGTGCTGTGATTGGTTGTTATACCGCTGTGGTGAGATATAAGCTGTGCTGTGATTGGTTGTTATACCGCTGTGGTGAGATATAAGCTGCGCTGTGATTGGCTGTTATACTGCTGTGGTGAGATATAAGCTGCGCTGTGATTGGCTGTTATACCGCTGTGGTGAGATATAAGCTGTGCTGTGATTGGTTGTTATACTGCTGTGGTGAGATATAAGCTGTGCTGTGATTGGTTGTTATACCGCTGTGGTGAGATATAAGCTGTGCTGTGATTGGCTGTTATACCGCTGTGGTGAGATATAAGCTGCGCTGTGATTGGCTGTTATACCGCTGTGGTGAGATATAAGCTGCGCTGTGATTGGCTGTTATACCGCTGTGGTGAGATATAAGCTGTGCTGTGATTGGTTGTTATACCGCTGTGGTGAGATATAAGCTGCGCTGTGATTGGCTGTTATACTGCTGTGGTGAGATATAAGCTGTGCTGTGATTGGCTGTTATACCGGTGTGGTGAGATATAAGCTGTGCTGTGATTGGTTGTTATACCGCTGTGGTGAGATATAAGCTGTTCTGTGATTGGCTGTTATACTGCTGTGGTGAGATATAAGCTGTGCTGTGATTGGTTGTTATACTGCTGTGGTGAGATATAAGCCGTGCTGTGATTGGTTGTTATACTGCTGTGGTGAGATATAAGCTGTGCTGTGATTGGCTGTTATACCGCTGTGGTGAGATATAAGCCGTGCTGTGATTGGTTGTTATACTGCTGTGGTGAGATATAAGCTGCGCTGTGATTGGTTGTTATACTGCTGTGGTGAGATATAAGCCGTGCTGTGATTGGTTGTTATACTGCTGTGGTGAGATATAAGCTGTGCTGTGATTGGCTGTTATACTGCTGTGGTGAGATATAAGCCGTGCTGTGATTGGTTGTTATACTGCTGTGGGGAGATATAAGCTGTGCTGTGATTGGCTGTTATACCGCTGTGGTGAGATATAAGCCGTGCTGTGATTGGTTGTTATACTGCTGTGGTGAGATATAAGCTGCGCTGTGATTGGTTGTTATACTGCTGTGGTGAGATATAAGCCGTGCTGTGATTGGTTGTTATACTGCTGTGGTGAGATATAAGCTGCGCTGTGATTGGTTGTTATACCGCTGTGGTGAGATATAAGCTGTGCTGTGATTGGTTGTTATACCGCTGTGGTGAGATATAAGCTGCGCTGTGATTGGCTGTTATACCGCTGTGGTGAGATATAAGCCGTGCTGTGATTGGTTGTTATACTGCTGTGGTGAGATATAAGCTGTGCTGTGATTGGTTGTTATACCGCTGTGGTGAGATATAAGCTGCGCTGTGATTGGTTGTTATACTGCTGTGGTGAGATATAAGCTGTGCTGTGATTGGCTGTTATACTGCTGTGGTGAGATATAAGCTGCGCTCTGATTGGTTGTTATACCGCTGTGGTGAGATATAAGCTGCGCTGTGATTGGCTGTTATACTGCTGTGGTGAGATATAAGCTGCGCTGTGATTGGTTGTTATACTGCTGTGGTGAGATATAAGCTGTGCTGTGATTGGTTGTTATACCGCTGTGGTGAGATATAAGCTGTGCTGTGATATGTTGTTATACCGCTGTGGTGAGATATAAGCTGTGCTGTGATTGGTTGTTATACCGCTGTGGTGAGATATAAGCTGCGCTGTGATTGGCTGTTATACTGCTGTGGTGAGATATAAGCTGCGCTGTGATTGGCTGTTATACCGCTGTGGTGAGATATAAGCTGTGCTGTGATTGGTTGTTATACTGCTGTGGTGAGATATAAGCTGTGCTGTGATTGGTTGTTATACCGCTGTGGTGAGATATAAGCTGTGCTGTGATTGGCTGTTATACCGCTGTGGTGAGATATAAGCTGCGCTGTGATTGGCTGTTATACCGCTGTGGTGAGATATAAGCTGCGCTGTGATTGGCTGTTATACCGCTGTGGTGAGATATAAGCTGTGCTGTGATTGGTTGTTATACCGCTGTGGTGAGATATAAGCTGCGCTGTGATTGGCTGTTATACTGCTGTGGTGAGATATAAGCTGTGCTGTGATTGGCTGTTATACCGGTGTGGTGAGATATAAGCTGTGCTGTGATTGGTTGTTATACCGCTGTGGTGAGATATAAGCTGTTCTGTGATTGGCTGTTATACTGCTGTGGTGAGATATAAGCTGTGCTGTGATTGGTTGTTATACTGCTGTGGTGAGATATAAGCCGTGCTGTGATTGGTTGTTATACTGCTGTGGTGAGATATAAGCTGTGCTGTGATTGGCTGTTATACCGCTGTGGTGAGATATAAGCCGTGCTGTGATTGGCTGTTATACCGCTGTGGTGAGATATAAGCTGTGCTGTGATTGGTTGTTATACTGCTGTGGTGAGATATAAGCTGCGCTGTGATTGGTTGTTATACTGCTGTGGTGAGATATAAGCCGTGCTGTGATTGGTTGTTATACTGCTGTGGTGAGATATAAGCTGCGCTGTGGTTGGTTGTTATACCGCTGTGGTGAGATATAAGCTGTGCTGTGATTGGTTGTTATACCGCTGTGGTGAGATATAAGCTGCGCTGTGATTGGTTGTTATACTGCTGTGGTGAGATATAAGCTGCGCTGTCATTGGTTGTTATACCGCTGTGGTGAGATATAAGCTGTGCTGTGATTGGCTGTTATACCGCTGTGGTGAGATATAAGCCGTGCTGTGATTGGTTGTTATACTGCTGTGGTGAGATATAAGCTGTGCTGTGATTGGTTGTTATACCGCTGTGGTGAGATATAAGCTGCGCTGTGATTGGTTGTTATACTGCTGTGGTGAGATATAAGCTGCGCTGTGATTGGTTGTTATACTGCTGTGGTGAGATATAAGCTGCGCTGTGATTGGTTGTTATACCGCTGTGGTGAGATATAAGCTGTGCTGTGATTGGTTGTTATACCGCTGTGGTGAGATATAAGCCGTGCTGTGATTGGTTGTTATACTGCTGTGGTGAGATATAAGCTGTGCTGTGATTGGTTGTTATACCGCTGTGGTGAGATATAAGCTGCGCTGTGATTGGTTGTTATACTGCTGTGGTGAGATATAAGCTGTGCTGTGATTGGCTGTTATACTGCTGTGGTGAGATATAAGCTGCGCTGTGATTGGTTGTTATACCGCTGTGGTGAGATATAAGCTGTGCTGTGATTGGTTGTTATACTGCTGTGGTGAGATATAAGCTGTGCTGTGATTGGTTGTTATACCGCTGTGGTGAGATATAAGCTGTGCTGTGATTGGTTGTTATACCGCTGTGGTGAGATATAAGCTGTGCTGTGATTGGTTGTTATACCGCTGTGGTGAGATATAAGCTGTGCTGTGATTGGTTGTTATACTGCTGTGGTGAGATATAAGTTGTGCTGTGATTGGTTGTTATACCGCTGTGGTGAGATATAAGCTGCGCTGTGATTGGTTGTTATACCGTTGTGGTGAGATATAAGCTGTGCAGTGATTCGTTGTTATACCGCTGTGGGGAGATATAAGCTGTGCTGTGATTGGTTGTTATACCGCTGTGGGGAGATATAAGCTGCGCTGTGATTGGTTGTTATACCGCTGTGGTGAGATATAAGCTGTGCTGTGATTGGTTGTTATACCGCTGTGGTGAGATATAAGCTGCGCTGTGATTGGCTGTTATACCGCTGTGGTGAGATATAAGCTGCGCTGTGATTGGTTGTTTTACCGCTGTGGTGAGATATAAGCTGCGCTGTGATTGGCTGTTATACCGCTGTGGTGAGATATAAGCTGTGCTGTGATTGGTTGTTATACCGCTGTGGGGAGATATAAGCTGTGCTGTGATTGGCTGTTATACCGCTGTGGTGAGATATAAGCTGTGCTGTGATTGGTTGTTATACCGCTGTGGGGAGATATAAGCTGCGCTGTGATTGGTTGTTATACCGCTGTGGTGAGATATAAGCTGTGCTGTGATTGGTTGTTATACCGCTGTGGTGAGATATAAGCTGCGCTGTGATTGGCTGTTATACCGCTGTGGTGAGATATAAGCTGCGCTGTGATTGGTTGTTTTACCGCTGTGGTGAGATATAAGCTGCGCTGTGATTGGCTGTTATACCGCTGTGGTGAGATATAAGCTGTGCTGTGATTGGTTGTTATACCGCTGTGGTGAGATATAAGCTGTGCTGTGATTGGTTGTTATACTGCTGTGGTGAGATATAAGCTGTGCTGTGATTGGTTGTTATACTGCTGTGGTGAGATATAAGCTGTGCTGTGATTGGCTGTTATACTGCTGTGGTGAGATATAAGCTGTGCTGTGATTGGTTGTTATACCGCTGTGGTGAGATGTAAGCTGTGCTGTGATTGGCTGTTATACCTCTGTGGTGAGATATAAGCTGTGCTGTGATTGGTTGTTATACTGCTGTGGTGAGATATAAGCTGCGCTGTGATTGGTTGTTATACTGCTGTGGTGAGATGTAAGCTGTGCTGTGATTGGTTGTTATACTGCTGTGGTGAGATGTAAGCTGTGCTGTGATTGGTTGTTATACTGCTGTGGTGAGATATAAGCTGTGCTGTGATTGGCTGTTATACCGCTGTGGTGAGATATAAGCTGCGCTGTGATTGGTTGTTATACTGCTGTGGTGAGATATAAGCTGCGCTGTGATTGGTTGTTATACTGCTGTGGTGAGATATAAGCTGTGCTGTGATTGGTTGTTATACCTCTGTGGTGAGATATAAGCTGTGCTGTGATTGGTTGTTATACTGCTGTGGTGAGATATAAGCTGTGTTGTGATTGGTTGCTATACCGCTGTGGTGAGATATAAGCTGTGCTGTGATTGGTTGTTATACTGCTGTGGTGAGATATAAGCTGTGCTGTGATTGGTTGTTATACTGCTGTGGTGAGATATAAGCTGCGCTGTGATTGGTTGTTATACTGCTGTGGTGAGATATAAGCTGCGCTGTGATTGGTTGTTATACTGCTGTGGTGAGATATAAGCTGTGCTGTGATTGGTTGTTATACCTCTGTGGTGAGATATAAGCTGTGCTGTGATTGGTTGTTATACTGCTGTGGTGAGATATAAGCTGTGCTGTGATTGGTTGCTATACCGCTGTGGTGAGATATAAGCTGTGCTGTGATTGGTTGTTATACTGCTGTGGTGAGATATAAGCTGTGCTGTGATTGGTTGTTATACTGCTGTGGTGAGATATAAGCTGCGCTGTGATTGGTTGTTATACTGCTGTGGTGAGATATAAGCTGCGCTGTGATTGGTTGTTATACTGCTGTGGTGAGATATAAGCTGTGCTGTGATTGGCTGTTATACCGCTGTGGTGAGATATAAGCTGCGCTGTGATTGGTTGTTATACTGCTGTGGTGAGATATAAGCTGTGCTGTGATTGGTTGTTATACCGCTGTGGTGAGATATAAGCTGTGCTGTGATTGGTTGTTATACCGCTGTGGTGAGATATAAGCTGCGCTGTGATTGGTTGTTATACTGCTGTGGTGAGATTTAAGCTGCGCTGTGATTGGTTGTTATACTGCTGTGGTGAGATATAAGCTGTGCTGTGATTGGCTGTTATACTGCTGTGGTGAGATATAAGCTGCGCTGTGATTGGTTGTTATACCGCTGTGGTGAGATATAAGCTGCGCTGTGATTGGTTGTTATACCGCTGTGGTGAGATATAAGCTGTGCTGTGATTGGTTGTTATACCGCTGTGGTGAGATATAAGCTGCGCTGTGATTGGTTGTTATACCGCTGTGCTGAGATATAAGCTGCGCTGTGATTGGTTGTTATACTGCTGTGGTGAGATATAAGCTGTGCTGTGATTGGTTGTTATACCGCTGTGGTGAGATATAAGCTGTGCTGTGATTGGTTGTTATACCGCTGTGGTGAGATATAAGCTGCGCTGTGATTGGTTGTTATACTGCTGTGGTGAGATATAAGCTGCGCTGTGATTGGTTGTTATACCGCTGTGGTGAGATATAAGCTGTGCTGTGATTGGTTGTTATACCGCTGTGGTGAGATTTAAGCTGTGCTGTGATTGGTTGTTATACCGCTGTGGTGAGATATAAGCTGCGCTGTGATTGGTTGTCATACCGCTGTGGTGAGATATAAGCTGCGCTGTGATTGGCTGTTATACTGCTGTGGTGAGATATAAGCTGCGCTGTGATTGGTTGTTATACCGCTGTGGTGAGATATAAGCTGTGCTGTGATTGGTTGTCATACCGCTGTGGTGAGATATAAGCTGCGCTGTGATTGGCTGTTATACTGCTGTGGTGAGATATAAGCTGCGCTGTGATTGGTTGTTATACCTCTGTGGTGAGATTGGTTTTTATACTGCTGTGGTGAGATATAAGTTGTGCTGTGATTGGTTGTTATACCGCTGTGGTGAGATATAAGCTGCGCTGTGATTGGTTGTTATATCGCTGTGATGAGATATAAGCTGTGCTGTGATTGGCTGTTATACCGCTGTGGTGAGATATAAGCTGTGCTGTGATTGGTTGTTATACCGCTGTGGTGAGATATAAGCCGTGCTGTGATTGGCTGTTATACCGCTGTGGTGAGATATAAGCTGTGCTGTGATTGGCTGTTATACTGCTGTGGTGAGATATAAGCTGTGCTGTGATTGGTTGTTATACCGCTGTGGTGAGATATAAGCTGTGCTGTGATTGGTTGTTATACCGCTGTGGTGAGATATAAGCTGTGCTGTGATTGGCTGTTATACCGCTGTGGTGAGATATAAGCTGCGCTGTGATTGGTTGTTATACCGCTGTGGTGAGATTGGTTGTTATACTGCTGTGGTGAGATATAAGCTGCGCTGTGATTGGTTGTTATACTGCTGTGGTGAGATATAAGCTGTGCAGTGATTGGTTGTTATACCGCTGTGGGGAGATATAAGCTGTGCTGTGATTGGTTGTTATACCGCTGTGGTGAGATATAAGCTGTGCTGTGATTGGTTGTTATACTGCTGTGGTGAGATATAAGCTGTGCTGTGATTGGCTGTTATACTGCTGTGGTGAGATATAAGCTGTGCTGTGATTGGTTGTTATACTGCTGTGTTGAGATATAAGCTGTGCTGTGATTGGTTGTCATACCGCTGTGGTGAGATATAAGCTGCGCTGTGATTGGTTGTTATACCGCTGTGGTGAGATATAAGCTGTGCTGTGATTGGTTGTTATACCGCTGTGGTGAGATATAAGCTGTGCTGTGATTGGCTGTTATGCTGCTGCGCTGTGATTGGTTGTTATACCGCTGTGGTGAGATATAAGCTTCGCTGTGATTGGCTGTTATACTGCTGTGGTGAGATATAAGCTGTGCTGTGATTGGCTGTTATACCGCTGTGGTGAGATATAAGCTGCGCTGTGATTGGCTGTTATACTGCTGTGGTGAGATATAAGCTGCGCTGTGATTGGTTGTTATACTGCTGTGGTAAGATATAAGCTGTGCTGTGATTTTATACTGCTGTGGTGAGATATAAGCTGTGCTGTGATTGGCTGTTATGCTGCTGCGCTGTGATTGGTTGTTATACCGCTGTGGTGAGATATAAGCTTCGCTGTGATTGGCTGTTATACTGCTGTGGTGAGATATAAGCTGTGCTGTGATTGGCTGTTATACCGCTGTGGTGAGATATAAGCTGCGCTGTGATTGGCTGTTATACTGCTGTGGTGAGATATAAGCTGCGCTGTGATTGGTTGTTATACCGCTGTGGGGAGATATAAGCTGTGCAGTGATTGGTTGTTATACCGCTGTGGTGAGATATAAGCTGTGCTGTGATTGGCTGTTATACCGCTGTGGTGAGATATAAGCTGCGCTGTGATTGGCTGTTATACTGCTGTGGTGAGATATAAGCTGCGCTGTGATTGGTTGTTATACTGCTGTGGTAAGATATAAGCTGTGCTGTGATTTTATACTGCTGTGGTGAGATATAAGCTGTGCTGTGATTGGCTGTTATGCTGCTGCGCTGTGATTGGCTGTTATACTGCTGTGGTGAGATATAAGCTGTGCTGTGATTGGCTGTTATGCTGCTGCGCTGTGATTGGCTGTTATACTGCTGTGGTGAGATATAAGCTGCGCTGTGATTGGTTGTTATACCGCTGTGGTGAGATATAAGCTGTGCTGTGATTGGTTGTTATACCGCTGTGGTGAGATATAAGCTGTGCTGTGATTGGTTGTTATACCGCTGTGGTGAGATATATGCTGTGCTGTGATTGGTTGTTATACCGCTGTGGTGAGATATAAGCTGCGCTGTGATTGGTTGTTATACCGCTGTGGTGAGATATAAGCCGTGCTGTGATTGGTTGTTATACCGCTGTGGTGAGATATAAGCTGCGCTGTGATTGGCTGTTATACCGCTGTGGTGAGATATAAGCTGTGCTGTGATTGGTTGTTATACCTCTGTGGTGAGATATAAGCTGTGCTGTGATTGGTTGTTATACTGCTGTGGTGAGATATAAGCTGCGCTGTGATTGGTTGTTATACCGCTGTGGTGAGATATAAGCTGCGCTGTGATTGGTTGTTATACCGCTGTGGTGAGATATAAGCCGTGCTGTGATTGGCTGTTATACCTCTGTGCTGTGATTGGCTGTTATACCGCTGTGGTGAGGTATAAGCTGTGCTGTGATTGGTTGTTATACTGCTGTGCTGTGATTGGTTGTTATACCGCTGTGGTGAGATTGGTTGTTTTACCGCTGTGGTGAGATATAAGCCGTGCTGTGATTGGTTGTTATACCGCTGTGGTGAGATATAAGCTGTGCTGTGATTGGTTGTTATACCGCTGTGGTGAGATATAAGCTGTGCTGTGATTGGTTGTTATACCGCTGTGGTGAGATATAAGCCGTGCTGTGATTGGCTGTTATACCTCTGTGCTGTGATTGGCTGTTATACCGCTGTGGTGAGGTATAAGCTGTGCTGTGATTGGTTGTTATACTGCTGTGCTGTGATTGGTTGTTATACCGCTGTGGTGAGATATAAGCCGTGCTGTGATTGGTTGTTATACCGCTGTGGTGAGATATAAGCTGCGCTGTGATTGGCTGTTATACCGCTGTGGTGAGATATAAGCCGTGCTGTGATTGGTTGTTATACCGCTGTGGTGAAATATAAGCTGTGCTGTGATTGGTTGTTATACCTCTGTGGTGAGATATAAGCTGTGCTGTGATTGGTTGTTATACTGCTGTGGTGAGATATAAGCTGCGCTGTGATTGGTTGTTATACCGCTGTGGTGAGATATAAGCCGTGCTGTGATTGGCTGTTATACCTCTGTGCTGTGATTGGCTGTTATACCGCTGTGGTGAGGTATAAGCCGTGCTGTGATTGGCTGTTATACCTCTGTGCTGTGATTGGTTGTTATACCGCTGTGGTGAGATATAAGCCGTGCTGTGATTAGTTGTTTTACCGCTGGGGTACCCCTGCAGTACAGATAAGGAGCAGAGCATGCTGTCCGTCTTGTCTGTTCTTGCTTTATCTGCTCGGACATGTTGACAGACAGCCGCCCGGCACTGGTCACCTTCTCCGTTCTGGACAGCAGATGTTGCAGCTCTTACCACGATGGCCATCGCTGCAGTGCAAACCCAGTGACCCAGGTCTTCCTCAGCCGGAGTCACCGCTAATGAACGCAGGGTGGGAGGATGGAGAGGTGCAGGCAGGACATTTCCATGATGGGCCTCGGTGGAGTGGAGGATGGCCAGGGAGGCTTTATTGAAGTCACCCGCTCCTCCATCCACCACCTGATGTCTCCCCATCCACCATGGCAGCCGGTCCTGGGGGGCCTCAGGATGGCGGCAGGGAGACGGTGTAGCCGGTCTGCACGGAGGATGCGAGGCAGCAATATCTCCAGCTCCCTCTGTCGGGTGCAAGGATCATTTGCTTTTTGTTTTCTGGTCATTTCAGAGCCTGAGATCGTAGGTTTCCGTCTGATGACCGGACGCCCATTCTCATATAAAGCCTAACAGAGATAAATAGTGTGCAATAAATGTTAAATTAAGCAACCAGATAAATACTAAAATCCCAGCTGTGCCATCCGGTGTCCAGCCCTAAATAGGAATATTACAATAATTATGTGTCAGGATAAGCATGGTCCATCCTCCCAGTGCTGGGCGCCTGTGGTCGACCTCGACCTGACGAGTCTGCTGCTTTATTAGTCGGCATTCTACAGACCCAGCTGTGGATGGAGCCGGTGACACCGATCACTCGTATTCACAGCTGAACCCAACACGTTGGCGGATCCCTGTAATATCCCTACTTAGGGCTGGACAGCGGGTGGCACAGCTGGGATTTTTAGAGCGTTGATATCTGGTTGGTTTATGTACCATAGTGATAACATTAATATGAGCGAGTAGACTTTATATGAAAACTATTATTCAATAATCCTGTGGTGGAGGATGAAGAGTGCGATTCTGTGACCTTTTGTCACAGGGACTTTTATTAAGATGCGCCCATCCGGTGTCCCAGGAGTTGAGGGGGAGTCCAGCGCTTTGCTGATCTTTTATCTCTTGGGAGTTAAACCACCATCAAAGTGGTCTGGAGGGAGACAGAGGAGTCTGATAGGAGTCTGGAGGAGAGACAGAGGAGTCTGGAGGGAGACAGAGGAGTCTGATAGGAGTCTGGAGGAGAGACAGAGGAGTCTGGAGGGAGACAGAGGAGTCTGATAGGAGTCTGGAGGAGAGACAGAGGAGTCTGGAGGAGAGACAGAGGAGTCTGGAGGAGAGACAGAGGAGTCTGGAGGAGAGACAGAGGAGTCTGGAGGGAGACAGAGGAGTCTGATAGGAGTCTGGAGGAGAGACAGAGGAGTCTGGAGGAGAGACAGAGGAGTCTGGAGGAGAGACAGAGGAGTCTGGAGGGAGACAGAGGAGTCTGATAGGAGTCTGGAGGAGAGACAGAGGAGTCTGGAGGGAGACAGAGGAGTCTGATAGGAGTCTGGAGGAGAGACAGAGGAGTCTGGAGGGAGACAGAGGAGTCTGATAGGAGTCTGGAGGAGAGACAGAGGAGTCTGGAGGGAGACAGAGGAGTCTGATAGGAGTCTGGAGGAGAGACAGAGGAGTCTGGAGGGAGACAGAGGAGTCTGATAGGAGTCTGGAGGAGAGACAGAGGAGTCTGGAGGGAGACAGAGGAGTCTGATAGGAGTCTGGAGGAGAGACAGAGGAGTCTGGAGGAGAGACAGAGGAGTCTGGAGGAGAGACAGAGGAGTCTGGAGGGAGACAGAGGAGTCTGATAGGAGTCTGGAGGAGAGACAGAGGAGTCTGGAGGGAGACAGAGGAGTCTGATAGGAGTCTGGAGGAGAGACAGAGGAGTCTGGAGGAGAGACAGAGGAGTCTGGAGGAGAGACAGAGGAGTCTGGAGGAGAGACAGAGGAGTCTGATAGGAGTCTGGAGGAGAGACAGAGGAGTCTGATAGGAGTCTGGAGGAGAGACAGAGGAGTCTGATAGGAGTCTGGAGGAGAGACAGAGGAGTCTGATAGGAGTCTGGAGGAGAGACAGAGGAGTCTGATAGGAGTCTGGAGGAGAGACAGAGGAGTCTGGAGGAGAGACAGAGGAGTCTGGAGGAGAGACAGAGGAGTCTGGAGGAGAGACAGAGGAGTCTGGAGGAGGATAGAGGAGTCTGATAGGAGTCTGGAGGAGAGACAGAGGAGTCTGATAGGAGCCTGGAGGAGAGACAGAGGAGTCTGATAGGAGCCTGGAGGAGAGACAGAGGAGTCTGGAGGGAGACAGAGGAGTCTGATAGGAGTCTGGAGGAGAGACAGAGGAGTCTGGAGGAGAGACAGAGGAGTCTGGAGGAGAGACAGAGGAGTCTGGAGGGAGACAGAGGAGTCTGATAGGAGTCTGGAGGAGAGACAGAGGAGTCTGGAGGAGAGACAGAGGAGTCTGGAGGAGAGACAGAGGAGTCTGATAGGAGCCTGGAGGAGAGACAGAGGAGTCTGGAGGAGAGACAGAGGAGTCTGAGAGGAGTCTGGAGGAGAGACAGAGGAGTCTGGAGGAGGATAGAGGAGTCTGATAGGAGTCTGGAGGAGAGACAGAGGAGTCTGGAGGAGAGACAGAGGAGTCTGAGAGGAGTCTGGAGGAGAGACAGAGGAGTCTGGAGGAGGATAGAGGAGTCTGATAGGAGTCTGGAGGAGAGACAGAGGAGTCTGATAGGAGTCTGGAGGAGAGACAGAGGAGTCTGATAGGAGCCTGGAGGAGAGACAGAGGAGTCTGGAGGAGGATAGAGGAGTCTGATAGGAGTCTGGAGGAGAGACAGAGGAGTCTGGAGGAGAGACAGAGGAGTCTGGAGGAGAGACAGAGGAGTCTGATAGGAGCCTGGAGGAGAGACAGAGGAGTCTGGAGGGAGACAGAGGAGTCTGATAGGAGCCTGGAGGAGAGACTGAGGAGTCTGGAGGAGAGACTGAGGAGTCTGATAGGAGTCTGGAGGAGAGACTGAGGAGTCTGATAGGAGTCTGGAGGAGAGACTGAGGAGTCTGATAGGAGCCTGGAGGAGAGACAGAGGAGTCTGGAGGAGAGACAGAGGAGCCTGGAGGAGAGACAGAGGAGCCTGGAGGAGAGACAGAGGAGCCTGGAGGAGAGACAGAGGAGCCTGGAGGAGAGACAGAGGAGCCTGGAGGAGAGACAGAGGAGCCTGGAGGAGAGACAGAGGAGTCTGGAGGAGAGACAGAGGAGTCTGGAGGAGAGACAGAGGAGTCTGGAGGAGAGACAGAGGAGTCTGGAGGAGAGACAGAGGAGTCTGGAGGAGAGACAGAGGAGTCTGGAGGAGAGACAGAGGAGTCTGGAGGAGAGACAGAGGAGCCTGGAGGAGAGACTGAGGAGTCTGATAGGAGCCTGGAGGAGAGACTGAGGAGTCTGATAGGAGCCTGGAGGAGAGACTGAGGAGTCTGATAGGAGCCTGGAGGAGAGACTGAGGAGTCTGATAGGAGCCTGGAGGAGAGACTGAGGAGTCTGATAGGAGCCTGGAGGAGAGACTGAGGAGTCTGATAGGAGCCTGGAGGAGAGACTGAGGAGTCTGATAGGAGCCTGGAGGAGAGACTGAGGAGTCTGATAGGAGCCTGGAGGAGAGACTGAGGAGTCTGATAGGAGCCTGGAGGAGAGACTGAGGAGTCGGATAGGAGCCTGGAGGAGAGACAGAGGAGTCTGGAGGGAGACAGAGGAGTCTGATAGGAGTCTGGAGGAGAGACAGAGGAGTCTGGAGGGAGACAGAGGAGTCTGATAGGAGTCTGGAGGAGAGACAGAGGAGTCTGGAGGAGAGACAGAGGAGTCTGGAGGAGAGACAGAGGAGTCTGGAGGAGAGACAGAGGAGTCTGATAGGAGTCTGGAGGAGAGACAGAGGAGTCTGATAGGAGTCTGGAGGAGAGACAGAGGAGTCTGATAGGAGTCTGGAGGAGAGACAGAGGAGTCTGGAGGAGAGACAGAGGAGTCTGGAGGAGAGACAGAGGAGTCTGGAGGAGAGACAGAGGAGTCTGGAGGAGGATAGAGGAGTCTGATAGGAGTCTGGAGGAGAGACAGAGGAGTCTGATAGGAGCCTGGAGGAGAGACAGAGGAGTCTGATAGGAGCCTGGAGGAGAGACAGAGGAGTCTGGAGGGAGACAGAGGAGTCTGATAGGAGTCTGGAGGAGAGACAGAGGAGTCTGGAGGAGAGACAGAGGAGTCTGGAGGAGAGACAGAGGAGTCTGGAGGGAGACAGAGGAGTCTGATAGGAGTCTGGAGGAGAGACAGAGGAGTCTGGAGGAGAGACAGAGGAGTCTGGAGGGAGACAGAGGAGTCTGATAGGAGTCTGGAGGAGAGACAGAGGAGTCTGCAGGAGAGACAGAGGAGTCTGGAGGAGAGACAGAGGAGTCTGATAGGAGCCTGGAGGAGAGACAGAGGAGTCTGGAGGAGAGACAGAGGAGTCTGAGAGGAGTCTGGAGGAGAGACAGAGGAGTCTGGAGGAGGATAGAGGAGTCTGTTAGGAGTCTGGAGGAGAGACAGAGGAGTCTGGAGGAGAGACAGAGGAGTCTGGAGGAGAGACAGAGGAGTCTGGAGGAGAGACAGAGGAGTCTGGAGGAGAGACAGAGGAGTCTGAGAGGAGTCTGGAGGAGAGACAGAGGAGTCTGGAGGAGGATAGAGGAGTCTGATAGGAGTCTGGAGGAGAGACAGAGGAGTCTGATAGGAGTCTGGAGGAGAGACAGAGGAGTCTGATAGGAGCCTGGAGGAGAGACAGAGGAGTCTGGAGGAGGATAGAGGAGTCTGATAGGAGTCTGGAGGAGAGACAGAGGAGTCTGGAGGAGAGACAGAGGAGTCTGGAGGAGAGACAGAGGAGTCTGATAGGAGCCTGGAGGAGAGACAGAGGAGTCTGGAGGGAGACAGAGGAGTCTGATAGGAGCCTGGAGGAGAGACTGAGGAGTCTGATAGGAGTCTGGAGGAGAGACTGAGGAGTCTGATAGGAGCCTGGAGGAGAGACAGAGGAGTCTGGAGGAGAGACAGAGGAGCCTGGAGGAGAGACAGAGGAGCCTGGAGGAGAGACAGAGGAGCCTGGAGGAGAGACAGAGGAGTCTGGAGGAGAGACAGAGGAGTCTGGAGGAGAGACAGAGGAGTCTGGAGGAGAGACAGAGGAGTCTGGAGGAGAGACAGAGGAGTCTGGAGGAGAGACAGAGGAGTCTGGAGGAGAGACAGAGGAGTCTGGAGGAGAGACAGAGGAGTCTGGAGGAGAGACAGAGGAGCCTGGAGGAGAGACTGAGGAGTCTGATAGGAGCCTGGAGGAGAGACTGAGGAGTCTGATAGGAGCCTGGAGGAGAGACTGAGGAGTCTGATAGGAGCCTGGAGGAGAGACTGAGGAGTCTGATAGGAGCCTGGAGGAGAGACTGAGGAGTCTGATAGGAGCCTGGAGGAGAGACTGAGGAGTCTGATAGGAGCCTGGAGGAGAGACTGAGGAGTCTGATAGGAGCCTGGAGGAGAGACTGAGGAGTCTGATAGGAGCCTGGAGGAGAGACTGAGGAGTCTGATAGGAGCCTGGAGGAGAGACTGAGGAGTCTGATAGGAGCCTGGAGGAGAGACTGAGGAGTCTGATAGGAGCCTGGAGGAGAGACTGAGGAGTCTGATAGGAGCCTGGAGGAGAGACTGAGGAGTCTGATAGGAGCCTGGAGGAGAGACTGAGGAGTCTGATAGGAGCCTGGAGGAGAGACTGAGGAGTCTGATAGGAGCCTGGAGGAGAGACTGAGGAGTCTGATAGGAGCCTGGAGGAGAGACTGAGGAGCCTGGAGGAGAGACTGAGGAGCCTGGAGGAGAGACTGAGGAGCCTGGAGGAGAGACTGAGGAGTCTGGAGGAGAGACTGAGGAGTCTGGAGGAGAGACTGAGGAGTCTGGAGGAGAGACTGAGGAGTCTGGAGGAGAGACTGAGGAGTCTGATAGGAGTCTGGAGGAGAGACTGAGGAGTCTGGAGGAGAGACTGAGGAGTCTGGAGGAGAGACTGAGGAGTCTGGAGGAGAGACTGAGGAGTCTGGAGGAGAGACTGAGGAGTCTGGAGGAGAGACTGAGGAGTCTGGAGGAGAGACTGAGGAGTCTGATAGGAGCCTGGAGGAGAGACTGAGGAGTCTGATAGGAGTCTGGAGGAGAGACTGAGGAGTCTGGAGGAGAGACTGAGGAGTCTGGAAGAGAGACTGAGGGGTCTGGAAGAGAGACTGAGGGGTCTGGAGGAGAGACTGAGGAGTCTGGAGGAGAGACTGAGGAGTCTGGAGGAGAGACTGAGGAGTCTGGAGGAGAGACTGAGGAGTCTGGAGGAGAGACTGAGGAGTCTGGAGGAGAGACTGAGGAGTCTGGAGGAGAGACTGAGGAGTCTGATAGGAGCCTGGAGGAGAGACTGAGGAGTCTGATAGGAGCCTGGAGGAGAGACTGAGGAGTCTGATAGGAGCCTGGAGGAGAGACTGAGGAGTCTGATAGGAGCCTGGAGGAGAGACTGAGGAGTCTGATAGGAGCCTGGAGGAGAGACTGAGGAGTCTGATAGGAGCCTGGAGGAGAGACTGAGGAGTCTGATAGGAGCCTGGAGGAGAGACTGAGGAGTCTGGAGGAGAGACTGAGGAGTCTGGAGGAGAGACTGAGGAGTCTGGAGGAGAGACTGAGGAGTCTGGAGGAGAGACTGAGGAGTCTGGAGGAGAGACTGAGGAGTCTGGAGGAGAGACTGAGGAGTCTGGAGGAGAGACTGAGGAGTCTGGAGGAGAGACTGAGGAGCCTGGAGGAGAGACTGAGGAGCCTGGAGGAGAGACTGAGGAGCCTGGAGGAGAGACTGAGGAGCCTGGAGGAGAGACTGAGGAGTCTGATAGGAGCCTGGAGGAGAGACTGAGGAGTCTGATAGGAGCCTGGAGGAGAGACTGAGGAGTCTGATAGGAGCCTGGAGGAGAGACTGAGGAGCCTGGAGGAGAGACTGAGGAGTCTGGAGGAGAGACTGAGGAGTCTGGAGGAGAGACTGAGGAGCCTGGAGGAGAGACTGAGGAGCCTGGAGGAGAGACTGAGGAGCCTGGAGGAGAGACTGAGGAGCCTGGAGGAGAGACTGAGGAGCCTGGAGGAGAGACTGAGGAGCCTGGAGGAGAGACTGAGGAGCCTGGAGGAGAGACTGAGGAGTCTGATAGGAGCCTGGAGGAGAGACTGAGGAGTCTGATAGGAGCCTGGAGGAGAGACTGAGGAGTCTGATAGGAGCCTGGAGGAGAGACTGAGGAGTCTGATAGGAGCCTGGAGGAGAGACTGAGGAGTCTGATAGGAGCCTGGAGGAGAGACTGAGGAGTCTGGAGGAGAGACTGAGGAGTCTGGAGGAGAGACTGAGGAGCCTGGAGGAGAGACTGAGGAGCCTGGAGGAGAGACTGAGGAGTCTGATAGGAGCCTGGAGGAGAGACTGAGGAGTCTGATAGGAGCCTGGAGGAGAGACTGAGGAGTCTGGAGGAGAGACTGAGGAGTCTGGAGGAGAGACTGAGGAGTCTGGAGGAGAGACTGAGGAGTCTGGAGGAGAGACTGAGGAGCCTGGAGGAGAGACTGAGGAGTCTGGAGGAGAGACTGAGGAGTCTGGAGGAGAGACTGAGGAGTCTGGAGGAGAGACTGAGGAGTCTGGAGGAGAGACTGAGGAGTCTGATAGGAGTCTGGAGGAGAGACTGAGGAGTCTGGAGGAGAGACTGAGGAGTCTGGAGGAGAGACTGAGGAGTCTGGAGGAGAGACTGAGGAGTCTGGAGGAGAGACTGAGGAGTCTGGAGGAGAGACTGAGGAGTCTGGAGGAGAGACTGAGGAGTCTGATAGGAGCCTGGAGGAGAGACTGAGGAGTCTGATAGGAGTCTGGAGGAGAGACTGAGGAGTCTGGAGGAGAGACTGAGGAGTCTGGAAGAGAGACTGAGGGGTCTGGAAGAGAGACTGAGGGGTCTGGAGGAGAGACTGAGGAGTCTGGAGGAGAGACTGAGGAGTCTGGAGGAGAGACTGAGGAGTCTGGAGGAGAGACTGAGGAGTCTGATAGGAGCCTGGAGGAGAGACTGAGGAGTCTGATAGGAGCCTGGAGGAGAGACTGAGGAGTCTGATAGGAGCCTGGAGGAGAGACTGAGGAGTCTGATAGGAGCCTGGAGGAGAGACTGAGGAGTCTGATAGGAGCCTGGAGGAGAGACTGAGGAGTCTGATAGGAGCCTGGAGGAGAGACTGAGGAGTCTGATAGGAGAGACTGAGGAGTCTGGAGGAGAGACTGAGGAGTCTGGAGGAGAGACTGAGGAGTCTGGAGGAGAGACTGAGGAGTCTGGAGGAGAGACTGAGGAGTCTGGAGGAGAGACTGAGGAGTCTGGAGGAGAGACTGAGGAGTCTGGAGGAGAGACTGAGGAGTCTGGAGGAGAGACTGAGGAGTCTGGAGGAGAGACTGAGGAGTCTGGAGGAGAGACTGAGGAGTCTGGAGGAGAGACTGAGGAGTCTGGAGGAGAGACTGAGGAGCCTGGAGGAGAGACTGAGGAGCCTGGAGGAGAGACTGAGGAGCCTGGAGGAGAGACTGAGGAGTCTGATAGGAGCCTGGAGGAGAGACTGAGGAGTCTGATAGGAGCCTGGAGGAGAGACTGAGGAGTCTGATAGGAGCCTGGAGGAGAGACTGAGGAGCCTGGAGGAGAGACTGAGGAGTCTGGAGGAGAGACTGAGGAGTCTGGAGGAGAGACTGAGGAGCCTGGAGGAGAGACTGAGGAGCCTGGAGGAGAGACTGAGGAGCCTGGAGGAGAGACTGAGGAGCCTGGAGGAGAGACTGAGGAGCCTGGAGGAGAGACTGAGGAGCCTGGAGGAGAGACTGAGGAGTCTGATAGGAGCCTGGAGGAGAGACTGAGGAGTCTGATAGGAGCCTGGAGGAGAGACTGAGGAGTCTGATAGGAGCCTGGAGGAGAGACTGAGGAGTCTGATAGGAGCCTGGAGGAGAGACTGAGGAGTCTGGAGGAGAGACTGAGGAGTCTGGAGGAGAGACTGAGGAGCCTGGAGGAGAGACTGAGGAGCCTGGAGGAGAGACTGAGGAGCCTGGAGGAGAGACTGAGGAGTCTGATAGGAGCCTGGAGGAGAGACTGAGGAGTCTGATAGGAGCCTGGAGGAGAGACTGAGGAGTCTGGAGGAGAGACTGAGGAGTCTGGAGGAGAGACTGAGGAGTCTGGAGGAGAGACTGAGGAGTCTGGAGGAGAGACTGAGGAGTCTGGAGGAGAGACTGAGGAGTCTGGAGGAGAGACTGAGGAGTCTGGAGGAGAGACTGAGGAGCCTGGAGGAGAGACTGAGGAGCCTGGAGGAGAGACTGAGGAGTCTGATAGGAGCCTGGAGGAGAGACTGAGGAGTCTGATAGGAGCCTGGAGGAGAGACTGAGGAGTCTGATAGGAGCCTGGAGGAGAGACTGAGGAGTCTGATAGGAGCCTGGAGGAGAGACTGAGGAGTCTGATTGGAGCCTGGAGGAGAGACAGAGGAGTCTGGAGGGAGACAGAGGAGTCTGGAGGGAGACAGAGGAGTCTGGAGGGGAGAGAGAGGAGTCTGGAGGGGAGACAGGGGAGTCTGGAGGGGAGTCTGGAGGAGAGACAGAGGAGTCTGGAGGAGAGACAGAGGAGTCTGGAGGAGAGACAGAGGAGTCTGATAGGAGCCTGGAGGAGAGACAGAGGAGTCTGGAGGAGATACAGAGGAGTCTGATAGGAGTCTGGAGGGAGACAGAGGAGCCTGGAGGAGAGACAGAGGAGTCTGGAGGAGAGACAGAGGAGTCTGATAGGAGCCTGGAGGAGAGACAGAGGAGTCTGGAGGAGATACAGAGGAGTCTGATAGGAGTCTGGAGGGAGACAGAGGAGCCTGGAGGAGAGACAGAGGAGTCTGGAGGAGAGACAGAGGAGTCTGGAGGAGAGACAGAGGAGTCTGGAGGAGGATAGAGGAGTCTGATAGGAGCCTGGAGGAGAGACAGAGGAGTCTGGAGGAGAGACAGAGGAGTCTGATAGAAGCCTGGAGGAGAGACAGAGGAGTCTGGAGGAGAGACAGAGGAGTCTGATAGGAGCCTGGAGGAGAGACAGAGGAGCCTGGAGGAGAGACAGAGGAGCCTGGAGGAGAGACAGAGGAGCCTGATAGGAGCCTGGAGGAGAGACAGAGGAGCCTGGAGGAGAGACAGAGGAGCCTGGAGGAGAGACAGAGGAGTCTGGAGGAGAGACAGAGGAGTCTAGAGGAGTCTGATAGGAGTCTGGAGGAGAGACAGAGGAGTCTGGAGGAGAGACAGAGGAGTCTGATAGGAGCCTGGAGGAGAGACAGAGGAGTCTGGAGGAGGATAGAGGAGTATGATAGGAGCCTGGAGGAGAGACAGAGGAGTCTGGAGGAGAGACAGAGGAGTCTGGAGGAGGATAGAGGAGTCTGATAGGAGCCTGGAGGAGAGACAGAGGAGTCTGGAGGAGAGACAGAGGAGTCTGATAGGAGTCTGGAGGAGGATAGAGGAGTATGATAGGAGCCTGGAGGAGAGACAGAGGAGTCTGGAGGAGAGACAGAGGAGTCTGGAGGAGGATAGAGGAGTCTGATAGGAGCCTGGAGGAGAGACAGAGGAGTCTGGAGGAGAGACAGAGGAGTCTGGAGGAGGATAGAGGAGTCTGATAGGAGCCTGGAGGAGAGACAGAGGAGTCTGGAGGAGAGACAGAGGAGTCTGATAGGAGTCTGGAGGAGAGACAGAGGAGTCTGGAGGAGGATAGAGGAGTATGATAGGAGCCTGGAGGAGAGACAGAGGAGTCTGGAGGAGAGACAGAGGAGTCTGGAGGAGGATAGAGGAGTCTGATAGGAGCCTGGAGGAGAGACAGAGGAGTCTGGAGGAGGATAGAGGAGTCTGATAGGAGCCTGGAGGAGAGACAGAGGAGTCTGGAGGAGAGACAGAAGAGTCTGATAGGAGCCTGGAGGAGAGACAGAGGAGTCTGGAGGAGGATAGAGGAGTATGATAGGAGCCTGGAGGAGAGACAGAGGAGTCTGGAGGAGAGACTGAGGAGTCTGATAGGAGCCTGGAGGAGAGACAGAGGAGTCTGGAGGAGAGACTGAGGAGTCTGATAGGAGCCTGGAGGAGAGACAGAGGAGTCTGGAGGAGGATAGAGGAGTATGATAGGAGCCTGGAGGAGAGACAGAGGAGTCTGGAGGAGAGACTGAGGAGTCTGATAGGAGCCTGGAGGAGAGACAGAGGAGTCTGGAGGAGGATAGAGGAGTATGATAGGAGCCTGGAGGAGAGACAGAGGAGTCTGGAGGAGAGTCAGAGGAGTCTGATAGGAGCCTGGAGGAGAGACAGAGGAGCCTGGAGGAGAGACAGAGGAGCCTGGAGGAGAGACAGAGGAGCCTGGAGGAGAGACAGAGGAGTCTGGAGGAGAGACAGAGGAGTCTGATAGGAGTCTGGAGGGAGACAGAGGAGTCTGGAGGGGAGAGAGAGGAGTCTGGAGGGGAGACAGGGGAGTCTGGAGGGGAGACAGGGGAGTCTGGAGGGGAGACAGGGGAGTCTGGAGGAGAGACAGAGGAGTCTGATAGGAGCCTGGAGGAGAGACAGAGGAGTCTGGAGGAGGATAGAGGAGTATGATAGGAGCCTGGAGGAGAGACAGAGGAGTCTGGAGGAGAGACTGAGGAGTCTGATAGGAGTCTGGAGGAGAGACAGAGGAGTCTGGAGGAGGATAGAGGAGTCTGATAGGAGCCTGGAGGAGAGACAGAGGAGCCTGGAGGAGAGACAGAGGAGCCTGATAGGAGCCTGGAGGAGAGACAGAGGAGCCTGGAGGAGAGACAGAGGAGTCTGGAGGAGGATAGAGGAGTCTGATAGGAGCCTGGAGGAGAGACAGAGGAGTCTGATAGGAGTCTGGAGGAGGATAGAGGAGTCTGATAGGAGCCTGGAGGAGAGACAGAGGAGTCTGGAGGAGGATAGAGGAGTATGATAGGAGCCTGGAGGAGAGACAGAGGAGTCTGGAGGAGAGACTGAGGAGTCTGATAGGAGCCTGGAGGAGAGACAGAGGAGTCTGGAGGAGAGACAGAGGAGTCTGATAGGAGCCTGGAGGAGAGACAGAGGAGTCTGGAGGAGAGACAGAGGAGTCTGGAGGAGAGACAGAGGAGCCTGGAGGAGAGACAGAGGAGCCTGGAGGAGAGACAGAGGAGCCTGGAGGAGAGACAGAGGAGCCTGGAGGAGAGACAGAGGAGCCTGGAGGAGAGACAGAGGAGTCTGGAGGAGGATAGAGGAGAGACAGAGGAGTCTGGAGGAGAGACAGAGGAGTCTGGAGGAGGATAGAGGAGTCTGATAGGAGCTTGGAGGAGAGACAGAGGAGTCTGGAGGAGAGACAGAGGAGTCTGATAGGAGCCTGGAGGAGAGACAGAAGAGTCTGGAGGAGAGACAGAGGAGTCTGGAGGAGGATAGAGGAGTCTGATAGGAGCCTGGAGGAGAGACAGAGGAGTCTGGAGGAGAGACAGAGGAGTCTGATAGGAGCCTGGAGGAGAGACAGAGGAGTCTGGAGGAGAGACAGAGGAGTCTGGAGGAGAGACAGAGGAGTCTGGAGGAGGATAGAGGAGTCTGATAGGAGCCTGGAGGGAGACAGAGGAGTCTGGAGGAGAGACAGAGGAGTCTGATAGGAGTCTGGAGGAGAGACACAGAGGAGTCTGGAGGAGAGACACAGAGGAGTCTGGAGGAGAGACAGAGGAGTCTGGAGGGAGACAGAGGAGCCTGGAGGAGAGACAGAGGAGCCTGGAGGAGAGACAGAGGAGCCTGGAGGAGAGACAGAGGAGCCTGGAGGAGAGACAGAGGAGCCTGGAGGAGAGACAGAGGAGCCTGGAGGAGAGACAGAGGAGTCTGGAGGAGAGACAGAGGAGTCTGGAGGAGAGACAGAGGAGTCTGATAGGAGTCTGGAGGAGAGACAGAGGAGTCTGGAGGAGAGACAGAGGAGTCTGGAGGAGAGACAGAGGAGTCTGGAGGAGGATAGAGGAGTCTGATAGGAGCCTGGAGGAGAGACAGAGGAGTCTGGAGGAGAGACAGAGGAGTCTGGAGGAGGATAGAGGAGTCTGATAGGAGCCTGGAGGAGAGACAGAGGAGTCTGGAGGAGAGACAGAGGAGTCTGGAGGAGGATAGAGGAGTCTGATAGGAGCCTGGAGGAGAGACAGAGGAGTCTGATAGGAGCCTGGAGGAGAGACAGAGGAGCCTGGAGGAGAGACAGAGGAGTCTGGAGGAGAGACAGCGGAGTCTGATAGGAGTCTGGAGGAGAGACTGAGGAGTCTGATAGGAGTCTGGAGGAGAGACTGAGGAGTCTGATAGGAGCCTGGAGGAGAGACTGAGGAGTCTGATAGGAGCCTGGAGGAGAGACAGAGGAGCCTGGAGGAGAGACAGAGGAGTCTGGAGGAGAGACAGAGGAGTCTGATGGGAGCCTGGAGGAGAGACAGAGGAGTCTGGAGGAGAGACAGAGGAGTCTGATAGGAGCCTGGAGGAGAGACAGAGGAGTCTGGAGGAGAGACAGAGGAGTCTGGAGGAGAGACAGAGGAGTCTGATAGGAGCCTGGAGGAGAGACAGAGGAGTCTGGAGGAGAGACAGAGGAGTCTGGAGGAGAGACAGAGGAGTCTGATAGGAGCCTGGAGGAGAGACAGAGGAGCCTGGAGGAGAGACAGAGGAGCCTGGAGGAGAGACAGAGGAGTCTGGAGGAGAGACAGAGGAGTCTGATAGGAGCCTGGAGGAGAGACAGAGGAGTCTGGAGGAGAGACAGAGGAGTCTGATAGGAGCCTGGAGGAGAGACAGAGGAGCCTGGAGGAGAGACAGAGGAGTCTGGAGGGGGGAGGAGGAGTCTGATAGGAGCCTGGAGGAGAGACAGAGGAGTCTTGAGAATAATGAGTCTGGAGAGGTACAGAAGAGTCTGTAATGAGAAAGAGGAGTCTGGAAAAGTCCGTAGGATGAGGAAAGAGGACTCTGAAGATGACAGGATGGTCTGCAGAAGGAGAAAGGTCTATGTAGAAAGTCACCGGAGTCTAGATGATGAGGACAGGGAAGTCTGGAGAAGGACAGGGGAGTCTGGAGAAGGACAGGGGAGTCTGGAGAAGGACAGGGATGTCTAAAGGATAGGTTTCTGGAGGAGACAGGAGGTGACAGAGGTCAGGGGGAGACAGAGGGGTCAGGAATGGACAGAAGAGGTTTTAGGACTCGGCTAGTCTGATCTCACAGTACGGGATCTTGGGGTCTAGGTTAAGGTCCTAGAGATGGCTTCTCCTGGTGTCACCATATGTGACCTGAGGCCACGGCCCCACTATCAGTATCTGAAGAGTCGGGCGTCCGGCATCCGGGGGAAGATAAAAGCCGAATGTTTATTAGAGAAGCGTCCGTGACCCCGGAGCGTCAGACCTCGGACTGTGCGTCCTTATTCATTGTGATTATGACAGAATCTATCATTATGGTTGATGAAAAGTGTAATCATTTGCTCAGTGTTACACGTAGTTTCCAGCTGACTTCTTCTTCAATGTCTTCTACATGTTTTATACTTGTATGTTGTATTGGCTGAGACGGCCCATGTGACCTGACCCGAAAAGATATTAATGTCCCTGCCGGCATTACATAATCCGAATGAATAAGGACGCACAGTCCGAGGTCTGACGCTCCGGGGACACGGACGCTTCTCGCTTCTGGTTCTCGAATAAACCTTCTGCTTTTATCTTCTCCGGACGCCGGACTCTTTCTCTGAGTTTGCTGCAGCCTTTTCCGTGCAACAGATACGGTGGACGGGGCGAGCTGACGCTCATCTCTGGATTGTATTGTTTGCACACTATCAGTATTCGGTCAGTATTTTTTTCTCAGGAGCCAAAACCAGGTGAGGAACAATCAGAGAAAAGGTCTAATAGAAACAAGTCACCATTTCTGCATTTATCACCCACTCCTGAGAACAAATACTGACCGAATACTGACCAGATACTGATAGTGGGGCCACGGCCTTAGTGACCGACTCCGATGTCTCAGGACGGGATCCTATTACACATGACACCATTGTCTGCAGACCATTGGGATGGCTCCGCTACACCTGCTGCCGTCTGACAATCTGGCGCCTGTTGGGCTCGTACATGCAGCATTATTATGTGGATGAATGTAGATTTTGGCCCAGGCTCTTATGTGTATATATATATATGTCATACAATTTCTTATCAGCTTCTTATCTTGTTGTCTTTTTTATTAAACTTCAAACTGTATAAAAGTCTGATTGTTCCGGTCTGAGCAGCTGTTGGTCTTTCAGCGCATCCGCCATTCAGTGCTGAGTAATATAATGATGTAATTATAGGACCACAGCTCTGGATTTCTGACCTCCAGTCCTCACACGCAGCCATGGATCCTCCACTAGGGGGAGCGCACTACATGCTGAATGTTATCCCTAGATTAACCCTGTAGTGCGGTGACACTTTGCCTGAACAGAGACCCCCGGGGGCGCTGTGTGAAGGCGTGTGCCCCCACCCCGAGCACTGTGCGTAGTCATCCTTCCCCCAGGGGACTGTGCCATCCTCCCCCTGGAGCACTGTGTGAAGGTGCCCCCACCCCCCTGAGGACTGTGCATAGTCATCCCCCCCCCCCCCCTACCCCCGGGGCGCCGTGCACAGTCGCCCCTCTCCCGGGGCCCCGTGCGCAGTCGCCCCTCTCCCGGGGCCCCGTGCGCAGTCGCCCCTCTCCCGGGGCCCCGTGCGCAGTCGCCCCTCTCCCGGGGCCCCGTGCGCAGTCGCCCCTCTCCCGGGGCGCCGTGCGCAGTCGCCCCTCTCCCGGGGCCCCGTGCGCAGTCGCCCCTCTCCCGGGTCGCCGTGCGCAGTCGTCCCTCTCCCGGGTCGCCGTGCGCAGTCGCCCCTCTCCCGGGTCGCCGTGTGCAGTCGTCCCCCCGGGGCGCCGTGTGGAGTTTGGCATCCAGTCACAGACACAGATAGAAGCAGTAATGTTTATTATTGGCTCATACTGATATCACTTGACTAGCAAGTACGTAGATATATATCAATGCCAGCATCCATGTAATTCCTGTATTCCTTGTTCTGCGCAGGCCCAGCCTGTCCGCACCTCGCAGTCAGTGTATGCACGGCTTCCATGGCGCACACTAGATTAAAGCCGAGCTCCGCTGCTCATTTATTTATGGCGGTAATTTTAGGTCTAGTTGCCTTTCTTTCTTTTTTGGGACACGACCAGATCTGCTCATGTAGCTACAGATATAGAAAAGGTCATTGGACGTTCAGTCTGTTGTACAACAGGCTGCCACTCCAGACTGCACAGACTTGTGCGAGAAATCCTGGGGTCAGTGTAAACCCTAAGCAAGACAATGGGAAAGTAAAGATGCCACCTGGGTGCTGATCGTGACGATGGAGACATGGTGGAGCCAACGGAGATAGGTTTTTAAGGAAGTGTCTTCAAACGTTTTGGGTAGTTTACCCAGTGCGATAAGTGTCTCCTTTATGAAGACCACATGAAGTTAGCTAGGGCTAGCTTTTGGTAACAGAGAAAATGGACATGCCCTCGTAGCAATTCCACAGATTGGTCGATAGATGGAACCTGATCTTTGTATGTATTTACATTTCTTAAGATTAGATTCAAGCCATCATCTTCTACAGGACGTAGAGAATCCTTCGGGTCTACCATGTTGTCCTCCTCCTGAGGTCTCTACGAAGAAGTTCTTACTCATTATACCGGATTGGATTGGCTGCATGATGCTCGCCCAGAAAGGACAACCTGATACAGCCACTTCAGCCTTATCTTACAATATGACCCCCAGGACTCCATCTTACAATATGACCCCCAGGACTCCACCTTACAATATGACCCCCCAGGACTCCACCTTACCGACTTGCATTTAGCAGCTTCTCTACCATAAATGTCTGAAACGGTTTTCCAGATTTCCCAGTTCTACAGTGGGAAACAGAAGACCTAAAGATTATATTAGTCTGAGGGACTTGGATTTGTTGTGTGATCGGACTTGGCCCTTTTCTGGTGGTTTCTTTGCTCGATGGTTCTAACCATTCACTTGGGGCTCTTGGCTTTCAGCTTGCGGTTTCTCAGCTGACGGAGGCGCAATAGAAGCTCTTTGGGCAGTTTCTTTCCATTGGCCAGCAGCTCCTTCAGGCGTTGCTTTGGAGTCTTGGATATGTAGAAATCACAGATGGTTGGACGGTCTTCATAAGAGACACGGCAGGACTTAGTAGATGGGTGATATCCCTCTGCTTTCGCAGTGACCTCGTATTCTCCTGGGTTCAGAAGGCGCCAGTAATCTCCATCAACAGCTAGAACAGAACAAATAATATTATGTGCTAGAACATTTTTATGGAAAAAGAAAAAATAATAAACCACCATATTCCTCACCTCTCCGGCGAGAAGATAATCCATTTGTCCCTCGATGCGTCTAGCTCTGTTACATCTAAATGCCTTGCTGAAAGGTTGCATGATGAGACCATTCAGCCTGACATCCTGCAGAGACACTGAGCTGCACATGCTAGCGCAGCATCAGAGACTCACGGTGATGAGAATAAGGTGAGCGGAGTTCAGAACTGATGAACTCCGTTCACCTCACTGATGTCAGTACTATTGTGAGAAAGTTCTCACGGCTCTAGTGCTCTCAGTGAGGTGAATGGAGTTTATCGGCTATGAATGGATTATCTTCTCGTCGGACAGGTGAGGAATATGGTGGTTTATTATTTTTTTCTTTTTCCATAATGGGTAAAAGAGGGAGGTGTTTATTTCAAATAAAGGTGTCAGTGTATTTATTTTTATTAAAGGAATTTAATATTGCTGTGTATTATTTACAATTTGACTATGGGGTTAGTAATGGGGGCATCTTATAGACGCCTCTCCATTACTAACCCCTGGGCTTGATGTCAGCTGCCAATACAAAGCTGACATCAATCCCAACCCTGTTACCCCACTGTCCACTGCACCAGGTCAAGTGGGAAGAGCGGAGGCTAAGCACCAGAATTGGCACATCTTATGAAAGCGCCATTTACGGGGCAGCTGAGAGGTGATGTTTTTAGTCTGGGAGGGGGCCAGTATCTATGGCCCCTTCATAGCTTATTAATATCAGCCTGCAGCTGTCTGCCTAGCCTTTTCTGGTTATTTAAAGGGGTTGTCCAGTACTATTGACAGTGCCCCAATGTATTTTTATATTGAAAAGAAGTTTCTTTGTAAATACCCTTGCTCTGCTGTTACTGCCTGTGAGCGGTCACGTGATGCTTGTGAGCGGCCAGTGATAGCGCCACTCACAGGCAGTAACAGCAGCCAAGGTATTTACAAAGAAACTTCTTTTCAACATAAAAATACATTAGACAATTATCAATAGTACTGGACAACCCCTTTAATTACTGGTGGGACCCCACATTATTTTTTTCGGGGGGTCCTCCCATTTTAATAACCAGTAAAGGGTAAGTATACAGCTTGGGGCTGATATTAGTAGCCTTGGAAGCTTCATGGGTATTACGCCCTTCCCAGGCTATAAACATCAGCCCCCAGCTGTCTGCTTTCCCTCAGCTGGTTATTAAAATTTTGGGGGATCCCACGCCATTTTTTTTCTCATTTATTTATCGCTTAAATACATGTACATACATAAATACACTCATCCGACTTTTCAGGAACAACATCGGACCATTTTTCTTAACGCAGATGAGCGTGAGCCCCTAGATCACGGCCCCCCTGTCAGTATTCGGTCAGAACTGGACGTTCTGGGTTACATCTGGTTGACCATGGGGGTCATCACCCCTCGTCAGCACAGGGGCCGATCCTTTCTGTTCTTTTTTTCTTACGAACCATTATTTTTTATTTCTACATTTGATGGATTTTTGATGCTGATTATTGGTATTTCTTGGTTTTCCTATTCCATCTACACCTGGGACCTGCACCTTTTTCTCCGTTTCTGTTGGCCAATGTTTAGGAACTGAATTAGTCAAATGTTGTCTCATTTTCATGCTAGTTTTTTTTTCTTCTCTTAATCCAAGGGGGGAATAAGTTGATTTGCCCAAGAGAGGCTTATCTTGGACGATGTGTAGACTTTGACGCTGTTTTTGGTACACTTTTTACCTGTGCGGATATCATGGTTCATACCATCTACCATTATGACGGCCTCGGGGACTCCTTGGTTGGTATCTTTATCACGCACAACACCTTTAATCCCGCGATGCACCTGAAAAAAGGAGACACGCTGTGGTTTTCCACATCAGGTTTGATATGACATGTTCTCTAACAAGAATGATCCTGAGTAACAATCTGTATCGGGGGAGTCTTTTTGCAGAGTTTTCGGGGCAGAAACTGATCAGCACCTTCAAGTATTTATGGAAGATTTGAAGAGTTTCCACTCCGTGCTACAAAACCTCTTAAAAAAAAAAAACTACAGCATTTGTGCCATATCATTAAGCTCCAGAGCTGTATTCACACTGGAGACAGTCAGCAAGCTTGTGAAGCAGATAGGATATGTTTACATGGCGTTTTTTGGAAGTTTTTCCCAAGCAAGAATTGCTTCAGGACAAGACGGCCTTTTTGTGACGTGTGTAAACAGCGTCGTTTTCAGGCGTATATTTCACTTGGAAAAAGTGGCGCAAAAAAAATGAGCGTAGTTCACAGCAATGTCAAAACGTCATTGTTCTGCCTTACGTCACTTCGGCTTCACAGTTCGGGAAACCTTTTGAGCAGGTAAAAGAAGTGACATGTTCCTTTTTTCAGGCAGGTTTCTTTTGGAAGTCACCCGCTCTATATACTTCAAAGGAAAGATGTCAGAGTCTCCGCCAAAAAAAACGACGAGAAAACTGCGGCGAAGAAAGACGCTTTTTTTCTGAAGCGACATCGCCTTCGAAAAACTCGGGGTACTCATGGAAGCATCTGGAGAAATCTCCAGGAGAGTTTTGGAATAGCTTCTTATCTTAAACAAGCAAGGAAGATTTCAGCTGTGAAGCCTACAGATTTGTGAACGCAGCTTTTTTACTTGTAGCCTGGAGATAAGAGGTGGACAAGGCTTATCCTGTAGGCCCTTCAGTTTTCCCCCCCTTACTAATGAGTGACGCTCAGCAGATTAATGAGGGGTCCGTTACTGACCTGCTCGATGTACAGAAGAAGAGACTCCTTGTTGTTCTCCCACTCGGTCGGAAGTTCCACCTCGTGCGGGAATTTATCGCAGGAAAGTTCTATCGTTACCTCAAAGCAGTTGGTGTGAAGGTAGCTGAAGTCATTCATACCTGAGCGGGAGAGAAGACCTGGTTATTAAGAGACATAGGCTCGACAGCTGTGGCCGCTTCTCGGGAGGGGGGCATCCCACTCACTGCCAGCCACCGTGTGCCAGTTGGCTCCATTGATGATGTTTCCGACCCTAATGAAGTTATCGTAGTGGCAGATCCTGCGGTTGTCATCGGCCATGACGCGGTGACTGGAGGCATAGACCGTGGCTAACCATCGAAACATCGGGTCATCTGCTGTGGGGGTCAGCTCCTTGGCCATCCAGTAGGAACGAGCCATGTCAAAGGGATAGGACACAACGAGCTCTCCACCGTGCAAGTTGGCACTGAGGACAAATGGGATTTTCTGCATCCAGTCAATGATGGCGCGGGTCTCTGGAGCCACCTGAAACACAAATCAGGTAGTTTGTGAAATCCAGAGAACGCGGAAATAAGTGTTCACGGGCGTCAGATCGGGTCTCTGCAATCCATCTCTTGACGCTATTGTGTCCAGCTGAAGAAACTGACTCTACCAGAAAAAAAAGACCAAATCAAGTCCAAGGTTTGATTATTGGAGTCACTTTCTTCAAGGGCACGTCCGACTCACATTTTGTGGAAGCCTCTGACAAAGTCATGATCAGGCATGGTCTGAACTGGGCCTAAGGGAGCAGACGTCCTACATCTGTTAAACAAAGTTACAGGATGCCTATGGACTTTAGCGTCACGTCCGGCTCCTTCCTTATAGAGTTAGCTGACACCGCACAATTCTCCAGAGCTGCATTTATAATTCTGATCATTATTGGATACCATCAATAAGTTTATGGACGGACACGGCTTACTAGTGTACTTATGATCTTCCAAACCCTGAACAAGCAGGGAAAGCGGTGAGATTTCAGTAATTGAGGAATGGAGAACTGGGAGTTCAGCTTTGGAAGTCTAGACGCAATATCTGAACAGCATGACAGTTTATGTAACCCGTCTATACTCATCGATGTGCAAATCTGGCAAGTGCATGTGTTTGGGTGACCGGCATGTAATACTACATCATTGCCCTGTGACATGATGGCTGGAGGTGGCGTCCCTCCAGGTTTTTCTCAGCTGTATGTGGTGGGATTCTCTAGCCTCTGGTTACTCACCGTTGCGTTTTCATAGGTGTAGTACTCGGGGATCGGAATATAATGGTTGGGGAAGTGCTCGGGGACCTGCTCATTGTCTTCTGCGTCCCACAGAGGGGTGTTCAGGTCCGCAAAGTTGTGGTTTAGATCAAGTCCTTGGTAATTCCAGCGGCCTATGGCCCATCCAGACAGCTCGGAGCCCTAGGTGGAGGAGACCAGCTGTCAGTGCTCAGTGTCACGGGTCCGGCCAGGTAGGGTTGAGCAGTGGAGGTACTTACCAGTTTGTAGGCCATTTCATATCCATCCGGGTTCATGGAGGGCAGGAGATGTATACGGGTCTCAGTGATGAGTCTCAGGATTCTCGGGTTTTCCTTCTTGTATTCCTGACACAGATATTCCATGAGGTTCAGCATCAACTCTCGACCCAAGACCTCATTCCCGTGCATCCCGGCCACGTAGCGAAACTCCGGCTCCCCTGTAACATAAGACATCGTCACTCTTCTGAGTTACATCTCACTCCTAAAGCCACCAGCGAGCTCCAACCTGACCGGGAGATCTGCACCCATCATAGTGGATGGCGAGGAAGCATCAGGGCTCTGCCCATACCCTCTGGAAGGTCTATTACTGTACGGCAAAGTATAATAGTGATATTCACAGGACCCCGCGTCCGGCCCTACCGAGGCAGATCGGCAACGCGTGACCTGCGGAGGAGTGAAACGTGACCACCACAAGGAGCAATGTCATTGTATGGGGGCGCTGTGGCTGTCGCTGTTATTATGGGGGCACTGTGGATATCACTGTTATTATGGGGACACTGGATAACACTTATTAAGGGGGCACTGTGGATGTCGCTGTTATTATGGGGACACTGGATGTCGATGTTATGGGGGCACTGGATGTCGATGTTATGGGGGCACTGGATGTCGCTGTTGTTATGGGGGCACTGTGGATGTCGCTGTTATGGGGGCGCTGTGGATGTCGCTGATATGGGGGCGCTGTGGATGTCGCTGATATGGGGGCGCTGTGGATGTCGCTGATATGGGGGCGCTGTGGATGTCGCTGATATGGGGGCGCTGTGGATGTCGCTGATATGGGGGCGCTGTGGATGTCGCTGATATGGGGGTGCTGTGGATTTCGCTGATATGGGGGCGCTGTGGATGTCGCTGATATGGGGCACTGTGGATGTCGCTGATATGGGGGCACTGTGGATGTCGCTGATATGGGGGCGCTGTGGATTTCGCTGATATGGGGGCGCTGTGGATTTCGCTGATATGGGGGCGCTGTGGATTTCGCTGATATGGGGGCGCTGCGGATTTCGCTGATATGGGGGCGCTGCGGATGTCGCTGATATGGGGGCGCTGTGGATGTCGCTGATATGGGGGCGCTGTGGATGTCGCTGATATGGGGGCGCTGTGGATGTCGCTGATATGGGGCGCTGTGGATGTCGCTGATATGGGGGCGCTGTGGATGTCGCTGATATGGGGGCGCTGTGGATGTCGCTGATATGGGGGCGCTGTTGATTTCGCTGATATGGGGGCGCTGTGGATGTCGCTGATATGGGGCGCTGTGGATGTCGCTGATATGGGGGCGCTGTGGATGTCGCTGATATGGGAGCACTGTGGATGTCGCTGTTATTATGGGGGCGCTGTGGATGTGGCTCATATGGGGGCACTGTGGATGTGGCTCATATGGGGGCACTGTGAGTAGGCCCTGGTCACGGCCTGTGTGTCTCTCCCCCTTTGGGCAGACTTCGGCTCGCTCCCTGTGCTGTCGGTGAGCAGCCATGCTTCTTCATGTGCGTTGTCGCGTGGCCTCGTCCTCCTACCGAGCTCGTGCTCTCCTGGCTTGTCTGACATCTCCATCACGTACATCTTCAGCCCCAGGTAGCTCTTGCCGATGCTGTAGACTCGTGTGATATTGGGACAGTCCTCATTCACCTTCTTCATCAGCTGAAAAGACAGAGATTGTACATCAGACGTCGGGTACAGGCGGCCTCTGACGTCGGGTACAGGCGGCCTCTGACGTCGGGTACAGGCGGCCTCTGACGTCGGGTACAGGCGGCCTCTGACGTCGGGTACAGGCGGCCTCTGACGTCGGGTACAGGCGGCCTCAGACGTCGGGTACAGGCGGCCTCTGACGTCGGGTACAGGCGGCCTCTGACGTCGGGTACAGGCGGCCTCTGACGTCGGGTACAGGCGGCCTCTGACGTCGGGTACAGGCGGCCTCTGACGTCGGGTACAGGCGGCCTCAGACGTCGGGTACAGGCGGCCTCTGACGTCGGGTACAGGCGGCCTCTGACGTCGGGTACAGGCGGCCTCTGACGTCGGGTACAGGCGGCCTCTGACGTCGGGTACAGGCGGCCTCTGACGTCGGGTACAGGCGGCCTCTGACGTCGGGTACAGGCGGCCTCAGACGTCGGGTACAGGCGGCATCAGACGTCGGGTACAGGCGGCCTCAGACGTCGGGTACAGGCGGCATAGGACGCTTTGTGCTCGTGTCCTTCTCCGTGCGGCTTCTGGACAGATTTCTTTGGATTTCACTTGATATTAATCTGAAGTTTATGATAGGGTCGAACATTGGAGCTTTATCACCTCCGGTCGGGGTACCGCCATCAGTAGTATACAGCCAGCTGTAAGGGGGTTATATATGATCACACAACATCATGGCTGCTTTGTTTCAAGAACCATGCCACTGCTGCCCATGGTTTATGCAGATCAGATAGTGGTGGAGCCAAGTAAGAAACTCAATTTGCAGACACATGTTTCGGGGTTATTGCCCCTCATCAATGCAAAGTATGAGATCTGATTTGGCTGTATGAGAGGCCGGTGACTGGTGTGTAAGGGGTAACGTCCCTCCTTGTGGAGAGTGACATGCCTTTAAGGAGCCCATGTAATGTTTCTCTGATGTTGCGATGATGATATTCACCTTCCGCATCTCCTTGTAGTTGTGGTGTTTGAACTCCAGCTTGTCGGTCGGCTGTGGTTCTTGTTCCCACATGAAAACAGTGTTCGGATCTGTGTGAAAAAAAAAAAGCCACAATCTCACATTAACCCCTAGTCCTTTCCCCGCTCGCACCTCTTTTGTTAATGGCATACCAGGGCCATAGTCGTGTCCCTCGTGTCGAGAGAAATGTTATATTTTTCTGAAAGCTTTTAGTCCATATAAATGTCTGACCTTTTGCTCTGTAATTTTGGAAGAAAGTCATACATTTTGCTGATGCTTCTTACCCTATACAGTTATAATAAAGGCTATTTTATGGAAATTCTGGTGATGCCCACAGTCAGCATCCAAAGCCAGAAATCACCAGAGCCCAATGAATCCACTGGTGTCCAAAAAAAAAAACCACTGCTCAGCTCTTGTAAATGTAAATCTACTGACAGCCAATTGTTGGAGCCACGGAGAGGACTACCTCGGGGGCCCATGTAATGGTCACCTCACTGTAACCCTCTTGAAGGACCATGGAGTACACCAAAAGGTAGTTATGTCTTTCTCAGTAGATATCTCAGCAATTATCTGAGATATTACAAAAAAGGCAGTTCTTGAAGATGTTACGCTTGGATGATATGTGACATCTACAAGAACTGCCTTTTTCGTGATATCTCAGATAAAAAATAAGACCTTGACGATTACGTGAGAAATCACGTCAGATATCATCCAAGCGTAACGTGATTTCTCATGTAATCGTCAAGGTCTTATTTTTTATCTGAGATATTACGAAAAAGGCAGTTCTTGTAGATGTTACGCTTGGATGATACCTGACGTGATTTCTCATGTAATCGTCAAGGTCTTATTTTTTATCTGAGATATCACGAAAAAGGCAGTTCTTGTAGATGTTACGCTTGGATGATACCTGACGTGATTTCTCACCTGGAAGAGGGCAACCCAGAATCTCAGCTCTCAAGCAAATGGTACCATTCTCAAACCAAGTCTGAGGGTTGATCCTGATGTATCGTCCGACCATGGGAGTGGGAAGTTTGTTGAGAACTGGAGTTTCAGGGTCTTTATTGGCTTTAAAAATCTAAGACAATACCAAGGAGAGGAGACATTAACAGGAAACAGACATGACATTACCAAGAAGATGACAAGACATTACCAAGAAGAAGACCAGATCTTGCCAAGAAGAAGATGAGATGTTGACAAGAAAAAGGCAAAACATTACCAAGAAGAAGATGAGACATTGCCAAGAAGAAGATGAGATATTAAACAGACACTACCAACCAGAAGAGGATGAGATATTACCATGAAGAAGTCAAGATATTACCTAGAAGATGAGAGATCATCAAGACGAGAACAAGATATTACTATGAAGATGAGGCATTAATAATATGAGACCTTACTAAGAGGAATAGATATTACCAAGAAAAAGACGAGACATTACCAAGAAGTTACCAAGTAGAAAATGAGACATTAACAGGAAGACAAACATTACCAAGAAGATGAAATATTAATAAGAAGAAAAGGGTGAGCTATTATCAAGAGGAAGACAAGATATTACCAAGTAGATGAGATATTATCAAAAAGAGAACAAGATATTTCTAAGAAAAAGACAAGACTTTACCAAGAGAAAGACCAGACATTACCAAAAAGAAGAGACGAAACCAAGAAGAACACAAGACATTATCGAGAAGACTGAGAGAATACCAAGAAGACAATGAATTAACAAGAAGAACATGAGATATTAACAAAAAGAGGATGAGACGTTTCCACGAAGACAAAATATTAATGGGAGGAAGACGAGACATTGCCAATTGGTTCATTACAAGGTAATATAAATTTTGTGCTATGGTACAATGCGAAGTTGGCCATATGTTGGAAGGGTCTCTACATCAAGTTGATTTCAGAAAAAGGATGGTGCCGTGGTGACAAAGTTTTGTAGGACTTTTAGGGAATGTGCACACAATGCATTTTACAATGGGTACACCCCGAAACCTGCCTGAAAAATACAAGCAAAAAACGTTCCAAAGGATGAACATATGCATCTCTATATAAAGACGACTCACTGTTCATATATTCAGTCTTTTGAGAGTATTTTCACCAGGGGGCCATATGGCTGTAGTGCAGATAGAATGGTAGAGTTGGAGGGGACCTCCAGGGTCCTTGTGTCCAATCCCCGGCTCAATGCAGGATTCACTAAACCATCTCAGACAGATATCTGTCCAGCCTTTGAAGACTTCCATTGAAGGAGAACTCGCCACCTCTCGTGGCCGCCTGTTCCTCTCATTGATCTCCTCACTGCCAAAAAGTGTCTTCTAATATCTAATCTGTATCTTCTCCCTTTCAGTTTCATCCCATTGGTTCTAGTCTTTCTTTATTCAAATGAGAATAAAGATGATCCCTCTACAATGTGACAGCCCTTCAGATATCTGTAGACAGCTATTAAGTCTCCTCTTCGCCTTTTTTGAAAGCCAAACCTTCCCAGATCCTCTAACCGTTCCTCATATGACATTGTTTGCAGACCCCTCGACCATCCTGGTTGCTCTTCTCTGAACTGAATCTCAGAGGTTCAGCAAAAGATATAGGACTTTGCTGAATAAAGATGATTCAGGCTTACAATATACTGTGAAAATACTCCTCTCTGAGGCCCAACCCTGTGGTCAGTGCCGCGGCCGCCGACGACTATACACACCTCATCAACTTCACTTTCCAGATGACCATTATTCTCAGACAATCAAAAACAAAAATGTAACTAAAAACAAAAAAGATCTAAGTGAAGAAGAAAGATAAGGAGGCGGCTGTCCCCCCACACTATACGTCCACAATCTGAATGACCGTCAATGACCTCCAGTTCTGCCGGTCCCCACAGTGTCGGCCGGTTGTGTTCGCTTTTGGTTGCCAGTCTCTTTGAAGCTATTGCCCAACTTTCCTGGACGTCCTAATTACATCAAGTTACTGGATGTGCAGAGTATGGTTAAGGATGTTTTCCATGCAGGACCCTGGGAGCGATGGGTGACAGCTGATATTTTACTATAAAATCCAGGCAGGCAGGACGGCCAGGGGTTAATGGTTCTCAGCTCACTCCCGTCCAAAATCAGCACGAGACCAAATACTTTTTGGCCGCTACAGAATTTTCATTCCAGGAACGGGAAATATTCCAAAGACAGTACCACAGCGAGGAGCTGCCGAAACCAGAGCAAACATGGTGTGGAGAGGGATTAATAAGCAAGGACCTGAGCGGGGTCATCTGTGAGGGGCTCCGGACCACATAAACAGCCTTACTCCTCTCATCTGATGACTTAAAGAGACACAAACCCGTCTATAAACAGGAGTAGTCTTGTCTATGACGTATTGTCCAGTCCCTGCAGTGTAAAGAATGGAGGCTTTTAATTCAGAGTTTTATAGTGAAAGGTTTACAAGGAGACGTGGCATCACAAGATCCATCTCTCTAAATCTTCAGGTCTATAAATATTTTATTGTTTCTTGTAATGGGAGTCCTGGAAAGGACCTTGGACCGGTCATCAGGACCTGGAGTGGATCCAGCGGCTGACTCGCTGAGTGTTACATGCTGTGCCAAGGTCCTGGCATTATATTTACAGGGGTTTTCTACGTGTTACATATTATAGGCTCTGCTTTGTGTAATGGCAGTATGTGGGGCTATGGGGAAAGACACAACATGGACACAGGAGGCACGGACACAGCTGACTATCCGACCCTACATGATCTTACAAGACCAGGGCCTACAGGACATGGGGCAACATCATATTGGGGTCATACTGGAACCATCCTCTAACATAGGTTCATGGCCTCCCCCACTGTGTGGGCTGTGTGCTCCTCCGTAATCCACAGGGTCATCCATGAGGAATCATACAAGGGTGGAAGAGAAGATAAGTGACCTCCTTCATGGTGGATGATGGGCTGTGATGTATGAACCACAAATCTCAGCAGGAACTTGACTGTACCTCTTATGGGTCCATAGAGTGAGACGCAGGCAGATCCCGTAGGTGGCTGGAGGCTCCAGTGTGTATCAATGAATGGGACACTGCACAAAATCATTGCTACGGTCCCTTATTTCTCAGGATGTGTGGGGTCTCAGAGGTCGGACCACCACTGGTTATAAAGTGATGACATAATTGGGGCCCCCACCCTCTATAAAAGCAATGGCCCAGGACATCAATGGATATAGAGTTCATTTAGTGCAGGGAACTGATCACTGCCTACCAGGACCCCATAGATATCCGGTGATCACGGGACATCGCAGGACACCCACACTGGAGATATGGGGTCCTAATAGAATAACCTGTTGTGACGAAACAGCTTCTAATCTTAATCAGCCAGGCATCTAGATTTGTTAAGCCAAGAAAAATACACTATTGTGTTTGTGTTGACTTGTGAATGTACAGTTATATGAAAAAGTTTGGGCACCCCTATTAATCTTAAGCTTAATGTTTTCTTAAAATTGGTGTTTTTGCAACAGCTATTTCAGTTTGATATATGTAATAACTGTTGGACACAGTAATGTTTCTGCCTTCAAATGAGGTTTATTGTACTAACAGAAAATGTGCAATCTGCATTCAAACAAAATTTGACAGGTGCATAAGTATGGGCACCCTTATCATTTTCTTGTTTTAAATACTCCTACCTACTTTTTACTGACTTACTAAAGCACTTTTTTTGGTTTTGTAACCTCATTGAGCTTTGAACTTCATAGCCAGGTGTATGCAATCATGAGAAAAGCTACTTAAAGTGGCCACTTGCAAGTTGTTCTCCTGTTTGAATCTCCTCTGAAGAGTGGCATCATGGGCTCCTCAAAACAACTGTCAAATGATCTGAAAACAAAGATTATTCAACATAGTTGTTCAGGTGAAGGATACAAAAAGCTGTCTCAGAGATTTAACCTGTCAGTTTCCACTGTGAGGAACATAGTAAGGAAATGGAAGAACACAGGGACAGTTCTTGTTAAGGCCAGAAGTGGCAGGCCAAGAAAAACATCAGAAAGGTAGAGAATAAGAATGGTGAGATCAGTCAAGGACAATCCTCAGACCACCTCCTTGATGCAGATTGTGTCACTGTGCATCGGTCAACTATACAACGCACTTTGCACAAGGAGAAGCTGTATGGGAGAGTGATGCGAAAGAAGCCGTTTCTGCAAGCACGCCACAAACAGAGTCGGCTGAGGTATGCAAAAGCACATTTGGGGAAGCCAATTTCTTTTTGGAAGAAGGTCCTGTGGACTGATGAAACCAAGATTGAGTTGTTTGGTCATACAAAACGGCGTTATACATGGTGGCAAAAAAACACAGCATTCCAAGAAAAACACTTGCTATCCACAGTAAAATTTGGTGGAGGTTCCATTATGCTTTGGGGCTGTGTGGCCAATGCCGGCACCGGGAATCTTGTTAAAGTTGAGGGACGCATGGATTCCACTCAGTATCAGCAGATTCTTGACAATAATGTTCAAGAATCAGTGATAAAGTTGAAGTTACGCAGGGGATGGATCTTTCAGCAAGACAATGATCCAAAACACCGCTCCAAATCTACTCAGGCATTCATGCAGAGGAACAATTACAATGTTCTGGAATGGCCATCCCAGTCCCCAGACCTGAATATCATTGAACATCTGTGGGATCATTTGAAGAGGGCTGTCCATGCTCGGCGACCATCAAACTTAACTGAACTGGAATTGTTTTGTAAAGAGGAATGGTCAAAAATACCTTCATCCAGGATCCAGGAACTCATTAAAAGCTACAGGAAGCGACTAGAGGCTGTTATTTTTGCAAAAGGAGGATCTACTAAATATTAATGTCACTTTTCTGGTGAGGTGCCCATACTTATGCACCTGTCAAATTTTGTTTGAATGCAGATTGCACATTTTCTGTTAGTACAATAAACCTCATTTCAAGACAGAAACATTACTGTGTCCAACAGTTATTACATATATCAAACTGAAATAGCTGCTGCAAAAACACCAATTTTTATAAAACATTAAGCTTAAGATTAATAGGGGTGCCCAAACTTTTTCATATAACTGTATGTGTGTTTCTGTGGCTGGTCAAGAAGGACATACTATTATTTGTATAAACCTGACTGTTGTCTTCTATTGGTCTGTGAACAATGATGTTTGTTACTATGCTAATTGAATATTATACTAAAGCCAGTTAGATGTTGATTTAAAGAGCCCCCTGCTGTACCAACTATGTTAATTGATTAAATGCACAAACAATGAGACCTGAGCACGGTGGAATGGTGCCCTCCCTGGTCCTTGACCTGTGGATGTATACTTGAGGGAACGGCTGTGACTAATTGGGGGACGTATGCCTCTGTGTCAGGGAGAGAGTCTGAGATCAGACAGTCTCTTCAAGACATCAACTTGATAGCAAGGCTTTATCCAAAGAGACGCAGATTTGGATTCTACTTGATTCTAACCTAAGGGTACATGGCCCTGACTGGAAGGATATGGATCTGCGCCACTGACCATCAGAGAACCCATGGATACATATGGGGAGACCAGGTTGGGACGATGAAGTCACCTGGCCCCATGGATGTTGTTTGGGGTTGCCAGGAGGGACCCTCCCGTCGCCTGGAACCCATGAAGATATTCGGAGAAGCCAGATTGGGACCAGCCGGTCATCTGGCCCCATGGAAACTCTCGGAGAGGCCAGGGTGGGACCTTCGGGTCTCCTGGCCATGTACCTCAATGGACTGCTAGCTTCCTAAGCTTGCTGCTACCACCTCTCTGTGGGGGTCCGCCAGAAGCGGGGGGTCACTGGTTGAGGTAGTTGGCCCTGGAAGTCCCAAGTCTCAGCTGTTCTATCCCAGGCGGGTGGAGAAGGAAGGGTGAGACGGTGTAATGTTCCACCATCTTGGGGACCTGCTGGGACTGTTCTATGTGTTTATTGTCCGCTTTGTGGGTCAGTAGAGTATTGACACGCTGTTTTACCCTCACCCTGTGTTGTCTGAGTAGCGTTATGCCCACTGAAGACCCCGGGTCTTCACACTTACATTTATCAGTTGTGGGCTCCGTGATGGTCATCCTCTATGCTGGTGCCCATAGGCTTTCTGTACCATGGGAGGTGCCATGGCCCCTATTGGGAGGACAATGTGCACTGTATTCAGGGACTCCAGTCTCCTCCACACACAAGGAGGATTATGTAGGAGCCGCCCCGTGTCGTCCTATGTGCGGTCTATATCATAACCGCAGACATGATGTATACGGGGACGGGCATCCTGTGTATGTGTCTACATGTCACCACCGCCATGATCATCCCTGCTGTCTACATTACATTGACTTCATATTACGGAGCTTGCGGAGGACTGGCACTTATCCCAGAGAGAAGAAGGGATGGCAGCCGCAGGAGAAGAGCTGCCAATGAAAGCTGCTGCCCACGCCTCGGCCCAGAATAACCTCAGCACCAGCACTGAAAAGAGCCATTGACTCCTAAAGACAGGCGACCAGGGTATGTAACCCCCCGGGGTACAGCAGAGACAGCACCCCTAAATGAAAAGGGGCGCAGATATCATCACGCATGGCTCCCGGTCATCACTGTATATATATACAGAGCATTAGATATAGCCATGGTCTACTAACATCACACCTGCGACACTATCAGCACCATCATCCTCACTGCAAGGACTCCAGGAGGCAGAAGAAGACTCCTCACCTGCTAGCAAGTCATCATGCGGCTCTCAACAAATATGTCTAAATCATGTATATCAACTGATCAGTAACTCTGCCCAGTGACCCAACAGTGATCATCGGGTGATAACAGCCGCAACTGAGCGACTGCGGCCAGAGCCAGATGGTGAAGCCTAGACGACTAGGTCAGAGCCTCTACAAAACAGTCAGTCTTGTGGGGTGTTCCCGGTATACGGCGGGTCTTGTGGGGTGTCCCCGGTATACGGCGGGTCTTGTGGGGTGTTCCCAGTATACGGAGGGTCTTGTGGGGTGTTCCTGGTATACGGCAGGTCTTGTGGGGTGTTCCCGGTATACGGCTGGTCTTGTGCGGTGTTCTCTGTATACGGCAGGTCTTGTGGTGTGTTCTCTGTATACGGCAGGTCTTGTGGTGTGTTCTCTGTATACGGCAGGTCTTGTGGTGTGTTCTCGGTATACGGCGGGCCTTGTGGGGTGTTCTCGGTATACGGCGGGCCTTGTGGGGTGTTTCCGGTATACGGCGGGTCTTGTGGTGTGTTCTCGGTATACGGCGGGTCTGGTGTGGTGTTCCCTGTATACGGCGGGTCTTGTGGGGTGTTCCCGGTATACGGCGGGTCTTGTGGGGTGTTTCCGGTATACGGCGGGTCTTGTGGGGTGTTTCCGGTATACGGCGGGTCTTGTGGGGTGTTCTCTGTATACGGCGGGTCTTGTGGGGTGTTTCCGGTATACGGCGGGTCTTGTGGGGTGTTTCCGGTATACGGCGGGTCTTGTGGGGTGTTCTCTGTATACGGCGGGTCTTGTGGGATGTTCCCGGTATACGGCGGGTCTTGTGTGGTGTTCTCTGTATACGGCGGGTCTTGTGTGGTGTTCTCTGTATACGGCGGGTCTTGTGGGGTGTTCCCGGTATACGGCGGGTCTTGTGGGGTGTTCCCGGTATACGGCAGGTCTTGTGGGGTGTTCCCGGTATACGGCGGGTCTTGTGGGGTGTTCCCGGTATACGGCGGGTCTTGTGTGGTGTTCTCTGCATACGGCGGGTCTTGTGGGGTGTTCTCTGTATACGGCGGGTCTTGTGTGGTGTTCTCTGTATATGGCAGGTCTTGTGGGGTGTTTCCGGTATACGTCAGTGGGGCTTTTCCGACATGATCTAGTTACAGGCAGACTATAGGTGCTGGATATCGGCTTCCAGGCAGATCCTGATTGATGGCCGCCCATTCTTGTCCAGTTTTCCTGACCTCTCAGTCTTGAGTAGATCTCATGATGATGAACAGTGATAGTCAAGAAGTCGGAGTCCCAGGTCAGCGGCATCACAACATTGTCACAGTCCTGTATAGAAATATACAGTCAAGTGTTGTCCCCCTCAGGTTAATATTTGTTTGCGTCCTTTGTAATAAATAACTGCAATCAGTCGCTTCCTATAACCATCAGTTTGTTAGAACTCTCCTGTTAGTTTTTTTTTAGTTTGCTGGTCACATGACCATTTTTGCCTATTTAATCCGGCTCCGCCCTCCTGGTCTTGCTGGACTTCATTGTATTTACTACTCTTGAGCTAGCTTGGTGCTCTGTTGACGTTCTCTGTTAGTTTTGCTAGGTCTTCTGACCTCTATGCTTTTTGTTGTGTGCTTGTCTTTGACTGCTACTATTTCTGCTAGGAGGTGTCCAACTTATCCCAGTCCCTAGTTCTTGTAGGGATCCCTCCCTCACATCTATAGGTCTGAGTACAGACTAGCTGAGGACTTTAGCGGGTCTGATCGCAGGATCAGGTTCCCCGTTACATCGTAGGGATCTAGTTTAGTTCTATTGTAGGGACAGATCTCCTGTCTTTCCTTAGTCCCTGTAGCAGATCATAACACAGTTATTTCTGGGGGCTTTTTGAAGTATGTTTGGGGTCATTGTCCTGCTGGAAGACCTATGACCTAGCACGTACACCCAGCTTTCTGACACTGGGCTCTACATTGCCACCCAAAATCCTTTGGTAATCTTAAGGTTTCATGATTCTTTGCACACAGTCAAGGCCCCCAGTGCCAGAGGCAGCAAAACAAACCAAAACTTCTGTGACCCTCCATCATATTTTTCAGATCCTCCACCATATTTGACTGTAGGTACTGTGGTTTTTTCTTTGTTGGCCTCATTCCATTTACAGTGTGCTTTACCACAAAGCTCTATCTTGGTCTCATCGGCCAATAAGACGCTTTCCCAGAAGGATTTTGATTTACTCAGGTACATTTTGCCAAACTGCAGTCTTGCTTTTTTATGTCTCTGTGTCAGCAGTGGGGTCCTCTGGGGTCTCCTGCCAAAGCGTTTCATTTAATTCAAATGTGGACGGATAATTTGCGCTGACTCTGGTGCACCCTGAGCCTGCAGCACAGCTTGGATTTCTTTGGATTGGGGCTTCTTATCCACCATCCAGACTATCCTACGTTCAACCTTTCATCAATTTTTCTCTGCCGTCCGCATCCAGGGAGAGTATCTGTAGCGCCATGGGCTGTAAACTTCTTGATTATGCTGCGTAACGTGGACAAAGGAACATCAAGATCTCTGGAGATGGACTTGTAACCTTCAGATTGTGATATTTTGCAACATTTTTGGTTCTCATGTCCTCAGACAGTTCTCTTCTCCTCTTTATGTTCTCCATGCTTAGTGTGGCACACACAGACACACAATGCAAAGATTGAGGCAACTTCTCCCCTTTTTATCTTGTTTCTGGTGTGATTTTCATATTGTCCACACCTGTTACTTACCACAGGTGAGTGTGAACGAGCATCACATGCTGGAAACAAAGTTGTTAACCCTCAACAGGAGATCTTCTCTCCAGGACTAGTGAACCTGCTGCCATGTAGTCCTGCATATTCATGAGCACTAGGTAACCCTGCTCCCAATTTTCAGCGTTCTCCCTATGCACAGAAAGCTGCCAATCAATGGTGTGGGCAGGGTTATACAGAGAGGGTTGCCAATCACAGCTGTGGTTATAGAGAGAACTGGCAGATCTGCAGCAGAAATAACGGATTGCATCAAAACTGCAAGTGATACATGGCTGGAATTAGGGTCTCTGCCCCTACATCATGCCCCTCTCAGATGGGGTAGCAGAGCCTTAATGATAGGTTCCCTTTACGGGGACAATATGCAGACATTGTGTGGTGGCCTCATTTGCACCCTGGTAGCACTTTTATTGTGACTCTGAATGGCAGAATTAAGTGATTATTACACCGCAGGTTGTTTTTTTTTTTGTTAGCTGCCGTCTTCACCGAGCCGCGCACACTGAGCCGCGCACACTGAGCCGCGCACACTGAGCCGCGCACACTGAGCCGCGCACACCGAGCCGCGCACACCGAGCCGCGCACACCGAGCCGCGCACACCGAGCCGCGCACACCGAGCCGCGCACACCGAGCCGCGCACACCGAGCCGCGCACACCGAGCCGCGCACACCGAGCCGCGCACACCGAGCCGCGCACACCGAGCAGAGCACACCGAGCAGAGAACACCGAGCAGAGATCCAGCTTACCCCCTCTTCGGTGCCGTTCCTGCAGGTCTTCCATGTGTGGGTGTCGTTGCTGACCTGCACCTTGTAGGATGTCACCCAGTCATCCCTGCGGACATGACACATAATCTGAGGGGGGGGGGACGATAACAAGCAGCACATCGAAAATATCTGCCCCCCTGATCTGAGCCTCATTCACTCTCAGACGAAGAAAACATGCCGCTCACACAAGAGAGAAGTCCTATTCTTACCTGCACTGATACATTGTAACAAATCCCTCACCTGTGAGCTCCACATAAATACGCTGTACTCACGTCCATATGGAGTTCTTCCCCTGAGTGATGACTCCTGTAAAGCGAGTGAGGCGCCGAGCGTCCACCTCCAGCCACTGCTTCTTATTCTCCTCCCCAGCACACCAAGCGCCATCAAAAAAGTCATCATCATAGATCCCCGACTAGAGGAAGGGACAGAGGAGGAAGAAAGCTCAATACAACAGCAGAATAGTGAGTGCAGCTCTGGGGTATAACACAGGAGGTAACTCAGGATCAGTAATGTAATGTATGTACACAGTGACTGCACCAGCAGAATAGTGAGCGCAGCTCTGGAGTATAATACAGAATGTAACTCAGGATCAGTAATGTAATGTATGTACACAGTGACTGCACCAGCAGAATAGTGAGTGCAGCTCTGGAGTATAATACAGGATGTAACTCAGGATCAGTAATGTAATGTATGTACACAGTGACTGCACCAGCAGAATAGTGAATGCAGCTCTGGAGTATAATACAGGATGTAACTCAGGATCAGTAATGTAATGTATGTACACAGTGACTGCACCAGCAGAATAGTGAGTGCAGCTCTGGAGTATAATACAGGATGTAACTCAGGATCAGTAATGTAATATATGTACACAATGACTGCACCAGCAGAATAGTGAGTGCAGCTCTGGAGTATAATACAGGATGTAACTCAGGATCAGTAATGTAATGTATGTACACAATGACTGCACCAACAGAATAGTGAATGCAGCTCTGGAGTATAATACAGGATGTAACTCAGGATCAGTAATGTAATGTATGTACACAGTGACTGCACCAGCAGAATAGTGAATGCAGCTCTGGAGTATAATACAGGATGTAACTCAGGATCAGTCATGTAATGTATGTACACAATGACTGCACCAACAGAATAGTGAATGCAGCTCTGGAGTATAATACAGGATGTAACTCAGGATCAGTAATGTAATGTATGTACACAGTAACTGCACCAGCAGAATAGTGAATGCAGCTCTGGAGTATAATACAGGATGTAACTCAGGATCAGTCATGTAATGTATGTACACAGTGACTGCACCAGCAGAATAGTGAGTGCAGCTCTGGAGTATAATACAGGATGTAACTCAGGATCAGTAATGCAATGTATGTACACAGTGACTGCACCAGCAGAATAGTGAGTGCAGCTCTGGAGTATAATACAGGATGTAACTCAGGATCAGTAATGTAATGTATGTACACAGTGACTGCACCAGCAGAATAGTGAGTGCAGCTCTGGGGTATAATACAGGAGGTAACTCAAGATCAGTAATGTAATGTATGTACACAGTGACTGCACCAGCAGAATAGTGAGTGCAGCTCTGGAGTATAATACAGGATGTAACTCAGGATCAGTAATGTAATGTATGTACACAGTGACTGCACCAGCAGAATAGTGAGTGCAGCTCTGGAGTATAATACAGGATGTAACTCAGGATCAGTAATGTAATGTATGTACACAGTGACTGCACCAGCAGAATAGTGAGTGCAGCTCTGGAGTATAACACAGGAGGTAACTCAGGATCAGTAATGTAATGTATGTACACAGTGACTGCACCAGCAGAATAGTGAATGCAGCTCTGGAGTATAATACAGGATGTAACTCAGCATCAGTCATGTAATGTATGTACACAGTGACTGCACCAGCAGAATAGTGAGTGCAGCACTGGAGTATAATACAGGATGTAACTCAGGATCAGTAATGTAATGTATGTACACAGTGACTGCACCAGCAGAATAGTGAGTGCAGCTCTGGAGTATAACACAGGAGGTAACTCAGGATCAGTAATGTAATGTATGTACACAGTGACTGCACCAGCAGAATAGTGAGTGCAGCTCTGGAGTATAATACAGGATGTAACTCAGGATCAGTCATGTAATGTATGTACACAGTGACTCCACCAGCAGAATAGTGAGTGCAGCTCTGGAGTATAATACAGGATGTAACTCAGGATCAGTAATGTAATGTATGTACACAGTGACTGCACCAGCAGAATAGTGAGTGCAGCTCTGGAGTATAATACAGGATGTAACTCAGGATCAGTAATGTAATGTATGTACACAGTGACTGCACCAGCAGAATAGTGAGTGCAGCTCTGGAGTATAACACAGGAGGTAACTCAGGATCAGTAATGTAATGTATGTACACAGTGACTGCACCAGCAGAATAGTGAATGCAGCTCTGGAGTATAATACAGGATGTAACTCATGATCAGTCATGTAATGTATGTACACAGTGACTGCACCAGCAGAATAGTGAGTGCAGCACTGGAGTATAATACAGGATGTAACTCAGGATCAGTAATGTAATGTATGTACACAATGACTGCACCAACAGAATAGTGAATGCAGCTCTGGAGTATAATACAGGATGTAACTCAGGATCAGTAATGTAATGTATGTACACAGTGACTGCACCAGCAGAATAGTGAATGCAGCTCTGGAGTATAATACAGGATGTAACTCAGGATCAGTCATGTAATGTATGTACACAATGACTGCACCAACAGAATAGTGAATGCAGCTCTGGAGTATAATACAGGATGTAACTCAGGATCAGTAATGTAATGTATGTACACAGTAACTGCACCAGCAGAATAGTGAATGCAGCTCTGGAGTATAATACAGGATGTAACTCAGGATCAGTCATGTAATGTATGTACACAGTGACTGCACCAGCAGAATAGTGAGTGCAGCTCTGGAGTATAATACAGGATGTAACTCAGGATCAGTAATGCAATGTATGTACACAGTGACTGCACCAGCAGAATAGTGAGTGCAGCTCTGGAGTATAATACAGGATGTAACTCAGGATCAGTAATGTAATGTATGTACACAGTGACTGCACCAGCAGAATAGTGAGTGCAGCTCTGGGGTATAATACAGGAGGTAACTCAAGATCAGTAATGTAATGTATGTACACAGTGACTGCACCAGCAGAATAGTGAGTGCAGCTCTGGAGTATAATACAGGATGTAACTCAGGATCAGTAATGTAATGTATGTACACAGTGACTGCACCAGCAGAATAGTGAGTGCAGCTCTGGAGTATAATACAGGATGTAACTCAGGATCAGTAATGTAATGTATGTACACAGTGACTGCACCAGCAGAATAGTGAGTGCAGCTCTGGAGTATAACACAGGAGGTAACTCAGGATCAGTAATGTAATGTATGTACACAGTGACTGCACCAGCAGAATAGTGAATGCAGCTCTGGAGTATAATACAGGATGTAACTCATGATCAGTCATGTAATGTATGTACACAGTGACTGCACCAGCAGAATAGTGAGTGCAGCACTGGAGTATAATACAGGATGTAACTCAGGATCAGTAATGTAATGTATGTACACAGTGACTCCACCAGCAGAATAGTGAGTGCAGCTCTGGAGTATAACACAGGAGGTAACTCAGGATCAGTAATGTAATGTATGTACACAGTGACTGCACCAGCAGAATAGTGAATGCAGCTCTGGAGTATAATACAGGATGTAACTCAGGATCAGTCATGTAATGTATGTACACAGTGACTGCACCAGCAGAATAGTGAGTGCAGCACTGGAGTATAATACAGGAGGTAACTCAGGATCAGTAATGTAATGTATGTACACAGTGACTCCTCCAGCAGCATACTGGGTGCAGCTCTGATCAGCTGCTAGTCAGTGTGGTGATTGCGGGTGTGGTGGCTGCAGATCCTGCTGTGAGCTCCTGATCTCTGAGAAACCAACACCTCTCCACCTGGGGACCTGCTCTCTCTCTTTCCCAGGGAGGGAGCGGGTTTCTGGGATGAGTGATGGAGCCAAGTCCCAGGCTTCTGCTTCCCGAACCAGGCCGGCGGGGGGCAGAAGAAACCAGCAACCGGCCTGCACATCAGAGGACTCGGGGGTGAGATGCTGCACCAGGAGTCGCAGCAATGTGGCTCCTACTCCCCCCGGGATTGTGGAGACCCCCAGAAGCCGCAAGGCTTCCAGCATGGAGGAAAAGCCTGACAGCGGCGTGCAAGATGGCGCTCCTTCCGGAGGAAAGCTGAGTGCTCACGGAGGTGAGGCCGACCTCCCTGAGGGGGGTTGGGCGCTGCAGGGACCCCGGGAGTCTGTGTCCACCTATGCCTCCCAGGTCATGATCCGCCTCCGTGAGTATGAAGATGCCAGTAAGCTCATCAGGAGGCTCCGGAAGGAGCTGCGCTGCACAAGCGCCAAAGCTGCGGGGGCCTCCAAACCAAGGAAGGCCAAGCTCCAAGCCGAGGTAAAAAGACTGAGCAGTGAAATTCAACGCCTGGAACTTAGGAAAGCCACCATCAGAGAGCAGAGTGGTCCTTTCAAAGAAAAACTCATAAATGAAGACCGCTTTAGAGAAATGGCTGATACCAGAGAGCAAAGGCAGATGGGACTGCAGCCTGAGAGCCAGGTGGATGATGAGAGTGATGATGACCAGCAGCAAGCCCCACCTGGCAGCCTGCAAAGTCACCCGCAGGCCACGTGCAGCGAGCTCCCTGCAGGACAGGCGACAGTGACATCCGGTCGCAGTTCTGCTGGCTCTGGGGAGGACAGTGACAGCAGCGGCCAGGGAGGGGCGCTAATGGTGGAGATTAAGCTCCTGGAGTCCCCAGTGTGCCTCCAAAACTTCCATCTTGGTGACGATCTACCAGAAGAGGCACCTGGGGGCCACAAAAAGGCAAAGAAGACCAAGCCAAAGCTGCAGGAGGCGGTAAGATACGTATATGCCCCCCTCCCTGTACCCCCTGAGTCGGCGGCAGGCTCAGCTCGCTGTATAAGCCCCGTTGCCCAGCCCAGCCCGGGTTCTGCTGTGGATCCGGTGCAAAGGCGCGGGGAGATTACAGAGCGCGGTAGTGAGGCGCAGAGCTCCGTCTCTGCTTGTAGTAGCGGGGACGCAGCAGGAGGTGCATCAGCCGAGAGGCTGGACAGTGAGGGCGGCCCGGCGGCGGGCGTTCCATCAGGCCACGATGCTGTGGTGCGCTCCTCAGTGGGAGGGGGGAGCAGCCTGGTGTCGGGGGCAGCTCCGGTAGCCTCGGCGCCTCTGAATGCTGTTGCCGCTGATCACTTAGTTGAGAAGCGGCGGCAGTGTGAGGGGGCTGTCGGGGCTGAGCGTTCCGGTCCTCCCACCAAAGTGCTATTTTGTGTTGGCGTCGCTGGTCCGGAAGATCCTGATGCTAAAGATCAGCGGCGCCTAACTGCAGCTAGAGATCAGCGGCACATCATACCAAATGCCAAACAGCGGAAATTACCAACCAATGATGTGGAGGGCACACATAAGACCGGGGGTGAGGTCGCCTCCAGTTCTATGGAGGTGACTGAGCCCCTTGTGCCTGATGCGGAGGTCAAAAGGTCATCCACCATTGTTACTGGTCCAGCCGGAATGAATGTGGTGGTGGAGGTGAATGAGGATAATTCATTGTCTGGTGATGTGGTTGCTGGTTTGGTGGAGGGTGAGATGGAGGTGGGTAATGGTGATACTGTTGGGGCTGACGTGGTCACTGGTCCGGTTGCCCCCCCGGGGGTGGCAACACCTGTCCGGAGTTATGCCAGTGTCACCTCCGGGGCAAATAGGGCATCCTCCTCGTCTCCGGGCTTTGGGGACGGCATGTTGCAACGGCGCCTTCTGGAGGCTCTAAAGAAGGGGGAGAGATCACTAATGGTAGAGGGTCGAGAGGTTGATCTATCCTTCTGGATAGAGAGGCATGGCCTCGGGGCCTTCCGAGAGCAAAAAGGGGGGGATACAGTGTGGTCCCTCCCAACAGCCGGGCCAGGCAGTGTGCGTAGGAATGTGGTCCGTCTTCGGTGGAGGGGCAGTGATGCATGTCCTCCAAGGTCTAAAGTTGTGGAGCTCCTGCTGAGGATGGGCTTCAAGGCGATTGACATCTACGCCTTGATACATCCCTATTCCACGCCTGAGTTTGATGTCAGCTTTGTTCGGCCGGAGGGGCTTGAGCTCTTCTGGGCGAATTATGAGTTGGCAAAAAATGAGCCCGGCTGGCGAGACTTTGCCATTCAGGCAGTGTCTCGCCAAAACCAGATCAAGAAAGTGACCGTGATGACTCATAACGAGTCGCTTTCTTGCTATGACATCATGACGTGGCTTGGTCGGTATGGAGAGGTGGTGGAGATGCCAAAGAAAAACCGCGACGAGTTTGGTATCTGGTCAGGGGCCTGGACGTTTATGGTAAAACTTAAGCGTTCAGGTGGTACGGTTGCCCACATTCCATCGTCTGCCTTCCTGGGTAGGGATCGTATCCTGGTCTTCTACCAGGGGCAACCGAAGCTCTGTCACAGGTGCGGCGACCCCACACACTTCAGTGCAAACTGCACCGTGCAGAAATGCGCGTTGTGTGGGGGTGTCGGCCATCTTGCCGCCACTTGTGTGGAGATTAGGTGCCACCTGTGTGGTAAGTTAGGCCACCCATTCAGCCGTTGTCCTCGCTCCTTCGCTAATGCAGTCGAGACCCCGGTGGGAGTAAGCCGTGAGGCCGATTCTGCTGGGGAGGGGACTAGCAGGGGTGGGGGAGCTGAGGGGCCAGGGAAGAAAAGCAATAAAAAGACGCCTGCCCAGCTGAGGCATCTAGACAAGCGCAGACAGGAGAGGGAGCGGGGCGAGCCCCAGACTACCGGGGCAGCCCCTGTCCTGGATGCCAGTGTTGCTGCTGAGGCCCCGAGGGATGATGAGTTGGATGAGGAGGTCAGGAGGATCCACAGGGAGGAAACTGCCTCTGCCTCAGAATCCTCCCATTATGAAAGTATGGATGAGGATAATAAGCGGTGGCTAGAGAACAAGCGTAAGCTCGGCACCAAAAAGAAGAAAAAGAAGGGAGATAAAACATCTTCTCCCGCTCTGACCAAGGTACCTAAGGAAGGTAAAACCGACTCCCCTCTAGTTGGTATTTCTAACCGGTTCCAAGCCCTTGATAACATCTCTTCCTCTGAGGAGGAGGCTGAGGGTGAGGATCCGGCTTCAGCGGAGCTTACAGGGGGCGCCGAGTCTCCTTCTCCTGGGGATGCAGGGTCCTTGGGGGGAGGGACTGGCCCAGAGTCCGGAGACGAGGACGAAAAAAGAAGGAAAAATGTGGGAATGGACACCTCTGTGTCATTAAAGAGGGGGAAGGATTCCTCCTCTGAGGCAGAGGGTAAGGGGAGTGGGAAGAAGAAAGCCATCTAACTCAATCACCAATGATGGCGGTACCCACTCCGTTGACGCTGGCTTCCATTAATGTAGCCAGCATTAAGTCAAACATGGCTAGATTTGCGGCCTTTGATTTTCTCAGCCAGGTTGAAGCTGACATTTTCTTTTTGCAAGAGACCAGGCTGCCAAATATGGCAGAGGTGTTTATAGCTAAGAGGGAGTGGAGACTCGGGCCCTTCTATTGGTCTCTTGCGGCCGAGCCGTATAGCGGAGTGGCGGTCCTTTTTACCGCACCGGTAGAATGCCGACGGGTTATTGAGTTAGAAATGGGGAGGTGCCTGATATTAGATGTCCTCATGAAGGGACAAGAGCTTCGGCTCATTAACATCTATGGTCCCCAATCTAAGTGGGACCGGAAGTGTCTCTTTACGAGGATCAAGCCCTACCTTTTTACGAGTCGGCAGGTCGTCTTTGGAGGGGACTTCAACACTGTCACGAGGCCCCGGGATAGAGGAGGTTCCAGAGACAAGCTGACTTATGATAGCGTCGCCCTTAACAGTATAGCTAGTGAGGCTCGCCTGGTGGATGTCCACATCCGGCACACCGCAGGCCACGAGGGGTTCACCTATCATAGAGGTAACTGTAGGTCCAGGATAGACAGGTTTTATTTAAAGGAGGAAGCCGTCTCTTCAGCAGTATCTGTTGTTGAGGTGGAGTTCTCCGATCACTGTTTGATTTTGTTTTCCCTGAATGTTACAGAGACCCCCCGGATGGGAAGAGGCTTTTGGAGGCTCAATTCGTCTCTCTTGGAAGAAGCGGAGATAAGACAGTCCTTTGAGGATTTTCTTCAGAGCCAGGTACCCTTACTGGATCTTTGTAGTAGTAAGTCAGAGTGGTGGGAGATGTTCAAGAAAAGGGTGGCGAGATTCTTCCGCCAGCTCTCGAGCCTCAGGAGCCTGGACAGGTACCGCCTGTATCAGGAACTGAGGAGGAACCTCGAGCATCTTGTCTCAACTGGAGGTAGCCGCGAGGAGATCTCCAGAGTGAAATCTTTGCTAATGAGGTGTCAGTATGATAGACACGCATCTTTGGTTTTTGAGAGGGATTACGGGAAGTACCGCTCGCCCGACCCTTACAGAAACTGCAAGATGTCAGTGAATAGTAAAGTTGTTACAGGACTGGTTGACACTGCGGGGTCCCTGAAAAGATCCAGATCAGGGATCCTGGAGGTCGTCAGATCCTTCTACTCGCACCTCTTGGGGAAGAGGGATCTGGAATGGGATGAGATATCGGCTTTTCTGGCTGAAGCTGTCCCCGAACCAGGGGTAGACCCCTCTCTTGGCGTTTTGACAGAGATGATCAGGGAAGAGGAAGTTAAGTTGGCGATTGAAGGGCTTGCCCTGAAGAAATCTCCCGGTCCGGATGGCTTAACATCTGAATTCTATAAGACCTTTAAGGACGCCTTGGTTCCCCTCTTGACTGAGGTATTCAATGAGTGTCTTTCCTCGGGCACTCTGCCAAAGTCAATGAGGAGGTCTGCCCTGATCATCTTGTCAAAGGGTAAGGACCCATCTTGCATTGAGAATTGGCGTCCCATAGCGCTTCTCAATGCAGACAGGAAGGTTTTGGCAAAGGTGCTGTTTAATCGGCTGGTGAAATTTGCACCCCAGCTCCTTTCGGGGGCCCAGCATTGCTCTGTTCCGGGCCGCAGTACAATTAGTGCTGTACTCTGTGTCCGAGAGGCGGTGGAGCAGGGGAGGGCTGGCCACTGGAAGGGGTACATGCTGTCATTGGACCAGGCAAAAGCGTTTGATCGGGTTAATCATGAATACCTCTGGTCTGTCCTTCTGAGGTATGGCCTGCCGGGGGGGTTCGTTGATTGGCTTAAGACCTTGTACTCTGGGGCAGAGAGTTTCCCGCTTGTGAACGGTTGGATTGGCAGCTCTTTTGAGGTTGGGTGTGGTGTTCGCCAGGGTTGTCCCTTGAGCCCGCTACTGTACGTGTTTGCGATTGACCCACTTCTTAGGAGGGTGGAGCGTGGACCGTTGGCTGGGATCGGGATGGACCGGGCAGCACCGGAAGCCACTCTGAGAGTGGTGGCGTATGCCGATGACGTCACCGTTTTTGTTTCCTCTGATGGGGAGGCAGAATGGCTGATGTCAGAGGTAAATCGCTACTCAGAGGCATCCGGGTCTAAGATCAACCGGGATAAGTGTGAGAGTCTCTGGCTGGGAGGAGGAGATCCGGTTTTGATCTCGCGGACACCCTTCCAGAACCCAAAGTCTCTGCAAAAGTTCTTGGCATCGAATTTGGCCAGGGGGATTACCCCAAACAAAATTGGGACAGCAGGCTAGAGATCGCCACTCAGAAGGTGAACCAATGGAAGGGTTGGTCTTTGACCCTAAGGGAAAGGGTAAACCTGATCAAAACTTACCTGCTCCCTTTGCTGATCTATCTGGGCAGTGTGTGCATCTTGCCAGAGCCTCTCTGGACTCGGGTCTACAGTTTGTTCTTTCAACTGTTATGGGGGAATAGACTGAACCTGGTCAAGAGGGAGGTTACTTACCGTACAAGGAGACTAGGAGGGTTGGGTATGGTCAACCCTGTGGTATTCCTTGTGAATACCTTCATTAAGATCAATATTGCAAACCTCTGGAAAGAGAGGGCTCCTCCGTGGGTATTCTCCTGTAAGGGATGGTTTCAGCTTTTCTTCCAGGAATGGGAGACAGGAGGGCAAGTGAAGGATCTCCGCACACCGCATGGACATCTCCCGGCTTACGCTACCGTGGTTCTGAAGGTAATTCGCCGGTGGGGTCTGGGAATGTGGGAGGTCAGGACTCTGCCAAGGAAGCTCCTTGACAAAAGGGTTCTGTTGACCCATTTTCAGAGGCCTCTGGCGCTCAGGGATTGCCCAAGTCGGGATCTTGGGGTGGGTCTGCATCTTTTGAATTCTATCAGGATCCCCTCGAAGGTTTGGGACTTGGCTTGGCGCTGCTTCCATGGGAAACTGTGTGTGAGGGACAATCTGAAGTGTAGGAGCTCTGAGGACAGGAGCTGTCCTCGGGAGCATTGTGGTACCATGCTTGAAAGCATGGACCACTTCCTGCTTCGTTGTCCCTTTAACACAGAGGTGTACAACAGGGTGGGCGCCTCCATTGGCTGGCCCCGGCTGGCCGGTCTCTCTTATGCGGAATGGGCCTATGGAGCATTCGGGGACCTGGGTGGTCGGGACCGTTGCACCTTATTTCTAGTTAGCGCAGTGGTTAGGTATCACACGTGGAACGCACAGTGCTTAGTATCGACGCAGCGGAAAATCCTCCCAGTGGACGATGTGTTTAGGACCATACTCGGTGACCTGGTGAAGGTGCGTTCTCTGGAGTATGAGAGACTGGGTACACGGAGGGCCGCTCTCCTCTGGAGGGGCTTTTCTTTTAGTGTGCCCTAGTCTGGTCATCTCCTCTCCTGGTGGTGGGCTGCTGCTGACACCATAGATTTTTGTTTTATTGATCAGTAGACAGTGATGTAGGGCTGCAGGCGCCGAACTTGGGCTTTGTCAGTTGTGGTTATTGTATTGTGTGTTTCTGTATATATTGTATATATGGGTTTGGGTGAAGGTGTTAGGTTGGGTGGAGGGAAAAGGGGGGAGGTGGGTTCATCTTGTGGGACACTGGTTATTTGGGTGAATAACTGGCACTGCCTGATCTGTCCTATGGACGTTGGACTGAGGCATGAGACGCAGGACCAGCTCTCAGGTCAGTGCCGGGGAGGGACTGGGGGGCTCCAGTGTGGGGGGTTTTGTTTTGTCTTGTATATATTAGTTTGTATATAATTTGTCGGTTATTGTTTATTATATTGTTATTATTTGTTTGGTAACCGGACCAGATGTCACAGTGTAGATAGTTATTATTGTGTATATATGTATAATATGTGTGTGAGGGGAGAGGGAGCGGCTGGACCAGCAGAATAGTGAGTGCAGCTCTGGAGTATAATACAGGAGGTAACTCAGGATCAGTAATGTAATGTATGTACACAGTGACTGCACCAGCAGAATAGGGAGTGCAGCTCTGGAGTATAATACAGGATGTAACTCAGGATCAGTAATGTAATGTATGTACACAGTGACTGCACCAGCAGAATAGTGAGTGCAGCTCTGGAGTATAATACAGGATGTAACTCAGGATCAGTAATGTAATGTATGTACACAGTGACTGCACCAGCAGAATAGTGAGTGCAGCTCTGGAGTATAATACAGGATGTAACTCAGGATCAGTAATGTAATGTATGTACACAGTGACTGCACCAGCAGAATAGTGAGTGCAGCTCTGGGGTATAATACAGGATGTAACTCAGGATCTGTAATGTAATGTATGTACACAGTGACTGCACCAGCAGAATAGTGAGTGCAGCTCTGGAGTATAATACAGGATGTAACTCAGGATCAGTAATGTAATGTATGTACACAGTGACTGCACCAGCAGAATAGTGAGTGCAGCTCTGGGGTATAATACAGGAGGTAACTCAGGATCAGTAATGTAATGTATGTACACAGTGACTGCACCAGCAGAATAGTGAGTGCAGCTCTGGAGTATAATACAGGATGTAACTCAGGATCAGTAATGTAATGTATGTACACAGTGACTCCACCAGCAGAATAGTGAGTGCAGCTCTGGAGTATAATACAGGATGTAACTCAGGATCAGTAATGTAATGTATGTACACAGTGACTGCACCAGCAGAATAGTGAGTGCAGCTCTGGAGTATAATACAGGAGGTAACTCAGGATCAGTAATGTAATGTATGTACACAGTGACTGCACCAGCAGAATAGTGAGTGCAGCTCTGGAGTATAATACAGGAGGTAACTCAGGAATCAGTAATGTAATGTATGTACACAGTGACTGCACCAGCAGAATAGTGAGTGCAGCTCTGGAGTATAATACAGGATGTAACTCAGGATCAGTAATGTATGTACACAGTGACTGCACCAGCAGAATAGTGAGTGCAGCTCTGGAGTATAATACAGGATGTAACTCAGGATCAGTAATGTAATGTATGTACACAGTGACTGCACCAGCAGAATAGTGAGTGCAGCTCTGGAGTATAATACAGGATGTAACTCAGGATCAGTAATGTATGTACACAGTGACTGCACCAGCAGAATAGTGAGTGCAGCTCTGGAGTATAATACAGGAGGTGACTCAGGATCAGTAATGTAATGTATGTACAGAGTGACCGCACCAGCAGAATAGTGAGTGCAGCTCTGGAGTATAATACAGGAGGTAACTCAGGATCAGTAATGTAATGTATGTACACAGTGACTGCACCAGCAGAATAGTGAGCGCAGCTCTGGAGTATAATACAGGAGGTAACTCAGGATCAGTAATGTAATGTAATGTATGTGCACAGTGACTGCACCAGCAGAATAGTGAGTGCAGCTCTGGGGTATAATACAGGATGTAACTCAGGATCAGTAATGTAATGTATGTACACAGTGACTGCACCAGCAGAATAGTGAGTGCAGCTCTGGAGTATAATACAGGATGTAACTCAGGATCAGTAATGTAATGTATGTACACAGTGACTGCACCAGCAGAATAGTGAATGCAGCTCTGGAGTATAATACAGGATGTAACTCAGGATCAGTAATATAATGTATGTACACAGTGACTGCACCAGCAGAATAGTGAGTGCAGCTCTGGAGTATAATACAGGATGTAACTCAGGATCAGTAATGTAATGTATGTACACAGTGACTGGACCAGCAGAATAGAGAGTGCAGCTCTGGAGTATAATACAGGATGTAACTCAGGATCAGTAATGTAATGTATGTACACAGTGACTGCACCAGCAGAATAGTGAGTGCAGCTCTGGGGTATAATACAAGAGGTAACTCAGGATCAGTAATGTAATGTATGTACACAGTGACTCCACCAGCAGAATAGTGAGTGCAGCTCTGGAGTATAATACAGGATGTAACTCAGGATCAGTAATGTAATGTATGTACACAGTGACTGCACCAGCAGAATAGTGAGTGCAGCTCTGGGGTATAATACAGGAGGTAACTCAGGATCAGTAATGTAATGTATGTACACAGTGACTGCACCAGCAGAATAGTGAGTGCAGCTCTGGAGTATAATACAAGAGGTAACTCAGGATCAGTAATGTAATGTATGTACACAGTGACTCCACCAGCAGAATAGTGAGTGCAGCTCTGGAGTATAATACAGGATGTAACTCAGGATCAGTAATGTAATGTATGTACACAGTGACTGCACCAGCAGAATAGTGAGTGCAGCTCTGGGGTATAATACAGGAGGTAACTCAGGATCAGTAATGTAATGTATGTACACAGTGACTGCACCAGCAGAATAGTGAGTGCAGCTCTGAAGTATAATACAGGATGTAACTCAGGATCAGTAATGTAATGTATGTACAGAGTGACTGCACCAGCAGAATAGTGAGTGCAGCTCTGGAGTATAATACAGGAGGTAACTCAGGATCAGTAATGTAATGTATGTACACAGTGACTGCACCAGCAGAATAGTGAGCGCAGCTCTGGAGTATAATACAGGAGGTAACTCAGGATCAGTAATGTAATGTAATGTATGTGCACAGTGACTGCACCAGCAGAATAGTGAGTGCAGCTCTGGGGTATAATACAGGATGTAACTCAGGATCAGTAATGTAATGTATGTACACAGTGACTGCACCAGCAGAATAGTGAGTGCAGCTCTGGAGTATAATACAGGATGTAACTCAGGATCAGTAATGTAATGTATGTACACAGTGACTGCACCAGCAGAATAGTGAGTGCAGCTCTGGAGTATAATACAGGATGTAACTCAGGATCAGTAATGTAATGTATGTACACAGTGACTGCACCAGCAGAATAGTGAGTGCAGCTCTGGAGTATAATACAGGAGGTAACTCAGGATCAGTAATGTAATGTATGTACACAGTGACTGCACCAGCAGAATAGTGAGTGCAGCTCTGGAGTATAATACAGGATGTAACTCAGGATCAGTAATGCAATGTATGTACACAGTGACTGCACCAGCAGAATAGTGAGTGCAGCTCTGGAGTATAATACAGGAGGTAACTCAGGATCAGTAATGTAATGTATGTACACAGTGACTGCACCAGCAGAATAGTGAGTGCAGCTCTGGAGTATAATACAGGATGTAACTCAGGATCAGTAATGCAATATATGTACACAGTGACTGCACCAGGAGAATAGTGAGTGCAGCTCTGGAGTATAATACAGGATGTAACTCAGGATCAGTAATGTAATATATGTACACAGTGACTGCACCAGCAGAATAGTGAGTGCAGCTCTGGAGTATAATACAGGATGTAACTCAGAATCAGTAATGTAATATATGTACACAGTGACTGCACCAGCAGAATAGTGAGTGCAGCTCTGGAGTATAATACAGGAGGTAACTCAGGATCAGTAATGTAATGTATGTACACAGTGACTGCACCAGCAGAATAGTAAGTGCAGCTCTGGAGTATAATACAGGAGGTAACTCAGGATCAGTAATGTAATGTATGTACACAGTGACTGCACCAGCAGAACAGTGAGTGCAGCTCTGGAGTATATAATACAGGAGGTAACTCAGGATCAGTAATGTAATGTATGTACACAGTGACTGCACCTGCAGAATAGTGAGTGCAGCTCTGGAGTATAATACAGGATGTAACTCAGGATCAGTAATGTAATGTATGTACACAGTGACTGCACCAGCAGAATAATGAGTGCAGCTCTGGAGTATAATGCAGGATGTAACTCAGGATCAGTAATGTAATGTATGTACACAGTTACTGCACCAGCAGAATAGTGAGTGCAGCTCTGGGGTATAATACAGGATGTAACGCAGGATCAGTAATGTAATGTATGTACACAGTGACTGCACCAGCAGAATAGTGAGTGCAGCTCTGGAGTATAATACAGGATGTAACTCAGGATCAGTAATGTATGTACACAGTAACTGCACCAGCAGAATAGTGAGTGCAGCTCTGGGGTATAATACAGGATGTAACGCAGGATCAGTAATGTAATGTATGTACACAGTGACTGCACCAGCAGAATAGTGAGTGCTGCTCTGGAGTATAATACAGGATGTAACTCAGGATCAGTAATGTAATATATGTACACAGTGACTGCACCAGCAGAATAGTGAGTGCAGCTCTGGAGTATAATACAGGAGGTAACTCAGGATCAGTAATGTAATATATGTACACAGTGACTGCACCAGCAGAATAGTGAGTGCAGCTCTGGAGTATAATACAGGAGGTAACTCAGGATCAGTAATGTAATGTATGTACACAGTGACTCCACCAGCAGAATAGTGAGTGCAGCTCTGGAGTATAATACAGGAGGTAACTCAGGATCAGTAATGTAATGTATGTACACAGTGACTGCACCAGCAGAATAGTGAGTGCAGCTCTGGAGTATAATACAGGAGGTAACTCAGGATCAGTAATGTAATGTATGTACACAGTGACTGCACCAGCAGAATAGTGAGTGCCGCTCTGGGGTATAATACAGGATGTAACTCAGGATCAGTAATGTAATGTATGTACACAGTGACTGCACCAGCAGAATAGTGAGCGCAGCTCTGGAGTATAATACAGGAGGTAACTCAGGATCAGTAATGTATGTACACAGTGACTGCACCAGCAGAATAGTGAGCGCAGCTCTGGAGTATAATACAGAATGTAACTCAGGATCAGTAATGTAATGTATGTACACAGTGACTGCACCAGCAGAATAGTGAGTGCAGCTCTGGGGTATAATACAGGAGGTAACTCAGGATCAGTAAGGTAATGTATGTACACAGTGACTGCACCAGCAGAATAGTGAGTGCAGCTCTGGGGTATAATACAGGAGGTAACTCGGGATCAGTAATGTAATGTATGTACACAGTGACTGCACCAGCAGAATAGTGAGTGCAGCTCTGGGCTATAATACAGGAGGTAACTCAGGATCTGTAATGTAATGTATGTACACAGTGACTGCACCAGCAGAATAGTGAGTGCAGCTCTGGAGTATAATACAGGATGTAACTCAGGATCAGTAATGTAATGTATGTACACAGTGACTGCACCAGCAGAATAGTGAGTGCAGCTCTGGAGTATAATACAGGATGTAACTCAGGATCAGTAATGTAATGTATGTACACAGTGCCTGCACCAGCAGAATAGTGAGTGCAGCTCTGGAGTATAATACAGGATGTAACTCAGGATCAGTAATGTAATGTAATGTATGTACACAGTGACTCCACCAGCAGAATAGTGAGTGCAGCTCTGGAGTATAATACAGGAGGTAACTCAGGATCAGTAATGTAATGTATGTACACAGTGACTGCACCAGCAGAATAGTGAGTGCAGCTCTGGAGTATAATACAGGAGGTAACTCAGGATCAGTAATATAATGTATGTACACAGTGACTGCACCAGCAGAATAGTGAGTGCAGCTCTGGAGCATAATACAGGATGTAACTCAGGATCAGTACAGGAATGTAATGTACAGTGGCGGGTAAAAGTTTGAGCACCGCTGGTCAAAAGTAGAAAAGATAGGAAAGCGTTTTCAAGCTGCCCTTTCCTCAGTTCAAAATGTCATTAAGAAATTGCCATTACCAGGAACAGTGGAGGGCAAGATAAGGTCTGGAAGACCAAGCAAAATCTCAGTGAGAGCTGCTGGTAGGATTGCTTTAGATGCAAATCAGAACCCCCGCTTGACTGCGAAAGACCTTCAGAAAGATTCAGCAGACTCTGGAGTTGTGGTACACTGTTCAGAGACACCTGCACAAATATGGCCTTCATGAAAGAGTCATCAGAAGAAAATCTCTCCTGCGTCCTCACCATAAAATTCAGCATGAGAAGTGCAAAAGAACATCTGAACAAGCCTGATGCATTGTGGAAACAAGTCCTGTGCACCGATGAGGTAAAATAGAAGAAGTCTCTGGTCACAATGGTCAGATATGTGTGGAGAATAAAAGAGGAAAAGAACATCTCGCCAACCATTAAGCATGGTGGTGGGTCAATCATGCTTTGGGGTTGTGTTACAGCCAATGGCACGGGGAAAAATTCCACGGGTAGAATGGATTCAATGAAAATTCAGCAAATTCTTGATGCAAAGATAAAACCATCGGTAAAAAAGCTGAAGAGGATGGGTTCTACAAATGGATAATGATCCTAAACACACGTCACAATCCACAATCGACGACCTCTAAAGGCGCAAGCTGAAGGTTTTACCATGGCCCTCACAGTCCCCTCTTCTGAACATCATTGAAAATCTGTGGCCAGACCCCAATATAGTAGTGCATGCAAGATGACCCAGGAATCTCATAGAACTGGAAGAATCAATGAAAATCCCTCAAACAAGAAGTGAAAGACTCTCGTCTGGCTACAAAAAGCGTTTACAAGCTGTGATACTCTCAAAAGGGGGCGCTACTGGGTACTAACCATGCAGGGGGCACAAACTTTTGCATTGGCCCATTTTCCTTTTTTGTAATTTTGAAAATGTAAAAGATGAAAATATATACGTCTGTTTTTTGATCCTTCTATCTGATACTTTGCCTAGTGGTTACTAGTACATTCTGGGGGGGCTAGGGGTCTTTTAGCCCTGAGTGTTCTCTGTTAAGCCCCCGTCTCACATAGCGATATCGCTTCTGAGTCACGGTTTTGGTGACTCACCAGCGACCTCACCAGCAATGTCGCTATGTGTGACACTTTGCAACGATCAGGCCCCTGCTGTGAGGTCGCTGATCGCTGCAAAGTGTCCTGGACCATTTTTTGGTCGTTGGCCTCCCGCTGGTCAGCACACATCGCTGTGTGTGACCAGCGGGACCAACGATCTGGCTGGTAACTATGGTAAACATCGGGTTATTAGGGGCACACGCGCACTTAGTAACCCGATGTTTACCATAGTTACCAGCCTGCTCCTGCTTAAGCAGCAGGCTGGTAACGGGAGCAGAACATCGTGGAACGATCCTTTCCACGATATCGCTGCTCCCCTGATCGCTGGTGATCCTGCCTGTTTGACAGCTCACCAGCGATGTATTAGCGATGCAGCAACGATCCCTGACAGGTCGTATCGTTGTCGGGATCGCTGCTGCATCGCTTAGTGTGACGGGGCCCTTACTTTCTTACTATATCTGTAATATTGATTGGATAATGAATTGTTGTTCTTGTTACATTCTATCTACACTTTGTATCCCCACACTCTGCCACGTTCTTACCATCCTAGAGGATTAATATACGTTCTACGCCCCTGTATATACACGGAGACCCCACGCTTTGCCCGTGTCTCCGCCCAGAGGTGAGGACCCCGTCTCTGTCGCCGCTCAGAGATTCTCAGAAATGCTTCACTAAGAATAAACGCTCAATTTGGGATTATTTGGGCATAAAATCGTTAAGCCCTGCTCAGACTTTCCCTTTCTTCCGCTTGGATTCGTTTCCTTGGTACAAATATATTTCCAGCAAAAGAAAACACAAGAAATGGAAACAGCTTTCCGAGGAGTGAAACACTTAAAGGGGCCACGTCCTGTACCTGCCGTGTTATATAGTGGTGCTATATCCCGCCAGTGTCTGCGGATGGCGATGGCGCGCCGGTTGTCTGTCATGACCTGGTACAATACTTCGTCTATGGGACTAATGTATTTGGTGAGTGGTGATGGATGATGAGTATTATCACTAGGATCCCCATTGATACAGTGGGGAGATAATAGTTCTACAGGAGTTGTCCTCTCAGAATTTCTATGCAGACTATTAGGACAGGTCACATTGGAGCAGAGCTGCAGCAGTGAAGGTTCCTGAGGACCAGGCGCTGTCACACCGTCTCCCATTCACTTCAATTGTTGCTGTATTTTCCCACAAGAGCCAGCGTCTCCCCCTAGTGGTCAGAGTAGGTAATGTAAGTGTGTTACCCACCTGAATATTCAGACGTCCTCGGTGGGAGCCCAGCCCATAACGTTTTATACTGGAAGCTCTCAGCTGGTGGTCAGACACCCTCAGTGACTCCAGTCCCAGCGGGGGGCACTCTGGCGATAAAGAGAAGTGAAAAACATGAGCTGAGATCAGGGCCCAGAATATCACACCAATCATATGAAGAAAAATGCCTTAAGATGCCCTACGCACTAGATGTAAGCCAGGATCATCTATTGATGTGGTCCAACCAAGCATCTACAACCCCTGGCAAAAATTCTGGAATCACCGGGCTCGGAGGATGTTCATACAGTTGTTTAATGTTGTTGGAAAAAAAGCAGATCACAGACATGGCACAAAACTAAAGTCATTTCAAATGGCTACTTTATAGCTTTAAGAAACACTAAAAGAAATCAAGATTAAAAATGTGGTACTCCGTAAGGGTAATTTTTTTCAGACCAATCAGAGGGAAAACAATTATGGAATCACCCTGTAAATTTTCATTACCAAAACTAACACCTGCATCAAATTAGATCTGCTCGTTAGTCTGCATCTAAAAAGGAGTGATCACACCTTGGAGAGCTGTTGCACCAAGTGGACTGACATGAATCATGGCTCCAACACGAGAGATGTCAATTGAAACAAAGGAGAGGATTATCAAACTCTTAAAAGAAGGTAAATCATCACGCAATGTTGCAAAAGATGTTGGTTGTTCACAGTCAGCTGTGTCTAAAATCTGGACCAAATACAAACAACATGGGAAGGTTGTTAAAGGCAAACATACTGGTAGACCAAAGAAGACATCAAAGCGTCAAGACCGGAAACTTAAAGCAATATGTCTCCAAAACAGGAAATGCACAACAAAACAAATGAGGAACGAATGGGAGGAAACTGGAGTCAATGTCTGTGACCGAACTGTAAGAAACCGCCTAAAGGAAATGGGATTTACATACAGAAAAGCTAAACATAAGCCATTATTAACACCTAAACAGAGAAAAACAAGGTTACAATGGGCTAAGGAAAAGCAATCGTGGACTGTGGATGACTGGATGAAAGTCATATTCAGTGATGAATCGCGAATCTGCATTGGGCAAGGTGATGATGCTGGAACTTTTGTTTGGTGCCGTTCCAATGAGATTTATAAAGATGACTGCATGAAGAGAACATGGAAATTTCCACAGTCATTGATGATATGGGGCTGCATGTCAGGTAAAGGCACTGGAGAGATGGCTGTCATTACATCTTCAATAAATGCCCAAGTTTACATTGATATTTTGGACAGTTTTCTTATCCCATCAATTGAAAGGATGTTTGGGGATGATGACATCATTTTTCAAGATGATAATGCATCCTGCCATAGAGCAAAAACTGTGAAAACATTCCTTGAAAGAAGGCACATAAGGTCAAGGTCATGGGCTGCAAATAGTCCGGATCTCAATCCAATTGAAAATCTTTGGTGGAAGTTGAAGAAAATGGTCCATGACAAGGCTCCAACCTGCAAAGCTGATCTGGCAACAGCAATCAGAGAAAGTTGGAGGCAGATTGATGAAGAGTACTGTTTGTCACTCATTAAGTCCATGCCTCAGAGACTGCAAGCTGTTATTAAAGCCAGAGGTGGTGCAACAAAATACTAGTGATGTAGTGTTCTTTTGTGTCTTTGTTTTTCATGATTTCATAATTTTTTCCTCAGAATTTAGTGATTCCATAATTTTTTCCCTCTGCTTGGTCTGAAAAAAATTACTCTTACTGAGTACCACATTTTTAATCTTGATTTCTTTTAGTGTTTCTTAAAGCCATAAAGTTTCCATTTGAAATGACTTTAGTTTTGTGCCATGTCTGTGATCTGATTTTTTAAACAACATTAAACAACTGAATGAACATCCTCCGAGCCCGGTGATTCCAGAATTTTTGCCAGGGGTTGTAGAAGATCTGGAGGAGTTCCAGCTCTCCACGTGTTGGGGGAATAAGGATTAGGCATATTGGATGTCATCACGTCCAGTCCTCTGCTGGTAAATCACGGTCTACTTCTCTCTAATGACAACTCATGGTCACTCAGCCAAGCCTGTCGTGCGTTGGTAGAGGGAAGTCGTAAGGTATAGATGATGGTTGTATGAACATGTGGCATCAGCCATCTAGAGTTTGGCCCCTTCATTGATGCAATGGAGATATATCTGGTGGCTTTGACTGAAGATGACTTTCTTCTGCTGCTCATCACTGGTCATGTCTTGGGACAAACTCAAGCGGAATGTCCTCCCAGTGCTCATGTGGCATGGCCAGACTTAGATTACTTGGTTTCCTATGATATTGACCCTAATAGTTGTGGAGAAGAACTAGAAGATTCATCATTCCTGAAGTCATAAAACATCTTCATCTTGGCTCATCATCTTCTTCTTTGAGGTGCACATGGGTTTGGTGAACTCCAGAGACTCGCATGAGAAGTGTCCACGGTAAAATCCAACTCATCATCTAATCACATGAATATCAACCATAGAAGAATGCAACAATTGCTGAAAACGTAACCATGTGACTTGGCGGCACCTGGAGGAATCGTCATGCGAGACGTAATCTGACACAGCAAGTCACCAATCCATCTGTACCATTTATGATTTCACTTCCCGGTAAATGTTGCAGCTTCGTCTACATGTGGCCCTATTCTACATGTAGGGTCGTCTACATGTGGCCCTATTCTACATGTAGGGTCGTCTACATGTGGCCCTATTCTACACGTAGGGTCGTCTACATGTGGCCCTATTCTACACGTAGTGTCGTCTACATGTGGCCCTATTCTACACGTAGTGTCGTCTACATGTGGCCCTATTCTACACGTAGTGTCGTCTACATGTGGCCCTATTCTACACGTAGTGTCGTCTACATGTGGCCCTATTCTACACGTAGTGTCGTCTACATGTGGCCCTATTCTACACGTAGTGTCGTCTACATGTGGCCCTATTCTACACGTAGTGTCGTCTACATGTGGCCCTATTCTACACGTAGTGTCGTCTACATGTGGCCCTATTCTACACGTAGTGTCGTCTACATGTGGCCCTATTCTACCTGTAGTGTCGTCTACATGTGGCCCTATTCTACCTGTAGTGTCGTCTACATGTGGCCCTATTCTACCTGTAGTGTCGTCTACATGTGGCCCTATTCTACCTGTAGTGTCGTCTACATGTGGCCCTATTCTACCTGTAGTGTCGTCTACATGTGGCCCTATTCTACATGTAGTGTCGTCTACATGTGGCCCTATTCTACATGTAGGGTCGTCTACATGTGGCCCTATTCTACATGTAGGGTCGTCTACATGTGGCCCTATTCTACATGTAGGGTCGTCTACATGTGGCCCTATTCTACATGTAGGGTCGTCTACCTGTGGCCCTATTCTACATGTAGGGTCGTCTACATGTGGCCCTATTCTACATGTAGGGTCGTCTACATGTGGCCCTATTCTACATGTAGGGTCGTCTACATGTGGCCCTATTCTACATGTAGGGTCGTCTACATGTGGCCCTATTCTACATGTAGGGTCGTCTACATGTGGCCCTATTCTACATGTAGGGTCGTCTACATGTGGCCCTATTCTACATGTAGGGTCGTCTACATGTGGCCCTATTCTACATGTAGGGTCGTCTACATGTGGCCCTATTCTACATGTAGGGTCGTCTACATGTGGCCCTATTCTACATGTAGGGTCGTCTACATGTGGCCCTATTCTACATGTAGGGTCGTCTACATGTGGCCCTATTCTACATGTAGGGTCGTCTACATGTGGCCCTATTCTACATGTAGGGTCGTCTACATGTGGCCCTATTCTACCTGTAGGGTCGTCTACATGTGGCCCTATTCTACCTGTAGGGTCGTCTACATGTGGCCCTATTCTACCTGTAGGGTCGTCTACATGTGGCCCTATTCTACCTGTAGGGTCGTCTACATGTGGCCCTATTCTACCTGTAGGGTCGTCTACATGTGGCCCTATTCTACCTGTAGGGTCGTCTACATGTGGCCCTATTCTACCTGTAGGGTCGTCTACATGTGGCCCTATTCTACACGTAGTGTCGTCTACATGTGGCCCTATTCTACACGTAGTGTCGTCTACATGTGGCCCTATTCTACACGTAGTGTCGTCTACATGTGGCCCTATTCTACACGTAGTGTCGTCTACATGTGGCCCTATTCTACACGTAGTGTCGTCTACATGTGGCCCTATTCTACCTGTAGTGTCGTCTACATGTGGCCCTATTCTACCTGTAGTGTCGTCTACATGTGGCCCTATTCTACACGTAGGGTCGTCTACATGTGGCCCTATTCTACACGTAGGGTCGTCTACATGTGGCCCTATTCTACACGTAGTGTTGTCTACATGTGGCCCTATTCTACACGTAGTGTCGTCTACATGTGGCCCTATTCTACACGTAGTGTCGTCTACATGTGGCCCTATTCTACACGTAGGGTCGTCTACATGTGGCCCTATTCTACACGTAGGGTCGTCTACATGTGGCCCTATTCTACACGTAGTGTCGTCTACATGTGGCCCTATTCTACACGTAGTGTCGTCTACATGTGGCCCTATTCTACACGTAGTGTCGTCTACATGTGGCCCTATTCTACACGTAGTGTCGTCTACATGTGGCCCTATTCTACACGTAGGGTCGTCTACATGTGGCCCTATTCTACACGTAGGGTCGTCTACATGTGGCCCTATTCTACACGTAGGGTCGTCTACATGCGGCCCTATTCTACACGTAGTGTCGTCTACATGCGGCCCTATTCTACACGTAGTGTCGTCTACATGCGGCCCTATTCTACCTGTAGTGTCGTCTACATGCGGCCGTATTCTACCTGTAGGGTCGTCTACATGTGGCTGTATTCTACACGTAGGGTCGTCTACATGCGGCCCTATTCTACACGTAGGGTTGTCTACATGCGGCCCTATTCTACACGTAGGGTCGTCTACATGTGGGCTCCACATGTCGGGTGTAAAATGCGTCAGACTTCTGGCAGATGCCGGAGGTTGTGAGAACACACTATAATGGATGGCGATAAACACCGTATCGGAGGGATGGATGACTGATCAATGTTCCTCAAACCGGGAGCTTTTATCTTATAGTTCTTCAATCTGTTGTTGCATAATGTGGAGACCACCAGACTTTACTCATCGCACAAAAGTCAGCAACATCATGTCCCTGTATCTTGCGTCAGGTATCTAGGCAGAACATGGCACTTCTACAATTCGAGAGCGTAACTCTCAATTTACTGGCATGGACAAAGGGTACCCCTCCCATAGTCTGTGGTGGAGCTCCAAAATACTAGGACCCATCTAACCTAGGAATATGGGAACTGACCGAGGGACAAAAGTACAGAACCACTGAAGATCTAACCTCCTACAGACAGAGGAATTAAACAACTGGATTTAAGGGAGTGAAGAACTAAACCATAGGACACCAGGGACAGAGGAAAGAATCCACGAACACCAGGAACTAAACCATGGACGCCACGGACTGATGAGCTAAATTACTGAACACAGGGGCTGAGGAACTAAGAAATTGGATACAGGGACTGAGGAACCCAAGCAGCTGGACATAGAGACTGAGGAGCTAAACTGCTGGACACCAGGGACAGAGGAACTAAACTACTGGACACAGGGGAGAGAGGAACTAAACTACTGGACACATGGGAGAGAGGAACTAAACTACTGGACACATGGGAGAGAGGAACTAAACCATGGACACCAAGGACTGATGAGCTAAATTACAGGGACTGAGGAACCCAAGCAGCTGGACATAGAGACTGAGGAGCTAAACTGCTGGACACCAGGGACAGAGGAACTAAACTACTGGACACAGGGGAGAGAGGAACTAAACTACTGGACACCAGGGAGAGAGGAACTAAACTACTGGACACCAGGGAGAGAGGAACTAAACTACTGGACACCAGGGAGAGAGGAACTAAACTACTGGACACCAGGGAGAGAGGAACTAAACTACTGGACACCAGGGAGAGAGGAACTAAACTACTGGACACCAGGGAGAGAGGAACTAAACTACTGGACACCAGGGAGAGAGGAACTAAACTACTGGACACCAGGGAGAGAGGAACTAAACTACTGGACACCAGGGAGAGAGGAACTAAACTACTGGACATATGGGAGAGAGGAACTAAACTACTGGACACATGGGAGAGAGGAACTAAACTACTCGACACATGGGAGAGAGGAACTAAACCATGGACACCAAGGACTGATGAGCTAAATTACAGGGACTGAGGAACCCAAGCAGCTGGACATAGAGACTGAGGAGCTAAACTGCTGGACACCAGGGACAGAGGAACTAAACTACTGGACACAGGGGAGAGAGGAACTAAACTACTGGACACCAGGGAGAGAGGAACTAAACTACTGGACACCAGGGAGAGAGGAACTAAACTACTGGACACAGGGGAGAGAGGAACTAAACTACTGGACACCAGGGAGAGAGGAACTAAACTACTGGACACCAGGGAGAGAGGAACTAAACTACTGGACACCAGGGAGAGAGGAACTAAACTACTGGACACCAGGGAGAGAGGAACTAAACTACTGGACACCAGGGAGAGAGGAACTAAACTACTGGACACCAGGGAGAGAGGAACTAAACTACTGGACACCAGGGAGAGAGGAACTAAACTACTGGACACCAGGGAGAGAGGAACTAAACTACTGGACACCAGGGAGAGAGGAACTAAACTACTGGACACCAGGGAGAGAGGAACTAAACTACTGGACACCAGGGAGAGAGGAACTAAACTACTGGACACCAGGGAGAGAGGAACTAAACTACTGGACACCAGGGAGAGAGGAACTAAACTACTGGACACCAGGGAGAGAGGAACTAAACTACTGGACACATGGGAGAGAGGAACTAAACTACTGGACACATGGGAGAGAGGAACTAAACTACTGGACACATGGGAGAGAGGAACTAAACTACTGGACACCAAGGACTGATGAGCTAAATTACAGGGACTGAGGAACCCAAGCAGCTGGACATAGAGACTGAGGAGCTAAACTGCTGGACACCAGGGACAGAGGAACTAAACTACTGGACACATGGGAGAGAGGAACTAAACCATGGACACCAAGGACTGAGCTAAACTACTGAACACAGGGGCTGAGGAACTAAATAATTGGCCACATGGACTGAGGAACCAAAGTAACTAGACATGGGGACTAAAGTACTAAACACTAGGGACAGAGGAACTAAAACACTAGACATGAGAGATTAAGAAACCAAAACAACTGGACATCAGGACTGAGGATTGGTACTAAACAATTGGACACAGAGACTGAAGAACTAAACTAATAGACACCATGGACTAAGGAACTACATTTTACATGAGGGAATTAATACATAAACTATTGGACACCAGAGAATGGGAACCCAAGCTGCCGAAAATCAGAAACTGGAATTAGACACCAGTAGCCAGAACAGTAAATCACTGTAGAATGGGACCTAAGGACTGGGACTAGGGCAGTAAATGACCGTACAACAGGGACTTGGACACTGTTGCAATTGAAAAAGGGACCAGAAACCAAATACCAGAGACAGGACAACTTGAGTAATGGGTTGACTGGGTTTGTGGTTCTAGTCCCCATTGTGGTCATGTGTATGGACCTCTAGAAATATGTCAGTGTCCTCTAAATATTGGGGAATAATAGGAGGTACAATAATATATTACATATGAAATGCAGCTGAAGTGAGAAATCAAGCGCAGATTTCCCAGAATATTCGCTCTGCTCCCGGGGCTGTGAGTCATGATCCCACCATGATAATCTCATTATATCCGGCGTCTTCTTATCTAGTTATGGCCAAATCTGTGATAAGAAAACATCTGCTGATGATCTCCAGACGTCGGGGGTGGAAAGACTCCAGGAGCACAACTGCGCCAATGTCCACTGAAAGAAACTATCACTGGAAGCTGGACATCGCTAAATGCCCCACCGCACCCACCATGGCCTCCCGCAGACGTGTCTGAAGACCACCCCTTATATAGGGACTAGCTATTGAACCCGTTCTATGCCCGGGTGGCGAGCATTTTTATTGCTATATGGTCTCCAATGCTGGTATGTGCTGCCCCCCCCCCTGGTAATTGTACTGCCCCCATCCTGTCCCCACAATCCTATCCTGGTATGCATGGCACCCCTCACCCCCAATCCTGGTATGCATGGCACCCCTCACCCCCAATCCTGGTATGCATGGCACCCCTCATCCCCAATCCTGGTATGCGTGGCACCCCTCATCCCCAATCCTGGTAAGCATGGCACCCCTCATCCCCAATCCTGGTATGCGTGGCACCCCTCATCCCCAATCCTGGTAAGCGTGGCACCCCTCATCCCCAATCCTGTATGCGTGGCACCCCTCATCCCCAATCCTGTATGCGTGGCACCCCTCATCCCTATCCTGGTATGCATGGTGCCCCATCCCTCATCCCCATCCTGGTATGCATGGCAACCTTCATCCCCAATCCTGTATGCGGGGCACCCCTCATCCCCAATCCTGGTATGCATGGCACCCCTCATCCCTATCCTGGTATGCATGGTACCCCATCCCTCATCTCCATCCTGGTATGCGTGGCACCCCTCATCCCCAATCCTGGTATGCATGGCACCCCTCATCCCTATCCTGGTATGCATGGTACCCCATCCCTCATCCCTCATCCTGGTATGCATGGCCCCTCATCCGAATCCTGGTATGCATGGCACTCCTCATCCCTATCCTGGTATGCATGGCACCCCTCATCCCTATCCTGGTATGCATGGTACCCCATCCCTCATCCTGGTATGCATGGCCCCTCATCCAAATCCTGGTATGCATGGCACTCCTCATCCCTATCCTGGTATGCATGGCACCCCTCATCCCTATCCTGGTATGCATGGTACCCCATCCCTCATCCCTCATCCTGGTATGCCTGGCCCCTCATCCGAATCCTGGTATGTATGGCACCCCTCATCCCCAATCCCAGTATGCATGGCACCCCTCATCCCCAATCCCGGTATGCATGGCACCCCTCATCCCCAATCCTGGTATGTATGGCACCCCTCATCCCCAATCCTGGTATGCATGGTCCCCTCACCCCCCAAACCTGGTATGTGTGGTCCCCTCACCCCACAATCCTAGTATGTGTGGTACCCCTCACTCCCCAATCCTGGTATATGCATGGTCCTCTCACCCCACAATCCTGGTATATGCATGGCCCCCTCACCCCACAATTCTGGTATGCATGGCACCCCTCATCCCTATCCTGGTATGCATGGTACCCCATCCCTCATCTCCATCCTGGTATGCATGGCACCCCTCATCCCCAATCCTGTATGTGTGGCACCCCTCATCCCCAATCCTGGTATGCATGGCACCCCTCTTCCCTATCCTGGTATGCATGGTACCCCATCCCTCATCCCTCATCCTGGTATGCATGGCCCCTCATCCGAATCCTGGAATGCATGGCACTCCTCATCCCTATCCTGATATGCCTGGCCCCTCATCCGAATCCTGGTATGCATGGCACCCCTCATCCCCAATCCCGGTATGCATGGCACCCCTCACCCCCCAATCCTGGTATGCATGGCACCCCTCACCCCCCAATCCTGGTATGCATGGCACCCCTCACCCCCCAATCCTGGTATGCATGGTCCCCTCACTCCCAATCCTGGTATGTGTGGTCCCCTCACCCCACAATCCTAGTATGTGTGGTACCCCTCACTCCCCAATCCTGGTATATGCATGGTCCTCTCACCCCACAATCCTGGTATATGCATGGCCCCCTCACCCCACAATCCTGGTATGCATGGCACCCCTCATCCCTATCTGGTATGCATGGTACCCCATCCCTCATCTCCATCCTGGTATGCGTGGCACCCCTCATCCCCAATCCTGTATGTGTGGCACCCCTCATCCCCAATCCTGGTGTGCATGGCACTCCTCATCCCTATCCTGGTATGCATGGTACCCCATCCCTCATCCCTCATCCTGGTATGCATGGCCCCTCAACCGAATCCTGGTATGCATGGCACTCCTCATCCCTATTCTGATATGCCTGGCCCCTCATCCGAATCCTGGTATGCATGGCACCCCTCATCCCCAATCCCGGTATGCATGGCACCCCTCATCCCCAATCCCGGTATGCATGGCACCCCTCATCCCCAATCCCGGTATGCATGGCACCCCTCACCCCCCAATCCTGGTATGCATGGCACCCCTCATCACCTAATCCTGGTATGTGTGGTACCCCTCACCCCCCAATCCTGGTATGCATGGTCCCCTCACCCCCCAATCCTGGTGTGTGTGGTCCCCTCACCCCCCAATCCTGGTGTGTGTGGTCCCCTCACCCCACAATCCTGGTATGTGTGGTACCTCTCTTCCCCCCAATCCTGGTATGCATGGTCACCTCACCCCCCAAACCTGGTATGTGTGGTCCCCTCACCCCACAATCGTAGTATGTGTGATACCCCTCACTCCCCAATCCTGGTATATGCATGGTCCCCTCACCCCACAATCCTGGTATATGCATGGCCCCCTCACCCCACAATCCTGGTATATGCATGGCCCCCTCACCCCACAATCCTGGTATGTATGGCACCCCTCACCCCCTAATCCTGGTATGTATGGCACCCCTCATCCCTTTCACGCTGCACACATACAAAAAAAATAAACACTTATACTCACCTTTCTTCCCTGTGCTTCAGCGCTGCTGCGTCCTGTTCTGCAGAAGGCCGGGGGAGGAGTGTGGCGCCGGAGCACCGCGCTGTCCGGCGCCATTTTGCTGAAGACACACTGCAAATGTGTCTTCAGTAAAATGGGGCCGGATAGCGCTATGCGCATGCGCTGATCCGACGCCTCACTCCTGCCCCGGTCTCCGGCGAAGAGAGGTGCCGCAGCAACGCTCCTCCCGGTCAGGTAAGTATGTAAGTATGGTGCCGGAGATCGTGGTACGCGTTCAGTGTCTACATATACCACGATCTCTGGCGCCATACACTCCTCTTACCTGTAACGGCTGGATGCGTTCTTCTGTCTGGAGCCAGATTGCGCGTCACGCATGCGCAGTCTATAGAGGCTTCAGACAGAGGGACGCATCCCCCGTTATATTATAGATATTGTGCCTCTGTGTCTGTATACGTCAGTGTATACTCCTGTGTGTGGCCATATCTACCTCATCTTCCGCCATCTGTGGCAGATGATGAGGTTTGTGGAGCTGCAGGTTGTCTTACATAAGACCCTCTTTCCTGCCCAGGACTCATTGATAGTCAGACACACAGCGGTCTCTGGATGACACAGGATCTTCACATCTGCTCCTCATTCATCCATTTGCTGACTTATGAAAACAGTTTCCTAAGAATAGAGATCCCTCCTCATCCCCCCAGATGTGGTCGGCCGCGGCCTCATGCCAGCCTGCTCCAGAATCTGGGTCATCCATGCTGGGGGTCCTGTCACATTAGATTGGGGGGGGGACAACTGAAACCAACTAGTGGGCAGCGCTCCTCAGCCAGTCTCTCCAGGTCAGGCACCATAACTCCTGAGAAGACCTAAACTTTGCTTCTCACATTACATGGAAAGTTTGGAAAACTTTTTCTTAAGAAATCGCTCATAGTACAATTAATCCAGAGTAATGTGATGACCTGAAGGAGAACCTGTCATTAGACTCATTCAGCCCGAGCCTGGATCCGAGTCTGGGTGCACGATTGTAGCCGGTATGTTCTACTCGGAGATGCTGCCGTGCATTGAAGATCTATTTGGGGACTGCAGGAACAGACCTGACTAGTCCAACGCTGCACCTAGTCAGCTCCACCGTCACCCCCATATATCCATCCCCATATATCCATCATGGCCGGCTCTGTGCCGGTGACCTTGCTGAGACCCCCTGCCCTCCACAGACTCAGCTACGCCCTCGACCCTCAGCCCATGGACCTGTGCCGGTATTCAGACCCGCTGCTCTTCCTGGATACTCCCTGTTATCTGATTTCAAAAATTCAAACTTTTTTGGCACAAGCCATACTTGTGCCAAAAATTAGCAACTTTTTAAGATTTTCCTCTTGCCACTTGTTAAAAGTCGGCATTGTCAGATACGCCAACATTTTAGCCAGTTTTATCACAGATACGCCAACGTTTTAGCCAGTTTCATCAATCTTTTTTTTAAAAAAAGTTACATAATCCCTCCTGTAATGGGGGTGGAGTGAAAAGTTTCATTTCTAGACAGAAGTTTTATATGTAAAAATTCACCAAATATTGGGCGACACGTTGATAAATTTGGCAAAAGTAACAACAATGTGAACCTCTCCATAATCATCTCTGGCCTGAGCCATTCTGTAACCACGAACAGCGCCACATCTGTCTACTGGCCATGTGTAGTATTGCAGCTCGTTCCCTGACAACCTGACTCAGAACCATAGCCCAAACCAATAAACCAAAACCACGCATATCATATACAGATGTAGCCATTCTTAAAATGAAAAAAGGATATCTGTAGGCAGAAGAGAGGAGGTTTCCTCAAAAAAATTCTTTTTAGGGGGGCACATACTTTCTACAATCAGTAGCGTGAGTGTTTTCTAATATGGGATGACGAGAAACTATTAACTGGGACACATATGCAATAACGGGACATCTGGAAGGGGGCAGATACTTTTCATTGTACAGTGACGTTGGCGGAGTCTCCTATAACTCCTCTATGTGATAAGTTACTGTTACATTTAGTTATAAGTCCTGACCTCGATGATCTGCGGCCTCGTATTCCGGGAAGGTGATGATTCATGGTCACATTCTTGTGGTCGGACATGGTCTATACAAGTATTCAGACCCTTTGCTCAGTATTGAGGAGAAGCCCCCTTTTGAGCTAGTACAGCCATGAGTCTTCTTGGGAATGATGCAACAAGTTTTTCACACCTGGATTTGGGGATCCTCTGCCATTCTTCCTGGCAGATCCTCTCCAGTTCCGTCAGGTTGGATGGTGAACATTGGTGGACGGCCATTTTCAGGTCTCTCCAGAGATGCTCAATTGGGTTTAGGTCAGGGCTCTGGCTGGGCCAGTCAAGAATGGTCACATAGTTGTTCTGAAGCCACTCCTTTGTTATTTTAGCTGTGTGCTTAGGGTCATTGTCTTGTTGGAAGGTGAACCTTCGGCCAAGTCTGAGGTCCAGAGCACTCTGAAAGAGGTTTTCATCCAGGATATCTCTGTACTTGGCCGCATTCATGTTTCCTTCAATTGCAACCAGTCGTCCTATCCCTGCAGCTGAAAAACACCCCCATAGCATGATGCTGCCACCACCATGTTTCACTGTTGGGATTGTATTGGGCAGGTGATGAGCAGTGCCTGGTTTTCTCCACACATACCGCTTAGAATTATCACCAAAAAGTTCTATCTTAATCTCATCAGACCAGAGAATCTTATTTCTCATAGTCTGCGAGTCCTTCATGTGTTTTTGAGCAAACTCTATGCGGGCCTTCATATGTCTTGCACTGAGGAGAGGCTTCCGTCGGGTTACTCTGCCATAAAGGCCCGACTGGTGGAGGGCTGCAGTGATAATTGCCTTTGTGGAGCTTTCTCCCATCTCCCTACTGCATCTCTGGAGCTCAGCCACAGTGATCTTGGGGTTCTTCTTTACCTCTCTCACCAAGGTTCTTCTCCCACGATTGCTCAGTTTGGCTGGACGGCCAGGTCTAGGAAGCCTTCTCCTATCAGTTTAATTAAACACAGCTGGACTCCAATGAAGGAGTAGAACCATCTCAAGGAGGAACACAAGGAAATGGACAGCATGTGACTTAAATATGAGTGTCTGAGCAAAGGGTCTGAATACTTATGACCATGTGATATTTCAGTTTTTCTTTTTTAATAAATTTGCAAAAATTTCTACATTTCTGTTTTTTTTTCAGTCAAGACGGGGTGCAGAGTGGACTTTAATGAGAAAAAAATGAACTTTTTAGAATTTACCAAATGGCTGCAATGAAACAAAGAGTGAAAAATGTAAAGGGGTCTGAATACTTTCTGTACCCTCTGTCCCTTTCAGGCCCTCTGCCCCTCTGGAGTCAGCTTATCTCCTTTAGAAAATAGATCAGGCATGTTAAAAACAAACATGTCCAGTCCTTCTTTACTCCTAAATCTGTCATTGGGGCCACAGTCTTCCATGTGGACATCATCTTTGACTTCTGGAGAAACATCTCAGTGACTTTAGATGTTACTGGTCAGTAGATCTGCCGGATGTCCGCAGTCTCATCCAGACTTCAGTGAGCCACCCGGACATATGCAGCCAACGTGTCCCTCAACCTTTCATCCCAGTTATTTCATAATTCACCCATCCTCTTCCATAATCAGAGCAATGAAAGAATCTTGTATCTCATCTCCATATAAAAGCCAAGGAAACCCACGTTTCCCAATGACCGTGTCATTTTGTCCTTCAGATGTTTCAGATTAGAAGTTACTGTTACGGAGATGGACGATGCTAAAACCACAAGTAGAAATAAATCCACCACATGTGCTTCAACCTGGACTAGTAAATGTCGGTGTGACGGATCAACCCCGTACTCCAAGATTTTGCCACATGGGGGTTGTCGTAGCGCCTATGCAGCTAATGGGACATAATGTTATAAAGTCGGGTGAATATTGTGGATCGCATATTGTTGAACATGCTGTGATGTGACCGAAGCACTCCTGGCCCCCACCTTCCTGTGCTCACTTAGCAGTGGCAAACAGACAATGTGCTGATTAATGGGTTGTTGCATAACTGCTGTCTGGGAGCCTACTGGGGTTATTATCTGGTGAGAACAATGGGTGATAAAAAATAGCCTGTGTGATTCTCTATAAAACCTGCTTGTGAGAATAAAAGTTAAGTTCATCTTGGAGACACTGTGCGATAGTCATATTTTATATATCCCAGTGTAAGAAAAGCGTTTCCATGTCAGGGGCCTACAGAAGAAGATTGGACATCAGCGGATGGGGTAACTAGCTCCCGTCACAGTCGGACTATCAGAAAGTAAAAATGTTCTGACTCTGGAATCTGGAGGAAAACAGAAGAATTCTTAGAAAATATATAGTTACAGAACTTTCCACAAACCTGTGAGAATTACTATGGACTTATCGACTCCAATAACATTATGATCTTGTGTATATAGGAAGGAGGAGGGAAGCTGTACTGTATGGGGCGAGAAGGTCATGATCACCTCGAGGATGACTCCCACTGAGAGCTCAGTAATGACCTGGAGAGAACATAATGAGAAGGCAAATCTAATGGTGACGGAAAACACCTGCTGAGGAGAGGCCGGAAATTAACTCTACAGTGATGTCCACACTCATCAGACGGTTCTCCAAGAGAAAGAGTCAGTATAATCCATGTATATTAGACTACTACATGTTTTCTGGATAGTGGCTCACAACCCTGGGCAAGAAGAAGGGAGAAGGCAGCAAACCGGACTTATGTACAAAGTAGAAGGTAAGAGAGTTGTCCCTCAAAATAGGAAAAAGATCGTAATTGAGATATACACCAATAAAAAAAGAACAAAGGAATCGTGACCTCTAGGTATAGAAGGTATAGAGGAGTGACCATGATCTGCACCTCCACATACAGGGGAGTGATAGGACTGAGATCTGCACCTCTACATACAGGGGAGTGATAGGACTGAGATCTGCACCTCTACATACAGGGGCGTCATAGGACTGAGATCTGCACCTCTACATGCAGGGGAGTCACAGGACTGAGATCTACACCTCTACATACAGGGGAGTCATAGGACTGAGATCTACACCTCTACATACAGGAGAGTCATAGGACTGAGATCTACACCTCTACATACAGGGGAGTGATAGGACTGAGATCTGCACCTCTACATACAGGGGAGTCATAGGACTGAGATCTGCACCTCTACATACAGGAGAGTCATAGGACTGAGATCTACACCTCTACATACAGGGGAGTGATAGGACTGAGATCTACACCTCTACATACAGGGGAGTCATAGGACTGAGATCTACACCTCTACATACAGGGGAGTCACAGGACTGAGATCTACACCTCTACATACAGGGGAGTCATAGGACTGAGATCTGCACCTCTACATACAGGGGAGTCACAGGACTGAGATCTGCACCTCTACATACAGGGGAGTCACAGGACTGAGATCTACACCTCTACATACAGGGGAGTCACAGGACTGAGATCTACACCTCTACATACAGGGGAGTCACAGGACTGAGATCTCCACCTCTACATACAGGGGAGTCATAGGACTGAGATCTGCACCTCTACATACAGGGGAGTCATAGGACTGAGATCTACACCTCTACATAGAGGGGAGTCATAGGACTGAGATCTACACCTCTACATACAGGGGAGGCATAGGACTGAGATCTGCACCTCTACATACAGGGGAGTCATAGGACTGAGATCTACACCTCTACATACAGGGGAGTCACAGGACTGAGATCTACACCTCTACATACAGGGGAGTAATAAGACTGAGATCTACACCTCTACATACAGGGGAGTCATAGAACTGAGATCTACACCTCTACATAGAGGGGAGTCATAGAACTGAGATCTACACCTCTACATACAGGGGAGTCATTGGACTGAGACCTACACCTCTACATACAGGGGAGTCATAGGACTGAGATCTGCACCTCTACATACAGGGGCGTCATAGGACTGAGATCTGCACCTCTACATACAGGGGAGTCATAGGACTGAGATCTACACCTCTACATACAGGGGAGTGATAGGACTGAGATCTGCACCTCTACATACAGGGGAGTCACAGGACTGAGATCTACACCTCTACATACAGGGGAGTGATAAGACTGAGATCTGCACCTCTACATACAGGGGAGTCATAGGACTGAGATCTACACCTCTACATACAGGGGAGTCATAGGACTGAGATCTGCACCTCTACATACAGGGGAGTCATAGGACTGAGATCTGCACCTCTACATACAGGGGAGTCACAGGACTGAGATCTACACCTCTACATACAGGGCAGTGATAGGACTGAGATCTACACCTCTACATACAGGGGAGTCATAGGACTGAGATCTACACCTCTACATACAGGGGAGTGATAGGACTGAGATCTGCACCTCTACATACAGGGGAGTCATAGGACTGAGATCTACACCTCTACATACAGGGGAGTCATAGGACTGAGATCTGCACCTCTACATACAGGGGAGTCATAGGACTGAGATCTGCACCTCTACATACAGGGGAGTCACAGGACTGAGATCTACACCTCTACATACAGGGCAGTGATAGGACTGAGATCTACACCTCTACATACAGGGGAGTGATAGGACTGAGATCTACAACTTTACATAGAGGGGAGTCATAGGACTGAGATCTGCACCTCTACATACAGGGGAGTCATAGGACTGAGATCTACACCTCTACATACAGGGGAGTCATAGGACTGAGATCTGCACCTCTACATACAGGGGAGTCATAGGACCGAGATCTACACCTCTACATACAGGGGAGTCATAGGACTGAGATCTACACCTCTACATACAGGGGAGTCATAGGACTGAGATCTACACCTCTACATACAGGGGAAGTCATAGGACCGAGATCTGCACCTCTACATACAGGGGAGTCACAGGACCGAGATCTACACCTCTACATACAGGGGAGTCATAGGACTGAGATCTACACCTCTACATACAGGGGAGTGATAGGACTGAGATCTGCACCTCTACATACAGGGGAGTGATAGGACTGAGATCTGCACCTCTACATACAGGGGAGTCACAGGACTGAGATCTACACCTCTACATACAGGGGAGTCATAGGACTGAGATCTACACCTCTACATACAGGGGAGTCACAGGACTGAGATCTACACCTCTACATACAGGGGAGTGATAGGACTGAGATCTGCACCTCTACATACAGGGGAGTGATAGGACTGAGATCTGCACCTCTACATACAGGGGAGTCACAGGACTGAGATCTGCACCTCTACATACAGGGGAGTCATAGGACTGAGATCTACACCTCTACATACAGGGGAGTCATAGGACTGAGATCTACACCTCTACATACAGGGGAGTCATAGGACTGAGATCTGCACCTCTACATACAGGGGAGTCATAGGACCGAGATCTACACCTCTACATACAGGGGAGTCATAGGACCGAGATCTACACCTCTACATACAGGGGAGTCACAGGACTGAGATCTGCACCTCTACATACAGGGGAGTCACAGGACTGAGATCTACACCTCTACATACAGGGGAGTCACAGGACTGAGATCTACACCTCTACATACAGGGGAGTCACAGGACTGAGATCTGCACCTCTACATACAGGGGAGTCACAGGACTGAGATCTGCACCTCTACATACAGGGGAGTCACAGGACTGAGATCTACACCTCTACATACAGGGGAGTCACAGGACTGAGATCTACACCTATACATACAGGGGAGTCATAGGACTGAGATCTGCACCTCTACATACAGGGGAGTCATAGGACTGAGATCTGCACCTCTACATACAGGGGAGTCATAGGACTGAGATCTGCACCTCTACATACAGGGGAGTTACAGGACTGAGATCTACACCTCTACATACAGGGCAGTGATAGGACTGAGATCTACACCTCTACATACAGGGGAGTGATAGGACTGAGATCTACAACTTTACATAGAGGGGAGTCATAGGACTGAGATCTGCACCTCTACATACAGGGGAGTCATAGGACTGAGATCTACACCTCTACATACAGGGGAGTCATAGGACTGAGATCTGCACCTCTACATACAGGGGAGTCATAGGACCGAGATCTACACCTCTACATACAGGGGAGTCATAGGACTGAGATCTACACCTCTACATACAGGGGAGTCATAGGACTGAGATCTACACCTCTACATACAGGGGAAGTCATAGGACCGAGATCTGCACCTCTACATACAGGGGAGTCACAGGACCGAGATCTACACCTCTACATACAGGGGAGTCATAGGACTGAGATCTACACCTCTACATACAGGGGAGTGATAGGACTGAGATCTGCACCTCTACATACAGGGGAGTGATAGGACTGAGATCTGCACCTCTACATACAGGGGAGTCATAGGACTGAGATCTACACCTCTACATACAGGGGAGTCATAGGACTGAGATCTACACCTCTACATACAGGGGAGTCATAGGACTGAGATCTGCACCTCTACATACAGGGGAGTCATAGGACCGAGATCTACACCTCTACATACAGGGGAGTCATAGGACCGAGATCTACACCTCTACATACAGGGGAGTCACAGGACTGAGATCTGCACCTCTACATACAGGGGAGTCACAGGACTGAGATCTACACCTCTACATACAGGGGAGTCACAGGACTGAGATCTACACCTCTACATACAGGGGAGTCACAGGACTGAGATCTGCACCTCTACATACAGGGGAGTCACAGGACTGAGATCTCCACCTCTACATACAGGGGAGTGATAGGACTGAGATCTGCACCTCTACATACAGGGGAGTCACAGGACTGAGATCTACACCTCTACATACAGGGGAGTCATAGGACTGAGATCTACACCTCTACATACAGGGGAGTCATAGGACTGAGATCTACACCTCTACATACAGGGGAGTCATAGGACTGAGATCTACACCTCTACATACAGGGGAGTCACAGGACTGAGATCTGCACCTCTACATACAGGGGAGTCACAGGACTGAGATCTACACCTCTACATACAGGGGAGTCACAGGACTGAGATCTACACCTCTACATACAGGGGAGTCACAGGACTGAGATCTGCACCTCTACATACAGGGGAGTCACAGGACTGAGATCTACACCTCTACATACAGGGGAGTCACAGGACTGAGATCTACACCTCTACATACAGGGGAGTCACAGGACTGAGATCTGCACCTCTACATACAGGGGAGTCACAGGACTGAGATCTCCACCTCTACATACAGGGGAGTGATAGGACTGAGATCTGCACCTCTACATACAGGGGAGTCATAGGACTGAGATCTACACCTCTACATACAGGGGAGTCACGGGACTGAGATCTGCACCTCTACATACAGGGGAGTCATAGGACTGAGATCTACACCTCTACATACAGGGGAGTCATAGGACTGAGATCTGCACCTCTACATACAGGGGAGTCACAGGACTGAGATCTGCACCTCTACATACAGGGGAGTCACAGGACTGAGATCTACACCTCTACATACAGGGGAGTCATAGGACTGAGATCTACACCTCTACATACAGGGGAGTCACAGGACTGAGATCTACACCTCTACATACAGGGGAGTCACAGGACTGAGATCTGCACCTCTACATACAGGGGAGTCACAGGACTGAGATCTACAACTCTACATACAGGGGAGTCATAGGACTGAGATCTACACCTCTACATACAGGGGAGTCATAGGACTGAGATCTGCACCTCTACATACAGGGGAGTCATAGGACTGAGGTCTACACCTCTACATACAGGGGAGTCACAGGACTGAGATCTGCACCTCTACATACAGGGGATTCATAGGACTGAGATCTACACCTCTACATACAGGGGAGTCATAGGACTGAGATCTGCACCTCTACATACAGGGGATTCATAGGACTGAGATCTGCACCTCTACATACAGGGGAGTCATAGGACTGAGATCTACACCTCTACATACAGGGGAGTCACAGGACTGAGATTTGCACCTCTAAATACAGGGGATTCATAGGACTGAGATCTGCACCTCTACATACAGGGGATTCATAGGACTGAGATCTACACCTCTACATACAGGGGAGTCATAGGACTGAGATCTACACCTCTACATACAGGGGAGTCATAGGACTGAGATCTACACCTCTACATACAGGGGAGTGATAGGACTGAGATCTGCACCTCTACATACAGGGGAGTCATAGGACTGAGATCTACACCTCTACATACAGGGGAGTCACGGGACTGAGATCTGCACCTCTACATACAGGAGAGTCATGGGACTGAGATCTACACCTCTACATACAGGGTAGTGATAGGACTGAGATCTGCACCTCTACACACAGGGGAGTCATAGGACTGAGATCTGCACCTCTACATAGAGGGGAGTCATAGGACTGAGATCTACACCTCTACATACAGGGGAGTCATAGGACTGAGATCTACACCTCTACATACAGGGGAGTGATAGGACTGAGATCTACACCTCTACATACAGGGGAGTCATAGGACTGAGATCTACACCTCTACATACAGGGGAGTGATAGGACTGAGATCTACACCTCTACATACAGGGGAGTCACAGGACTGAGATCTACACCTCTACATACAGGGGAGTCACAGGACTGAGATCTGCACCTCTACATACAGGGGAGTCATAGGACTGAGATCTACACCTCTACATACAGGGGAGTGATAGGACTGAGATCTGCACTTTTACATACAGGGGAGTCATAGGACTGAGATCTGCACCTCTACATACAGGGGAGTCATAGGACTGAGATCTACACCTCTACATACAGGGGAGTCATAGGACTGAGATCTGCACCTCTACATACAGGGGAGTCACAGGACTGAGATCTGCACCTCTACATACAGGGGAGTCACAGGACTGAGATCTGCACCTCTACATACAGGGGAGTCATAGGACTGAGATCTACACCTCTACATACAGGGGAGTCACAGGACTGAGATCTACACCTCTACATACAGGGGAGTCATAGGACTGAGATCTACACCTCTACATACAGGGGAGTGATAGGACTGAGATCTACACCTCTACATACAGGGGAGTCACAGGACTGAGATCTACACCTCTACATACAGGGGAGTCACAGGACTGAGATCTGCACCTCTACATACAGGGGAGTCACAGGACTGAGATCTGCACCTCTACATACAGGGGAGTCACAGGACTGAGATCTGCACCTCTACATACAGGGGAGTCACAGGACTGAGATCTGCACCTCTACATACAGGGGAGTCATAGGACTGAGATCTACACCTCTACATACAGGGGAGTGATAGGACTGAGATCTACACCTCTACATACAGGGGAGTCACAGGACTGAGATCTACACCTCTACATACAGGGGAGTCATAGGACTGAGATCTGCACCTCTACATACAGGGGAGTCATAGGACTGAGATCTGCACCTCTACATACAGGGGAGTCATAGGACTGAGATCTGCACCTCTACATACAGGGGAGTCATAGGACTGAGATCTGCACCTCTACATACAGGGGAGTCACAGGACTGAGATCTACACCTCTACATACAGGGGATTCATAGGACTGAGATCTGCATTTCTACATACAGGGGATTCATAGGACTGAGATCTACACCTCTACATACAGGGGAGTCATAGGACTGAGATCTACACCTCTACATACAGGGGAGTCATAGGACTGAGATCTGCACCTCTACATACAGGGGATTCATAGGACTGAGATCTGCACTTCTACATACAGGGGATTCATAGGACTGAGATCTACACCTCTACATACAAGGGAGTCATAGGACTGAGATCTGCACCTCTACATACAGGGGAGTCATAGGACTGAGATCTACACCTCTACATACAGGGGAGTCACGGGACTGAGATCTGCACCTCTACATACAGGAGAGTCATGGGACTGAGATCTACACCTCTACATACAGGGTAGTGATAGGACTGAGATCTGCACCTCTACACACAGGGGAGTCATAGGACTGAGATCTGCACCTCTACATAGAGGGGAGTCATAGGACTGAGATCTACACCTCTACATACAGGGGAGTCATAGGACTGAGATCTACACCTCTACATACAGGGGAGTGATAGGACTGAGATCTACACCTCTACATACAGGGGAGTCATAGGACTGAGATCTACACCTCTACATACAGGGGAGTGATAGGACTGAGATCTACACCTCTACATACAGGGGAGTCACAGGACTGAGATCTACACCTCTACATACAGGGGAGTCACAGGACTGAGATCTGCACCTCTACATACAGGGGAGTCATAGGACTGAGATCTACACCTCTACATACAGGGGAGTGATAGGACTGAGATCTGCACTTTTACATACAGGGGAGTCATAGGACTGAGATCTGCACCTCTACATACAGGGGAGTCATAGGACTGAGATCTACACCTCTACATACAGGGGAGTCATAGGACTGAGATCTGCACCTCTACATACAGGGGAGTCACAGGACTGAGATCTGCACCTCTACATACAGGGGAGTCACAGGACTGAGATCTGCACCTCTACATACAGGGGAGTCATAGGACTGAGATCTACACCTCTACATACAGGGGAGTCACAGGACTGAGATCTACACCTCTACATACAGGGGAGTCATAGGACTGAGATCTACACCTCTACATACAGGGGAGTGATAGGACTGAGATCTACACCTCTACATACAGGGGAGTCACAGGACTGAGATCTACACCTCTACATACAGGGGAGTCACAGGACTGAGATCTGCACCTCTACATACAGGGGAGTCACAGGACTGAGATCTGCACCTCTACATACAGGGGAGTCACAGGACTGAGATCTGCACCTCTACATACAGGGGAGTCACAGGACTGAGATCTGCACCTCTACATACAGGGGAGTCATAGGACTGAGATCTACACCTCTACATACAGGGGAGTCACAGGACTGAGATCTACACCTCTACATACAGGGGAGTCACAGGACTGAGATCTACACCTCTACATACAGGGGAGTCATAGGACTGAGATCTGCACCTCTACATACAGGGGAGTCATAGGACTGAGATCTGCACCTCTACATACAGGGGAGTCATAGGACTGAGATCTGCACCTCTACATACAGGGGAGTCATAAGACTGAGATCTGCACCTCTACATACAGGGGAGTCACAGGACTGAGATCTACACCTCTACATACAGGGGATTCATAGGACTGAGATCTGCATTTCTACATACAGGGGATTCATAGGACTGAGATCTACACCTCTACATACAGGGGAGTCATAGGACTGAGATCTACACCTCTACATACAGGGGAGTCATAGGACTGAGATCTGCACCTCTACATACAGGGGATTCATAGGACTGAGATCTGCACTTCTACATACAGGGGATTCATAGGACTGAGATCTACACCTCTACATACAAGGGAGTCATAGGACTGAGATCTGCACCTCTACATACAGGGGAGTCATAGGACTGAGATCTACACCTCTACATACAGGGGAGTCACAGGACTGAGATCTACACCTCTACATACAGGGGAGTCACAGGAATGAGACCTACATCTCTACATACAGGGGAGTCACAGGACTGAGTTCTGCACCTCTACATACAGGGGAGTCATAGGACTGAGATCTACACCTCTACATACAGGGGTGTCATAGGACTGAGATCTACACCTCTACATACAGGGGAGTCATAGGACTGAGATCTGCACCTCTACATACAGGGGAGTCATAGGACTGAGATCTGCACCTCTACATACAGGGGAGTCATAGGACTGAGATCTGCACCTCTACATCCAGGGGAGTCATAGGACTGAGATCTGCACTTTTACATACAGGGGAGTCATAGGACTGAGATCTGCACCTCTACATACAGGGGAGTCATAGGACTGAGATCTGCACCTCTACATACAGGGGAGTGATAGGACTGAGATCTGCACTTTTACATACAGGGGAGTCATAGGACTGAGATCTGCACCTCTACATACAGGGGAGTCATAGGACTGAGATCTACACCTCTACATACAGGGGAGTCATAGGACTGAGATCTGCACCTCTACATACAGGGGAGTCACAGGACTGAGATCTGCACCTCTACATACAGGGGAGTCACAGGACTGAGATCTACACCTCTACATACAGGGGAGTCATAGGACTGAGATCTGCACCTCTACATACAGGGGAGTCATAGGACTGAGATCTGCACCTCTACATACAGGGGAGTCATAGGACTGAGATCTACACCTCTACATACAGGGGAGTCACAGGACTGAGATCTGCACCTCTACATACAGGGGAGTCATAGGACTGATATCTGCACCTCTACATACAGGGGAGTCATAGGACTGAGATCTACACCTCTACATACAGGGGAGTCATAGGACTGAGATCTGCACCTCTACATACAGGGGAGTCACAGGACTGAGATCTGCACCTCTACATACAGGGGAGTCATAGGACTGAGATCTACACCTCTACATACAGGGGAGTCATAGGACTGAGATCTGCACCTCTACATACAGGGGAGTCATAGGACTGAGATCTGCACCTCTACATACAGGGGAGTCATAGGACTGAGATCTGCACCTGTACATACAGGGGAGTCATAGGACTGAGATCTACACCTCTACATACAGGGGAGTCATAGGACTGAGATCTGCACCTCTACATACAGGGGAGTCACAGGACTGAGATCTACACCTCTACATACAGGGGAGTCATAGGACTGAGATCTACACCTCTACATACAGGGGAGTGATAGGACTGAGATCTACACCTCTACATACAGGGGAGTCATAGGACTGAGATCTGCACCTCTACATACAGGGGAGTGATAGGACTGAGATCTACACCTCTACATACAGGGGAGTGATAGGACTGAGATCTACACCTCTACATACAGGGGAGTGATAGGACTGAGATCTAAACCTCTACATACAGGGGAGTGATAGGACTGAGATCTGCACCTCTACATACAGGGGAGTGATAGGACTGAGATCTGCACTTCTACATACAGGGGAGTCATAGGACTGAGATCTGCACCTCTACATACAGGGGAGTCATAGGACTGAGATCTGCACCTCTACATACAGGGGTGTCATAGGACTGAGATCTACACCTCTACATACAGGGGAGTCACAGGACTGAGATCTACACCTCTACATACAGGGGAGTCATAGGACTGAGATCTACACCTCTACATACAGGGGAGTCATAGGACTTAGATCTACACCTCTACATACAGGGGAGTCACAGGACTGAGATCTACACCTCTACATACAGGGGAGTCATAGGACTGAGATCTACACCTCTACATACAGGGGAGTCACAGGACTGAGATCTGCACCTCTACATACAGGGGAGTCATAGGACTGAGATCTACACCTCTACATACAGGGGATTCATAGGACTGAGATCTGCACCTCTACATACAGGGGAGTGATAGGACTGAGATCTGCACTTCTACATACAGGGGAGTCACAGGACTGAGATCTACACCTCTACATACAGGGGTGTCATAGGACCGAGATCTACACCTCTACATACAGGGGAGTCATAGGACTGAGATCTGCACCTCTACATACAGGGGAGTCATAGGACTGAGATCTACACCTCTACATACAGGGGAGTAATAGGACTGAGATCTACACCTCTACATACAGGGGAGTCACAGGACTGAGATCTACACCTCTACATACAGGGGAGTCATAGGACTGAGATCTACACCTCTACATACAGGGGAGTGATAGGACTGAGATCTACACCTCTACATACAGGGGAGTCATAGGACTGAGATCTACACCTCTACATACAGGGGAGTCACAGGACTGAGATCTACACCTCTACATACAGGGGAGTCACAGGACTGAGATCTACACCTCTACATACAGGGGAGTCATAGGACTGAGATCTGCACCTCTACATACAGGGGATTCATAGGACTGAGATCTGCACTTCTACATACAGGGGATTCATAGGACTGAGATCTGCACCTCTACATACAGGGGATTCATAGGACTGAGATCTGCACTTCTACATACAGGGGAGTCATAGGACTGAGATCTGCACCTCTACATACAGGGGAGTCACAGGACTGAGATCTACACCTCTACATACAGGGGAGTCATAGGACTGAGATCTGCACCTCTACATACAGGGGATTCATAGGACTGAGATCTGCACTTCTACATACAGGGGATTCATAGGACTGAGATCTGCACATCTACATACAGGGGATTCATAGGACTGAGATCTGCACTTCTACATACAGGGGATTCATAGGACTGAGATCTGCACTTCTACATACAGGGGATTCATAGGACTGAGATCTGCACCTCTACATACAGGGGAGTCACAGGACTGAGATCTACACCTCTACATACAGGGGAGTCACAGGACTGAGATCTACACCTCTACATACAGGGGAGTCACAGGACTGAGATCTGCACCTCTACATACAGGGGAGTCATAGGACTGAGATCTACACCTCTACATACAGGGGTGTCATAGGACTGAGATCTACACCTCTACATACAGGGGAGTCATAGGACTGAGATCTGCACCTCTACATACAGGGGAGTCATAGGACTGAGATCTGCACCTCTACATACAGGGGAGTCATAGGACTGAGATCTGCACCTCTACATACAGGGGAGTCATAGGACTGAGATCTGCACCTCTACATACAGGGGAGTGATAGGACTGAGATCTACACCTCTACATACAGGGGAGTGATAGGACTGAGATCTACACCTCTACATACAGGGGAGTCATAGGACTGAGATCTACACCTCTACATACAGGGGAGTCATAGGACTGAGATCTACACCTCTACATACAGGGGAGTCATAGGACTGAGATCTGCACCTCTACATACAGGGGAGTCATAGGACTGAGATCTACACCTCTACATCCAGGGGAGTCATAGGACTGAGATCTGCACCTCTACATACAGGGGTGTCATAGGACTGAGATCTACACCTCTACATACAGGGGAGTCACAGGACTGAGATCTGCACCTCTACATACAGGGGAGTGATAGGACTGAGATCTACACTTCTACATACAGGGGAGTCACAGGACTGAGATCTACACCTCTATATACAGGGGAGTCACAGGACTGAGATCTACACCTCTACATACAGGGGAGTCATAGGACTGAGATCTGCACCTCTACATACAGGGGAGTGATAGGACTGAGATCTACACCTCTACATACAGGGGAGTCACAGGACTGAGATCTACACCTCTACATACAGGGGAGTGATAGGACTGAGATCTACACCTCTACATACAGGGGAGTGATAGGACTGAGATCTGCACCTCTACATACAGGGGAGTCATAGGACTGAGATCTACACTTCTACATACAGGGGAGTCACAGGACTGAGATCTACACCTCTACATACAGGGGAAGTCATAGGACTGAGATCTACACCTCTACATACAGGGGAGTCATTGGACTGAGATCTACACCTCTACATACAGGGGAGTCACAGGACTGAGATCTACACCTCTACATACAGGGGAGTGATAGGACTGAGATCTACACCTCTACATACAGGGGAGTGATAGGACTGAGATCTGCACCTCTACATACAGGGGAGTGATAGGACTGAGATCTACACTTCTACATACAGGGGAGTCACAGGACTGAGATCTACACCTCTACATACAGGGGAAGTCATAGGACTGAGATCTACACCTCTACATACAGGGGAGTCATAGGACTGAGATCTACACCTCTACATACAGCGGAGTCATAGGACTGAGATCTACACCTCTACATACAGGGGAGTCATAGGACTGAGATCTGCACCTCTACATACAGGGGAGTCATAGGACTGAGATCTGCACCTCTACATACAGGGGAGTGATAGGACTGAGATCTACACCTCTACATACAGGGGAGAGATAGGACTGAGATCTGCACCTCTACATACAGGGGAGAGATAGGACTGAGATCTGCACCTCTACATACAGGGGAGTGATAGGACTGAGATCTGCACCTCTACATACAGGGGAGAGATAGGACTGAGATCTGCACCTCTACATACAGGGGAGTCATAGGACTGAGATCTACACCTCTACATACAGGGGAGAGATAGGACTGAGATCTGCACCTCTACATACAGGGGTGTCATAGGACTGAGATCTGCACCTCTACATACAGGGGAGTCATAGGATTGAGATCTGCACCTCTACATACAGGGGAGTCATAGGATTGAGATCTACACCTCTACATACAGGGGAGTCATAGGACTGAGATCTACACCTCTACATACAGGGGAGTGACAGGACTGAGATCTACACCTCTACATACAGGGGAGTCATAGGACTGAGATCTGCACCTCTACATACAGGGGAGTCATAGGACTGAGATCTACACCTCTACATACAGGGGAGTCATAGGACTGAGATCTGCACCTCTACATACAGGGGAGAGATAGGACTGAGATCTACACCTCTACATACAGGGGAGTGATAGGACTGAGATCTGCACCTCTACATACAGGGGAGTCACAGGACTGAGATCTACATCTCTACATACAGGGGAGTCATAGGACTGAGATCTACACCTCTACATACAGGGGAGTCACAGGACTGAGATCTGCACCTCTACATACAGGGGAGTCATAGGACTGAGATCTACACCTCTACATACAGGGGAGTCATAGGACTGAGATCTGCACCTCTACATACAGGGGAGTCATAGGACTGAGATCTACACTTCTACATACAGGGGAGTCATAGGACTGAGATCTACACCTCTACATACAGGGGAGTGACAGGACTGAGATCTACACCTCTACATACAGGGGAGTCATAGGACTGAGATCTGCACCTCTACATACAGGGGAGTCATAGGACTGAGATCTACACCTCTACATACAGGGGAGTCATAGGACTGAGATCTGCACCTCTACATACAGGGGAGAGATAGGACTGAGATCTACACCTCTACATACAGGGGAGTGATAGGACTGAGATCTGCACCTCTACATACAGGGGAGTCACAGGACTGAGATCTACATCTCTACATACAGGGGAGTCATAGGACTGAGATCTACACCTCTACATACAGGGGAGTGACAGGACTGAGATCTACACCTCTACATACAGGGGAGTCATAGGACTGAGATCTACACCTCTACATACAGGGGAGTCACAGGACTGAGATCTGCACCTCTACATACAGGGGAGTCATAGGACTGAGATCTGCACCTCTACATACAGGGGAGTCATAGGACTGAGATCTGCACTTCTACATACAGGGGAGTCATAGGACTGAGATCTGCACCTCTACATACAGGGGAGTCACAGGACTGAGATCTGCACCTCTACATACAGGGGAGTCATAGGACTGAGATCTACACCTCTACATACAGGGGAGTGATAGGACTGAGATCTGCACCTCTACATACAGGGGAGTCACAGGACTGAGATCTGCACCTCTACATACAGGGGAGTCATAGGACTGAGATCTAAACCTCTACATACAGGGGAGTCATAGGACTGAGATCTACACCTCTACATACAGGGGAGTCATAGGACTGAGATCTGCACCTCTACATACAGGGGAGTCACAGGACTGAGATCTGCACCTCTACATACAGGGGAGTCATAGGACTGAGATCTACACCTCTACATACAGGGGAGTCATAGGACTGAGATCTAAACCTCTACATACAGGGGAGTCATAGGACTGAGATCTACACCTCTACATACAGGGGAGTGATAGGACTGAGATCTGCACCTCTACATCCAGGGGATTCATAGGACTGAGATCTGCACCTCTACATACAGGGGAGTCACAGGACTGAGAACTACACCTCTACATACAGGGGAGTTATAGGACTGAGATCTACACCTCTACATACAGGGGAGTGACAGGACTGAGATCTGCACCTCTACATACAGGGGAGTCATAGGACTGAGATCTACACCTCTACATACAGGGGAGTGATAGGACTGAGATCTGCACCTCTACATACAGGGGAGTGATAGGACTGAGATCTACACCTCTACATACAGGGGAGTGATAGGACTGAGATCTACACCTCTACATACAGGGGAGTCACAGGACTGAGATCTGCACCTCTACATACAGGGGAGTCATAGGACTGAGATCTGCACCTCTACATACAGGGGAGTCACAGGACTGAGATCTACACCTCTACATACAGGGGAGTGATAGGACTGAGATCTGCACCTCTACATACAGGGGAGTGATAGGACTGAGATCTACACCTCTACATACAGGGGAGTCATAGGACTGAGATCTACACCTCTACATACAGGGGTGTCATAGGACTGAGATCTACACCTCTACATACAGGGGAGTCACAGGACTGAGATCTGCACCTCTACATACAGGGGAGTCACAGGACTGAGATCTACACCTCTACATACAGGGGAGTCATAGGACTGAGATCTGCACCTCTACATACAGGGGAGTCACAGGACTGAGATCTACACCTCTACATACAGGGGAGTCAAAGGACTGAGATCTGCACCTCTACATACAGGGGAGTCATAGGACTGATATCTGCACCTCTACATACAGGGGAGTCATAGGACTGAGATCTGCACCTCTACATACAGGGGAGTCACAGGACTGAGATCTGCACCTCTACATACAGGGGAGTCACAGGACTGAGATCTACACCTCTACATACAGGGGAGTGATAGGACTGAGATCTACACCTCTACATACAGGGGAGTGATAGGACTGAGATCTGCACCTCTACATACAGGGGAGTCATAGGACTGAGATCTGCACCTCTACATACAGGGGAGTCATAGGACTGAGATCTGCACCTCTACATACAGGGGAGTGATAGGACTGAGATCTGCACCTCTACATACAGGGGAGTGATAGGACTGAGATCTACACCTCTACATACAGGGGAGTCATAGGACTGAGATCTGCACCTCTACATACAGGGGAGTCACAGGACTGAGATCTGCACCTCTACATACAGGGGAGTCATAGGACTGAGATCTGCACCTCTACATACAGGGGAGTCATAGGACTGAGATCTGCACCTCTACATACAGGGGAGTGATAGGACTGAGATCTGCACCTCTACATACAGGGGAGTCATAGGACTGAGATCTGCACCTCTACATACAGGGGAGTGATAGGACTGAGATCTGCACCTCTACATACAGGGGAGTGATAGGACTGAGATCTGCACCTCTACATACAGGGGAGTCACAGGACTGAGATCTGCACCTCTACATACAGGGGAGTCACAGGACTGAGATCTGCACCTCTACATACAGGGGAGTCACAGGACTGAGATCTGCACCTCTACATACAGGGGAGTCATAGGACTGAGATCTGCACCTCTACATACAGGGGAGTCACAGGACTGAGATCTGCACCTCTACATACAGGGGAGTCATAGGACTGAGATCTACACCTCTACATACAGGGGTGTCATAGGACTGAGATCTGCACCTCTACATACAGGGGAGTCATAGGACTGAGATCTGCACCTCTACATACAGGGGAGTCACAGGACTGAGATCTACACCTCTACATACAGGGGAGTGATAGGACTGAGATCTACACCTCTACATACAGGGGAGTCACAGGACTGAGGTCTACACCTCTACATAGAGGGGAGTGACAGGACTGAGATCTACACCTCTACATACAGGGGAGTCACAGGACTGAGATCTACACCTCTACATACAGGGGAGTGACAGGACTGAGATCTACACCTCTACATACAGGGGAGTGATAGGACTGAGATCTACACCTCTACATACAGGGGAGAGATAGGACTGAGATCTACACCTCTACATACAGGGGAGTCATAGGACTGAGATCTACACCTCTACATACAGGGGAGTGAAAGGACTGAGATCTGCACCTCTACATACAGGGGAGTCATAGGACTGAGATTTGCACCTCTACATACAGGGGAGTCACAGGACTTAGATCTGCACCTCTACATACAGGGGAGTGATAGGACTGAGATCTACACCTCTACATACAGGGGTGTCATAGGACTGAGATCTACACCTCTACATACAGGGGAGTCATAGGACTGAGATCTGCACCTCTACATACAGGGGAGTGATAGGACTGAGATCTGCACCTCTACATACAGGGGAGTCATAGGACTGAGATCTGCACCTCTACATCCAGGGGAGTCATAGGACTGAGATCTGCACCTCTACATACAGGGGAGTCACAGGACTGAGATCTACACCTCTACATACAGGGGAGTGATAGGACTGAGATCTGCACCTCTACATACAGGGGAGTCACAGGACTGAGATCTACACCTCTACATACAGGGGAGTGATAGGACTGAGATCTGCACCTCTACATACAGGGGAGTCACAGGACTGAGATCTGCACCTCTACATACAGGGGAGTCACAGGACTGAGATCTACACCTCTACATACAGGGGAGTGATAGGACTGAGATCTACATCTCTACATACAGGGGAGTCATAGGACTGAGATCTACACCTCTACATACAGGGGAGTGATAGGACTGAGATCTACACCTCTACATACAGGGGAGTGATAGGACTGAGATCTGCACCTCTACATACAGGGGAGTCATAGGACTGAGATCTGCACCTCTACATACAGGGGAGTCATAGGACTGAGATCTGCACCTCTACATACAGGGGAGTGATAGGACTGAGATCTGCACCTCTACATACAGGGGAGTGATAGGACTGAGATCTACACCTCTACATACAGGGGAGTCATAGGACTGAGATCTGCACCTCTACATACAGGGGAGTCACAGGACTGAGATCTGCACCTCTACATACAGGGGAGTCATAGGACTGAGATCTGCACCTCTACATACAGGGGAGTCATAGGACTGAGATCTGCACCTCTACATACAGGGGAGTGATAGGACTGAGATCTGCACCTCTACATACAGGGGAGTCATAGGACTGAGATCTGCACCTCTACATACAGGGGAGTGATAGGACTGAGATCTGCACCTCTACATACAGGGGAGTGATAGGACTGAGATCTGCACCTCTACATACAGGGGAGTCACAGGACTGAGATCTGCACCTCTACATACAGGGGAGTCACAGGACTGAGATCTGCACCTCTACATACAGGGGAGTCACAGGACTGAGATCTGCACCTCTACATACAGGGGAGTCACAGGACTGAGATCTGCACCTCTACATACAGGGGAGTCATAGGACTGAGATCTACACCTCTACATACAGGGGTGTCATAGGACTGAGATCTGCACCTCTACATACAGGGGAGTGATAGGACTGAGATCTGCACCTCTACATACAGGGGAGTAATAGGACTGAGATCTACACCTCTACATACAGGGGAGTCACAGGACTGAGATCTACACCTCTACATACAGGGGAGTGACAGGACTGAGATCTACACCTCTACATACAGGGGAGTCACAGGACTGAGATCTACACCTCTACATACAGGGGAGTGACAGGACTGAGATCTACACCTCTACATACAGGGGAGTGATAGGACTGAGATCTACACCTCTACATACAGGGGAGAGATAGGACTGAGATCTACACCTCTACATACAGGGGAGTCATAGGACTGAGATCTACACCTCTACATACAGGGGAGTCACAGGACTGAGATCTGCACCTCTACATACAGGGGAGTCATAGGACTGAGATCTACACCTCTACATACAGGGGAGTCATAGGACTGAGATCTACACCTCTACATACAGGGGAGTCATAGGACTGAGATCTGCACCTCTACATACAGGGGAGTGATAGGACTGAGATCTGCACCTCTACATACAGGGGAGTCATAGGACTGAGATCTACACCTCTACATACAGGGGAGTCATAGGACTGAGATCTGCACCTCTACATACAGGGGAGTGATAGGACTGAGATCTACACCTCTACATACAGGGGAGTCATAGGACTGAGATCTACACCTCTACATACAGGGGAGTCATAGGACTGAGATCTACAACTCTACATACAGGGGAGTCATAGGACTGAGATTTGCACCTCTACATACAGGGGAGTCACAGGACTTAGATCTGCACATCTACATACAGGGGAGTGATAGGACTGAGATCTACACCTCTACATACAGGGGAGTGATAGGACTGAGATCTGCACCTCTACATACAGGGGAGTCATAGGACTGAGATTTGCACCTCTACATACAGGGGAGTCACAGGACTTAGATCTGCACCTCTACATACAGGGGAGTGATAGGACTGAGATCTACACCTCTACATACAGGGGTGTCATAGGATTGAGATCTACACCTCTACATACAGGGGAGTCATAGGACTGAGATCTGCACCTCTACATACAGGGGAGTGATAGGACTGAGATCTGCACCTCTACATACAGGGGAGTCATAGGACTGAGATCTGCACCTCTACATCCAGGGGAGTCATAGGACTGAGATCTGCACCTCTACATACAGGGGAGTCACAGGACTGAGATCTACACCTCTACATACAGGGGAGTGATAGGACTGAGATCTGCACCTCTACATACAGGGGAGTCACAGGACTGAGATCTACACCTCTACATACAGGGGAGTGATAGGACTGAGATCTACACCTCTACATACAGGGGAGTCACAGGACTGAGATCTACACCTCTACATACAGGGGAGTGATAGGACTGAGATCTACACCTCTACATACAGGGGAGTCATAGGACTGAGATCTACACCTCTACATACAGGGGAGTGATAGGACTGAGATCTGCACCTCTACATACAGGGGAGTCATAGGACTGAGATCTACACCTCTACATACAGGGGAGTGATAGGACTGAGATCTGCACCTCTACATACAGGGGAGTGATAGGACTGAGATCTACACCTCTACATACAGGGGAGTGATAGGACTGAGATCTACACCTCTACATACAGGGGAGTGATAGGACTGAGATCTACACCTCTACATACAGGGGAGTCATAGGACTGAGATCTACACCTCTACATACAGGGGAGTCATAGGACTGAGATCTACACCTCTACATACAGGGGAGTCATAGGACTGAGATCTACACCTCTACATACAGGGGAGTGATAGGACTGAGATCTGCACCTCTACATACAGGGGAGTGATAGGACTGAGATCTACACCTCTACATACAGGGGAGTCATAGGACTGAGATCTACATCTCTACATACAGGGGTGTCATAGGACTGAGATCTACACCTCTACATACAGGGGAGTCACAGGACTGAGATCTGCACCTCTACATACAGGGGAGTCACAGGACTGAGATCTACACCTCTACATACAGGGGAGTCATAGGACTGAGATCTGCACCTCTACATACAGGGGAGTCACAGGACTGAGATCTACACCTCTACATACAGGGGAGTCATAGGACTGAGATCTGCACCTCTACATACAGGGGAGTCATAGGACTGAGATCTACACCTCTACATACAGGGGAGTCACAGGACTGAGATCTACACCTCTACATACAGGGGAGTGATAGGACTGAGATCTGCACCTCTACATACAGGGGAGTCATAGGACTGAGATCTACACCTCTACATACAGGGGAGTGATAGGACTGAGATCTGCACCTCTACATACAGGGGAGTCATAGGACTGAGATCTACACCTCTACATACAGGGGAGTCACAGGACTGAGATCTACACCTCTACATACAGGGGAGTGATAGGACTGAGATCTGCACCTCTACATACAGGGGAGTCACAGGACTGAGATCTACACCTCTACATACAGGGGAGTGATAGGACTGAGATCTACACCTCTACATACAGGGGAGTCATAGGACTGAGATCTACACCTCTACATACAGGGGAGTGATAGGACTGAGATCTACACCTCTACATACAGGGGAGTCACAGGACTGAGATCTGCACCTCTACATACAGGGGAGTCACAGGACTGAGATCTGCACCTCTACATACAGGGGAGTCATAGGACTGAGATCTGCACCTCTGCATACAGGGGAGTCACAGGACTGAGATCTGCACCTCTACATACAGGGGAGTCATAGGACTGAGATCTACACCTCTACATACAGGGGAGTGATAGGACTGAGATCTGCACCTCTACATACAGGGGAGTGATAGGACTGAGATCTACACCTCTACATACAGGGGAGTCATAGGACTGAGATCTGCACCTCTACATACAGGGGAGTGATAGGACTGAGATCTGCACCTCTACATACAGGGGAGTCATAGGACTGAGATCTGCACCTCTACATACAGGGGAGTGATAGGACTGAGATCTGCACCTCTACATACAGGGGAGTGATAGGACTGAGATCTACACCTCTACATACAGGGGAGTCATAGGACTGAGATCTGCACCTCTACATACAGGGGAGTCATAGGACTGAGATCTACACCTCTACATACAGGGGAGTGATAGGACTGAGATCTGCACCTCTACATACAGGGGAGTGATAGGACTGAGATCTGCACCTCTACATACAGGGGTGTCATAGGACTGAGATCTGCACCTCTACATACAGGGGAGTCATAGGACTGAGATCTGCACCTCTACATACAGGGGAGTGATAGGACTGAGATCTACACCTCTACATACAGGGGAGTGATAGGACTGAGATCTGCACCTCTACATACAGGGGAGTGATAGGACTGAGATCTGCACCTCTACATACAGGGGTGTCATAGGACTGAGATCTGCACCTCTACATACAGGGGAGTCATAGGACTGAGATCTACACCTCTACATACAGGGGAGTCACAGGACTGAGATCTACACCTCTACATACAGGGGAGTCACAGGACTGAGATCTACACCTCTACATACAGGGGAGTCATAGGACTGAGATCTACACCTCTACATACAGGGGAGTGATAGGACTGAGATCTGCACCTCTACATACAGGGGAGTGATAGGACTGAGATCTATACCTCTACATACAGGGGAGTCATAGGACTGAGATCTACACCTCTACATACAGGGGAGTGATAGGACTGAGATCTGCACCTCTACATACAGGGGAGTGATAGGACTGAGATCTGCACCTCTACATACAGGGGAGTGATAGGACTGAGATCTATACCTCTACATACAGGGGAGTCACAGGACTGAGATCAACACCTCTACATACAGGGGAGTGATAGGACTGAGATCTACACCTCTACATACAGGGGAGTCACAGGACTGAGATCTACACCTCTACATACAGGGGAGTGATAGGACTGAGATCTGCACCTCTACATACAGGGGAGTCATAGGACTGAGATCTACACCTCTACATACAGGGGAGTGATAGGATTGAGATCTACACCTCTACATACAGGGGAGAGATAGGACTGAGATCTGCACCTCTACATACAGGGGAGTCACAGGACTTAGATCTGCACCTCTACATACAGGGGAGTCATAGGACTGAGATCTACACCTCTACATACAGGGGAGTGATAGGACTGAGATCTGCACCTCTACATACAGGGGAGTGATAGGACTGAGATCTACACCTCTACATACAGGGGAGAGATAGGACTGAGATCTGCACCTCTACATACAGGGGAGTCACAGGACTTAGATCTGCACCTCTACATACAGGGGAGTGATAGGACTGAGATCTACTCCTCTACATACAGGGGAGTGATAGGACTGAGATCTGCACCTCTACATACAGGGGAGTCATAGGACTGAGATCTACACCTCTACATACAGGGGAGTCATAGGACTGAGATCTACACCTCTACATACAGGGGATTCATAGGACTGAGATCTGCACCTCTACATAGAGGGGAGTCATAGGACTGAGATCTACACCTCTACATACAGGGGAGTCATGGGACTGAGATCTGCACCTCTACATACAGGGGAGTCACAGGACTGAGATCTGCACCTCTACATACAGGGGAGTGATAGGACTGAGATCTACACCTCTACATACAGGGGATTCATAGGACTGAGATCTGCACCTCTACATACAGGGGAGTCACAGGACTGAGATCTGCACCTCTACATACAGGGGAGTCATAGGACTGAGATCTACACCTCTACATACAGGGGAGAGATAGGACTGAGATCTGCACCTCTACATACAGGGGAGTGATAGGACTGAGATCTGCACCTCTACATACAGGGGAGTCATAGGACTGAGATCTGCACCTCTACATACAGGGGAGTGATAGGACTGAGATCTACACCTCTACATACAGGGAGTCATAGGACTGAGATCTGCACCTCTACATACAGGGGAGTCATAGGACTGAGATCTGCACCTCTACATACAGGGGAGTGATAGGACTGAGATCTACACCTCTACATACAGGGGTGTCATAGGACTGAGATCTACACCTCTACATACAGGGGAGTCATAGGACTGAGATCTACACCTCTACATACAGGGGAGTGATAGGACTGAGATCTGCACCTCTACATACAGGGGAGTGATAGGACTGAGATCTACACCTCTACATACAGGGGAGTCACAGGACTGAGATCTATACCTCTACATACAGGGGAGTGATAGGACTGAGATCTACACCTCTACATACAGGGGAGTCATAGGACTGAGATCTACACCTCTACATACAGGGGAGTGATAGGACTGAGATCTGCACCTCTACATACAGGGGAGTGATAGGACTGAGATCTACACCTCTACATACAGGGGAGAGATAGGACTGAGATCTGCACCTCTACATACAGGGGAGTCACAGGACTGAGATCTACACCTCTACATACAAGGGAGTCACAGGACTGAGATCTACACCTCTACATACAGGGGAGTCACAGGACTGAGATCTGCACCTCTACATACAGGGGAGTGATAGGACTGAGATCTACACCTCTACATACAGGGGTGTCATAGGACTGAGATCTGCACCTCTACATACAGGGGAGTCATAGGACTGAGATCTACACCTCTACATACAGGGGAGTCATAGGACTGAGATCTACACCTCTACATACAGGGGTGTCATAGGACTGAGATCTACACCTCTACGTACAGGGGAGTCACAGGACTGAGATCTGCACCTCTACATACAGGGGAGTCATAGGACTGAGATCTACACCTCTACATACAGGGGAGTCATAGGACTGAGATCTACACCTCTACATACAGGGGAGTCATAGGACTGAGATCTACACCTCTACATACAGGGGTGTCATAGGACTGAGATCTACACCTCTACATACAGGGGAGTCATAGGACTGAGATCTGCACCTCTACATACAGGGGAGTGATAGGACTGAGATCTGCACCTCTACATACAGGGGAGTGATAGGACTGAGATCTACACCTCTACATACAGGGGAGTCACAGGACTGAGATCTACATCTCTACATACAGGGGAGTCATAGGACTGAGATCTGCACCTCTACATACAGGGGATGATAGGACTGAGATCTACACCTCTACATACAGGGGAGTCATAGGACTGAGATCTACACCTCTACATACAGGGGAGTCACAGGACTGAGATCTACACCTCTACATACAGGGGAGTCACAGGACTGAGATCTACATCTCTACATACAGGGGAGTCATAGGACTGAGATCTGCACCTCTACATACAGGGGAGTCATAGGACTGAGATCTACATCTCTACATACAGGGGAGTCACAGGACTGAGATCTACATCTCTACATACAGGGGAGTCAAAGGACTGAGATCTGCACCTCTACATACAGGGGATGATAGGACTGAGATCTACACCTCTACATACAGGGGAGTCATAGGACTGAGATCTGCACCTCTACATACAGGGGAGTCATAGGACTGAGATCTGCACCTCTACATACAGGGGAGTCATAGGACTGAGATCTGCACCTCTATATACAGGGGAGTCATAGGACTGAGATCTACACCACTACATACAGGGGAGTCACAGGACTGAGATCTGCACCTCTACATACTGGGGAGTCATAGGACTGAGATCTGAACCTCTACATACAGGGGAGTCACAGGACTGAGATCTGCACCTCTACATACAGGGGAGTCACAGGACTGAGATCTACACCTCTACATACAGGGGTGTCATAGGACTGAGATCTACACCTCTACATACAGGGGTGTCATAGGACTGAGATCTGCACCTCTACATACAGGGGAGTCATAGGACTGAGATCTACACCTCTACATACAGAGGAGTCATAGGACTGAGATCTACACCTCTACATACAGGGGAGTCATAGGACTGAGATCTACACCTCTACATACAGGGGAGTCATAGGACTGAGATCTGCACCTCTACATACAGGGGAGTCATAGGACTGAGATCTACACCTCTACATACAGGTGAGTGATAGGACTGAGATCTGCACCTCTACATACAGGGGAGTGATAGGACTGAGATCTACACCTCTACATACAGGGGAGTCATAGGACTGAGATCTACACCTCTACATACAGGTGAGTGATAGGACTGAGATCTGCACCTCTACATACAGGGGAGTCATAGGACTGAGATCTGCACCTCTACATACAGGGGAGTCATAGGACTGAGATCTACACCTCTACATACAGGGGAGTCATAGGACTGAGATCTACACCTCTACATACAGAGGAGTCATAGGACTGAGATCTACACCTCTACATACAGGGGAGTCATAGGACTGAGATCTACACCTCTACATACAGGGGAGTCATAGGACTGAGATCTGCACCTCTACATACAGGGGAGTCATAGGACTGAGATCTACACCTCTACATACAGGTGAGTGATAGGACTGAGATCTGCACCTCTACATACAGGGGAGTCATAGGACTGAGATCTACACCTCTACATACAGGTGAGTGATAGGACTGAGATCTGCACCTCTACATACAGGGGAGTCGTAGGACTGAGATCTACACCTCTACATACAGGGGTGTCATAGGACTGAGATCTACACCTCTACATACAGGGGTGTCATAGGACTGAGATCTACACCTCTACATACAGGGGTGTCATAGGACTGAGATCTACACCTCTACATACAGGGGAGTCACAGGACTGAGATCTGCACCTCTACATACAGGGGAGTCACAGGACTGAGATCTACACCTCTACATACAGGGGAGTCACAGGACTGAGATCTACATCTCTACATACAGGGGAGTCATAGGACTGAGATCTACACCTCTACATACAGGGGAGTCATAGGACTGAGATCTGCACCTCTACATACAGGGGAGTGATAGGACTGAGATCTACACCTCTACATACAGGGGAGTCACAGGACTGAGATCTACACCTCTACCTACAGGGGAGTCACAGGACTGAGATCTACACCTCTACCTACAGGGGAGTCATAGGACTGAGATCTACACCTCTACATACAGGGGAGTCATAGGACAGAGATCTGCACCTCTACATACAGGGGAGTCACAGGACTGAGATCTACACCTCTACATACAGGGGAGTCACAGGACTGAGATCTACACCTCTACATACAGCGGAGTCACAGGACTGAGATCTACACCTCTACATACAGGGGAGTCACAGGACTGAGATCTACACCTCTACCTACAGGGGAGTCATAGGACTGAGATCTACACCTCTACATACAGGGGAGTCATAGGACAGAGATCTGCACCTCTACATACAGGGGAGTCACAGGACTGAGATCTACACCTCTACATACAGGGGAGTCATAGGACTGAGATCTACACCTCTACATACAGGGGAGTCACAGGACTGAGATCTACACCTCTACATACAGGGGAGTCATAGGACTGAGATCTACACCTCTACATACAGGGGAGTCATAGGACTGAGATCTACACCTCTACATACAGGGGAGTCATAGGACTGAGATCTATACCTCTACCTACAGGGGAGTCATAGGACTGAGATCTGCACCTCTACATACAGGGGAGTCACAGGACTGAGATCTACACCTCTACATACAGGGGAGTCATAGGACTGAGATCTGCACCTCTACATACAGGGGAGTCACAGGACTGAGATCTACACCTCTACATACAGGGGAGTCATAGGACTGAGATCTACACCTCTACATACAGGGGAGTCATAGGACTGAGATCTATACCTCTACCTACAGGGGAGTCATAGGACTGAGATCTACACCTCTACATACAGGGGAGTCACAGGACTGAGATCTACACCTCTACATACAGGGGAGTGATAGGACTGAGATCTGCACCTCTACATACAGGGGAGTCATAGGACTGAGATCTACACCTCTACCTACAGGGGAGTCATAGGACTGAGATCTACACCTCTACATACAGGGGAGTCACAGGACTGAGATCTACACCTCTACATACAGGGGAGTCATAGGACTGAGATCTACACCTCTACATACAGGGGAGTCATAGGACTGAGATCTACACCTCTACCTACAGGGGAGTCATAGGACTGAGATCTACACCTCTACATACAGGGGAGTCATAGGACTGAGATCTACACCTCTACATACAGGGGAGTCACAGGACTGAGATCTACACCTCTACCTACAGGGGAGTCATAGGACTGAGATCTACACCTCTACATACAGGGGAGTCACAGGACTGAGATCTACACCTCTACATACAGGGGAGTCATAGGACTGAGATCTACACCTCTACATACAGGGGAGTCACAGGACTGAGATCTACACCTCTACATACAGGGGAGTCATAGGACTGAGATCTACACCTCTACCTACAGGGGAGTCATAGGACTGAGATCTACACCTCTACCTACAGGGGAGTCATAGGACTGAGATCTACACCTCTACATACAGGGGAGTCATAGGACTGAGATCTACACCTCTACCTACAGGGGAGTGATAGGACTGAGATCTGCACCTCTACATACAGGGGAGTGATAGGACTGAGATCTGCACCTCTACATACAGGGGAGTCATAGGACAGAGATCTACACCTCTACATACAGGGGAGTGATAGGACTGAGATCTGCACCTCTACATACAGGGGAGTCATAGGACTGAGATCTGCACCTCTACATACAGGGGAGTCATAGGACAGAGATCTGCACCTCTACATACAGGGGAGTCATAGGACTGAGATCTACACCTCTACATACAGGGGAGTCATAGGACTGAGATCTACACCTCTACATACAGGGGAGTGATAGGACTGAGATCTACACCTCTACATACAGGGGAGTGATAGGACTGAGATCTACCCCTCTACATACAGGGGAGTCATAGGACTGAGATCTGCACCTCTACATACAGGGGAGTCACAGGACTGAGATCTGCACCTCTACATACAGGGGAGTCATAGGACTGAGATCTATACCTCTACATACAGGGGAGTGATAGGACTGAGATCTGCACCTCTACATACAGGGGAATCATAAGACTGAGATCTACACCTCTACATACAGGGGAGTCATAGGACTGAGATCTACACCTCTACATACAGGGGAGTGATAGGACTGAGATCTACACCTGTACATACAGGGGAGTCACAGGACTGAGATCTGCACCTCTACATACAGGGGAGTCATAGGACTGAGATCTAAACCTCTACATACAGGGGAGTGATAGGACTGAGATCTACACCTCTACATACAGGGGAGTCACAGGACTGAGATCTGCACCTCTACATACAGGGGAGTGATAGGACTGAGATCTGCACCTCTACATACAGGGGAGTCATAGGACTGAGATCTGCACCTCTACATACAGGGGAGTCATAGGACTGAGATCTACACCTCTACATACAGGGGAGTGATAGGACTGAGATCTGCACCTCTACATACAGGGGAGTCACAGGACTGAGATCTGCACCTCTACATACAGGGGAGTCATAGGACTGAGATCTACACCTCTACATACAGGGGAGTGATAGGACTGAGATCTACACCTCTACATACAGGGGAGTCATAGGATTGAGATCTACACCTCTACATACAGGGGAGTCATAGGACTGAGATCTGCACCTCTACATACAGGGGAGTCATAGGACTGAGATCTGCACCTCTACATACAGGGGAGTCATAGGACTGAGATCTACACCTCTACATACAGGGGAGTCACAGGACTGAGATCTGCACCTCTACATACAGGGGAGTGATAGGACTGAGATCTACACCTCTACATACAGGGGAGTGATAGGACTGAGATCTGCACCTCTACATACAGGGGAGTGATAGGACTGAGATCTACACCTCTACATACAGGGGCGTCATAGGACTGAGATCTACACCTCTACATACAGGGGAGTGATAGGACTGAGATCTGCACCTCTACATACAGGGGAGTCACAGGACTGAGATCTGCACCTCTACATACAGGGGAGTGATAGGACTGAGATCTACACCTCTACATACAGGGGAGTCATAGGACTGAGATCTACACCTCTACATACAGGGGAGTCATAGGACTGAGATCTACACCTCTACATACAGGGGAGTCATAGGACTGAGATCCACACCTCTACATACAGGGGAGTGATAGGACTGAGATCTGCACCTCTACATACAGGGGAGTCATAGGACTGAGATCTACACCTCTACATACAGGGGAGTCATAGGACTGAGATCCACACCTCTACATACAGGGGAGTGATAGGACTGAGATCTGCACCTCTACATACAGGGGAGTCATAGGACTGAGATCTACACCTCTACATACAGGGGAGTCATAGGACTGAGATCTACACCTCTACATACAAGGGAGTCATAGGACTGAGATCTACACCTCTACATACAGGGGAGTGATAGGACGGAGATCTACACCTCTACATACAGGGGAGTCATAGGACTGAGATCTGCACCTCTACATACAGGGGAGTCACAGGACTGAGATCTACACCTCTACATACAGGGGAGTCATATGACTGAGATCTGCACCTCTACATACAGGGGCGTTATAGGACTGAGATCTACACCTCTACATACAGGGGAGTGATAGGACTGAGATCTACACCTCTACATACAGGGGAGTCATAGGACTGAGATCTGCACCTCTACATACAGGGGAGTCATAGGACTGAGATCTGCACCTCTACATACAGGGGAGTCATAGGACTGAGATCTGCACCTCTACATACAGGGGAGTCATAGGACTGAGATCTGCACCTCTACATACAGGGGAGTCATAGGACTGAGATCTACACCTCTACATACAGGGGAGTCACAGGACTGAGATCTGCACCTCTACATACAAGGGAGTGATAGGACTGAGATCTACACCTCTACATACAGGGGAGTGATAGGACTGAGATCTGCACCTCTACATACAGGGGAGTCATAGGACTGAGATCTACACCTCTACATACAGGGGCGTCATAGGACTGAGATCTACACCTCTACATACAGGGGAGTGATAGGACTGAGATCTACACCTCTACATACAGGGGAGTCATAGGACTGAGATCTACACCTCTACATACAGGGGAGTCATAGGACTGAGATCTACACCTCTACATACAGGGGAGTGATAGGACTGAGATCTGCACCTCTACATACAGGGGAGTCATAGGACTGAGATCTACACCTCTACATACAGGGGAGTCATAGGACTGAGATCTACACCTCTACATACAAGGGAGTCATAGGACTGAGATCTACACCTCTACATACAGGGGAGTGATAGGACGGAGATCTACACCTCTACATACAGGGGAGTCATAGGACTGAGATCTGCACCTCTACATACAGGGGAGTCACAGGACTGAGATCTACACCTCTACATACAGGGGAGTCATATGACTGAGATCTGCACCTTTACATACAGGGGCGTCATAGGACTGAGATCTACACCTCTACATACAGGGGAGTGATAGGACTGAGATCTACACCTCTACATACAGGGGAGTCATAGGACTGAGATCTGCACCTCTACATACAGGGGCGTCATAGGACTGAGATCTACACCTCTACATACAGGGGAGTGATAGGACTGAGATCTACACCTCTACATACAGGGGAGTCATAGGACTGAGATCTGCACCTCTACATACAGGGGCGTCATAGGACTGAGATCTACACCTCTACATACAGGGGAGTCATAGGACTGAGATCTGCACCTCTACATACAGGGGAGTCATAGGACTGAGATCTACACCTCTAGATATAGAATAGAGATAGGACTGAGATCTGCACCTCTACATACAGGGGAGTCATAGGACTGAGATCTACACCTCTACATACAGGGGAGTCATAGGACTGAGATCTACACCTCTACATACAGGGGAGTCATAGGACTGAGATCTGCACCTCTACATACAGGGGAGTCATAGGACTGAGATCTACACCTCTACATACAGGGGAGTGATAGGACTGAGATCTACACCTCTACATACAGGGGAGTGATAGGACTGAGATCTGCACCTCTACATACAGGGGAGTGATAGGACTGAGATCTACACCTCTACATACAGGGGAGTCACAGGACTGAGATCTACACCTCTACATACAGGGGAGTCATAGGACTGAGATCTACACCTCTACATACAGGGGAGTCATAGGACTGAGATCTACACCTCTACATACAGGGTAGTCATAGGACTGAGATCTACACCTCTACATACAGGGGAGTCATAGGACTGAGATCTACACCTCTACATACAGGGGAGTCATAGGACTGAGATCTACATCTCTACATACAGGGGAGTCATAGGACTGAGATCTGCACCTCTACATACAGGGGAGTCACAGGACTGAGATCTACACCTCTACATACAGGGCAGTGATAGGACTGAGATCTACACCTCTACATACAGGGGAGTCATAGGATTGAGATCTGCACCTCTACATACAGGGCAGTCATAGGACTGAGATCTACACCTCTACATACAGGGGAGTCATAGGACTGAGATCTACACCTCTACATACAGGGGAGTCATAGGACTGAGATCTGCACCTCTACATACAGGGGTGTCATAGGATTGAGATCTGCACCTCTACATACAGGTGACTGATAGGACTGAGATCTGCACCTCTACATACAGGGGAGTCATAGGACTGAGATCTACACCTCTACATACAGGGGAGTCACGGGACTGAGATCTACAACTCTACATACAGGGGAGTCATAGGACTGAGATCTGCACCTCTACATACAGGGGAGTGATAGGACTGAGATCTACACCTCTACATACAGGGGAGTGATAGGACTGAGATCTACACCTCTACATACAGGGGAGTCATAGGACTGAGATCTGCACCTCTACATACAGGGGAGTGATAGGACTGAGATCTACACCTCTACATACAGGGGAGTCACAGGACTGAGATCTGCACCTCTACATACAGGGGAGTGATAGGACTGAGATCTACACCTCTACATACAGGGGAGTGATAGGACTGAGATCTACACCTCTACATACAGGGGAGTCACAGGACTGAGATCTACACCTCTACATACAGGGGAGTCATAGGACTGAGATCTACACCTCTACATACAGGGGAGTGATAGGACTGAGATCTACACATCTACATACAGGGGAGTGATAGGACTGAGATCTACACCTCTACATACAGGGGAGTCATAGGACTGAGATCTACACCTCTACATACAGGGGAGTCATAGGACTGAGATCTGCACCTCTACATACAGGGGAGTCATAGGACTGAGATCTACACCTCTACATACAGGGGAGTCATAGGACTGAGATCTACACCTCTACATACAGGGGAGTCACAGGACTGAGATCTGCACCTCTACATACAGTGGAGTCATAGGACTGAGATCTACACCTCTACATACAGGGGAGTCATAGGACTGAGATCTGCACCTCTACATACAGGGGAGTGATAGGACTGAGATCTGCACCTCTACATACAGGGGAGTCATAGGACTGAGATCTGCACCTCTAAATACAGGGGAGTCATAGGACTGAGATCTACACCTCTACATACAGGGGAGTCATAGGACTGAGATCTGCACCTCTACATACAGGGGAGTCACAGGGCTGAGATCTACACCTCTACATACAGGGGAGTCATAGGACTGAGATCTGCACCTCTACATACAGGGGAGTGATAGGACTGAGATCTGCACCTCTACATACAGGGGAGTCATAGGACTGAGATCTGCACCTCTAAATACAGGGGAGTCATAGGACTGAGATCTACACCTCTACATACAGGGGAGTCATAGGACTGAGATCTGCACCTCTACATACAGGGGAGTCACAGGGCTGAGATCTACACCTCTACATACAGGGGAGTCATAGGACTGAGATCTGCACCTCTACATAGAGGGGAGTGATAGGACTCAGATCTACACCTCTACATACAGGGGAGTGATAGGACTGATATCTACACCTCTACATAGAGGGGAGTGATAGGACTGAGATCTACACCTCTACATACAGGGGACTGATAGGACTGAGATCTGCACCTCTACATACAGGGGAGTGATAGGACTGAGATCTGCACCTCTACATACAGGGGAGGGATAGGACTGAGATCTACACCTCTACATACTGGGGAGTGATAGGACTGAGATCTACACCTCTACATAGAGGGGAGTCATAGGACTGAGATCTGCACCTCTACATACAGGGGACTGATAGGACTGAGATCTGCACCTCTACATACAGGGGAGTCATAGAACTGAGATCTGCACCTCTACATACAGGGGAGTGATAGGACTGAGATCTGCACCTCTACATACAGGGGAGTGATAGGACTGAGATCTACACCTCTACATACAAGGGAGTCATAGGACTGAGATCTGCACCTCTACATACAGGGGAGTCATAGGACTGAGATCTACACCTCTACATACAGGGGAGTCATAGGACTGAGATCTGCACCTCTACATACAGGGGAGTGATAGGACTAAGATCTACACCTCTACATACAGGGGAGTGATAGGACTGAGATCTACACCTCTACATACAGGGGAGTCACAGGACTGAGATCTGCACCTCTACATACAGGGGACTGATAGGACTGAGATCTGCACCTCTACATACAGGGGAGTGATAGGACTGAGATCTGCACCTCTACATACAGGGGAGTCATAGGACTGAGATCTACACCTCTACATAGAGGGGAGTCATAGGACTGAGATCTGCACCTCTACATACAGGGGAGTCATAGGACTGAGATCTACACCTCTACATACAGGGGAGTCATAGGACTGAGATCTGCACCTCTACATACAGGGGAGTCACAGGACTGAGATCTGCACCTCTACATACAGGGGAGTCATAGGACTGAGATCTGCACCTCTACATACAGGGGAGTCATAGGACTGAGATCTGCACCTCTACATACAGGGGAGTCATAGGACTGAGATCTGCACCTCTACATACAGGGGAGTGATAGGACTGAGATCTACACCTCTACATACAAGGGAGTCATAGGACTGAGATCTGCACCTCTACATACAGGGGAGTCATAGGACTGAGATCTACACCTCTACATACAGGGGAGTCATAGGACTGAGATCTGCACCTCTACATACAGGGGAGTGATAGGACTAAGATCTACACCTCTACATACAGGGGAGTGATAGGACTGAGATCTACACCTCTACATACAGGGGCGTTATAGGACTGAGATCTACACCTCTACATACAGGGGAGTCACAGGACTGAGATCTGCACCTCTACATACAGGGGACTGATAGGACTGAGATCTGCACCTCTACATACAGGGGAGTGATAGGACTGAGATCTGCACCTCTACATACAGGGGAGTCATAGGACTGAGATCTACACCTCTACATAGAGGGGAGTCATAGGACTGAGATCTGCACCTCTACATACAGGGGAGTCATAGGACTGAGATCTACACCTCTACATACAGGGGAGTCATAGGACTGAGATCTGCACCTCTACATACAGGGGAGTCACAGGACTGAGATCTGCACCTCTACATACAGGGGAGTCATAGGACTGAGATCTGCACCTCTACATACAGGGGAGTCATAGGACTGAGATCTGCACCTCTACATACAGGGGAGTCATAGGACTGAGATCTGCACCTCTACATACAGGGGAGTCACAGGACTGAGATCTGCACCTCTACATACAGGGGAGTCATAGGACTGAGATCTACACCTCTACATACAGGGGAGTGATAGGACTGAGATCTGCACCTCTACATACAGGGGAGTCATAGGACTGAGATCTACACCTCTACATACAGGGGAGTCATAGGACTGAGATCTGCACCTCTACATACAGGGGAGTGATAGGACTGAGATCTACACCTCTACATACAGGGGAGTGACAGGACTGAGATCTACACCTCTACATACAGGGGAGTCATAGGACTGAGATCTGCACCTCTACATACAGGGGAGTCATAGGACTGAGATCTACACCTCTACATACAGGGGAGTCATAGGACTGAGATCTGCACCTCTACATACAGGGGAGAGATAGGACTGAGATCTACACCTCTACATACAGGGGAGTGATAGGACTGAGATCTGCACCTCTACATACAGGGGAGTCACAGGACTGAGATCTACATCTCTACATACAGGGGAGTCATAGGACTGAGATCTACACCTCTACATACAGGGGAGTCACAGGACTGAGATCTGCACCTCTACATACAGGGGAGTCATAGGACTGAGATCTACACCTCTACATACAGGGGAGTCATAGGACTGAGATCTACACCTCTACATACAGGGGAGTGACAGGACTGAGATCTACACCTCTACATACAGGGGAGTCATAGGACTGAGATCTACACCTCTACATACAGGGGAGTCACAGGACTGAGATCTGCACCTCTACATACAGGGGAGTCATAGGACTGAGATCTGCACCTCTACATACAGGGGAGTCATAGGACTGAGATCTGCACTTCTACATACAGGGGAGTCATAGGACTGAGATCTGCACCTCTACATACAGGGGAGTCACAGGACTGAGATCTGCACCTCTACATACAGGGGAGTCATAGGACTGAGATCTACACCTCTACATACAGGGGAGTGATAGGACTGAGATCTACACCTCTACATACAGGGGAGTCACAGGACTGAGATCTGCACCTCTACATACAGGGGAGTCATAGGACTGAGATCTACACCTCTACATACAGGGAAGTCATAGGACTGAGATCTGCACCTCTACATACAGGGGAGTCATAGGACTGAGATCTACACCTCTACATACAGAGGAGTCATAGGACTGAGATCTAAACCTCTACATACAGGGGAGTCATAGGACTGAGATCTACACCTCTACATACAGAGGAGTCATAGGACTGAGATCTAAACCTCTACATACAGGGGAGTCACAGGACTGAGATCTGCACCTCTACATACAGGGGAGTCATAGGACTGAGATCTAAACCTCTACATACAGGGGAGTCGTAGGACTGAGATCTACACCTCTACATACAGGGGAGTCACAGGACTGAGATCTGCACCTCTACATACAGGGGAGTCATAGGACTGAGATCTACACCTCTACATACAGGGGAGTCATAGGACTGAGATCTACACCTCTACATACAGGGGAGTGATAGGACTGAGATCTACACCTCTACATACAGGGGAGTCATAGGACTGAGATCTACACCTCTACATACAGGGGAGTCATAGGACTGAGATCTACACCTCTACATACAGGGGAGTGATAGGACTGAGATCTACACCTCTACATACAGGGGAGTCACAGGACTGAGATCTACACCTCTACATACAGGGGAGTGATAGGACTGAGATCTGCACCTCTACATACAGGGGAAGTCACAGGACTGAGATCTGCACCTCTACATACAGGGGAGTCATAGGACTGAGATCTACACCTCTACATACAGGGGAGTCACAGGACTGAGATCTGCACCTCTACATACAGGGGAGTCATAGGACTGAGATCTGCACCTCTACATACAGGGGAGTCATAGGACTGAGATCTGCACCTCTACATACAGGGGAGTCATAGGACTGAGATCTGCACCTCTACATACAGGGGAGTCACAGGACTGAGATCTGCACCTCTACATACAGGGGAGTCATAGGACTGAGATCTACACCTCTACATACAGGGGAGTGATAGGACTGAGATCTACACCTCTACATACAGGGGAGTCACAGGACTGAGATCTGCACCTCTACATACAGGGGAGTCATAGGACTGAGATCTACACCTCTACATACAGGGGAGTCATAGGACTGAGATCTGCACCTCTACATACAGGGGAGTCACAGGACTGAGATCTGCACCTCTACATACAGGGGAGTCATAGGACTGAGATCTAAACCTCTACATACAGGGGAGTCATAGGACTGAGATCTACACCTCTACATACAGGGGAGTGATAGGACTGAGATCTGCACCTCTACATCCAGGGGATTCATAGGACTGAGATCTGCACCTCTACATACAGGGGAGTCACAGGACTGAGAACTACACCTCTACATACAGGGGAGTTATAGGACTGAGATCTACACCTCTACATACAGGGGAGTGACAGGACTGAGATCTGCACCTCTACATACAGGGGAGTCATAGGACTGAGATCTACACCTCTACATACAGGGGAGTGATAGGACTGAGATCTGCACCTCTACATACAGGGGAGTGATAGGACTGAGATCTACACCTCTACATACAGGGGAGTGATAGGACTGAGATCTACACCTCTACATACAGGGGAGTCACAGGACTGAGATCTGCACCTCTACATACAGGGGAGTCATAGGACTGAGATCTGCACCTCTACATACAGGGGAGTCACAGGACTGAGATCTACACCTCTACATACAGGGGAGTGATAGGACTGAGATCTGCACCTCTACATACAGGGGAGTGATAGGACTGAGATCTACACCTCTACATACAGGGGAGTCATAGGACTGAGATCTACACCTCTACATACAGGGGTGTCATAGGACTGAGATCTACACCTCTACATACAGGGGAGTCACAGGACTGAGATCTGCACCTCTACATACAGGGGAGTCACAGGACTGAGATCTACACCTCTACATACAGGGGAGTCATAGGACTGAGATCTGCACCTCTACATACAGGGGAGTCACAGGACTGAGATCTACACCTCTACATACAGGGGAGTCAAAGGACTGAGATCTGCACCTCTACATACAGGGGAGTCATAGGACTGATATCTGCACCTCTACATACAGGGGAGTCATAGGACTGAGATCTGCACCTCTACATACAGGGGAGTCACAGGACTGAGATCTGCACCTCTACATACAGGGGAGTCACAGGACTGAGATCTACACCTCTACATACAGGGGAGTGATAGGACTGAGATCTACACCTCTACATACAGGGGAGTGATAGGACTGAGATCTGCACCTCTACATACAGGGGAGTCATAGGACTGAGATCTGCACCTCTACATACAGGGGAGTCATAGGACTGAGATCTGCACCTCTACATACAGGGGAGTGATAGGACTGAGATCTGCACCTCTACATACAGGGGAGTGATAGGACTGAGATCTACACCTCTACATACAGGGGAGTCATAGGACTGAGATCTGCACCTCTACATACAGGGGAGTCACAGGACTGAGATCTGCACCTCTACATACAGGGGAGTCATAGGACTGAGATCTGCACCTCTACATACAGGGGAGTCATAGGACTGAGATCTGCACCTCTACATACAGGGGAGTGATAGGACTGAGATCTGCACCTCTACATACAGGGGAGTCATAGGACTGAGATCTGCACCTCTACATACAGGGGAGTGATAGGACTGAGATCTGCACCTCTACATACAGGGGAGTGATAGGACTGAGATCTGCACCTCTACATACAGGGGAGTCACAGGACTGAGATCTGCACCTCTACATACAGGGGAGTCACAGGACTGAGATCTGCACCTCTACATACAGGGGAGTAACAGGACTGAGATCTGCACCTCTACATACAGGGGAGTCATAGGACTGAGATCTGCACCTCTACATACAGGGGAGTCACAGGACTGAGATCTGCACCTCTACATACAGGGGAGTCATAGGACTGAGATCTACACCTCTACATACAGGGGTGTCATAGGACTGAGATCTGCACCTCTACATACAGGGGAGTCATAGGACTGAGATCTGCACCTCTACATACAGGGGAGTCACAGGACTGAGATCTACACCTCTACATACAGGGGAGTGATAGGACTGAGATCTACACCTCTACATACAGGGGAGTCACAGGACTGAGGTCTACACCTCTACATAGAGGGGAGTGACAGGACTGAGATCTACACCTCTACATACAGGGGAGTCTCAGGACTGAGATCTACACCTCTACATACAGGGGAGTGACAGGACTGAGATCTACACCTCTACATACAGGGGAGTGATAGGACTGAGATCTACACCTCTACATACAGGGGAGAGATAGGACTGAGATCTACACCTCTACATACAGGGGAGTCATAGGACTGAGATCTACACCTCTACATACAGGGGAGTGAAAGGACTGAGATCTGCACCTCTACATACAGGGGAGTCATAGGACTGAGATTTGCACCTCTACATACAGGGGAGTCACAGGACTTAGATCTGCACCTCTACATACAGGGGAGTGATAGGACTGAGATCTACACCTCTACATACAGGGGTGTCATAGGACTGAGATCTACACCTCTACATACAGGGGAGTCATAGGACTGAGATCTGCACCTCTACATACAGGGGAGTGATAGGACTGAGATCTGCACCTCTACATACAGGGGAGTCATAGGACTGAGATCTGCACCTCTACATCCAGGGGAGTCATAGGACTGAGATCTGCACCTCTACATACAGGGGAGTCACAGGACTGAGATCTACACCTCTACATACAGGGGAGTGATAGGACTGAGATCTGCACCTCTACATACAGGGGAGTCACAGGACTGAGATCTACACCTCTACATACAGGGGAGTGATAGGACTGAGATCTGCACCTCTACATACAGGGGAGTCACAGGACTGAGATCTGCACCTCTACATACAGGGGAGTCACAGGACTGAGATCTACACCTCTACATACAGGGGAGTGATAGGACTGAGATCTACATCTCTACATACAGGGGAGTCATAGGACTGAGATCTACACCTCTACATACAGGGGAGTGATAGGACTGAGATCTACACCTCTACATACAGGGGAGTGATAGGACTGAGATCTGCACCTCTACATACAGGGGAGTCATAGGACTGAGATCTGCACCTCTACATACAGGGGAGTCATAGGACTGAGATCTGCACCTCTACATACAGGGGAGTGATAGGACTGAGATCTGCACCTCTACATACAGGGGAGTGATAGGACTGAGATCTACACCTCTACATACAGGGGAGTCATAGGACTGAGATCTGCACCTCTACATACAGGGGAGTCACAGGACTGAGATCTGCACCTCTACATACAGGGGAGTCATAGGACTGAGATCTGCACCTCTACATACAGGGGAGTCATAGGACTGAGATCTGCACCTCTACATACAGGGGAGTGATAGGACTGAGATCTGCACCTCTACATACAGGGGAGTCATAGGACTGAGATCTGCACCTCTACATACAGGGGAGTGATAGGACTGAGATCTGCACCTCTACATACAGGGGAGTGATAGGACTGAGATCTGCACCTCTACATACAGGGGAGTCACAGGACTGAGATCTGCACCTCTACATACAGGGGAGTCACAGGACTGAGATCTGCACCTCTACATACAGGGGAGTCACAGGACTGAGATCTGCACCTCTACATACAGGGGAGTCATAGGACTGAGATCTGCACCTCTACATACAGGGGAGTCACAGGACTGAGATCTGCACCTCTACATACAGGGGAGTCATAGGACTGAGATCTACACCTCTACATACAGGGGTGTCATAGGACTGAGATCTGCACCTCTACATACAGGGGAGTGATAGGACTGAGATCTGCACCTCTACATACAGGGGAGTAATAGGACTGAGATCTACACCTCTACATACAGGGGAGTCACAGGACTGAGATCTACACCTCTACATACAGGGGAGTGACAGGACTGAGATCTACACCTCTACATACAGGGGAGTCACAGGACTGAGATCTACACCTCTACATACAGGGGAGTGACAGGACTGAGATCTACACCTCTACATACAGGGGAGTGATAGGACTGAGATCTACACCTCTACATACAGGGGAGAGATAGGACTGAGATCTACACCTCTATATACAGGGGAGTCATAGGACTGAGATCTACACCTCTACATAAAGGGGAGTCACAGGACTGAGATCTGCACCTCTACATACAGGGGAGTCATAGGACTGAGATCTACACCTCTACATACAGGGGAGTCATAGGACTGAGATCTACACCTCTACATACAGGGGAGTCATAGGACTGAGATCTGCACCTCTACATACAGGGGAGTGATAGGACTGAGATCTGCACCTCTACATACAGGGGAGTCATAGGACTGAGATCTACACCTCTACATACAGGGGAGTCATAGGACTGAGATCTGCACCTCTACATACAGGGGAGTGATAGGACTGAGATCTACACCTCTACATACAGGGGAGTCATAGGACTGAGATCTACACCTCTACATACAGGGGAGTCATAGGACTGAGATCTACAACTCTACATACAGGGGAGTCATAGGACTGAGATTTGCACCTCTACATACAGGGGAGTCACAGGACTTAGATCTGCACATCTACATACAGGGGAGTGATAGGACTGAGATCTACACCTCTACATACAGGGGAGTGATAGGACTGAGATCTGCACCTCTACATACAGGGGAGTCATAGGACTGAGATTTGCACCTCTACATACAGGGGAGTCACAGGACTTAGATCTGCACCTCTACATACAGGGGAGTGATAGGACTGAGATCTACACCTCTACATACAGGGGTGTCATAGGATTGAGATCTACACCTCTACATACAGGGGAGTCATAGGACTGAGATCTGCACCTCTACATACAGGGGAGTGATAGGACTGAGATCTGCACCTCTACATACAGGGGAGTCATAGGACTGAGATCTGCACCTCTACATCCAGGGGAGTCATAGGACTGAGATCTGCACCTCTACATACAGGGGAGTCACAGGACTGAGATCTACACCTCTACATACAGGGGAGTGATAGGACTGAGATCTGCACCTCTACATACAGGGGAGTCACAGGACTGAGATCTACACCTCTACATACAGGGGAGTGATAGGACTGAGATCTACACCTCTACATACAGGGGAGTCACAGGACTGAGATCTACACCTCTACATACAGGGGAGTGATAGGACTGAGATCTACACCTCTACATACAGGGGAGTCATAGGACTGAGATCTACACCTCTACATACAGGGGAGTGATAGGACTGAGATCTGCACCTCTACATACAGGGGAGTCATAGGACTGAGATCTACACCTCTACATACAGGGGAGTGATAGGACTGAGATCTGCACCTCTACATACAGGGGAGTGATAGGACTGAGATCTACACCTCTACATACAGGGGAGTGATAGGACTGAGATCTACACCTCTACATACAGGGGAGTGATAGGACTGAGATCTACACCTCTACATACAGGGGAGTCATAGGACTGAGATCTACACCTCTACATACAGGGGAGTCATAGGACTGAGATCTACACCTCTACATACAGGGGAGTCATAGGACTGAGATCTACACCTCTACATACAGGGGAGTGATAGGACTGAGATCTGCACCTCTACATACAGGGGAGTGATAGGACTGAGATCTACACCTCTACATACAGGGGAGTCATAGGACTGAGATCTACACCTCTACATACAGGGGTGTCATAGGACTGAGATCTACACCTCTACATACAGGGGAGTCACAGGACTGAGATCTGCACCTCTACATACAGGGGAGTCACAGGACTGAGATCTACACCTCTACATACAGGGGAGTCATAGGACTGAGATCTGCACCTCTACATACAGGGGAGTCACAGGACTGAGATCTACACCTCTACATACAGGGGAGTCATAGGACTGAGATCTGCACCTCTACATACAGGGGAGTCATAGGACTGAGATCTACACCTCTACATACAGGGGAGTCACAGGACTGAGATCTACACCTCTACATACAGGGGAGTGATAGGACTGAGATCTGCACCTCTACATACAGGGGAGTCATAGGACTGAGATCTACACCTCTACATACAGGGGAGTGATAGGACTGAGATCTGCACCTCTACATACAGGGGAGTCATAGGACTGAGATCTACACCTCTACATACAGGGGAGTGATAGGACTGAGATCTGCACCTCTACATACAGGGGAGTCATAGGACTGAGATCTACACCTCTACATACAGGGGAGTCACAGGACTGAGATCTACACCTCTACATACAGGGGAGTGATAGGACTGAGATCTGCACCTCTACATACAGGGGAGTCACAGGACTGAGATCTACACCTCTACATACAGGGGAGTGATAGGACTGAGATCTACACCTCTACATACAGGGGAGTCATAGGACTGAGATCTACACCTCTACATACAGGGGAGTGATAGGACTGAGATCTACACCTCTACATACAGGGGAGTCACAGGACTGAGATCTGCACCTCTACATACAGGGGAGTCACAGGACTGAGATCTGCACCTCTACATACAGGGGAGTCATAGGACTGAGATCTGCACCTCTGCATACAGGGGAGTCACAGGACTGAGATCTGCACCTCTACATACAGGGGAGTCATAGGACTGAGATCTACACCTCTACATACAGGGGAGTGATAGGACTGAGATCTGCACCTCTACATACAGGGGAGTGATAGGACTGAGATCTACACCTCTACATACAGGGGAGTCATAGGACTGAGATCTGCACCTCTACATACAGGGGAGTGATAGGACTGAGATCTGCACCTCTACATACAGGGGAGTCATAGGACTGAGATCTGCACCTCTACATACAGGGGAGTGATAGGACTGAGATCTGCACCTCTACATACAGGGGAGTGATAGGACTGAGATCTACACCTCTACATACAGGGGAGTCATAGGACTGAGATCTGCACCTCTACATACAGGGGAGTCATAGGACTGAGATCTACACCTCTACATACAGGGGAGTGATAGGACTGAGATCTGCACCTCTACATACAGGGGAGTGATAGGACTGAGATCTGCACCTCTACATACAGGGGTGTCATAGGACTGAGATCTGCACCTCTACATACAGGGGAGTCATAGGACTGAGATCTGCACCTCTACATACAGGGGAGTGATAGGACTGAGATCTGCACCTCTACATACAGGGGAGTGATAGGACTGAGATCTGCACCTCTACATACAGGGGTGTCATAGGACTGAGATCTGCACCTCTACATACAGGGGAGTCATAGGACTGAGATCTACACCTCTACATACAGGGGAGTCACAGGACTGAGATCTACACCTCTACATACAGGGGAGTCACAGGACTGAGATCTACACCTCTACATACAGGGGAGTCATAGGACTGAGATCTACACCTCTACATACAGGGGAGTGATAGGACTGAGATCTGCACCTCTACATACAGGGGAGTGATAGGACTGAGATCTATACCTCTACATACAGGGGAGTCATAGGACTGAGATCTACACCTCTACATACAGGGGAGTGATAGGACTGAGATCTGCACCTCTACATACAGGGGAGTGATAGGACTGAGATCTGCACCTCTACATACAGGGGAGTGATAGGACTGAGATCTATACCTCTACATACAGGGGAGTCACAGGACTGAGATCAACACCTCTACATACAGGGGAGTGATAGGACTGAGATCTACACCTCTACATACAGGGGAGTCACAGGACTGAGATCTACACCTCTACATACAGGGGAGTGATAGGACTGAGATCTGCACCTCTACATACAGGGGAGTCATAGGACTGAGATCTACACCTCTACATACAGGGGAGTGATAGGATTGAGATCTACACCTCTACATACAGGGGAGAGATAGGACTGAGATCTGCACCTCTACATACAGGGGAGTCACAGGACTTAGATCTGCACCTCTACATACAGGGGAGTCATAGGACTGAGATCTACACCTCTACATACAGGGGAGTGATAGGACTGAGATCTGCACCTCTACATACAGGGGAGTGATAGGACTGAGATCTACACCTCTACATACAGGGGAGAGATAGGACTGAGATCTGCACCTCTACATACAGGGGAGTCACAGGACTTAGATCTGCACCTCTACATACAGGGGAGTGATAGGACTGAGATCTACTCCTCTACATACAGGGGAGTGATAGGACTGAGATCTGCACCTCTACATACAGGGGAGTCATAGGACTGAGATCTACACCTCTACATACAGGGGAGTCATAGGACTGAGATCTACACCTCTACATACAGGGGATTCATAGGACTGAGATCTGCACCTCTACATAGAGGGGAGTCATAGGACTGAGATCTACACCTCTACATACAGGGGAGTCATGGGACTGAGATCTGCACCTCTACATACAGGGGAGTCACAGGACTGAGATCTGCACCTCTACATACAGGGGAGTGATAGGACTGAGATCTACACCTCTACATACAGGGGATTCATAGGACTGAGATCTGCACCTCTACATACAGGGGAGTCACAGGACTGAGATCTGCACCTCTACATACAGGGGAGTCATAGGACTGAGATCTACACCTCTACATACAGGGGAGAGATAGGACTGAGATCTGCACCTCTACATACAGGGGAGTGATAGGACTGAGATCTGCACCTCTACATACAGGGGAGTCATAGGACTGAGATCTGCACCTCTACATACAGGGGAGTGATAGGACTGAGATCTACACCTCTACATACAGGGAGTCATAGGACTGAGATCTACACCTCTACATACAGGGGTGTCATAGGACTGAGATCTACACCTCTACATACAGGGGAGTCATAGGACTGAGATCTACACCTCTACATACAGGGGAGTCACAGGACTGAGATCTATACCTCTACATACAGGGGAGTGATAGGACTGAGATCTACACCTCTACATACAGGGGAGTCATAGGACTGAGATCTACACCTCTACATACAGGGGAGTGATAGGACTGAGATCTGCACCTCTACATACAGGGGAGTGATAGGACTGAGATCTACACCTCTACATACAGGGGAGAGATAGGACTGAGATCTGCACCTCTACATACAGGGGAGTCACAGGACTGAGATCTACACCTCTACATACAAGGGAGTCACAGGACTGAGATCTACACCTCTACATACAGGGGAGTCACAGGACTGAGATCTGCACCTCTACATACAGGGGAGTGATAGGACTGAGATCTACACCTCTACATACAGGGGTGTCATAGGACTGAGATCTGCACCTCTACATACAGGGGAGTCATAGGACTGAGATCTACACCTCTACATACAGGGGAGTCATAGGACTGAGATCTACACCTCTACATACAGGGGTGTCATAGGACTGAGATCTACACCTCTACGTACAGGGGAGTCACAGGACTGAGATCTGCACCTCTACATACAGGGGAGTCATAGGACTGAGATCTACACCTCTACATACAGGGGAGTCATAGGACTGAGATCTACACCTCTACATACAGGGGTGTCATAGGACTGAGATCTACACCTCTACATACAGGGGAGTCACAGGACTGAGATCTGCACCTCTACATACAGGGGAGTGATAGGACTGAGATCTGCACCTCTACATACAGGGGAGTGATAGGACTGAGATCTACACCTCTACATACAGGGGAGTCACAGGACTGAGATCTACATCTCTACATACAGGGGAGTCATAGGACTGAGATCTGCACCTCTACATACAGGGGATGATAGGACTGAGATCTACACCTCTACATACAGGGGAGTCATAGGACTGAGATCTACACCTCTACATACAGGGGAGTCACAGGACTGAGATCTACACCTCTACATACAGGGGAGTCACAGGACTGAGATCTACATCTCTACATACAGGGGAGTCATAGGACTGAGATCTGCACCTCTACATACAGGGGAGTCATAGGACTGAGATCTACATCTCTACATACAGGGGAGTCACAGGACTGAGATCTACATCTCTACATACAGGGGAGTCAAAGGACTGAGATCTGCACCTCTACATACAGGGGATGATAGGACTGAGATCTACACCTCTACATACAGGGGAGTCATAGGACTGAGATCTGCACCTCTACATACAGGGGAGTCATAGGACTGAGATCTGCACCTCTACATACAGGGGAGTCATAGGACTGAGATCTGCACCTCTATATACAGGGGAGTCATAGGACTGAGATCTACACCACTACATACAGGGGAGTCACAGGACTGAGATCTGCACCTCTACATACTGGGGAGTCATAGGACTGAGATCTGAACCTCTACATACAGGGGAGTCACAGGACTGAGATCTGCACCTCTACATACAGGGGAGTCACAGGACTGAGATCTACACCTCTACATACAGGGGTGTCATAGGACTGAGATCTACACCTCTACATACAGGGGTGTCATAGGACTGAGATCTGCACCTCTACATACAGGGGAGTCATAGGACTGAGATCTACACCTCTACATACAGAGGAGTCATAGGACTGAGATCTACACCTCTACATACAGGGGAGTCATAGGACTGAGATCTACACCTCTACATACAGGGGAGTCATAGGACTGAGATCTGCACCTCTACATACAGGGGAGTCATAGGACTGAGATCTACACCTCTACATACAGGTGAGTGATAGGACTGAGATCTGCACCTCTACATACAGGGGAGTGATAGGACTGAGATCTACACCTCTACATACAGGGGAGTCATAGGACTGAGATCTACACCTCTACATACAGGTGAGTGATAGGACTGAGATCTGCACCTCTACATACAGGGGAGTCATAGGACTGAGATCTGCGCCTCTACATACAGGGGAGTCATAGGACTGAGATCTACACCTCTACATACAGGGGAGTCATAGGACTGAGATCTACACCTCTACATACAGAGGAGTCATAGGACTGAGATCTACACCTCTACATACAGGGGAGTCATAGGACTGAGATCTACACCTCTACATACAGGGGAGTCATAGGACTGAGATCTGCACCTCTACATACAGGGGAGTCATAGGACTGAGATCTACACCTCTACATACAGGTGAGTGATAGGACTGAGATCTGCACCTCTACATACAGGGGAGTCATAGGACTGAGATCTACACCTCTACATACAGGTGAGTGATAGGACTGAGATCTGCACCTCTACATACAGGGGAGTCGTAGGACTGAGATCTACACCTCTACATACAGGGGTGTCATAGGACTGAGATCTACACCTCTACATACAGGGGTGTCATAGGACTGAGATCTACACCTCTACATACAGGGGTGTCATAGGACTGAGATCTACACCTCTACATACAGGGGAGTCACAGGACTGAGATCTGCACCTCTACATACAGGGGAGTCACAGGACTGAGATCTACACCTCTACATACAGGGGAGTCACAGGACTGAGATCTACATCTCTACATACAGGGGAGTCATAGGACTGAGATCTACACCTCTACATACAGGGGAGTCATAGGACTGAGATCTGCACCTCTACATACAGGGGAGTGATAGGACTGAGATCTACACCTCTACATACAGGGGAGTCACAGGACTGAGATCTACACCTCTACCTACAGGGGAGTCACAGGACTGAGATCTACACCTCTACCTACAGGGGAGTCATAGGACTGAGATCTACACCTCTACATACAGGGGAGTCATAGGACAGAGATCTGCACCTCTACATACAGGGGAGTCACAGGACTGAGATCTACACCTCTACATACAGGGGAGTCACAGGACTGAGATCTACACCTCTACATACAGCGGAGTCACAGGACTGAGATCTACACCTCTACATACAGGGGAGTCACAGGACTGAGATCTACACCTCTACCTACAGGGGAGTCATAGGACTGAGATCTACACCTCTACATACAGGGGAGTCATAGGACAGAGATCTGCACCTCTACATACAGGGGAGTCACAGGACTGAGATCTACACCTCTACATACAGGGGAGTCATAGGACTGAGATCTACACCTCTACATACAGGGGAGTCACAGGACTGAGATCTACACCTCTACATACAGGGGAGTCATAGGACTGAGATCTACACCTCTACATACAGGGGAGTCATAGGACTGAGATCTACACCTCTACATACAGGGGAGTCATAGGACTGAGATCTACAACTCTACATACAGGGGAGTCATAGGACTGAGATTTGCACCTCTACATACAGGGGAGTCACAGGACTTAGATCTGCACATCTACATACAGGGGAGTGATAGGACTGAGATCTACACCTCTACATACAGGGGAGTGATAGGACTGAGATCTGCACCTCTACATACAGGGGAGTCATAGGACTGAGATTTGCACCTCTACATACAGGGGAGTCACAGGACTTAGATCTGCACCTCTACATACAGGGGAGTGATAGGACTGAGATCTACACCTCTACATACAGGGGTGTCATAGGATTGAGATCTACACCTCTACATACAGGGGAGTCATAGGACTGAGATCTGCACCTCTACATACAGGGGAGTGATAGGACTGAGATCTGCACCTCTACATACAGGGGAGTCATAGGACTGAGATCTGCACCTCTACATCCAGGGGAGTCATAGGACTGAGATCTGCACCTCTACATACAGGGGAGTCACAGGACTGAGATCTACACCTCTACATACAGGGGAGTGATAGGACTGAGATCTGCACCTCTACATACAGGGGAGTCACAGGACTGAGATCTACACCTCTACATACAGGGGAGTGATAGGACTGAGATCTACACCTCTACATACAGGGGAGTCACAGGACTGAGATCTACACCTCTACATACAGGGGAGTGATAGGACTGAGATCTGCACCTCTACATACAGGGGAGTCATAGGACTGAGATCTACACCTCTACATACAGGGGAGTGATAGGACTGAGATCTGCACCTCTACATACAGGGGAGTGATAGGACTGAGATCTACACCTCTACATACAGGGGAGTGATAGGACTGAGATCTACACCTCTACATACAGGGGAGTGATAGGACTGAGATCTACACCTCTACATACAGGGGAGTCATAGGACTGAGATCTACACCTCTACATACAGGGGAGTCATAGGACTGAGATCTACACCTCTACATACAGGGGAGTCATAGGACTGAGATCTACACCTCTACATACAGGGGAGTGATAGGACTGAGATCTGCACCTCTACATACAGGGGAGTGATAGGACTGAGATCTACACCTCTACATACAGGGGAGTCATAGGACTGAGATCTACACCTCTACATACAGGGGTGTCATAGGACTGAGATCTACACCTCTACATACAGGGGAGTCACAGGACTGAGATCTGCACCTCTACATACAGGGGAGTCACAGGACTGAGATCTACACCTCTACATACAGGGGAGTCATAGGACTGAGATCTGCACCTCTACATACAGGGGAGTCACAGGACTGAGATCTACACCTCTACATACAGGGGAGTCATAGGACTGAGATCTGCACCTCTACATACAGGGGAGTCATAGGACTGAGATCTACACCTCTACATACAGGGGAGTCACAGGACTGAGATCTACACCTCTACATACAGGGGAGTGATAGGACTGAGATCTGCACCTCTACATACAGGGGAGTCATAGGACTGAGATCTACACCTCTACATACAGGGGAGTGATAGGACTGAGATCTGCACCTCTACATACAGGGGAGTCATAGGACTGAGATCTACACCTCTACATACAGGGGAGTGATAGGACTGAGATCTGCACCTCTACATACAGGGGAGTCATAGGACTGAGATCTACACCTCTACATACAGGGGAGTCACAGGACTGAGATCTACACCTCTACATACAGGGGAGTGATAGGACTGAGATCTGCACCTCTACATACAGGGGAGTCACAGGACTGAGATCTACACCTCTACATACAGGGGAGTGATAGGACTGAGATCTACACCTCTACATACAGGGGAGTCATAGGACTGAGATCTACACCTCTACATACAGGGGAGTGATAGGACTGAGATCTACACCTCTACATACAGGGGAGTCACAGGACTGAGATCTGCACCTCTACATACAGGGGAGTCACAGGACTGAGATCTGCACCTCTACATACAGGGGAGTCATAGGACTGAGATCTGCACCTCTGCATACAGGGGAGTCACAGGACTGAGATCTGCACCTCTACATACAGGGGAGTCATAGGACTGAGATCTACACCTCTACATACAGGGGAGTGATAGGACTGAGATCTGCACCTCTACATACAGGGGAGTGATAGGACTGAGATCTACACCTCTACATACAGGGGAGTCATAGGACTGAGATCTGCACCTCTACATACAGGGGAGTGATAGGACTGAGATCTGCACCTCTACATACAGGGGAGTCATAGGACTGAGATCTGCACCTCTACATACAGGGGAGTGATAGGACTGAGATCTGCACCTCTACATACAGGGGAGTGATAGGACTGAGATCTACACCTCTACATACAGGGGAGTCATAGGACTGAGATCTGCACCTCTACATACAGGGGAGTCATAGGACTGAGATCTACACCTCTACATACAGGGGAGTGATAGGACTGAGATCTGCACCTCTACATACAGGGGAGTGATAGGACTGAGATCTGCACCTCTACATACAGGGGTGTCATAGGACTGAGATCTGCACCTCTACATACAGGGGAGTCATAGGACTGAGATCTGCACCTCTACATACAGGGGAGTGATAGGACTGAGATCTACACCTCTACATACAGGGGAGTGATAGGACTGAGATCTGCACCTCTACATACAGGGGAGTGATAGGACTGAGATCTGCACCTCTACATACAGGGGTGTCATAGGACTGAGATCTGCACCTCTACATACAGGGGAGTCATAGGACTGAGATCTACACCTCTACATACAGGGGAGTCACAGGACTGAGATCTACACCTCTACATACAGGGGAGTCACAGGACTGAGATCTACACCTCTACATACAGGGGAGTCATAGGACTGAGATCTACACCTCTACATACAGGGGAGTGATAGGACTGAGATCTGCACCTCTACATACAGGGGAGTGATAGGACTGAGATCTATACCTCTACATACAGGGGAGTCATAGGACTGAGATCTACACCTCTACATACAGGGGAGTGATAGGACTGAGATCTGCACCTCTACATACAGGGGAGTGATAGGACTGAGATCTGCACCTCTACATACAGGGGAGTGATAGGACTGAGATCTATACCTCTACATACAGGGGAGTCACAGGACTGAGATCAACACCTCTACATACAGGGGAGTGATAGGACTGAGATCTACACCTCTACATACAGGGGAGTCACAGGACTGAGATCTACACCTCTACATACAGGGGAGTGATAGGACTGAGATCTGCACCTCTACATACAGGGGAGTCATAGGACTGAGATCTACACCTCTACATACAGGGGAGTGATAGGATTGAGATCTACACCTCTACATACAGGGGAGAGATAGGACTGAGATCTGCACCTCTACATACAGGGGAGTCACAGGACTTAGATCTGCACCTCTACATACAGGGGAGTCATAGGACTGAGATCTACACCTCTACATACAGGGGAGTGATAGGACTGAGATCTGCACCTCTACATACAGGGGAGTGATAGGACTGAGATCTACACCTCTACATACAGGGGAGAGATAGGACTGAGATCTGCACCTCTACATACAGGGGAGTCACAGGACTTAGATCTGCACCTCTACATACAGGGGAGTGATAGGACTGAGATCTACTCCTCTACATACAGGGGAGTGATAGGACTGAGATCTGCACCTCTACATACAGGGGAGTCATAGGACTGAGATCTACACCTCTACATACAGGGGAGTCATAGGACTGAGATCTACACCTCTACATACAGGGGATTCATAGGACTGAGATCTGCACCTCTACATAGAGGGGAGTCATAGGACTGAGATCTACACCTCTACATACAGGGGAGTCATGGGACTGAGATCTGCACCTCTACATACAGGGGAGTCACAGGACTGAGATCTGCACCTCTACATACAGGGGAGTGATAGGACTGAGATCTACACCTCTACATACAGGGGATTCATAGGACTGAGATCTGCACCTCTACATACAGGGGAGTCACAGGACTGAGATCTGCACCTCTACATACAGGGGAGTCATAGGACTGAGATCTACACCTCTACATACAGGGGAGAGATAGGACTGAGATCTGCACCTCTACATACAGGGGAGTGATAGGACTGAGATCTGCACCTCTACATACAGGGGAGTCATAGGACTGAGATCTGCACCTCTACATACAGGGGAGTGATAGGACTGAGATCTACACCTCTACATACAGGGAGTCATAGGACTGAGATCTACACCTCTACATACAGGGGTGTCATAGGACTGAGATCTACACCTCTACATACAGGGGAGTCATAGGACTGAGATCTACACCTCTACATACAGGGGAGTCACAGGACTGAGATCTATACCTCTACATACAGGGGAGTGATAGGACTGAGATCTACACCTCTACATACAGGGGAGTCATAGGACTGAGATCTACACCTCTACATACAGGGGAGTGATAGGACTGAGATCTGCACCTCTACATACAGGGGAGTGATAGGACTGAGATCTACACCTCTACATACAGGGGAGAGATAGGACTGAGATCTGCACCTCTACATACAGGGGAGTCACAGGACTGAGATCTACACCTCTACATACAAGGGAGTCACAGGACTGAGATCTACACCTCTACATACAGGGGAGTCACAGGACTGAGATCTGCACCTCTACATACAGGGGAGTGATAGGACTGAGATCTACACCTCTACATACAGGGGTGTCATAGGACTGAGATCTGCACCTCTACATACAGGGGAGTCATAGGACTGAGATCTACACCTCTACATACAGGGGAGTCATAGGACTGAGATCTACACCTCTACATACAGGGGTGTCATAGGACTGAGATCTACACCTCTACGTACAGGGGAGTCACAGGACTGAGATCTGCACCTCTACATACAGGGGAGTCATAGGACTGAGATCTACACCTCTACATACAGGGGAGTCATAGGACTGAGATCTACACCTCTACATACAGGGGAGTCATAGGACTGAGATCTACACCTCTACATACAGGGGTGTCATAGGACTGAGATCTACACCTCTACATACAGGGGAGTCACAGGACTGAGATCTGCACCTCTACATACAGGGGAGTGATAGGACTGAGATCTGCACCTCTACATACAGGGGAGTGATAGGACTGAGATCTACACCTCTACATACAGGGGAGTCACAGGACTGAGATCTACATCTCTACATACAGGGGAGTCATAGGACTGAGATCTGCACCTCTACATACAGGGGATGATAGGACTGAGATCTACACCTCTACATACAGGGGAGTCATAGGACTGAGATCTACACCTCTACATACAGGGGAGTCACAGGACTGAGATCTACACCTCTACATACAGGGGAGTCACAGGACTGAGATCTACATCTCTACATACAGGGGAGTCATAGGACTGAGATCTGCACCTCTACATACAGGGGAGTCATAGGACTGAGATCTACATCTCTACATACAGGGGAGTCACAGGACTGAGATCTACATCTCTACATACAGGGGAGTCAAAGGACTGAGATCTGCACCTCTACATACAGGGGATGATAGGACTGAGATCTACACCTCTACATACAGGGGAGTCATAGGACTGAGATCTGCACCTCTACATACAGGGGAGTCATAGGACTGAGATCTGCACCTCTACATACAGGGGAGTCATAGGACTGAGATCTGCACCTCTATATACAGGGGAGTCATAGGACTGAGATCTACACCACTACATACAGGGGAGTCACAGGACTGAGATCTGCACCTCTACATACTGGGGAGTCATAGGACTGAGATCTGAACCTCTACATACAGGGGAGTCACAGGACTGAGATCTGCACCTCTACATACAGGGGAGTCACAGGACTGAGATCTACACCTCTACATACAGGGGTGTCATAGGACTGAGATCTACACCTCTACATACAGGGGTGTCATAGGACTGAGATCTGCACCTCTACATACAGGGGAGTCATAGGACTGAGATCTACACCTCTACATACAGGGGAGTCATAGGACTGAGATCTACACCTCTACATACAGGGGAGTCATAGGACTGAGATCTGCACCTCTACATACAGGGGAGTCATAGGACTGAGATCTACACCTCTACATACAGGTGAGTGATAGGACTGAGATCTGCACCTCTACATACAGGGGAGTGATAGGACTGAGATCTACACCTCTACATACAGGGGAGTCATAGGACTGAGATCTACACCTCTACATACAGGTGAGTGATAGGACTGAGATCTGCACCTCTACATACAGGGGAGTCATAGGACTGAGATCTGCACCTCTACATACAGGGGAGTCATAGGACTGAGATCTACACCTCTACATACAGGGGAGTCATAGGACTGAGATCTACACCTCTACATACAGAGGAGTCATAGGACTGAGATCTACACCTCTACATACAGGGGAGTCATAGGACTGAGATCTACACCTCTACATACAGGGGAGTCATAGGACTGAGATCTGCACCTCTACATACAGGGGAGTCATAGGACTGAGATCTACACCTCTACATACAGGTGAGTGATAGGACTGAGATCTGCACCTCTACATACAGGGGAGTCATAGGACTGAGATCTACACCTCTACATACAGGTGAGTGATAGGACTGAGATCTGCACCTCTACATACAGGGGAGTCGTAGGACTGAGATCTACACCTCTACATACAGGGGTGTCATAGGACTGAGATCTACACCTCTACATACAGGGGTGTCATAGGACTGAGATCTACACCTCTACATACAGGGGTGTCATAGGACTGAGATCTACACCTCTACATACAGGGGAGTCACAGGACTGAGATCTGCACCTCTACATACAGGGGAGTCACAGGACTGAGATCTACACCTCTACATACAGGGGAGTCACAGGACTGAGATCTACATCTCTACATACAGGGGAGTCATAGGACTGAGATCTACACCTCTACATACAGGGGAGTCATAGGACTGAGATCTGCACCTCTACATACAGGGGAGTGATAGGACTGAGATCTACACCTCTACATACAGGGGAGTCACAGGACTGAGATCTACACCTCTACCTACAGGGGAGTCACAGGACTGAGATCTACACCTCTACTTACAGGGGAGTCATAGGACTGAGATCTACACCTCTACATACAGGGGAGTCATAGGACAGAGATCTGCACCTCTACATACAGGGGAGTCACAGGACTGAGATCTACACCTCTACATACAGGGGAGTCACAGGACTGAGATCTACACCTCTACATACAGCGGAGTCACAGGACTGAGATCTACACCTCTACATACAGGGGAGTCACAGGACTGAGATCTACACCTCTACCTACAGGGGAGTCATAGGACTGAGATCTACACCTCTACATACAGGGGAGTCATAGGACAGAGATCTGCACCTCTACATACAGGGGAGTCACAGGACTGAGATCTACACCTCTACATACAGGGGAGTCATAGGACTGAGATCTACACCTCTACATACAGGGGAGTCACAGGACTGAGATCTACACCTCTACATACAGGGGAGTCATAGGACTGAGATCTACACCTCTACATACAGGGGAGTCATAGGACTGAGATCTACACCTCTACATACAGGGGAGTCATAGGACTGAGATCTATACCTCTACCTACAGGGGAGTCATAGGACTGAGATCTGCACCTCTACATACAGGGGAGTCACAGGACTGAGATCTACACCTCTACATACAGGGGAGTCATAGGACTGAGATCTGCACCTCTACATACAGGGGAGTCACAGGACTGAGATCTACACCTCTACATACAGGGGAGTCATAGGACTGAGATCTACACCTCTACATACAGGGGAGTCATAGGACTGAGATCTATACCTCTACCTACAGGGGAGTCATAGGACTGAGATCTACACCTCTACATACAGGGGAGTCACAGGACTGAGATCTACACCTCTACATACAGGGGAGTGATAGGACTGAGATCTGCACCTCTACATACAGGGGAGTCATAGGACTGAGATCTACACCTCTACCTACAGGGGAGTCATAGGACTGAGATCTACACCTCTACATACAGGGGAGTCACAGGACTGAGATCTACACCTCTACATACAGGGGAGTCATAGGACTGAGATCTACACCTCTACATACAGGGGAGTCATAGGACTGAGATCTACACCTCTACCTACAGGGGAGTCATAGGACTGAGATCTACACCTCTACATACAGGGGAGTCATAGGACTGAGATCTACACCTCTACATACAGGGGAGTCACAGGACTGAGATCTACACCTCTACCTACAGGGGAGTCATAGGACTGAGATCTACACCTCTACATACAGGGGAGTCACAGGACTGAGATCTACACCTCTACATACAGGGGAGTCATAGGACTGAGATCTACACCTCTACATACAGGGGAGTCACAGGACTGAGATCTACACCTCTACATACAGGGGAGTCATAGGACTGAGATCTACACCTCTACATACAGGGGAGTCATAGGACTGAGATCTACACCTCTACCTACAGGGGAGTCATAGGACTGAGATCTACACCTCTACCTACAGGGGAGTCATAGGACTGAGATCTACACCTCTACATACAGGGGAGTCATAGGACTGAGATCTACACCTCTACCTACAGGGGAGTGATAGGACTGAGATCTGCACCTCTACATACAGGGGAGTGATAGGACTGAGATCTGCACCTCTACATACAGGGGAGTCATAGGACAGAGATCTACACCTCTACATACAGGGGAGTGATAGGACTGAGATCTGCACCTCTACATACAGGGGAGTCATAGGACTGAGATCTGCACCTCTACATACAGGGGAGTCATAGGACAGAGATCTGCACCTCTACATACAGGGGAGTCATAGGACTGAGATCTACACCTCTACATACAGGGGAGTCATAGGACTGAGATCTACACCTCTACATACAGGGGAGTGATAGGACTGAGATCTACACCTCTACATACAGGGGAGTGATAGGACTGAGATCTACCCCTCTACATACAGGGGAGTCATAGGACTGAGATCTGCACCTCTACATACAGGGGAGTCACAGGACTGAGATCTGCACCTCTACATACAGGGGAGTCATAGGACTGAGATCTATACCTCTACATACAGGGGAGTGATAGGACTGAGATCTGCACCTCTACATACAGGGGAATCATAAGACTGAGATCTACACCTCTACATACAGGGGAGTCATAGGACTGAGATCTACACCTCTACATACAGGGGAGTGATAGGACTGAGATCTACACCTGTACATACAGGGGAGTCACAGGACTGAGATCTGCACCTCTACATACAGGGGAGTCATAGGACTGAGATCTAAACCTCTACATACAGGGGAGTGATAGGACTGAGATCTACACCTCTACATACAGGGGAGTCACAGGACTGAGATCTGCACCTCTACATACAGGGGAGTGATAGGACTGAGATCTGCACCTCTACATACAGGGGAGTCATAGGACTGAGATCTGCACCTCTACATACAGGGGAGTCATAGGACTGAGATCTACACCTCTACATACAGGGGAGTGATAGGACTGAGATCTGCACCTCTACATACAGGGGAGTCACAGGACTGAGATCTGCACCTCTACATACAGGGGAGTCATAGGACTGAGATCTACACCTCTACATACAGGGGAGTGATAGGACTGAGATCTACACCTCTACATACAGGGGAGTCATAGGATTGAGATCTACACCTCTACATACAGGGGAGTCATAGGACTGAGATCTGCACCTCTACATACAGGGGAGTCATAGGACTGAGATCTGCACCTCTACATACAGGGGAGTCATAGGACTGAGATCTACACCTCTACATACAGGGGAGTCACAGGACTGAGATCTGCACCTCTACATACAGGGGAGTGATAGGACTGAGATCTACACCTCTACATACAGGGGAGTGATAGGACTGAGATCTGCACCTCTACATACAGGGGAGTGATAGGACTGAGATCTACACCTCTACATACAGGGGCGTCATAGGACTGAGATCTACACCTCTACATACAGGGGAGTGATAGGACTGAGATCTACACCTCTACATACAGGGGAGTCATAGGACTGAGATCTACACCTCTACATACAGGGGAGTCATAGGACTGAGATCCACACCTCTACATACAGGGGAGTGATAGGACTGAGATCTGCACCTCTACATACAGGGGAGTCATAGGACTGAGATCTACACCTCTACATACAGGGGAGTCATAGGACTGAGATCTACACCTCTACATACAAGGGAGTCATAGGACTGAGATCTACACCTCTACATACAGGGGAGTGATAGGACGGAGATCTACACCTCTACATACAGGGGAGTCATAGGACTGAGATCTGCACCTCTACATACAGGGGAGTCACAGGACTGAGATCTACACCTCTACATACAGGGGAGTCATATGACTGAGATCTGCACCTCTACATACAGGGGCGTTATAGGACTGAGATCTACACCTCTACATACAGGGGAGTGATAGGACTGAGATCTACACCTCTACATACAGGGGAGTCATAGGACTGAGATCTGCACCTCTACATACAGGGGAGTCATAGGACTGAGATCTGCACCTCTACATACAGGGGAGTCATAGGACTGAGATCTGCACCTCTACATACAGGGGAGTCATAGGACTGAGATCTGCACCTCTACATACAGGGGAGTCATAGGACTGAGATCTACACCTCTACATACAGGGGAGTCACAGGACTGAGATCTGCACCTCTACATACAAGGGAGTGATAGGACTGAGATCTACACCTCTACATACAGGGGAGTGATAGGACTGAGATCTGCACCTCTACATACAGGGGAGTCATAGGACTGAGATCTACACCTCTACATACAGGGGCGTCATAGGACTGAGATCTACACCTCTACATACAGGGGAGTGATAGGACTGAGATCTACACCTCTACATACAGGGGAGTCATAGGACTGAGATCTACACCTCTACATACAGGGGAGTCATAGGACTGAGATCTACACCTCTACATACAGGGGAGTGATAGGACTGAGATCTGCACCTCTACATACAGGGGAGTCATAGGACTGAGATCTACACCTCTACATACAGGGGAGTCATAGGACTGAGATCTACACCTCTACATACAAGGGAGTCATAGGACTGAGATCTACACCTCTACATACAGGGGAGTGATAGGACGGAGATCTACACCTCTACATACAGGGGAGTCATAGGACTGAGATCTGCACCTCTACATACAGGGGAGTCACAGGACTGAGATCTACACCTCTACATACAGGGGAGTCATATGACTGAGATCTGCACCTTTACATACAGGGGCGTCATAGGACTGAGATCTACACCTCTACATACAGGGGAGTGATAGGACTGAGATCTACACCTCTACATACAGGGGAGTGATAGGACTGAGATCTACACCTCTACATACAGGGGAGTGATAGGACTGAGATCTACACCTCTACATACAGGGGAGTGATAGGACGGAGATCTACACCTCTACATACAGGGGAGTCATAGGACTGAGATCTGCACCTCTACATACAGGGGCGTCATAGGACTGAGATCTACACCTCTACATACAGGGGAGTGATAGGACTGAGATCTACACCTCTACATACAGGGGAGTCATAGGACTGAGATCTGCACCTCTACATACAGGGGCGTCATAGGACTGAGATCTACACCTCTACATACAGGGGAGTCATAGGACTGAGATCTGCACCTCTACATACAGGGGAGTCATAGGACTGAGATCTACACCTCTAGATATAGAATAGAGATAGGACTGAGATCTGCACCTCTACATACAGGGGAGTCATAGGACTGAGATCTACACCTCTACATACAGGGGAGTCATAGGACTGAGATCTACACCTCTACATACAGGGGAGTCATAGGACTGAGATCTGCACCTCTACATACAGGGGAGTCATAGGACTGAGATCTACACCTCTACATACAGGGGAGTGATAGGACTGAGATCTACACCTCTACATACAGGGGAGTGATAGGACTGAGATCTGCACCTCTACATACAGGGGAGTGATAGGACTGAGATCTACACCTCTACATACAGGGGAGTCACAGGACTGAGATCTACACCTCTACATACAGGGGAGTCATAGGACTGAGATCTACACCTCTACATACAGGGGAGTCATAGGACTGAGATCTACACCTCTACATACAGGGTAGTCATAGGACTGAGATCTACACCTCTACATACAGGGGAGTCATAGGACTGAGATCTACACCTCTACATACAGGGGAGTCATAGGACTGAGATCTACATCTCTACATACAGGGGAGTCATAGGACTGAGATCTGCACCTCTACATACAGGGGAGTCACAGGACTGAGATCTACACCTCTACATACAGGGCAGTGATAGGACTGAGATCTACACCTCTACATACAGGGGAGTCATAGGATTGAGATCTGCACCTCTACATACAGGGCAGTCATAGGACTGAGATCTACACCTCTACATACAGGGGAGTCATAGGACTGAGATCTACACCTCTACATACAGGGGAGTCATAGGACTGAGATCTGCACCTCTACATACAGGGGTGTCATAGGATTGAGATCTGCACCTCTACATACAGGTGACTGATAGGACTGAGATCTGCACCTCTACATACAGGGGAGTCATAGGACTGAGATCTACACCTCTACATACAGGGGAGTCACGGGACTGAGATCTACAACTCTACATACAGGGGAGTCATAGGACTGAGATCTGCACCTCTACATACAGGGGAGTGATAGGACTGAGATCTACACCTCTACATACAGGGGAGTGATAGGACTGAGATCTACACCTCTACATACAGGGGAGTCATAGGACTGAGATCTGCACCTCTACATACAGGGGAGTGATAGGACTGAGATCTACACCTCTACATACAGGGGAGTCACAGGACTGAGATCTGCACCTCTACATACAGGGGAGTGATAGGACTGAGATCTACACCTCTACATACAGGGGAGTGATAGGACTGAGATCTACACCTCTACATACAGGGGAGTCACAGGACTGAGATCTACACCTCTACATACAGGGGAGTCATAGGACTGAGATCTACACCTCTACATACAGGGGAGTGATAGGACTGAGATCTACACATCTACATACAGGGGAGTGATAGGACTGAGATCTACACCTCTACATACAGGGGAGTCATAGGACTGAGATCTACACCTCTACATACAGGGGAGTCATAGGACTGAGATCTGCACCTCTACATACAGGGGAGTCATAGGACTGAGATCTACACCTCTACATACAGGGGAGTCATAGGACTGAGATCTACACCTCTACATACAGGGGAGTCACAGGACTGAGATCTGCACCTCTACATACAGTGGAGTCATAGGACTGAGATCTACACCTCTACATACAGGGGAGTCATAGGACTGAGATCTGCACCTCTACATACAGGGGAGTGATAGGACTGAGATCTGCACCTCTACATACAGGGGAGTCATAGGACTGAGATCTGCACCTCTAAATACAGGGGAGTCATAGGACTGAGATCTACACCTCTACATACAGGGGAGTCATAGGACTGAGATCTGCACCTCTACATACAGGGGAGTCACAGGGCTGAGATCTACACCTCTACATACAGGGGAGTCATAGGACTGAGATCTGCACCTCTACATACAGGGGAGTGATAGGACTGAGATCTGCACCTCTACATACAGGGGAGTCATAGGACTGAGATCTGCACCTCTAAATACAGGGGAGTCATAGGACTGAGATCTACACCTCTACATACAGGGGAGTCATAGGACTGAGATCTGCACCTCTACATACAGGGGAGTCACAGGGCTGAGATCTACACCTCTACATACAGGGGAGTCATAGGACTGAGATCTGCACCTCTACATAGAGGGGAGTGATAGGACTCAGATCTACACCTCTACATACAGGGGAGTGATAGGACTGATATCTACACCTCTACATAGAGGGGAGTGATAGGACTGAGATCTACACCTCTACATACAGGGGACTGATAGGACTGAGATCTGCACCTCTACATACAGGGGAGTGATAGGACTGAGATCTGCACCTCTACATACAGGGGAGGGATAGGACTGAGATCTACACCTCTACATACTGGGGAGTGATAGGACTGAGATCTACACCTCTACATAGAGGGGAGTCATAGGACTGAGATCTGCACCTCTACATACAGGGGACTGATAGGACTGAGATCTGCACCTCTACATACAGGGGAGTCATAGAACTGAGATCTGCACCTCTACATACAGGGGAGTGATAGGACTGAGATCTGCACCTCTACATACAGGGGAGTGATAGGACTGAGATCTACACCTCTACATACAAGGGAGTCATAGGACTGAGATCTGCACCTCTACATACAGGGGAGTCATAGGACTGAGATCTACACCTCTACATACAGGGGAGTCATAGGACTGAGATCTGCACCTCTACATACAGGGGAGTGATAGGACTGAGATCTGCACCTCTACATACAGGGGAGTGATAGGACTGAGATCTACACCTCTACATACAAGGGAGTCATAGGACTGAGATCTACACCTCTACATACAGGGGAGTCATAGGACTGAGATCTACACCTCTACATACAGGGGAGTCATAGGACTGAGATCTGCACCTCTACATACAGGGGAGTCATAGGACTGAGATCTGCACCTCTACATACAGGGGAGTCATAGGACTGAGATCTACACCTCTACATACAGGGGAGTCATAGGACTGAGATCTACACCTCTACATACAGGGGAGTCATAGGACTGAGATCTACACCTCTACATACAGGGGAGTGATAGGACTAAGATCTACACCTCTACATACAGGGGAGTGATAGGACTGAGATCTACACCTCTACATACAGGGGCGTTATAGGACTGAGATCTACACCTCTACATACAGGGGAGTCACAGGACTGAGATCTGCACCTCTACATACAGGGGACTGATAGGACTGAGATCTGCACCTCTACATACAGGGGAGTGATAGGACTGAGATCTGCACCTCTACATACAGGGGAGTCATAGGACTGAGATCTACACCTCTACATAGAGGGGAGTCATAGGACTGAGATCTGCACCTCTACATACAGGGGACTGATAGGACTGAGATCTGCACCTCTACATACAGGGGAGTCATAGAACTGAGATCTGCACCTCTACATACAGGGGAGTGATAGGACTGAGATCTGCACCTCTACATACAGGGGAGTCATAGGACTGAGATCTACACCTCTACATACAAGGGAGTCATAGGACTGAGATCTGCACCTCTACATACAGGGGAGTCATAGGACTGAGATCTACACCTCTACATACAGGGGAGTGATAGGACTGAGATCTGCACCTCTACATACAGGGGAGTCATAGGACTGAGATCTACACCTCTACATACAGGGGAGTCATAGGACTGAGATCTGCACCTCTACATACAGGGGAGTGATAGGACTGAGATCTACACCTCTACATAGAGGGGAGTGATAGGACTGAGATCTACACCTCTACATACAGGGGAGTGATAGGACTGAGATCTACACCTCTACATAGAGGGGAGTGATAGGACTGAGATCTACACCTCTACATACAGGGGAGTCACGGGACTGAGATCTACACCTCTACATACAGGGGACTGATAGGACTGAGATCTACACCTCTACATACAGGGGAGTCATAGGATTGAGATCTGCACCTCTACATACAGGGCAGTCATAGGACTGAGATCTGCACCTCTACATACAGGGGAGTGATAGGACTGAGATCTGCACCTCTACATACAGGGGAGTCACAGGACTGAGATCTACACCTCTACATACAGGGGAGTGATAGGACTGAGATCTACACCTCTACATACAGGGGAGTCATAGGATTGAGATCTGCACCTCTACATACAGGGCAGTCATAGGACTGAGATCTGCACCTCTACATACAGGGGAGTCATAGGACTGAGATCTGCACCTCTACATACAGGGGAGTCATAGGACTGAGATCTACACCTCTACATACAGGGGAGTCATAGGACTGAGATCTGCACCTCTACATACAGGGGAGTCACAGGACTGAGATCTACACCTCTACATACAGGGGAGTCATAGGACTGAGATCTGCACCTCTACATACAGGGGAGTGATAGGACTGAGATCTGCACCTCTACATACAGGGGAGTCATAGGACTGAGATCTATACCTCTACATACAGGGGAGTCATAGGACTGAGATCTACACCTCTACATACAGGGGAGTCATAGGACTGAGATCTACACCTCTACATACAGGGGAGTGATAGGACTGAGATCTGCACCTCTACATACAGGGGAGTCATAGGACTGAGATCTACACCTCTACATACAGGGGAGTCATAGGACTGAGATCTGCACCTCTACATACAGGGGAGTCATAGGACTGAGATCTACACCTCTACATACAGGGGAGTCATAGGACTGAGATCTGCACCTCTACATACAGGGGAGTCATAGGACTGAGATCTACACCTCTACATACAGGGGAGTCATAGGACTGAGATCTGCACCTCTACATACAGGGGAGTCATAGGACTGAGATCTACACCTCTACATACAGGGGAGTCATAGGACTGAGATCTACACCTCTACATACAGGGGAGTCATAGGACTGAGATCTACACCTCTACATACAGGGGAGTCATAGGACTGAGATCTACACCTCTACATACAGGGGAGTCATAGGACTGAGATCTGCACCTCTACATACAGGGGAGTCATAGGACTGAGATCTGCACCTCTACATACAGGGGAGTCATAGGACTGAGATCTACACCTCTACATACAGGGGAGTGATAGGACTGAGATCTACACCTCTACATACAGGGGAGTGATAGGACTGAGATCTACACCTCTACATACAGAGGAGTCATAGGACTGAGATCTGCACCTCTACATACAGGGGAGTCACAGGACTGAGATCTACACCTCTACATACAGGGGAGTCATAGGACTGAGATCTGCACCTCTACATACAGGGGAGTCATAGGACTGAGATCTACACCTCTACATACAGGGGAGTCATAGGACTGAGATCTACACCTCTACATACAGGGGAGTCATAGGACTGAGATCTACACCTCTACATACAGGGGAGTCATAGGACTGAGATCTGCACCTCTACATACAGGGGAGTCATAGGACTGAGATCTGCACCTCTACATACAGGGGAGTCATAGGACTGAGATCTACACCTCTACATACAGGGGAGTGATAGGACTGAGATCTACACCTCTACATACAGGGGAGTGATAGGACTGAGATCTACACCTCTACATACAGAGGAGTCATAGGACTGAGATCTGCACCTCTACATACAGGGGAGTCACAGGACTGAGATCTGCACCTCTACATACAGGGGAGTCACAGGACTGAGATCTGCACCTCTACATACAGGGGAGTGATAGGACTGAGATCTGCACCTCTACATACAGGGGAGTCATAGGACTGAGATCTGCACCTCTACATACAGGGGAGTCATAGGACTGAGATCTGCACCTCTACATACAGGGGAGTCATAGGACTGAGATCTACACCTCTACATACAGGGGAGTCATAGGACTGAGATCTGCACCTCTACATACAGGGGAGTCACAGGACTGAGATCTACACCTCTAAATACAGGGGAGTCACAGGACTGAGATCTACACCTCTACATACAGGGGAGTGATAGGACTGAGATCTACACCTCTACATACAGGGGAGTCATAGGACTGAGATCTACACCTCTACATACAGGGGAGTCACAGGACTGAGATCTACACCTCTACATACAGGGGAGTGATAGGACTGAGATCTCCACCTCTACATACAGGGGAGTCATAGGACTGAGATCTACACCTCTACATACAGGGGAGTCACAGGACTGAGATCTACACCTCTACATACAGGGGAAGTCATAGGACTGAGATCTACACTTCTACATACAGGGGAGTGATAGGACTGAGATCTACACCTCTACATACAGGGGAGTCACAGGACTGAGATCTGCACCTCTACATACAGGGGTGTCATAGGATTGAGATCTGCACCTCTACATACAGGGGAGTCACAGGACTGAGATCTACACCTCTACATACAGGGGAGTCATAGGACTGAGATCTACACCTCTACATACAGGGGAGTGATAGGACTGAGATCTACACCTCTACATACAGGGGAGTGATAGGACTGAGATCTACACCTCTACATACAGGGGCGTCATAGGATTGAGATCTGCACCTCTACATACAGGGGAGTGATAGGACTGAGATCTGCACCTCTACATACAGGGGAGTCATAGGACTGAGATCTACACCTCTACATACAGGGGAGTCACAGGACTGAGATCTACACCTCTACATACAGGGGAGTGATAGGACTGAGATCTACACCTCTACATACAGGGGAGTCATAGGATTGAGATCTGCACCTCTACATACAGGGGAATGATAGGACTGAGATCTGCACCTCTACATACAGGGGAGTGATAGGACTGAGATCTACACCTCTACTTACAGGGGAGTGATAGGACTGAGATCTACACCTCTACATACAGGGGAGTCATAGGATTGAGATCTGCACCTCTACATACAGGGGAGTGATAGGACTGAGATCTGCACCTCTACATACAGGGGAGTGATAGGACTGAGATCTACACCTCTACATACAGGGGAGTCATAGGACTGAGATCTACACCTCTACATACAGGGGAGTGATAGGACTGAGATCTGCACCTCTACATACAGGGGAGTGATAGGACTGAGATCTGCACCTCTACATACAGGGGAGTCACAGGACTGAGATCTGCACCTCTACATACAGGGGAGTCATAGGACTGAGATCTACACCTCTACATACAGGGGAGTCACAGGACTGAGATCTACACCTCTACATACAGGGGAGTGATAGGACTGAGATCTCCACCTCTACATACAGGGGAGTCATAGGACTGAGATCTACACCTCTACATACAGGGGAGTCATAGGACTGAGATCTGCACCTCTACATACAGGGGAGTCACAGGACTGAGATCTGCACCTCTACATACAGGGGAGTCATAGGACTGAGATCTGCACCTCTACATACAGGGGAGTCACAGGACTGAGATCTGCACCTCTACATACAGGGGAGTCATAGGACTGAGATCTCAACCTCTACATACAGGGGAGTCACAGGACTGAGATCTCCACCTCTACATACAGGGGAGTCACAGGACTGAGATCTACACCTCTACATACAGGGGAGTCATAGGACTGAGATCTCCACCTCTACATACAGGGGAGTCACAGGACTGAGATCTGCACCTCTACATACAGGGGAGTCATAGGACTGAGATCTCCACCTCTACATACAGGGGAGTCATAGGACTGAGATCTACACCTCTACATACAGGGGAGTCACAGGACTGAGATCTACACCTCTACATACAGGGGAGTCATAGGACTGAGATCTACACCTCTACATACAGGGGAGTCATAGGACTGAGATCTGCACATCTACATACAGGGGAGTGATAGGACTGAGATCTCCACCTCTACATACAGGGGAGTCACAGGACTGAGATCTACACCTCTACATACAGGGGAGTCATAGGACTGAGATCTACACCTCTACATACAGGGGAGTCACAGGACTGAGATCTACACCTCTACATACAGGGGAGTGATAGGACTGAGATCTGCACCTCTACATACAGGGGAGTCATAGGACTGAGATCTACACCTCTACATACAGGGGAGTCATAGGACTGAGATCTGCACCTCTACATACAGGGGAGTGATAGGACTGAGATCTCCATCTCTACATACAGGGGAGTCATAGGACTGAGATCTACACCTCTACATACAGGGGAGTCACAGGACTGAGATCTACACCTCTACATACAGGGGAGTGATAGGACTGAGATCTCCACCTCTACATAAAGGGGAGTCATAGGACTGAGATCTGCACCTCTACATACAGGGGTGTCATAGGACTGAGATCTACACCTCTACATACAGGGGAGTGATAGGACTGAGATCTGCACCTCTACATACAGGGGAGTCATAGGACTGAGATCTACACCTCTACATACAGGGGAGTCATAGGACTGAGATCTGCACCTCTACATACAGGGGAGTCACAGGACTGAGATCTACACCTCTACATACAGGGGAGTCACGGGACTGAGATCTACACCTCTACATACAGGGGACTGATAGGACTGAGATCTGCACCTCTACATACAGGGGAGTGATAGGACTGAGATCTGCACCTCTACATACAGGGGAGTCACAGGACTGAGATCTACACCTCTACATACAGGGGAGTGATAGGACTGAGATCTACACCTCTACATACAGGGGAGTCATAGGATTGAGATCTGCACCTCTACATACAGGGCAGTCATAGGACTGAGATCTGCACCTCTACATACAGGGGAGTCATAGGACTGAGATCTGCACCTCTACATACAGGGGAGTCATAGGACTGAGATCTACACCTCTACATACAGGGGAGTCATAGGACTGAGATCTGCACCTCTACATACAGGGGAGTCACAGGACTGAGATCTACACCTCTACATACAGGGGAGTCATAGGACTGAGATCTGCACCTCTACATACAGGGGAGTGATAGGACTGAGATCTGCACCTCTACATACAGGGGAGTCATAGGACTGAGATCTATACCTCTACATACAGGGGAGTCATAGGACTGAGATCTACACCTCTACATACAGGGGAGTCATAGGACTGAGATCTACACCTCTACATACAGGGGAGTGATAGGACTGAGATCTGCACCTCTACATACAGGGGAGTCATAGGACTGAGATCTACACCTCTACATACAGGGGAGTCATAGGACTGAGATCTGCACCTCTACATACAGGGGAGTCATAGGACTGAGATCTACACCTCTACATACAGGGGAGTCATAGGACTGAGATCTGCACCTCTACATACAGGGGAGTCATAGGACTGAGATCTACACCTCTACATACAGGGGAGTCATAGGACTGAGATCTGCACCTCTACATACAGGGGAGTCATAGGACTGAGATCTACACCTCTACATACAGGGGAGTCATAGGACTGAGATCTACACCTCTACATACAGGGGAGTCATAGGACTGAGATCTACACCTCTACATACAGGGGAGTCATAGGACTGAGATCTACACCTCTACATACAGGGGAGTCATAGGACTGAGATCTGCACCTCTACATACAGGGGAGTCATAGGACTGAGATCTGCACCTCTACATACAGGGGAGTCATAGGACTGAGATCTACACCTCTACATACAGGGGAGTGATAGGACTGAGATCTACACCTCTACATACAGGGGAGTCATAGGACTGAGATCTACACCTCTACATACAGGGGAGTCATAGGACTGAGATCTACACCTCTACATACAGGGGAGTCATAGGACTGAGATCTACACCTCTACATACAGGGGAGTCATAGGACTGAGATCTGCACCTCTACATACAGGGGAGTCATAGGACTGAGATCTGCACCTCTACATACAGGGGAGTCATAGGACTGAGATCTACACCTCTACATACAGGGGAGTGATAGGACTGAGATCTACACCTCTACATACAGGGGAGTGATAGGACTGAGATCTACACCTCTACATACAGAGGAGTCATAGGACTGAGATCTGCACCTCTACATACAGGGGAGTCACAGGACTGAGATCTGCACCTCTACATACAGGGGAGTCACAGGACTGAGATCTGCACCTCTACATACAGGGGAGTCATAGGACTGAGATCTGCACCTCTACATACAGGGGAGTCATAGGACTGAGATCTGCACCTCTACATACAGGGGAGTCATAGGACTGAGATCTACACCTCTACATACAGGGGAGTCATAGGACTGAGATCTGCACCTCTACATACAGGGGAGTCACAGGACTGAGATCTACACCTCTAAATACAGGGGAGTCACAGGACTGAGATCTACACCTCTACATACAGGGGAGTGATAGGACTGAGATCTACACCTCTACATACAGGGGAGTCATAGGACTGAGATCTACACCTCTACATACAGGGGAGTCACAGGACTGAGATCTACACCTCTACATACAGGGGAGTGATAGGACTGAGATCTCCACCTCTACATACAGGGGAGTCATAGGACTGAGATCTACACCTCTACATACAGGGGAGTCACAGGACTGAGATCTACACCTCTACATACAGGGGAAGTCATAGGACTGAGATCTACACTTCTACATACAGGGGAGTGATAGGACTGAGATCTACACCTCTACATACAGGGGAGTCACAGGACTGAGATCTGCACCTCTACATACAGGGGTGTCATAGGATTGAGATCTGCACCTCTACATACAGGGGAGTCACAGGACTGAGATCTACACCTCTACATACAGGGGAGTCATAGGACTGAGATCTACACCTCTACATACAGGGGAGTGATAGGACTGAGATCTACACCTCTACATACAGGGGAGTGATAGGACTGAGATCTACACCTCTACATACAGGGGCGTCATAGGATTGAGATCTGCACCTCTACATACAGGGGAGTGATAGGACTGAGATCTGCACCTCTACATACAGGGGAGTCATAGGACTGAGATCTACACCTCTACATACAGGGGAGTCACAGGACTGAGATCTACACCTCTACATACAGGGGAGTGATAGGACTGAGATCTACACCTCTACATACAGGGGAGTCATAGGATTGAGATCTGCACCTCTACATACAGGGGAATGATAGGACTGAGATCTGCACCTCTACATACAGGGGAGTGATAGGACTGAGATCTACACCTCTACTTACAGGGGAGTGATAGGACTGAGATCTACACCTCTACATACAGGGGAGTCATAGGATTGAGATCTGCACCTCTACATACAGGGGAGTGATAGGACTGAGATCTGCACCTCTACATACAGGGGAGTGATAGGACTGAGATCTACACCTCTACATACAGGGGAGTCATAGGACTGAGATCTACACCTCTACATACAGGGGAGTGATAGGACTGAGATCTGCACCTCTACATACAGGGGAGTGATAGGACTGAGATCTGCACCTCTACATACAGGGGAGTCACAGGACTGAGATCTGCACCTCTACATACAGGGGAGTCATAGGACTGAGATCTACACCTCTACATACAGGGGAGTCACAGGACTGAGATCTACACCTCTACATACAGGGGAGTGATAGGACTGAGATCTCCACCTCTACATACAGGGGAGTCATAGGACTGAGATCTACACCTCTACATACAGGGGAGTCATAGGACTGAGATCTGCACCTCTACATACAGGGGAGTCACAGGACTGAGATCTGCACCTCTACATACAGGGGAGTCATAGGACTGAGATCTGCACCTCTACATACAGGGGAGTCACAGGACTGAGATCTGCACCTCTACATACAGGGGAGTCATAGGACTGAGATCTCCACCTCTACATACAGGGGAGTCACAGGACTGAGATCTCCACCTCTACATACAGGGGAGTCACAGGACTGAGATCTACACCTCTACATACAGGGGAGTCATAGGACTGAGATCTCCACCTCTACATACAGGGGAGTCACAGGACTGAGATCTGCACCTCTACATACAGGGGAGTCATAGGACTGAGATCTCCACCTCTACATACAGGGGAGTCATAGGACTGAGATCTACACCTCTACATACAGGGGAGTCACAGGACTGAGATCTACACCTCTACATACAGGGGAGTCATAGGACTGAGATCTACACCTCTACATACAGGGGAGTCATAGGACTGAGATCTGCACATCTACATACAGGGGAGTGATAGGACTGAGATCTCCACCTCTACATACAGGGGAGTCACAGGACTGAGATCTACACCTCTACATACAGGGGAGTCATAGGACTGAGATCTACACCTCTACATACAGGGGAGTCACAGGACTGAGATCTACACCTCTACATACAGGGGAGTGATAGGACTGAGATCTGCACCTCTACATACAGGGGAGTCATAGGACTGAGATCTACACCTCTACATACAGGGGAGTCATAGGACTGAGATCTGCACCTCTACATACAGGGGAGTGATAGGACTGAGATCTCCATCTCTACATACAGGGGAGTCATAGGACTGAGATCTACACCTCTACATACAGGGGAGTCACAGGACTGAGATCTACACCTCTACATACAGGGGAGTGATAGGACTGAGATCTCCACCTCTACATAAAGGGGAGTCATAGGACTGAGATCTGCACCTCTACATACAGGGGTGTCATAGGACTGAGATCTACACCTCTACATACAGGGGAGTGATAGGACTGAGATCTGCACCTCTACATACAGGGGAGTCATAGGACTGAGATCTACACCTCTACATACAGGGGAGTCATAGGACTGAGATCTGCACCTCTACATACAGGGGAGTCACAGGACTGAGATCTGCACCTCTACATACAGGGGAGTCATAGGACTGAGATCTGCACCTCTACATACAGGGGAGTCATAGGACTGAGATCTACACCTCTACATACAGGGGAGTCACAGGACTGAGATCTGCACCTCTACATACAGGGGAGTCACAGGACTGAGATCTGCACCTCTACATACAGGGGAGTCACAGGACTGAGATCTGCACCTCTACATACAGGGGAGTCATAGGACTGAGATCTGCACCTCTACATACAGGGGAGTCATAGGACTGAGATCTGCACCTCTACATACAGGGGAGTCACAGGACTGAGATCTGCACCTCTACATACAGGGGAGTCATAGGACTGAGATCTGCACCTCTACATACAGGGGAGTCATAGGACTGAGATCTACACCTCTACATACAGGGGAGTCACAGGACTGAGATCTGCACCTCTACATACAGGGGAGTCATAGGACTGAGATCTGCACCTCTACATACAGGGGAGTCATAGGACTGAGATCTACACCTCTACATACAGGGGAGTCACAGGACTGAGATCTGCACCTCTACATACAGGGGAGTCACAGGACTGAGATCTGCACCTCTACATACAGGGGAGTCACAGGACTGAGATCTGCACCTCTACATACAGGGGAGTCACAGGACTGAGATCTGCACCTCTACATACAGGGGAGTCATAGGACTGAGATCTACACCTCTACATACAGGGGAGTCACAGGACTGAGATCTGCACCTCTACATACAGGGGAGTCACAGGACTGAGATCTGCACCTCTACATACAGGGGAGTCATAGGACTGAGATCTCCACCTCTACATACAGGGGAGTCACAGGACTGAGATCTCCACCTCTACATACAGGGGAGTCACAGGACTGAGATCTACACCTCTACATACAGGGGAGTCATAGGACTGAGATCTCCACCTCTACATACAGGGGAGTCATAGGACTGAGATCTGCACCTCTACATACAGGGGAGTCATAGGACTGAGATCTCCACCTCTACATACAGGGGAGTCATAGGACTGAGATCTACACCTCTACATACAGGGGAGTCACAGGACTGAGATCTACACCTCTACATACAGGGGAGTCATAGGACTGAGATCTACACCTCTACATACAGGGGAGTCATAGGACTGAGATCTGCACCTCTACATACAGGGGAGTGATAGGACTGAGATCTCCACCTCTACATACAGGGGAGTCACAGGACTGAGATCTACACCTCTACATACAGGGGAGTCATAGGACTGAGATCTACACCTCTACATACAGGGGAGTCACAGGACTGAGATCTACACCTCTACATACAGGGGAGTGATAGGACTGAGATCTGCACCTCTACATACAGGGGAGTCATAGGACTGAGATCTGCACCTCTACATACAGGGGAGTGATAGGACTGAGATCTCCATCTCTACATACAGGGGAGTCATAGGACTGAGATCTACACCTCTACATACAGGGGAGTCACAGGACTGAGATCTACACCTCTACATACAGGGGAGTGATAGGACTGAGATCTCCACCTCTACATAAAGGGGAGTCATAGGACTGAGATCTGCACCTCTACATACAGGGGTGTCATAGGACTGAGATCTACACCTCTACATACAGGGGAGTGATAGGACTGAGATCTGCACCTCTACATACAGGGGAGTCATAGGACTGAGATCTACACCTCTACATACAGGGGAGTCATAGGACTGAGATCTGCACCTCTACATACAGGGGAGTGATAGGACTGAGATCTCCATCTCTACATACAGGGGAGTCATAGGACTGAGATCTACACCTCTACATACAGGGGAGTCACAGGACTGAGATCTACACCTCTACATACAGGGGAGTGATAGGACTGAGATCTCCACCTCTACATACAGGGGAAGTCATAGGACTGAGATCTACACCTCTACATACAGGGGAGTGATAGGACTGAGATCTACACCTCTACATACAGGGGAGTCACAGGACTGAGATCTACACCTCTACATACAGGGGAGTCATAGGACTGAGATCTGCACCTCTACATACAGGGGAGTGATAGGACTGAGATCTACACCTCTACATACAGGGGAGTCATAGGACTGAGATCTACACCTCTACATACAGGGGAGTCATAGGACTGAGATCTGCACCTCTACATACAGGGGAGTGATAGGACTGAGATCTCCATCTCTACATACAGGGGAGTCATAGGACTGAGATCTACACCTCTACATACAGGGGAGTCATAGGACTGAGATCTGCACCTCTACATACAGGGGAGTGATAGGACTGAGATCTACACCTCTACATACAGGGGAGTCATAGGACTGAGATCTCCATCTCTACATACAGGGGAGTCATAGGACTGAGATCTACACCTCTACATACAGGGGAGTCATAGGACTGAGATCTACACCTCTACATACAGGGGAGTCATAGGACTGAGATCTGCACCTCTACATACAGGAGAGTCATAGGACTGAGATCTGCACCTCTACATACAGGGGAGTCATAGGACTGAGACCTGCACCTCTACATACAGGGGAGTCATAGGACTGAGATCTACACCTCTACATACAGGGGAGTCATAGGACTGAGATCTGCACCTCTACATACAGGAGAGTCATAGGACTGAGATCTGCACCTCTACATACAGGGGAGTCATAGGACTGAGACCTGCACCTCTACATACAGGGGAGTCATAGGACTGAGATCTGCACCTCTACATACAGGGGAGTGATAGGACTGAGATCTACACCTCTACATACAGGGGAGTAACAGGACTGAGATCTACACCTCTACATACAGGGGAGTCATAGGACTGAGATCTACACCTCTACATACAGGGGAGTCATAGGACTGAGATCTGCACCTCTACATACAGGGGAGTGATAGAACTGAGATCTGCACCTCTACATACAGGGGAGTCATAGGACTGAGATCTACACCTCTACATACAGGGGAGTCACAGGACTGAGATCTGCACCTCTACATACAGGGGAGTGATAGGACTGAGATCTGCACCTCTACATACAGGGGAGTCATAGGACTGAGATCTGCACCTCTACATACAGGGGAGTCATAGGACTGAGATCTACACCTCTACATACAGGGGAGTCACAGGACTGAGATCTGCACCTCTACATACAGGGGAGTGATAGGACTGAGATCTACACCTCTACATACAGGGGAGTCATAGGACTGAGATCTACACCTCTACATACAGGGGAGTCATAGGACTGAGATCTGCACCTCTACATACAGGGGAGTCATAGGACTGAGATCTACACCTCTACATACAGGGGAGTCATAGGACTGAGATCTGCACCTCTACATACAGGGGAGTCATAGGACTGAGATCTGCACCTCTACATACAGGGGAGTGATAGGACTGAGATCTACACCTCTACATACAGGGGAGTCATAGGATTGAGATCTGCACCTCTACATACAGGGGAGTGATAGGACTGAGATCTACACCTCTACATACAGGGGAGTCACACGACTGAGATCTGCACCTCTACATACAGGGGAGTCATAGGACTGAGATCTGCACCTCTACATACAGGTGAGTGATAGGACTGAGATCTGCACCTCTACATACAGGTGAGTGATAGGACTGAGATCTACACCTCTACATACAGGGGAGTCATAGGACTGAGATCTGCACCTCTACATACAGGGGAGTGATAGGACTGAGATCTACACCTCTACATACAGGGGAGTCATAGGACTGAGATCTGCACCTCTACATACAGGGGAGTCACAGGACTGAGATCTGCACCTCTACATACAGGGGAGTCATAGGATTGAGATCTGCACCTCTACATACAGGGGAGTCATAGGATTGAGATCTACACCTCTACATACAGGGGAGTCATAGGACTGAGATCTGCACCTCTACATACAGGGGAGTCATAGCACTGAGATCTGCACCACTACATACAGGGGAGTCATAGGACTGAGATCTGCACCTCTACATACAGGGGAGTCACAGGACTGAGATCTGCACCTCTACATACAGGGGAGTCATAGGACTGAGATCTACACCTCTACATACAGGGGAGTGACAGGACTGAGATCTACACCTCTACATACAGGGGAGTCATAGGACTGAGATCTACACCTCTACATACAGGGGAATCATAGGACTGAGATCTGCACCTCTACATACAGGGGAGTGATAGGACTGAGATCTACACCTCTACATACAGGGGAGTGATAGGACTGAGATCTACACCTCTACATACAGGGGAGTCATAGGACTGAGATCTACACCTCTACATACAGGGGAGTCAGAGGACTGAGATCTACACCTCTACATACAGGGGAGTCACAGGACTGAGATCTACACCTCTACATACAGGGGAGTGATAGGACTGAGATCTACACCTCTACATACAGGGGAGTCACAGGACTGAGATCTACACCTCTACATACAGGGGAGTCATAGGACTGAGATCTACACCTCTACATACAGGGGAGTCATAGGACTGAGATCTACACCTCTACATACAGGGGAGTCACAGGACTGAGATCTACACCTCTACATACAGGGGAGTCACAGGACTGAGATCTACACCTCTACATACAGGGGAGTCATAGGACTGAGATCTACACCTCTACATACAGGGGAGTCACAGGACTGAGATCTACACCTCTACATACAGGGGAGTCATAGGACTGAGATCTACACCTCTACATACAGGGGAGTGATAGGACTGAGATCTACACCTCTACATACAGGGGAGTCATAGGACTGAGATCTACACCTCTACATACAGGGGAGTCATAGGACTGAGATCTGCACCTCTACATACAGGGGAGTCATAGGACTGAGATCTACACCTCTACATACAGGGGAGTCATAGGACTGAGATCTGCACCTCTACATACAGGGGAGTCATAGGACTGAGATCTGCACCTCTACATACAGGGTAGTGATAGGACTGAGATCTGCACCTCTACATACAGGGGAGTCATAGGACTGAGATCTGCACCTCTACATACAGGGGAGTCATAGGACTGAGATCTGCACCTCTACATACAGGGGAGTGATAGGACTGAGATCTACACCTCTACATACAGGGGAGTCATAGGACTGAGATCTGCACCTCTACATACAGGGGAGTCATAGGACTGAGATCTGCACCTCTACATACAGGGGAGTCATAGCACTGAGATCTGCACCTCTACATACAGGGGAGTCATAGGACTGAGATCTGCACCTCTACATACAGGGGAGTGATAGGACTGAGATCTGCACCTCTACATACAGGGGAGTCACAGGACTGAGATCTGCACCTCTACATACAGGGGAGTCATAGGACTGAGATCTACACCTCTACATACAGGGGAGTCATAGGACTGAGATCTACACCTCTACATACAGGGGAGTCATAGGACTGAGATCTACACCTCCACATACAGGGGAGTCATAGGACTGAGATCTGCACCTCTACATACAGGGGAGTCATAGGACTGAGATCTGCACCTCTACATACAGGGGAGTGATAGGACTGAGATCTACACCTCTACATACAGGGGAGTCATAGGACTGAGATCTACACCTCTACATACAGGGGAGTCATAGGACTGAGATCTACACCTCTACATACAGGGGAGTCATAGCACTGAGATCTGCACCTCTACATACAGGGGAGTCATAGGACTGAGATCTGCACCTCTACATACAGGGGAGTGATAGGACTGAGATCTACACCTCTACATACAGGGGAGTCATAGAACTGAGATCTGCACCTCTACATACAGGGGAGTGATAGGACTGAGATCTACACCTCTACATACAGGGGAGTGATAGGACTGAGATCTGCACCTCTACATACAGGGGAGTGATAGGACTGAGATCTGCAACTCTACATACAGGGGAGTGATAGGACTGAGATCTGCACCTCTACATACAGGGGAGTGATAGGACTGAGATCTACACCTCTACATACAGGGGAGTCATAGGACTGAGATCTACACCTCTACATACAGGGGAGTGATAGGACTGAGATCTGCACCTCTACATACAGGGGAGTGATAGGACTGAGATCTACACCTCTACATACAGGGGAGTCATAGGACTGAGATCTGCACCTCTACATACAGGGGAGTCACAGGACTGAGATCTGCACCTCTACATACAGGGGAGTCACAGGACTGAGATCTACACCTCTACATACAGGGGAGTGATAGGACTGAGATCTACACCTCTACATACAGGGGAGTGATAGGACTGAGATCTACACCTCTACATACAGGGGAGTCATAGGACTGAGATCTGCACCTCTACATACAGGGGAGTCACAGGACTGAGATCTGCACCTCTACATACAGGGGAGTGATAGGACTGAGATCTACACCTCTACATACAGGGGAGTCATAGGACTGAGATCTACACCTCTACATACAGGGGAGTCATAGGACTGAGATCTACACCTCTACATACAGGGGAGTCATAGGACTGAGATCTACACCTCTACATACAGGGGAGTCACAGGACTGAGATCTGCACCTCTACATACAGGGGAGTCATAGGACTGAGATCTGCACCTCTACATACAGGGGAGTGATTGGACTGAGCTCTACACCTCTACATACAGGGGAGTCACAGGACTGAGATCTGCACCTCTACATACAGGGGAGTCATAGGACTGAGATCTGCACCTCTACATACAGGGGAGTCATAGGACTGGGCTCTACACCTCTACATACGGGAGTCACAGGACTGAGATCTACACCTCTACATACAGGGGAGTCATAGGACTGAGATCTGCACCTCTACATACAGGGGAGTCACAGGACTGAGATCTGCACCTCTACATACAGGGGAGTCATAGGACTGAGATCTGCACCTCTACATACAGGGGAGTGATAGGACTGAGCTCTACACCTCTACATACAGGGGAGTCACAGGACTGAGATCTACACCTCTACATACAGGGGAGTCATATTACTGAGATCTACACCTCTACATACAGGGCAGTCATAGGACTGAGATCTACACCTCTACATACAGGGGAGTCATAGGACTGAGAACTACACCTCTACATACAGGGGAGTCACAGGACTGAGATCTGCACCTGTACATACAGGGGAGTCATAGGACTGAGATCTGCACCTCTACATACAGGGGAGTCACAGGACTGAGATCTGCACCTCTACATACAGGGGAGTCATAGGACTGAGATCTGCACCTCTACATACAGGGCAGTCATAGGACTGAGATCTACACCTCTACATACAGGGGAGTCATAGGACTGAGATCTGCACCTCTACATACAGGGGAGTCATAGGACTGAGATCTGCACCTCTACATACAGGGGAGTCACAGGACTGAGATCTACACCTCTACATACAGGGGAGTGATAGGACTGAGATCTGCACCTCTACATACAGGGGAGTGATAGGACTGAGATCTGCACCTCTACATACAGGGGAGTCACAGGACTGAGATCTGCACCTCTACATACAGGGGAGTCATAGGACTGAGATCTGCACCTCTACATACAGGGGAGTGATAGGACTGAGATCTATACCTCTACATACAGGGGAGTCATAGGACTGAGATCTACACCTCTACATACAGGGGAGTCATAGGACTGAGATCTACACCTCTACATACAGGGGAGTCATAGGACTGAGATCTGCACCTCTACATACAGGGGAGTCATAGGACTGAGATCTACACCTCTACATACAGAGGAGTCATAGGACTGAGATCTACACCTCTACATACAGGGGAGTCATAGGACTGAGATCTACACCTCTACATACAGGGGAGTCATAGGACTGAGATCTACACCTCTACATACAGGGGACTCATAGGACTGAGATCTGCACCTCTACATACAGGGGAGTGATAGGACTGAGATCTACACCTCTACATACAGGGGAGTGATAGGACTGAGATCTACACCTCTACATACAGGGGAGTCATAGGACTGAGATCTACACCTCTACATACAGGGGAGTCATAGGACTGAGATCTGCACCTCTACATACAGGGGAGTCATAGGACTGAGATCTACAACTCTACATACAGGGGAGTGATAGGACTGAGATCTACACTTCTACATACAGGGGATTCATAGGACTGAGATCTGCACCTCTACATACAGGGGAGTGATAGGACTGAGATCTGCACCTCTACATACAGGGGAGTCATAGGACTGAGATCTGCACCTCTACATACAGGGGAGTGATAAGTCTGAGATCTGCACCTCTACATACAGGGGAGTCATAGGACTGAGATCTGCACCTCTACATACAGGGGAGTCATAGGACTGAGATCTACACCTCTACATACAGGGGAGTCACAGGACTGAGATCTACACCTCTACATACAGGGGAGTGATAGGACTGAGATCTACACCTCTACATACAGGGGAGTGACAGGACTGAGATCTGCACCTCTACATACAGGGGAGTCATAGGACTGAGATCTGCACTTCTACATACAGGGGCGTCATAGGACTGAGATCTGCACCTCTACATACAGGGGAGTGATAGGACTGAGATCTGCACCTCCACATACAGGGGAGTCATAGGACTGAGATCTGCACTTCTACATACAGGGGCGTCATAGGACTGAGATCTGCACCTCTACATACAGGGGAGTTATAGGACTGAGATCTGCACCTCTACATACAGGGGAGTCATAGGACTGAGATCTGCACCTCTACATACAGGGGAGTCACAGGACTGAGATCTGCACTTCTACATACAGGGGAGTCACAGGACTGAGATCTACACCTCTACATACAGGGGAGTCATAGGACTGAGATCTGCACCTCTACATACAGGGGAGTCATAGGACTGAGATCTGCACCTCTACATACAGGGGAGTCATAGGACTGAGATCTACACCTCTACATACAGGGGAGTCATAGGACTGAGATCTACACCTCTACATACAGGGGAGTCATAGGACTGAGATCTGCACCTCTACATACAGGGGAGTCATAGGACTGAGATCTACACCTCTACATACAGGGGAGTCACAGGACTGAGATCTGCACCTCTACATACAGGGGAGTGATAGGACTGAGATCTGCACCTCTACATACAGGGGAGTCACAGGACTGAGATCTACACCTCTACATACAGGGGAGTCAAAGGACTGAGATCTACACCTCTACATACAGGGGAGTCAAAGGACTGAGATCTACACCTCTACATACAGGGGTGTCATAGGACTGAGATCTACACCTCTACATACAGGGGAGTGATAGGACTGAGATCTACACCTCTACATACAGGGGAGTCATAGGACTGAGATCTACACCTCTACATACAGGGGAGTCATAGGACTGAGATCTACACCTCTACATACAAGGGAGTCACAGGACTGAGATCTACACCTCTACATACAGGGGAGTGATAGGACTGAGATCTACACCTCTACATACAGGGGAGTCATAGGACTGAGATCTACACCTCTACATACAGGGGAGTGATAGGACTGAGATCTACACCTCTACATACAGGGGAGTGATAGGACTGAGATCTACACCTCTACATACAAGGGAGTCACAGGACTGAGATCTACACCTCTACATACAAGGGAGTCACAGGACTGAGATCTACACCTCTACATACAGGGGAGTGATAGGACTGAGATCTACACCTCTACATACAGGGGAGTCATAGGACTGAGATCTACACCTCTACATACAGGGGAGTGATAGGACTGAGATCTACACCTCTACATACAGGGGAGTCATAGGACTGAGATCTACACCTCTACATACAGGGGAGTGATAGGACTGAGATCTACACCTCTACATACAGGGGAGTCATAGGACTGAGATCTGCACCTCTACATACAAGGGAGTCATAGGACTGAGATCTGCACCTCTACATACAGGGGAGTCACAGGACTGAGATCTACACCTCTACATACAGGGGAGTGATAGGACTGAGATCTGCACCTCTACATACAGGGGAGTCACAGGACTGAGATCTACACCTCTACATACAGGGGAGTGATAGGACTGAGATCTGCACCTCTACATACAGGGGAGTCATAGGACTGAGATCTAGACCTCTACATACAGGGGAGTCAAAGGACTGAGATCTACACCTCTACATACAGGGGTGTCATAGGACTGAGATCTACACCTCTACATACAGGGGAGTGATAGGACTGAGATCTACACCTCTACATACAAGGGAGTCATAGGACTGAGATCTGCACCTCTACATACAGGGGAGTCATAGGACTGAGATCTGCACCTCTACATACAGGGGAGTCATAGGACTGAGATCTACACCTCTACATACAAGGGAGTCATAGGACTGAGATCTACACCTCTACATACAGGGGAGTGATAGGACTGAGATCTGCACCTCTACATACAGGGGAGTCATAGGACTGAGATCTACACCTCTACATACAGGGGAGTCATAGGACTGAGATCTACACCTCTACATACAGGGGAGTCATAGGACTGAGATCTACACCTCTACATACAGGGGAGTCATAGGACCGAGATCTACACCTCTACATACAGGGGAGTCATAGGACTGAGATCTACACCTCTACATACAGGGGAGTCACAGGACTGAGATCTACACCTCTACATACAGGGGAGTGATAGGATTGAGATCTGCACCTCTACATACAGGGGAGTGATAGGACTGAGATCTGCACCTCTACATACAGGGGAGTGATAGGACTGAGATCTACACCTCTACATACAGGGGAGTCATAGGACTGAGATCTCCACCTCTACATACAGGGGAGTCATAGGACTGAGATCTACACCTCTACATACAGGGGAGTGATAGGATTGAGATCTGCACCTCTACATACAGGGGAGTGATAGGACTGAGATCTGCACCTCTACATACAGGGGAGTGATAGGACTGAGATCTACACCTCTACATACAGGGAAGTCATAGCACTGAGATCTACACCTCTACATACAGGGGAGTTATAGGACTGAGATCTGCACCTCTACATACAGGGGAGTCATAGGACTGAGATCTTCACCTCTACATACAGGGGAGTGATAGGACTGAGATCTACACCTCTACATACAGGGGAGTCATAGGACTGAGATCTACACCTCTACATACAGGGGAGTGATAGGACTGAGATCTACACCTCTACATACAGGGGAGTCATAGGACTGAGATCTACACCTCTACATACAGGGGAGTCATAGGACTGAGATCTACACCTCTACATACAGGGGAGTGATAGGACTGAGATCTGCACCTCTACATACAGGGGAGTGATAGGACTGAGATCTACACCTCTACATACAGGGGAGTCACAGGACTGAGATCTACACCTCTACATACAGGGGAGTGATAGGACTGAGATCTACACCTCCACATACAGGGGAGTCATAGGACTGAGATCTACACCTCTACATAGAGGGGAGTCATAGGACTGAGATCTACACCTCTACATACAGGGGCGTCATAGGACTGAGATCTGCACCTCTACATACAGGGGAGTCATAGGACTCAGATCTACACCTCTACATGCAGGGGAGTCACAGGACTGAGATCTACACCTCTACATACAGGGGAGTCATAGGACTGAGATCTGCACCTCTACATACATGGGAGTCATAGAACTGAGATCTACACCTCTACATACAGGGGAGTCACAGGACTGAGATCTACACCTCTACATACAAGGGAGTCATAGGACTGAGATCTACACCTCTACATACAGGGGAGTCATAGGACTGAGATCTACACCTCTACATACAGGGGAGTCATAGGACTGAGATCTACACCTCTACATACAGGGGAGTCATAGGACTGAGATCTACACCTCTACATACAGGGGTGTCACAGGACTGAGATCTGCACCTCTACATACAGGGGTGTCACAGGACTGAGATCTGCACCTCTACATACAGGGGAGTCACAGGACTGAGATATGCACCTCTACATACAGGGGAGTCACAGGACTGAGATCTGCACCTCTACATACAGGGGGGTGATAGGACTGAGATCTACACCTCTACATACAGGGGAGTCACAGGACTGAGATCTGCACCTCTACATACAGGGGAGTGATAGGACTGAGATCTGCACCTCTACATACAGGGGAGTCATAGGACTGAGATCTACACCTCTACATACAGGGGCGTCATAGGACTGAGATCTACACCTCTACATACAGGGGAGTCATAGGACTGAGATCTACACCTCTACATACAGGGGAGTCACAGGACTGAGATCTGCACCTCTACATACAGGGGAGTGATAGGACTGAGATCTGCACCTCTACATACAGGGGAGTCACAGGACTGAGATCTGCACCTCTACATACAGGGGAGTCATAGGACTGAGATCTGCACCTCTACATACAGGGGAGTGATAGGACTGAGATCTGCACCTCTACATACAGGGGAGTCACAGGACTGATATCTACACCTCTACATACAGGGGAGTCATAGGACTGAGATCTGCACCTCTACATACAGGGGGGTGATAGGACTGAGATCTACACCTCTACATACAGGGGAGTCATAGGACTGAGATCTACACCTCTACATACAGGGGAGTCACAGGACTGAGATCTGCACCTCTACATACAGGGGAGTCATAGGACTGAGATCTACACCTCTACATACAGGGGAGTCACAGGACTGAGATCTACACCTCTACATACAGGGGAGTCATAGGACTGAGATCTGCACCTCTACATACAGGGGAGTCATAGGACTGAGATCTGCACCTCTACATACAGGGAAGTGATAGGACTGAGATCTGCACCTCTACATACAGGGGAGTGATAGGACTGAGATCTACACCTCTACATACAGGGGGGTGATAGGACTGAGATCTACACCTCTACATACAGGGAAGTGATAGGACTGAGATCTGAACCTCTACATACAGGGGGGTGATAGGACTGAGATCTACACCTCTACATACAGGGGAGTCATAGGACTGAGATCTGCACCTCTACATACAGTGGAGTCATAGGACTGAGATCTGCACCTCTACATACAGGGGAGTCATAGGACTGAGATCTGCACCTCTACATACAGGGAAGTGATAGGACTGAGATCTGCACCTCTACATACAGGGGAGTGATAGGACTGAGATCTGCACCTCTACATACAGGGGAGTCATAGGACTGAGATCTGCACCTCTACATACAGGGGAGTGATAGGACTGAGATCTGCACCTCTACATACAGGGGTGTCACAGGACTGAGATCTGCACCTCTACATACAGGGGAGTCATAGGACTGAGATCTGCACCTCTACATACAGGGGAGTGATAGGACTGAGATCTGCACCTCTACATACATGGGAGTCATAGGACTGAGATCTACACCTCTACATACAGGGGAGTCATAGGACTGAGATCTGCACCTCTACATACAGGGGAGTGATAGGACTGAGATCTGCACCTCTACATACAGGGGAGTCATAGGACTGAGATCTACACCTCTACATACAGTGGAGTCATAGGACTGAGATCTACACCTCTACATACAGGGGAGTCATAGGACTGAGATCTGCACCTCTACATACAGGGGAGTCATAGGACTGAGATCTACACCTCTACATACAGGGGAGTCATAGGACTGAGATCTGCACCTCTAAATACAGGGGAGTCATAGGACTGAGATCTACACCTCTACATACAGGGGAGTCATAGGACTGAGATCTGCACCTCTACATACAGGGGAGTCATAGGACTGAGATCTGCACCTCTACATACAGGGAAGTGATAGGACTGAGATCTTCACCTCTACATACAGGGGAGTCATAGGACTGAGATCTACACCTCTACATACAGGGGAGTCATAGGACTGAGATCTGCACCTCTACATACAGGGGAGTCATAGGACTGAGATCTACACCTCTACATACAGGGGAGTCACAGGACTGAGATCTGCACCTCTACATACAGGGGAGTGATAGGACTGAGATCTGCACCTCTACATACAGGGGAGTCACAGGACTGAGATCTACACCTCTACATACAGGGGAGTCAAAGGACTGAGATCTACACCTCTACATACAGGGGAGTCATAGGACTGAGATCTACACCTCTACATACAAGGGAGTCACAGGACTGAGATCTACACCTCTACATACAGGGGAGTGATAGGACTGAGATCTACACCTCTACATACAGGGGAGTCATAGGACTGAGATCTACACCTCTACATACAGGGGAGTGATAGGACTGAGATCTGCACCTCTACATACAGGGGAGTCATAGGACTGAGATCTGCACCTCTACATACAGGGGAGTCACAGGACTGAGATCTACACCTCTACATACAGGGGAGTGATAGGACTGAGATCTGCACCTCTACATACAGGGGAGTCACAGGATTGAGATCTACACCTCTACATACAGGGGAGTGATAGGACTGAGATCTGCACCTCTACATACAGGGGAGTCACAGGACTGAGATCTACACCTCTACATACAGGGGAGTGATAGGACTGAGATCTGCACCTCTACATACAGGGGAGTCACAGGACTGAGATCTACACCTCTACATACAGGGGAGTCATAGGACTGAGATCTGCACCTCTACATACAGGGGAGTCATAGGACTGAGATCTGCACCTCTACATACAGGGGAGTCACAGGACTGAGATCTACACCTCTACATACAGGGGAGTGATAGGACTGAGATCTGCACCTCTACATACAGGGGAGTCACAGGACTGAGATCTACACCTCTACATACAGGGGAGTCATAGGACTGAGATCTGCACCTCTACATACAGGGGAGTCACAGGACTGAGATCTACACCTCTACATACAGGGGAGTCATAGGACTGAGATCTACACCTCTACATACAGGGGAGTCATAGGACTGAGATCTGCACCTCTACATACAGGGGAGTCACAGGACTGAGATCTACACCTCTACATACAGGGGAGTGATAGGACTGAGATCTGCACCTCTACATACAGGGGAGTCACAGGACTGAGATCTACACCTCTACATACAGGGGAGTGATAGGACTGAGATCTGCACCTCTACATACAGGGGAGTCATAGGACTGAGATCTAGACCTCTACATACAGGGGAGTCAAAGGACTGAGATCTACACCTCTACATACAGGGGTGTCATAGGACTGAGATCTACACCTCTACATACAGGGGAGTGATAGGACTGAGATCTACACCTCTACATACAAGGGAGTCATAGGACTGAGATCTGCACCTCTACATACAGGGGAGTCACAGGACTGAGATCTACACCTCTACATACAAGGGAGTCATAGGACTGAGATCTACACCTCTACATACAGGGGAGTGATAGGACTGAGATCTGCACCTCTACATACAGGGGAGTCATAGGACTGAGATCTACACCTCTACATACAAGGGAGTCATAGGACTGAGATCTACACCTCTACATACAGGGGAGTGATAGGACTGAGATCTGCACCTCTACATACAGGGGAGTCATAGGACTGAGATCTACACCTCTACATACAGGGGAGTCATAGGACTGAGATCTACACCTCTACATACAGGGGAGTCATAGGACCGATATCTACACCTCTACATACAGGGGAGTCATAGGACTGAGATCTACACCTCTACATACAGGGGAGTCACAGGACTGAGATCTACACCTCTACATACAGGGGAGTGATAGGATTGAGATCTGCACCTCTACATACAGGGGAGTGATAGGACTGAGATCTACACCTCTACATACAGGGGAGTCATAGGACTGAGATCTCCACCTCTACATACAGGGGAGTCATAGGACTGAGATCTGCACCTCTACATACAGGGGAGTGATAGGACTGAGATCTACACCTCTACATACAGGGAAGTCATAGCACTGAGATCTACACCTCTACATACAGGGGAGTTATAGGACTGAGATCTGCACCTCTACATACAGGGGAGTCATAGGACTGAGATCTTCACCTCTACATACAGGGGAGTGATAGGACTGAGATCTACACCTCTACATACAGGGGAGTCATAGGACTGAGATCTACACCTCTACATACAGGGGAGTGATAGGACTGAGATCTTCACCTCTACATACAGGGGAGTGATAGGACTGAGATCTACACCTCTACATACAGGGGAGTCATAGGACTGAGATCTACACCTCTACATACAGGGGAGTCATAGGACTGAGATCTACACCTCTACATACAGGGGAGTGATAGGACTGAGATCTGCACCTCTACATACAGGGGAGTGATAGGACTGAGATCTACACCTCTACATACAGGGGAGTCACAGGACTGAGATCTACACCTCTACATACAGGGGAGTGATAGGACTGAGATCTACACCTCTACATACAGGGGAGTCATAGGACTGAGATCTACACCTCTACATAGAGGGGAGTCATAGGACTGAGATCTACACCTCTACATACAGGGGCGTCATAGGACTGAGATCTGCACCTCTACATGCAGGGGAGTCACAGGACTGAGATCTACACCTCTACATACAGGGGAGTCATAGGACTGAGATCTGCACCTCTACATACATGGGAGTCATAGAACTGAGATCTACACCTCTACATACAGGGGAGTCACAGGACTGAGATCTACACCTCTACATACAAGGGAGTCATAGGACTGAGATCTACACCTCTACATACAGGGGAGTCATAGGACTGAGATCTACACCTCTACATACAGGGGAGTCATAGGACTGAGATCTACACCTCTACATACAGGGGAGTCATAGGACTGAGATCTACACCTCTACATACAGGGGTGTCACAGGACTGAGATCTGCACCTCTACATACAGGGGAGTCACAGGACTGAGATATGCACCTCTACATACAGGGGAGTCACAGGACTGAGATCTGCACCTCTACATACAGGGGTGTCACAGGACTGAGATCTGCACCTCTACATACAGGGGAGTCACAGGACTGAGATATGCACCTCTACATACAGGGGAGTCACAGGACTGAGATCTGCACCTCTACATACAGGGGAGTGATAGGACTGAGATCTACACCTCTACATACAGGGGAGTCACAGGACTGAGATCTGCACCTCTACATACAGGGGAGTGATAGGACTGAGATCTGCACCTCTACATACAGGGGAGTCATAGGACTGAGATCTACACCTCTACATACAGGGGCGTCATAGGACTGAGATCTACACCTCTACATACAGGGGAGTCATAGGACTGAGATCTGCACCTCTACATACAGGGGCGTCATAGGACTGAGATCTACACCTCTACATACAGGGGAGTGATAGGACTGAGATCTGCACCTCTACATACAGGGGAGTCACAGGACTGAGATCTGCACCTCTACATACAGGGGAGTCACAGGACTGAGATCTACACCTCTACATACAGGGGAGTCATAGAACTGAGATCTACACCTCTACATACAGGGGAGTCACAGGACTGAGATCTGCACCTCTACATACAGGGGAGTGATAGGACTGAGATCTGCACCTCTACATACAGGGGAGTCACAGGACTGAGATCTGCACCTCTACATACAGGGGAGTCATAGGACTGAGATCTGCACCTCTACATACAGGGGAGTCATAGGACTGAGATCTGCACCTCTACATACAGGGGAGTGATAGGACTGAGATCTGCACCTCTACATACAGGGGAGTCACAGGACTGAGATCTGCACCTCTACATACAGGGGAGTCATAGGACTGAGATCTGCACCTCTACATACAGGGGAGTGATAGGACTGAGATCTGCACCTCTACATACAGGGGAGTCACAGGACTGAGATCTACACCTCTACATACAGGGGAGTCACAGGACTGAGATCTACACCTCTACATACAGGGGAGTCATAGGACTGAGATCTGCACCTCTACATACAGGGGGGTGATAGGACTGAGATCTACACCTCTACATACAGGGGAGTCATAGGACTGAGATCTGAACCTCTACATACAGGGGGGTGATAGGACTGAGATCTACACCTCTACATACAGGGGAGTCATAGGACTGAGATCTACACCTCTACATACAGGGGAGTCACAGGACTGAGATCTGCACCTCTACATACAGGGGAGTCATAGGACTGAGATCTACACCTCTACATACAGGGGAGTCACAGGACTGAGATCTACACCTCTACATACAGGGGAGTCATAGGACTGAGATCTGCACCTCTACATACAGGGGAGTCATAGGACTGAGATCTGCACCTCTACATACAGGGAAGTGATAGGACTGAGATCTGCACCTCTACATACAGGGGAGTGATAGGACTGAGATCTACACCTCTACATACAGGGGGGTGATAGGACTGAGATCTACACCTCTACATACAGGGAAGTGATAGGACTGAGATCTGAACCTCTACATACAGGGGGGTGATAGGACTGAGATCTACACCTCTACATACAGGGGAGTCATAGGACTGAGATCTGCACCTCTACATACAGGGAAGTGATAGGACTGAGATCTGCACCTCTACATACAGGGGAGTGATAGGACTGAGATCTGCACCTCTACATACAGGGGGGTGATAGGACTGAGATCTACACCTCTACATACAGGGAAGTGATAGGACTGAGATCTGAACCTCTACATACAGGGGGGTGATAGGACTGAGATCTACACCTCTACATACAGGGGAGTCATAGGACTGAGATCTGCACCTCTACATACAGGGGAGTCATAGGACTGAGATCTGCACCTCTACATACAGGGGAGTCATAGGACTGAGATCTGCACCTCTACATACAGGGGAGTGATAGGACTGAGATCTGCACCTCTACATACAGGGGAGTCATAGGACTGAGATCTGCACCTCTACATACAGGGGAGTGATAGGACTGAGATCTGCACCTCTACATACATGGGAGTCATAGGACTGAGATCTACACCTCTACATACAGGGGAGTCATAGGACTGAGATCTGCACCTCTACATACAGGGGAGTGATAGGACTGAGATCTGCACCTCTACATACAGGGGAGTCATAGGACTGAGATCTGCACCTCTACATACAGTGGAGTCATAGGACTGAGATCTACACCTCTACATACAGGGGAGTCACAGGACTGAGATCTGCACCTCTACATACAGTGGAGTCATAGGACTGAGATCTGCACCTCTACATACAGGGGAGTGATAGGACTGAGATCTGCACCTCTACATACAGGGGAGTCATAGGACTGAGATCTGCACCTCTACATACAGGGGAGTCATAGGACTGAGATCTGCACCTCTAAATACAGGGGAGTCATAGGACTGAGATCTACACCTCTACATACAGGGGAGTCATAGGACTGAGATCTGCACCTCTACATACAGGGGAGTCATAGGACTGAGATCTGCACCTCTACATACAGGGAAGTGATAGGACTGAGATCTTCACCTCTACATACAGGGGAGTCATAGGACTGAGATCTACACCTCTACATACAGGGGAGTCATAGGACTGAGATCTACACCTCTACATACAGGGGAGTCATAGGACTGAGATCTACACCTCTACATACAGGGGAGTCATAGGACTGAGATCTGCACCTCTACATACAGGGGAGTCATAGGACTGAGATCTGCACCTCTACATACAGGGGAGTCATAGGACTGAGATCTACACCTCTACATACAGGGGAGTCATAGGACTGAGATCTGCACCTCTACATACAGGGGAGTGATAGGACTGAGATCTACACCTCTACATACAGGGGAGTCATAGGACTGAGATCTGCACCTCTACATACTGGGGAGTCATAGGACTGAGATCTGCGCCTCTACATACAGGGGAGTGATAGGACTGAGATCTGCACCTCTACATACAGGGGAGTGATAGGACTGAGATCTACACCTCTACATACAGGGGAGTCACAGGACTGAGATCTACACCTCTACATACAGGGGAGTCATAGGACTGAGATCTGCACCTCTACATACAGGGGAGTCATAGGACTGAGATCTACACCTCTACATACAGGGGCGTCATAGGACTGAGATCTGCACCTCTACATACAGGGGAGTGATAGGACTGAGATCTACACCTCTACATACAGGGGAGTGATAGGACTGAGATCTACACCTCTACATACAGGGGAGTCATAGGACTGAGATCTACACCTCTACATACAGGGGAGTGATAGGACTGAGATCTACACCTCTACATACAGGGGAGTCACAGGACTGAGATCTACACCTCTACATACAGGGGAGTGATAGGACTGAGATCTGCGCCTCTACATACAGGGGAGTGATAGGACTGAGATCTACACCTCTACATACAGGGGAGTCATAGGACTGAGATCTACACCTCTACATACAGGGGAGTGATAGGACTGAGATCTGCGCCTCTACATACAGGGGAGTCATAGGACTGAGATCTACACCTCTACATACAGGGGAGTCATAGGACTGAGATCTACACCTCTACATACAGGGGAATCATAGGACTGAGATCTGCGCCTCTACATACAGGGGAGTCATAGGACTGAGATCTGCACCTCTACATACAGGTGAGTCATAGGACTGAGATCTGCGCCTCTACATACAGGGGAGTCATAGGACTGAGATCTGCGCCTCTACATACAGGGGAATCATAGGACTGAGATCTGCACCTCTACATACAGGGGAGTCATAGGACTGAGATCTGCACCTCTACATACAGGTGAGTCATAGGACCGAGATCTGTGCCTCTACATACAGGGGATTGATAGGACTGAGATCTGCGCCTCTACATACAGGGGAGTGATAGGACTGAGATCTGCGCCTCTACATACAGGGGAGTGATAGGACTGAGATCTACACCTCTACATACAGGGGAGTCATAGGACTGAGATCTGCACCTCTACATACAGGGGAGTCATAGGACTGAGATCTGCACCTCTACATACAGGGGAGTCATAGGACTGAGATCTACACTTCTACATACAGGGGAGTCACAGGACTGAGATCTACACCTCTACATACAGGGGAGTCATAGGACTGAGATCTACACCTCTACATACAGGGGAGTCATAGGACTGAGATCTACACCTCTACATACAGGGGAGTCACAGGACTGAGATCTACACCTCTACATACAGGGGACTCATAGGACTGAGATCTGCACCTCTACATACAGGGGAGTCACAGGACTGAGATCTACACCTCTACATACAGGGGAGTGATAGGACTGAGATCTACACCTCTACATACAGGGGAGTCATAGGACTGAGATCTGCACCTCTACATACAGGTGAGTGATAGGACTGAGATCTGCACCTCTACATACAGGGGAGTCATAGGACTGAGATCTACACCTCTACATACAGGGGAGTCACAGGACTGAGATCTACACCTCTACATACAGGGGACTCATAGGACTGAGATCTGCACCTCTACATACAGGGGAGTCATAGGACTGAGATCTGCACCTCTACATACAGGGGAGTCACAGGACTGAGATCTGCACCTCTACATACAGGGGAGTCATAGGACTGAGATCTACACCTCTACATACAGGGGAGTCACAGGACTGAGATCTACACCTCTACATACAGGGGAGTGATAGGACTGAGATCTGCAACTCTACATACAGGGGAGTCACAGGACTGAGATCTACACCTCTACATACAGGGGAGTGATAGGACTGAGAACTACACCTCTACATACAGGGGAGTCATAGGACTGAGATCTACACCTCTACATACAGGGGAGTCATAGGACTGAGATCTGCACCTCTACATACAGGGGAGTCATAGGACTGAGATCTACACCTCTACATACAGGGGAGTCACAGGACTGAGATCTACACCTCTACATACAGGGGAGTCATAGGACTGAGAACTACACCTCTACATACAGGGGAGTCATAGGACTGAGAACTACACCTCTACATACAGGGGAGTCATAGGACTGAGATCTACACCTCTACATACAGGGGAGTCACAGGACTGAGATCTACACCTCTACATACAGGGGAGTCATAAGACTGAGATCTGCACCTCTACATACAGGGGAGTCATAGGACTGAGATCTGCACCTCTACATACAGGGGAGTCATAGGACTGAGATCTGCACCTCTACATACAGGGGAGTCATAGGACTGAGATCTACACCTCTACATACAGGGGAGTCACAGGACTGAGATCTACACCTCTACATACAGGGGAGTCACAGGACTGAGATCTGCACCTCTACATACAGGTGAGTGATAGGACTGAGATCTGCACCTCTACATACAGGGGAGTCATAGGACTGAGATCTACACCTCTACATACAGGGGACTCATAGGACTGAGATCTGCACCTCTACATACAGGGGAGTCATAGGACTGAGATTTGCACCTCTACATACAGGGGAGTCACAGGACTGAGATCTGCACCTCTACATACAGGGGAGTCATAGGACTGAGATCTACACCTCTACATACAGGGGACTCATAGGACTGAGATCTACACCTCTACATACAGGGGAGTGATAGGACTGAGATCTGCACCTCTACATACAGGGGAGTCATAGGACTGAGATCTGCACCTCTACATACAGGGGAGTCACAGGACTGAGATCTACACCTCTACATACAGGGGAGTCATAGGACTGAGATCTACACCTCTACATACAGGGGAGTCATAGGACTGAGATCTGCACCTCTACATACAGGGGAGTCACAGGACTGAGATCTGCACCTCTACATACAGGGGAGTCACAGGACTGAGATCTACACCTCTACATACAGGGGAGTCATAGGACTGAGATCTGCACCTCTACATACAGGGGAGTCATAGGACTGAGATCTGCACCTCTACATACAGGGGAGTCATAGGACTGAGATCTACACCTCTACATACAGGGGACTCATAGGACTGAGATCTGCACCTCTACATACAGGGGAGTCATAGGACTGAGATCTGCACCTCTACATACAGGGGAGTCACAGGACTGAGATCTGCACCTCTACATACAGGGGAGTCACAGGACTGAGATCTACACCTCTACATACAGGGGAGTCATAGGACTGAGATCTACACCTCTACATACAGGGGAGTCACAGGACTGAGATCTGCACCTCTACATACAGGGGAGTCACAGGACTGAGATCTGCACCTCTACATACAGGGGAGTCACAGGACTGAGATCTGCACCTCTACATACAGGGGAGTCACAGGACTGAGATCTGCAACTCTACATACAGGGGAGTGAGAGGACTGAGATCTGCACCTCTACATACAGGGGAGTCACAGGACTGAGATCTGCACCTCTACATACAGGGGAGTGATAGGACTGAGATCTCCACCTCTACATACAGGGGAGTCATAGGACTGAGATCTGCACCTCTACATACAGGGGAGTCATAGGACTGAGATCTGCACCTCTACATACAGGGGAGTGATAGGACTGAGATCTACACCTCTACATACAGGGGAGTCATAGGACTGAGATCTGCACCTCTACATACAGGGGAGTCACAGGACTGAGATCTGCACCTCTACATACAGGGGAGTCATAGGACTGAGATCTGCACCTCTACATACAGGGGAGTGATAGGACTGAGATCTGCACCTCTACATACAGGGGAGTGATAGGACTGAGATCTACACCTCTACATACAGGGGAGTCACAGGACTGAGATCTACACCTCTACATACAGGGGAGTCACAGGACTGAGATCTGCACCTCTACATACAGGGGAGTCATAGGACTGAGATCTACACCTCTACATACAGGGGAGTGATAGGACTGAGATCTGCACCTCTACATACAGGGGAGTGATAGGACTGAGATCTACACCTCTACATACAGGGGAGTCATAGGACTGAGATCTACACCTCTACATACAGGGGAGTGATAGGACTGAGATCTGCACCTCTACATACAGGGGAGTCACAGGACTGAGATCTACACCTCTACATACAGCGGAGTCATAGGACTGAGATCTACACCTCTACATACAGGGGAGTCATAGGACTGAGATCTACACCTTTACATACACGGGAGTGATAGGACTGAGATCTACACCTCTACATACAGGTGAGTGATAGGACTGAGATCTACACCTCTACATACAGGGGAGTCACAGGACTGAGATCTACACCTCTACATACAGGGTAGTGATAGGACTGAGATCTACACCTCTACATACAGGGGAGTGATAGGACTGAGATCTACACCTCAACATACAGGGGAGTCATAGGACTGAGATCTACACCTCTACATACAGGGGAGTCATAGGACTGAGATCTACACCTCTACATACAGGGGAGGGATAGGACTGAGATCTGCACCTCTACATACAGGGGAGTCATAGGACTGAGATCTACACCTCTACATACAGGGGAGTGATAGGACTGAGATCTACACCTCAATATACAGGGGAGTCATAGGACTGAGATCTGCACCTCTACATACAGGGGAGTCATAGGACTGAGATCTGCACCTCTACATACAGGTGAGTGATAGGACTGAGATCTACACCTCTACATACAGGGGAGTCATAGGACTGAGATCTACACCTCTACATACAGGGGAGTGATAGGACTGAGATCTACACCTCAACATACAGGGGAGTCATAGGACTGAGATTTGCACCTCTACATACAGGGGAGTCACAGGACTGAGATCTACACCTCTACATACAGGGGAGTCATAGGACTGAGATCTACACCTCTACATACAGGGGAGTCATAGGACTGAGATCTGCACCTCTACATACAGGGGAGTGATAGGACTGAGATCTACACCTCTACATACAGGGGAGTCATAGGACTGAGATCTACACCTCTACATACAGGGGAGTGATAGGACTGAGATCTACACCTCAACATACAGGGGAGTCATAGGACTGAGATCTGCACCTCTACATACAGGGGAGTGATAGGACTGAGATCTACACCTCAACATACAGAGGAGTCACAGGACTGAGATCTGCACCTCTACATACAGGTGAGTGATAGGACTGAGATCTACACCTCTACATACAGGGGAGTCATAGGACTGAGATCTACACCTCTACATACAGGGGAGTCATAGGACTGAGATCTGCACCTCTACATACAGGTGAGTGATAGGACTGAGATCTACACCTCTACATACAGGGTAGTGATAGGACTGAGATCTACACTTCTACATACAGGGGAGTGATAGGACTGAGATCTACACCTCTACATACAGGGGAGTCATAGGACTGAGATCTGCACCTCTACATACAGGGGAGTCACAGGACTGAGATCTACACCTCTACATAGAGGGGAGTCATAGGACTGAGATCTGCACCTCTACATACAGGGGAGTGATAGGACTGAGATCTGCACCTCTACATACAGGGGAGTGATAGGACTGAGATCTGCACCTCTACATACAGGGGAGTCATAGGACTGAGATCTGCACCTCTACATACAGGGGAGTCACAGGACTGAGATCTACACTTCTACATACAGGGGAGACACAGGACTGAGATCTACACCTCTACATACAGGGGAGTCATAGGACTGAGATCTACACCTCTACATACAGGGGAGTGATAGGACTGAGATCTGCACCTCTACATTCAGGGGAGTCATAGGACTGAGATCTGCACCTCTACATACAGGTGAGTGATAGGACTGAGATCTGCACCTCTACATACAGAGGAGTGATAGGACTGAGATCTGCACCTCTACATACAGGGGAGTGATAGGACTGAGATCTACACCTCTACATACAGGGGAGTCATAGGACTGAGATCTACACCTCTACATACAGGGGCGTCATAGGACTGAGATCTGCACCTCTACATACAGGGGAGTCATAGGACTGAGATCTATACCTCTACATACAGGGGAGTGATAGGACTGAGATCTGCACCTCTACATACAGAGGAGTCATAGGACTGAGATCTGCACCTCTACATACAGGGGAGTGATAGGACTGAGATCTGCACCTCTACATACAGGTGAGTGATAGGACTGAGATCTGCACCTCTACATACAGGGGAGTGATAGGACTGAGATCTACACCTCTACATACAGGGGTGTCATAGGACTGAGATCTGCACCTCTACATACAGGGGTGTCATAGGACTGAGATCTGCACCTCTACATACAGGGGAGTCATAGGACTGAGATCTGCACCTCTACATACAGGGGAGTGATAGGACTGAGATCTGCACCTCTACATACAGGGGAGTGATAGGACTGATATCTACACCTCTACATAGAGGGGAGTGATAGGACTGAGATCTACACCTCTACATACAGGGGACTGATAGGACTGAGATCTACACCTCTACATACAGGGGACTGATAGGACTGAGATCTGCACCTCTACATACAGGGGAGTCATAGGACTGAGATCTACACCTCTACATACAGGGGAGTGATAGGACTGAGATTGCACCTCTACATACAGGGGAGTGATAGGACTGAGATCTACACCTCTACATACAGGGGAGTCATAGGACTGAGATCTGCACCTCTGCATACAGGGGAGTCACAGGACTGAGATCTACACCTCTACATACAGGGGAGTAATAGGACTGAGATCTGCACCTCTACATACAGGGGAGTCACAGGACTGAGATCTACACCTCTACATACAGGGGAGTAATAGGACTGAGATCTGCACCTCTACATACAGGGGAGTCATAGGACTGAGATCTGCACCTCTACATACAGGGGAGTCATAGGACTGAGATCTGCACCTCTGCATACAGGGGAGTCACAGGACTGAGATCTACACCTCTACATACAGGGTAGTGATAGGACTGAGATCTACACCTCTACATACAGGGGAGTGATAGGACTGAGATCTACACCTCTACATACAGGGGAGTCATAGGACTGAGATCTACACCTCTACATACAGGGGAGTCACAGGACTGAGATCTACACCTCTACATACAGGGGAGTCATAGCACTGAGATCTGCACCTCTACATACAGGGGAGTCACAGGACTGAGATCTGCACCTCTACATACAGGGGAGTGATAGGACTGAGATCTACACCTCTACATACAGGGGAGTCATAGGACTGAGATCTACACCTCTACATACAGGGAAGTCATAGGACTGAGATCTACACCTCTACATACAGGTGAGTGATAGGACTGAGATCTACACCTCTGCATACAGGGGAGTCATAGGACTGAGATCTACACCTCTACATACAAGGGAGTCATAGGACTGAGATCTACACCTCTACATACAGGGGAGTCACAGGACTGAGATCTACACCTCTACATACAGGGGAGTAATAGGACTGAGATCTGCACCTCTACATACAGGGGAGTCATAGGACTGAGATCTGCACCTCTACATACAGGGGAGTCATAGGACTGAGATCTGCACCTCTGCATACAGGGGAGTCACAGGACTGAGATCTACACCTCTACATACAGGGTAGTGATAGGACTGAGATCTACACCTCTACATACAGGGGAGTGATAGGACTGAGATCTACACCTCTACATACAGGGGAGTCATAGGACTGAGATCTACACCTCTACATACAGGGGAGTCACAGGACTGAGATCTACACCTCTACATACAGGGGAGTCATAGGACTGAGATCTGCACCTCTACATACAGGGGAGTCACAGGACTGAGATCTGCATCTCTACATACAGGGGAGTGATAGGACTGAGATCTACACCTCTACATACAGGGGAGTCATAGGACTGAGATCTACACCTCTACATACAGGGAAGTCATAGGACTGAGATCTACACCTCTACATACAGGTGAGTGATAGGACTGAGATCTACACCTCTGCATACAGGGGAGTCATAGGACTGAGATCTACACCTCTACATACAAGGGAGTCATAGGACTGAGATCTACACCTCTACATACAGGGGAGTCACAGGACTGAGATCTACACCTCTACATACAGTGGAGTCACAGGACTGAGATCTACACCTCTACATACAGGGGAGTCATAGGATTGAGATCTACACCTCTACATACAGGGGAGTCACAGGACTGAGATCTGCACCTCTACATACAGGGGAGTGATAGGACTGAGATCTACACCTCTACATACAGGGGAGTCATAGGACTGAGATCTACACCTCTACATACAGGGGGGTCATAGGACTGAGATCTACACCTCTACATACAGGGGAGTCATAGGACTGAGATCTGCACCTCTACATACAGGGGAGTGATAGGACTGAGATCTACACCTCTACATACAGGGGAGTGATAGGACTGAGATCTACACCTCTACATACAGGGGAGTCGTAGGACTGAGATCTGCACCTCTACATACAGGGGAGTGATAGGACTGAGATCTACACCTCTACATACAGTAGAGTCGTAGGACTGAGATCTACACCTCTACATACAGGGGAGTCACAGGACTGAGATCTGCACCTCTACATACAGGGGAGTCACAGGACTGAGATCTGCACCTCTACATACAGGGGAGTCACAGGACTGAGATCTACACCTCTACATACAGGGGAGTCACAGGACTGAGATCTACACCTCTACATACAGGGGAGTCATAGGACTGAGATCTACACCTCTACATACAGGGGAGTCATAGGACTGAGATCTACACCTCTACATACAGGGGAGTCATAGGACTGAGATCTACACCTCTACATACAGGGGAGTCACAGGACTGAGATCTACACCTCTACATACAGGGGAGTCATAGGACTGAGATCTACACCTCTACATACAGGGGAGTCACAGGACTGAGATCTACACCTCTACATACAGGGGAGTCACAGGACTGAGATCTGCACTTCTACATACAGGGGAGTCACAGGACTGAGATCTACACCTCTACATACAGGGGAGTCGTAGGACTGAGATCTACACCTCTACATACAGGGGAGTCACAGGACTGAGATTTACACCTCTACAGACAGGGGAGTCATAGGACTGAGATCTGCACTTCTACATACAGGGGAGTCACAGGACTGAGATTTACACCTCTACATACAGGCGAGTCATAGGACTGAGATCTGCACCTCTACATACAGGGGAGTGATAGGACTGAGATCTGCACCTCTACATACAGGGGAGTCACAAGACTGAGATTTACACCTCTACATACAGGGGAGTCATAGGACTGAGATCTGCACTTCTACATACAGGGGAGTCACAGGACTGAGATTTACACCTCTACATACAGGGGAGTCATAGGACTGAGATCTGCACCTCTACATACAGGGGAGTCATAGGACTGAGATCTGCACCTCTACATACAGGGGAGTCACAGGACTGAGATCTACACCTCTACATACAGGGTAGTGATAGGACTGAGATCTACACCTCTACATACAGGGGTGTCATAGGACTGAGATCTGCACCTCTACATAAAGGGGAGTGATAGGACTGAGATCTACACCTCTACATACAGGGTAGTGATAGGACTGAGATCTACACCTCTACATACAGGGGAGTCATAGGACTGAGATCTACACCTCTACATACAGGGGAGTGATAGGACTGAGATCTGCACCTCTACATACAGGGGAGTCATAGGACTGAGATCTGCACCTCTACATACAGGGGAGTCATAGGACTGAGATCTACACCTCTACATACAGGGGAGTGATAGGACTGAGATCTACACCTCTACATACAGGGGTGTCATAGGACTGAGATCTACACCTCTACATACAGGGGAGTCATAGGACTGAGATCTGCACCTCTACATACAGGGGAGTCATAGGACTGAGATCTGCACCTCTACATACAGGGGAGTCACAGGACTGAGATCTGCACCTCTACATACAGGGGAGTCATAGGACTGAGATCTGCACCTCTACATACAGGGGAGTCACAGGACTGAGATCTGCACCTCTACATAGAGGGGAGTCATAGGACTGAGATCTGCACCTCTACATACAGGGGAGTCATAGGACTGAGATCTGCACCTCTACATACAGGGGAGTCACAGGACTGAGATCTGCACCTCTACATACAGGGGAGTCATAGGACTGAGATCTACACCTCTACATACAGGGGAGTGATAGGACTGAGATCTGCACCTCTACATACAGGGGAGTGATAGGACTGAGATCTGCACCTCTACATACAGGGGAGTGATAGGACTGAGATCTACACCTCTACATACAGGGGAGTGATAGGACTGAGATCTGCACCTCTACATACAGGGGAGTCATAGGACTGAGATCTGCACCTCTACATACAGGGGAGTCATAGGACTGAGATCTACACCTCTACATACAGGGGAGTGATAGGACTGAGATCTACACCTCTACATACAGGGGTGTCATAGGACTGAGATCTACACCTCTACATACAGGGGAGTCATAGGACTGAGATCTGCACCTCTACATACAGGGGAGTCATAGGACTGAGATCTGCACCTCTACATACAGGGGAGTCACAGGACTGAGATCTGCACCTCTACATACAGGGGAGTCATAGGACTGAGATCTGCACCTCTACATACAGGGGAGTCACAGGACTGAGATCTGCACCTCTACATAGAGGGGAGTCATAGGACTGAGATCTGCACCTCTACATACAGGGGAGTCATAGGACTGAGATCTGCACCTCTACATACAGGGGAGTCACAGGACTGAGATCTGCACCTCTACATACAGGGGAGTCATAGGACTGAGATCTACACCTCTACATACAGGGGAGTGATAGGACTGAGATCTGCACCTCTACATACAGGGGAGTGATAGGACTGAGATCTGCACCTCTACATACAGGGGAGTGATAGGACTGAGATCTACACCTCTACATACAGGGGAGTCATAGGACTGAGATCTGCACCTCTACATACAGGGGAGTCATAGGACTGAGATCTACACCTCTACATACAGGGGAGTCATAGGACTGAGATCTACACCTCTACATACAGGGGAGTCACAGGACTGAGATCTGCACCTCTACATACAGGGGAGTGATAGGACTGAGATCTACACCTCTACATACAGGGGAGTCATAGGACTGAGATCTACACCTCTACATACAGGGGAGTCATAGGACTGAGATCTACACCTCTACATACAGGGGAGTGATAGGACTGAGATCTACACCTCTACATACAGGGGAGTCATAGGACTGAGATCTACACCTCTACATACAGGGGAGTCATAGGACTGAGATCTGCACCTCTACATACAGGGGAGTCATAGGACTGAGATCTACACCTCTACATACAGGGGAGTCATAGGACTGAGATCTGCACCTCTACATACAGGGGAGTCATAGGACTGAGATCTACACCTCTACATACAGGGGAGTCATAGGACTGAGATCTGCACCTCTACATACAGGGGAGTCATAGGACTGAGATCTACACCTCTACATACAGGGGAGTCATAGGACTGAGATCTACACCTCTACATACAGGGGAGTCATAGGACTGAGATCTGCACCTCTACATACAGGGGAGTCATAGGACTGAGATCTACACCTCTACATACAGGGGAGTCATAGGACTGAGATCTGCACCTCTACATACAGGGGAGTCATAGGACTGAGATCTACACCTCTACATACAAGGGAGTCATAGGACTGAGATCTACACCTCTACATACAGGGGAGTCACAGGACTGAGATCTACACCTCTACATACAGTGGAGTCACAGGACTGAGATCTACACCTCTACATACAGGGGAGTCATAGGACTGAGATCTACACCTCTACATACAGGGGAGTCATAGGATTGAGATCTACACCTCTACATACAGGGGAGTCACAGGACTGAGATCTGCACCTCTACATACAGGGGAGTGATAGGACTGAGATCTACACCTCTACATACAGGGGAGTCATAGGACTGAGATCTACACCTCTACATACAGGGGGGTCATAGGACTGAGATCTACACCTCTACATACAGGGGAGTCATAGGACTGAGATCTGCACCTCTACATACAGGGGAGTGATAGGACTGAGATCTACACCTCTACATACAGGGGAGTGATAGGACTGAGATCTACACCTCTACATACAGGGGAGTCGTAGGACTGAGATCTGCACCTCTACATACAGGGGAGTGATAGGACTGAGATCTACACCTCTACATACAGTAGAGTCGTAGGACTGAGATCTACACCTCTACATACAGGGGAGTCACAGGACTGAGATCTGCACCTCTACATACAGGGGAGTCACAGGACTGAGATCTGCACCTCTACATACAGGGGAGTCACAGGACTGAGATCTACACCTCTACATACAGGGGAGTCACAGGACTGAGATCTACACCTCTACATACAGGGGAGTCATAGGACTGAGATCTACACCTCTACATACAGGGGAGTCATAGGACTGAGATCTACACCTCTACATACAGGGGAGTCATAGGACTGAGATCTACACCTCTACATACAGGGGAGTCACAGGACTGAGATCTACACCTCTACATACAGGGGAGTCATAGGACTGAGATCTACACCTCTACATACAGGGGAGTCACAGGACTGAGATCTACACCTCTACATACAGGGGAGTCACAGGACTGAGATCTGCACTTCTACATACAGGGGAGTCACAGGACTGAGATCTACACCTCTACATACAGGGGAGTCGTAGGACTGAGATCTACACCTCTACATACAGGGGAGTCACAGGACTGAGATTTACACCTCTACAGACAGGGGAGTCATAGGACTGAGATCTGCACTTCTACATACAGGGGAGTCACAGGACTGAGATTTACACCTCTACATACAGGCGAGTCATAGGACTGAGATCTGCACCTCTACATACAGGGGAGTGATAGGACTGAGATCTGCACCTCTACATACAGGGGAGTCACAAGACTGAGATTTACACCTCTACATACAGGGGAGTCATAGGACTGAGATCTGCACTTCTACATACAGGGGAGTCACAGGACTGAGATTTACACCTCTACATACAGGGGAGTCATAGGACTGAGATCTGCACCTCTACATACAGGGGAGTGATAGGACTGAGATCTGCACCTCTACATACAGGGGAGTCATAGGACTGAGATCTGCACCTCTACATACAGGGTAGTGATAGGACTGAGATCTACACCTCTACATACAGGGGTGTCATAGGACTGAGATCTGCACCTCTACATAAAGGGGAGTGATAGGACTGAGATCTACACCTCTACATACAGGGTAGTGATAGGACTGAGATCTACACCTCTACATACAGGGGAGTCATAGGACTGAGATCTACACCTCTACATACAGGGGAGTGATAGGACTGAGATCTGCACCTCTACATACAGGGGAGTCATAGGACTGAGATCTGCACCTCTACATACAGGGGAGTCATAGGACTGAGATCTACACCTCTACATACAGGGGAGTGATAGGACTGAGATCTACACCTCTACATACAGGGGTGTCATAGGACTGAGATCTACACCTCTACATACAGGGGAGTCATAGGACTGAGATCTGCACCTCTACATACAGGGGAGTCATAGGACTGAGATCTGCACCTCTACATACAGGGGAGTCACAGGACTGAGATCTGCACCTCTACATACAGGGGAGTCATAGGACTGAGATCTGCACCTCTACATACAGGGGAGTCACAGGACTGAGATCTGCACCTCTACATAGAGGGGAGTCATAGGACTGAGATCTGCACCTCTACATACAGGGGAGTCATAGGACTGAGATCTGCACCTCTACATACAGGGGAGTCACAGGACTGAGATCTGCACCTCTACATACAGGGGAGTCATAGGACTGAGATCTACACCTCTACATACAGGGGAGTGATAGGACTGAGATCTGCACCTCTACATACAGGGGAGTGATAGGACTGAGATCTGCACCTCTACATACAGGGGAGTGATAGGACTGAGATCTACACCTCTACATACAGGGGAGTGATAGGACTGAGATCTGCACCTCTACATACAGGGGAGTCATAGGACTGAGATCTGCACCTCTACATACAGGGGAGTCATAGGACTGAGATCTACACCTCTACATACAGGGGAGTGATAGGACTGAGATCTACACCTCTACATACAGGGGTGTCATAGGACTGAGATCTACACCTCTACATACAGGGGAGTCATAGGACTGAGATCTGCACCTCTACATACAGGGGAGTCATAGGACTGAGATCTGCACCTCTACATACAGGGGAGTCACAGGACTGAGATCTGCACCTCTACATACAGGGGAGTCATAGGACTGAGATCTGCACCTCTACATACAGGGGAGTCACAGGACTGAGATCTACACCTCTACATAGAGGGGAGTCATAGGACTGAGATCTGCACCTCTACATACAGGGGAGTCATAGGACTGAGATCTGCACCTCTACATACAGGGGAGTCACAGGACTGAGATCTGCACCTCTACATACAGGGGAGTCATAGGACTGAGATCTACACCTCTACATACAGGGGAGTGATAGGACTGAGATCTGCACCTCTACATACAGGGGAGTGATAGGACTGAGATCTGCACCTCTACATACAGGGGAGTGATAGGACTGAGATCTACACCTCTACATACAGGGGAGTCATAGGACTGAGATCTGCACCTCTACATACAGGGGAGTCATAGGACTGAGATCTACACCTCTACATACAGGGGAGTCATAGGACTGAGATCTACACCTCTACATACAGGGGAGTCACAGGACTGAGATCTGCACCTCTACATACAGGGGAGTCATAGGACTGAGATCTACACCTCTACATACAGGGGAGTCATAGGACTGAGATCTACACCTCTACATACAGGGGAGTCATAGGACTGAGATCTACACCTCTACATACAGGGGAGTGATAGGACTGAGATCTACACCTCTACATACAGGGGAGTCATAGGACTGAGATCTACACCTCTACATACAGGGGAGTCATAGGACTGAGATCTGCACCTCTACATACAGGGGAGTCATAGGACTGAGATCTACACCTCTACATACAGGGGAGTCATAGGACTGAGATCTGCACCTCTACATACAGGGGAGTCATAGGACTGAGATCTACACCTCTACATACAGGGGAGTCATAGGACTGAGATCTGCACCTCTACATACAGGGGAGTCATAGGACTGAGATCTACACCTCTACATACAGGGGAGTCATAGGACTGAGATCTACACCTCTACATACAGGGGAGTCATAGGACTGAGATCTGCACCTCTACATACAGGGGAGTCATAGGACTGAGATCTACACCTCTACATACAGGGGAGTCATAGGACTGAGATCTGCACCTCTACATACAGGGGAGTCATAGGACTGAGATCTGCACCTCTACATACAGGGGAGTCATAGGACTGAGATCTGCACTTCTACATACAGGGGAGTCATAGGACTGAGATCTGCACCTCTACATACAGGGGAGTGATAGGACTGAGATCTGCACCTCTACATACAGGGGAGTGATAGGACTGAGATCTGCACTTCTACATACAGGGGAGTCATAGGACTGAGATCTGCACCTCTACATACAGGGGAGTGATAGGACTGAGATCTGCACCTCTACATACAGGGGAGTGATAGGACTGAGATCTGCACCTCTACATACAGGGGAGTCATAGGACTGAGATCTGCACCTCTACATACAGGGGAGTGATAGGACTGAGATCTGCACCTCTACATACAGGGGAGTCATAGGACTGAGATCTGCACCTCTACATACAGGGGAGTCACAGGACTGAGATCTACATCTCTACATACAGGGGAGTCACAGGACTGAGATCTACATCTCTACATACAGGGGAGTGATAGGACTGAGATCTACACCTCTACATACAGGGGAGTCATAGGACTGAGATCTACACCTCTACATACAGGGGAGTCATAGGACTGAGATCTGCACCTCTACATACAGGGGAGTCATAGGACTGAGATCTGCACCTCTACATACAGGGGAGTCATAGGACTGAGATCTGCACCTCTACATACAGGGGAGTCATAGGACTGAGATCTACACCTCTACATACAGGGGAGTCATAGGACTGAGATCTGCACCTCTACATACAGGGGAGTCATAGGACTGAGATCTACACCTCTACATACAGGGGAGTCATAGGACTGAGATCTGCACCTCTACATACAGGGGAGTGATAGGACTGAGATCTACACCTCTACATACAGGGGAGTCATAGGACTGAGATCTGCACCTCTACATACAGGGGAGTCATAGGACTGAGATCTGCACCTCTACATACAGGGGAGTCACAGGACTGAGATCTACATCTCTACATACAGGGGAGTCACAGGACTGAGATCTACATCTCTACATACAGGGGAGTCATAGGACTGAGATCTACACCTCTACATACAGGGGAGTGATAGGACTGAGATCTGCACCTCTACATACAGGGGAGTGATAGGACTGAGATCTACACCTCTACATACAGGGGAGTCATAGGACTGAGATCTGCACCTCTACATACAGGGGAGTCACAGGACTGAGATCTGCACCTCTACATACAGGGGAGTCATAGGACTGAGATCTACACCTCTACATACAGGGGAGTCATAGGACTGAGATCTGCACCTCTACATACAGGGGAGTCACAGGACTGAGATCTCCACCTCTACATACAGGGGAGTCATAGGACTGAGATCTACACCTCTACATATAGGGGAGTCATAGGACTGAGATCTACACCTCTACATACAGGGGAGTCACAGGACTGAGATCTACACCTCTACATACAGGGGAGTCATAGGACTGAGATCTACACCTCTACATACAGGGGAGTCATAGGACTGAGATCTACACCTCTACATACAGGGGAGTCATAGGACTGAGATCTGCACCTCTACATACAGGGGGAGTGATAGGACTGAGATCTGCACCTCTACATACAGGGGAGTCATAGGACTGAGATCTACACCTCTACATACAGGGGAGTGATACGACTGAGATCTACACCTCTACATACAGGGGAGTGATAGGACTGAGATCTGCACCTCTACATACAGGGGAGTCACAGGACTGAGATCTACACCTCTACATACAGGGGAGTCACAGGACTGAGATCTACAGCTCTACATACAGGGGAGTGATAGGACGGAGATCTACACCTCTACATACAGGGGAGTGATAGGACTGAGATCTGCACCTCTACATACAGGGGAGTGATAGGGCTGAAATCTACACCTCTACATACAGGGGAGTCATAGGACTGAGATCTACACCTCTACATACAGGGGAGTCATAGGACTGAGATCTACACCTCTACATACAGGGGAGTCATAGGACTGAGATCTACACCTCTACATACAGGGGAGTCATAGGACTGAGATCTGCACCTCTACATACAGGGGAGTGATAGGACTGAGATCTGCACCTCTACATACAGGGGAGTCATAGGACTGAGATCTACACCTCTACATACAGGGGAGTGATAGGACTGAGATCTACACCTCTACATACAGGGGAGTGATAGGACTGAGATCTACACCTCTACATACAGGGGAGTCATAGGACTGAGATCTACACCTCTACATACAGGGGCGTCATAGGACTGAGACCTACACCTCTACATACAGGGGAGTCACAGGACTGAGATCTACACCTCTACATACAGGGGAGTCATAGGACTGAGATCTACACCTCTACATACAGGGGAGTGATAGGACTGAGATCTGCACCTCTACATACAGGGGAGTCATAGGACTGAGATCTACACCTCTACATACAGGGGAGTGATAGGACTGAGATCTGCATTTCTACATACAGGGGAGTGATAGGACTGAGATCTACACCTCTATATACAGGGGAGACATAGGACTGAGATCTAAACCTCTACATACAGGGGAGTCATAGGACTGAGATCTACACCTCTACATACAGGGGAGTGATAGGACTGAGATCTGCACCTCTACATACAGGTGAGTGATAGGACTGAGATCTGCACCTCTACATACAGGGGAGTCATAGGACTGAGATCTGCACCTCTACATACAGGGGAGTTATAGGACTGAGATCTACACCTCTACATACAGGGGAGTCATAGGACTGAGATCTGCACCTCTACATACAGGGGAGTCATAGGACTGAGATCTACACCTCTACATACAGGGGAGTGATAGGACTGAGATCTGCACCTCTACATACAGGGGAGTCACAGGACTGAGATCTACACCTCTACATACAGGGGAGTCATAGGACTGAGATCTACACCTCTACATACAGGGGAGTCATAGGACTGAGAACTACACCTCTACATACAGGGGAGTGATAGGACTGAGATCTACACCTCTACATACAGGGGAGTCATAGGACTGAGATCTGCACCTCTACATACAGGGGAGTCACAGGACTGAGATCTACACCTCTACATACAGGGGAGTCACAGGACTGAGATCTACACCTCTACATACAGGGGAGTCATAGGACTGAGATCTACACCTCTACATACAGGGGAGTCATAGGACTGAGAACTACACCTCTACATACAGGGGAGTGATAGGACTGAGATCTACACCTCTACATACAGGGGAGTCACAGGACTGAGATCTACACCTCTACATACAGGGGAGTCACAGGACTGAGATCTACACCTCTACATACAGGGGAGTCACAGGACTGAAATCTACACCTCTACATACAGGGGCGTCATAGGACTGAGACCTACACCTCTACATACAGGGGAGTCATAGGACTGAGATCTGCACCTCTACATACAGGGGAGTCATAGGACTGAGACCTACACCTCTACATACAGGGGAGTCACAGGACTGAGATCTACACCTCTACATACAGGGGAGTGATAGGACTGAGATCTGCACCTCTACATACAGGGGAGTCATAGGACTGAGATCTACACCTCTACATACAGGGGAGTGATAGGACTGAGATCTGCACTTCTACATACAGGGGAGTGATAGGACTGAGATCTACACCTCTATATACAGGGGAGACATAGGACTGAGATCTACACCTCTACATACAGGGGAGTCATAGGACTGAGATCTACACCTCTACATACAGGGGAGTGATAGGACTGAGATCTGCACCTCTACATACAGGTGAGTGATAGGACTGAGATCTGCACCTCTACATACAGGGGAGTCATAGGACTGAGATGTGCACCTCTACATACAGGGGAGTTATAGGACTGAGATCTACACCTCTACATACAGGGGAGTCATAGGACTGAGATCTGCACCTCTACATACAGGGGAGTGATAGGACTGAGATCTACACCTCTACATACAGGGGAGTCATAGGACTGAGATCTACACCTCTACATACAGGGGAGTGATAGGACTGAGATCTGCACCTCTACATACAGGGGAGTCACAGGACTGAGATCTACACCTCTACATACAGGGGAGTCATAGGACTGAGATCTACACCTCTACATACAGGGGAGTCATAGGACTGAGAACTACACCTCTACATACAGGGGAGTGATAGGACTGAGATCTACACCTCTACATACAGGGGAGTCACAGGACTGAGATCTACACCTCTACATACAGGGGAGTCACAGGACTGAGATCTACACCTCTACATACAGGGGAGTGATAGGACTGAGATCTGCACCTCTACATACAGGTGAGTGATAGGACTGAGATCTGCACCTCTACATACAGGGGAGTCATAGGACTGAGATCTGCACCTCTACATACAGGGGAGTTATAGGACTGAGATCTACACCTCTACATACAGGGGAGTCATAGGACTGAGATCTGCACCTCTACATACAGGGGAGTGATAGGACTGAGATCTACACCTCTACATACAGGGGAGTCATAGGACTGAGATCTACACCTCTACATACAGGGGAGTCACAGGACTGAGATCTACACCTCTACATACAGGGGCGTCATAGGACTGAGACCTACACCTCTACATACAGGGGAGTCATAGGACTGAGATCTGCACCTCTACATACAGGGGAGTCATAGGACTGAGATCTACACCTCTACATACAGGGGAGTCACAGGACTGAGATCTACACCTCTACATACAGGGGAGTCACAGGACTGAGATCTACACCTCTACATACAGGGGCGTCATAGGACTGAGATCTACACCTCTACATACAGGGGAGACATAGGACTGAGATCTGCACCTCTACATACAGGGGAGTCACAGGACTGAGATCTACACCTCTACATACAGGGGAGTGATAGGTCTGAGATCTGCACCTCTACATACAGGGGAGTCATAGGACTGAGATCTACACCTCTACATACAGGGGAGTGATAGGACTGAGATCTACACCTCTACATACAGGGGCATCATAGGACTGAGACCTACACCTCTACATACAGGGGAGTCATAGGACTGAGATCTGCACCTCTACATACAGGGGAGTGATAGGTCTGAGATCTGCACCTCTACATACAGGGGAGTCACAGGACTGAGATCTGCACCTCTACATACAGGTGAGTGATAGGACTGAGATCTACACCTTTACATACAGGGGAGTCATAGGACTGAGATCTGCACCTCTACATACAGGGGAGTCATAGGACTGAGATCTACACCTCTACATACAGGGGAGTGATAGGACTGAGATCTACACCTCTACATACAGGGGAGTCATAGGACTGAGATCTACACTTCTACATACAGGGGAGTCATAGGACTGAGATCTGCACCTCTACATACAGGGGAGTCACAGGACTGAGATCTACACCTCTACATACAGGGGAGTCATAGGACTGAGATCTACACCTCTACATACAGGGGAGTGATAGGACTGAGATCTACACCTCTACATACAGGGGAGTCATAGGACTGAGATCTGCACCTCTACATACAGGGGAGTGATAGGACTGAGATCTACACCTCTACATACAGGGGAGTGATAGGACTGAGATCTGCACCTCTACATACAGGGGAGTGATAGGACTGAGATCTGCACCTCTACATACAGGGGAGTCATAGGACTGAGATCTACACCTCTACATACAGGGGAGTCATAGGACTGAGATCTGCACCTCTACATACAGGGGAGTCATAGGACTGAGATCTACACCTCTACATACAGGGGAGTGATAGGACTGAGATCTACACCTCTACATACAGGGGAGTCATAGGACTGAGATCTACACCTCTACATACAGGGGAGTGATAGGACTGAGATCTACACCTCTACATACAGGGGAGTGATAGGACTGAGATCTGCACCTCTACTTACAGGGGAGTCACAGGACTGAGATCTACACCTCTACATACAGGGGAGTCATAGGACTGAGATCTACACCTCTACATACAGGGGAGTCATAGGACTGAGAACTACACCTCTACATACAGGGGAGTGATAGGACTGAGATCTACACCTCTACATACAGGGGAGTCACAGGACTGAGATCTACACCTCTACATACAGGGGAGTCACAGGACTGAGATCTACACCTCTACATACAGGGGAGTCACAGGACTGAGATCTACACCTCTACATACAGGGGCGTCATAGGACTGAGACCTACACCTCTACATACAGGGGAGTCATAGGACTGAGATCTGCACCTCTACATACAGGGGAGTCATAGGACTGAGATCTACACCTCTACATACAGGGGAGTCACAGGACTGAGATCTGCACCTCTACATACAGGGGAGTGATAGGACTGAGATCTACACCTCTACATACAGGGGCGTCATAGGACTGAGACCTACACCTCTACATACAGGGGAGTCATAGGACTGAGATCTGCACCTCTACATACAGGGGAGTCATAGGACTGAGATCTACACCTCTACATACAGGGGAGTCACAGGACTGAGATCTACACCTCTACGTACAGGGGAGTCACAGGACTGAGATCTACACCTCTACATACAGGGGCGTCATAGGACTGAGACCTACACCTCTACATACAGGGGAGTCATAGGACTGAGATCTACACCTCTACATACAGGGGAGTCATAGGACTGAGATCTACACCTCTACATACAGGGGAGTGATAGGACTGAGATCTACACCTCTACATACAGGGGCGTCATAGGACTGAGATCTGCACCTCTACATACAGGGGAGTCACAGGACTGAGATCTGCACCTCTACATACAGGGGAGTGATAGGTCTGAGATCTGCACCTCTACATACAGGGGAGTCACAGGACTGAGATCTACACCTCTACATACAGGGGAGTCATAGGACTGAGATCTACACCTCTACATACAGGGGAGTCATAGGACTGAGATCTGCACCTCTACATACAGGGGAGTGATAGGACTGAGATCTACACCTCTACATACAGGGGAGTGATAGGACTGAGATCTGCACCTCTACATACAGGGGAGTGATAGGACTGAGATCTGCACCTCTACATACAGGGGAGTCATAGGACTGAGATCTACACCTCTACATACAGGGGAGTCATAGGACTGAGATCTGCACCTCTACATACAGGGGAGTCATAGGACTGAGATCTACACCTCTACATACAGGGGAGTGATAGGACTGAGATCTGCACCTCTACATACAGGGGAGTGATAGGACTGAGATCTACACCTCTACATATAGGGGAGTGATAGGACTGAGATCTACACCTCTACATACAGGGGAGTCATAGGACTGAGATCTGCACCTCTACATACAGGGGAGTGATAGGACTGAGATCTACACCTCTACATACAGGGGAGTGATAGGACTGAGATCTGCACCTCTACATACAGGGGAGTCACAGGACTGAGATCTACACCTCTACATACAGGGGAGTCACAGGACTGAGATCTGCACCTCTACATACAGGGGAGTCATAGGACTGAGACCTGCACCTCTACATACAGGGGAGTCATAGGACTGAGATCTACACCTCTACATACAGGGGAGTCACAGGACTGAGATCTACACCTCTACATACAGGGGAGTAATAGGACTGAGATCTACACCTCTACATACAGGGGAGTCATAGGACTGAGATCTACACCTCTACATACAGGGGAGTCATAGGACTGAGATCTACACCTCTACATACAGGGGAGTGATAGGACTGAGATCTGCACCTCTACATACAGGGGAGTCATAGGACTGAGATCTACACCTCTACATACAGGGGAGTCATAGGACTGAGATCTACACCTCTACATACAGGGGAGTCATAGGACTGAGATCTACACCTCTACATACAGGGGAGTGATAGGACTGAGATCTGCACCTCTACATACAGGGGAGTCATAGGACTGAGATCTACACCTCTACATACAGGGGAGTCATAGGACTGAGATCTGCACCTCTACATACAGGGGAGTCATAGGACTGAGATCTACACCTCTACATACAGGGGAGTCACAGGACTGAGATCTATATCTCTACATACAGGGGAGTCACAGGACTGAGATCTACACCTCTACATACAGGGGAGTCATAGGACTGAGATCTACACCTCTACATACAGGGGAGTCATAGGACTGAGATCTACACCTCTACATACAGGGGAGTCATAGGACTGAGATCTACACCTCTACATACAGGGGAGTCACAGGACTGAGATCTACACCTCTACATACAGGGGATTCATAGGACTGAGATCTGCACCTCTACATACAGGGGAGTCACAGGACTGAGATCTACACCTCTACATACAGAGGAGTCATAGGACTGAGATCTACACCTCTACATACAGGGGAGTCATAGGACTGAGATCTGCACCTCTACATACAGGGGAGTGATAGGACTGAGATCTGCACCTCTACATACAGGGGAGTGATAGGACTGAGATCTACACCTCTATATACAGGGGAGTCATAGGACTGAGATCTACACCTCTACATACAGGGGAGTCATAGGACTGAGATCTACACCTCTACATACAGGGGAGTGATAGGACTGAGATCTGCACCTCTACATACAGGGGAGTGATAGGACTGAGATCTACACCTCTATATACAGGGGAGTCATAGGACTGAGATCTACACCTCTACATACAGGGGACTCACAGGACTGAGATCTGCACCTCTACATACAGGGGAGTCATAGGACTGAGATCTACACCTCTACATACAGGGGAGTCATAGGACTGAGATCTACACCTCTACATACAGGGGAGTCATAGGACTGAGATCTGCACCTCTACATACAGGGGAGTGATAGGACTGAGATCTGCACCTCTACATACAGGGGAGTCATAGGACTGAGATCTACACCTCTACATACAGGGGAGTCATAGGACTGAGATCTGCACCTCTACATACAGGGGAGTGATAGGACTGAGATCTACACCTCTACATACAGGGGAGTCATAGGACTGAGATCTACACCTCTACATACAGGGGAGTCATAGGACTGAGATCTACAACTCTACATACAGGGGAGTGATAGGACTGAGATCTACAACTCTACATACAGGGGAGTCATAGGACTGAGTTCTGCACCTCTACATACAGGGGAGTCTTAGGACTGAGATCTGCACCTCTACATACAGGGGAGTCATAGGACTGAGATCTGCACCTCTACATACAGGGGAGTCATAGGACTGAGATCTGCACCTCTACATACAGGGGAGTGATAGGACTGAGATCTGCACCTCTACATACAGGGGAGTCACAGGGCTGAGATCTATACCTCTACATACAGGGGAGTCACAGGACTGAGATCTACACCTCTACATACAGGGGAGTGATAGGACTGAGATCTGCACCTCTACATACAGGGGAGTCATAGGACTGAGATCTGCACCTCTACATACAGGGGAGTCAAAGGACTGAGATCTGCACCTCTACATACAGGGGAGTGATAGGACTGAGATCTGCACCTCTACATACAGGGGAGTCACAGGACTGAGATCTACACCTCTACATACAGGGGAGTCATAGGACTGAGATCTGCACCTCTACATACAGGGGAGTCATAGGACTGAGATCTGCACCTCTACATACAGGGGAGTCATAGGACTGAGATCTGCACCTCTACATACAGGGGAGTCATAGGACTGAGATCTGCACCTCTACATACAGGGGAGTCATAGGACTGAGATCTGCACCTCTACATACAGGGGAGTCATAGGACTGAGATCTGCACCTCTACATACAGGGGAGTCATAGGACTGAGATCTGCACCTCTACATACAGGGGAGTCATAGGACTGAGATCTGCACCTCTACATACAGGGGAGTCATAGGACTGAGATCTGCACCTCTACATACAGGGGAGTCATAGGACTGAGATCTGCACCTCTACATACAGGGGAGTCACAGGACTGAGATCTACACCTCTACATACAGGGGAGTGATAGGACTGAGATCTGCACCTCTACATACAGGGGAGTCATAGGACTGAGATCTACACCTCTACATACAGGGGAGTGATAGGACTGAGATCTGCACCTCTACATACAGGGGAGTCATAGGACTGAGATCTACACCTCTACATACAGGGGAGTCATAGGACTGAGATCTACACCTCTACATACAGGGGAGTCATAGGACTGAGATCTACACCTCTACATACAGGGGAGTGATAGGACTGAGATCTACACCTCTACATACAGGGGCGTCATAGGACTGAGATCTGCACCTCTACATACAGGGGAGTCACAGGACTGAGATCTGCACCTCTACATACAGGGGAGTGATAGGTCTGAGATCTGCACCTCTACATACAGGGGAGTCACAGGACTGAGATCTACACCTCTACATACAGGGGAGTCATAGGACTGAGATCTACACCTCTACATACAGGGGAGTCATAGGACTGAGATCTGCACCTCTACATACAGGGGAGTGATAGGACTGAGATCTACACCTCTACATACAGGGGAGTGATAGGACTGAGATCTGCACCTCTACATACAGGGGAGTGATAGGACTGAGATCTGCACCTCTACATACAGGGGAGTCATAGGACTGAGATCTACACCTCTACATACAGGGGAGTCATAGGACTGAGATCTGCACCTCTACATACAGGGGAGTCATAGGACTGAGATCTACACCTCTACATACAGGGGAGTGATAGGACTGAGATCTGCACCTCTACATACAGGGGAGTCATAGGACTGAGATCTACACCTCTACATACAGGGGAGTGATAGGACTGAGATCTACACCTCTACATACAGGGGAGTCATAGGACTGAGATCTGCACCTCTACATACAGGGGAGTGATAGGACTGAGATCTACACCTCTACATACAGGGGAGTGATAGGACTGAGATCTGCACCTCTACATACAGGGGAGTCACAGGACTGAGATCTACACCTCTACATACAGGGGAGTCACAGGACTGAGATCTACACCTCTACATACAGGGGTGTCATAGGACTGAGATCTGCACCTCTACATACAGGGGAGTCATAGGACTGAGATCTACACCTCTACATACAGGGGAGTCATAGGACTGAGATCTGCACCTCTACATACAGGGGAGTCATAGGACTGAGATCTACACCTCTACATACAGGGGAGTCACAGGACTGAGATCTACATCTCTACATACAGGGGAGTCACAGGACTGAGATCTACACCTCTACATACAGGGGAGTCATAGGACTGAGATCTACACCTCTACATACAGGGGAGTCATAGGACTGAGATCTACACCTCTACATACAGGGGAGTCATAGGACTGAGATCTACACCTCTACATACAGGGGATTCATAGGACTGAGATCTGCACCTCTACATACAGAGGAGTCATAGGACTGAGATCTACACCTCTACATACAGGGGAGTCATAGGACTGAGATCTGCACCTCTACATACAGGGGAGTGATAGGACTGAGATCTACACCTCTACATACAGGGGAGTCATAGGACTGAGATCTGCACCTCTACATACAGGGGAGTGATAGGACTGAGATCTGCACCTCTACATACAGGGGAGTGATAGGACTGAGATCTACACCTCTATATACAGGGGAGTCATAGGACTGAGATCTACACCTCTACATACAGGGGAGTCAAAGGACTGAGATCTACACCTCTACATACAGGGGAGTGATAGGACTGAGATCTGCACCTCTACATACAGGGGAGTGATAGGACTGAGATCTACACCTCTATATACAGGGGAGTCATAGGACTGAGATCTACACCTCTACATACAGGGGAGTCATAGGACTGAGATCTACACCTCTACATACAGGGGAGTCACAGGACTGAGATCTGCACCTCTACGTACAGGGGAGTCATAGGACTGAGATCTACACCTCTACATACAGGGGAGTCATAGGACTGAGATCTACACCTCTACATACAGGGGAGTCATAGGACTGAGATCTGCACCTCTACATACAGGGGAGTGATAGGACTGAGATCTGCACCTCTACATACAGGGGAGTCATAGGACTGAGATCTACACCTCTACATACAGGGGAGTCATAGGACTGAGATCTGCACCTCTACATACAGGGGAGTGATAGGACTGAGATCTACACCTCTACATACAGGGGAGTCATAGGACTGAGATCTACACCTCTACATACAGGGGAGTCATAGGACTGAGATCTACAACTCTACATACAGGGGAGTGATAGGACTGAGATCTACAACTCTACATACAGGGGAGTCATAGGACTGAGTTCTGCACCTCTACATACAGGGGAGTCTTAGGACTGAGATCTGCACCTCTACATACAGGGGAGTCATAGGACTGAGATCTGCACCTCTACATACAGGGGAGTGATAGGACTGAGATCTGCACCTCTACATACAGGGGAGTGATAGGACTGAGATCTGCACCTCTACATACAGGGGAGTCACAGGGCTGAGATCTATACCTCTACATACAGGGGAGTCACAGGACTGAGATCTACACCTCTACATACAGGGGAGTGATAGGACTGAGATCTGCACCTCTACATACAGGGGAGTCATAGGACTGAGATCTGCACCTCTACATACAGGGGAGTCAAAGGACTGAGATCTGCACCTCTACATACAGGGGAGTGATAGGACTGAGATCTGCACCTCTACATACAGGGGAGTCACAGGACTGAGATCTACACCTCTACATACAGGGGAGTCATAGGACTGAGATCTGCACCTCTACATACAGGGGAGTCATAGGACTGAGATCTGCACCTCTACATACAGGGGAGTCATAGGACTGAGATCTGCACCTCTACATACAGGGGAGTCATAGGACTGAGATCTGCACCTCTACATACAGGGGAGTCATAGGACTGAGATCTGCACCTCTACATACAGGGGAGTCATAGGACTGAGATCTGCACCTCTACATACAGGGGAGTCATAGGACTGAGATCTGCACCTCTACATACAGGGGAGTCATAGGACTGAGATCTGCACCTCTACATACAGGGGAGTCATAGGACTGAGATCTGCACCTCTACATACAGGGGAGTCATAGGACTGAGATCTGCACCTCTACATACAGGGGAGTCACAGGACTGAGATCTACACCTCTACATACAGGGGAGTGATAGGACTGAGATCTGCACCTCTACATACAGGGGAGTCATAGGACTGAGATCTGCACCTCTACATACAGGGGAGTCATAGGACTGAGATCTGCACCTCTACATACAGGGGAGTCATAGGACTGAGATCTACACCTCTACATACAGGGGAGTGATAGGACTGAGATCTGCACCTCTACATACAGGGGAGTCATAGGACTGAGATCTACACCTCTACATACAGGGGAGTCATAGGACTGAGATCTACACCTCTACATACAGGGGAGTCATAGGACTGAGATCTACACCTCTACATACAGGGGAGTCATAGGACTGAGATCTGCACCTCTACATACAGGGGAGTAATAGGACTGAGATCTGCACCTCTACATACAGGGGAGTCACAGGACTGAGATCTACACCTCTACATACAGGGGAGTGATAGGACTGAGATCTACACCTCTACATACAGGGGAGTCACAGGACTGAGATCTACACCTCTACATACAGGGGAGTCATAGGACTGAGATCTACACCTCTACATACAGGGGAGTCATAGGACTGAGATCTACACCTCTACATACAGGGGAGTCATAGGACTGAGATCTACACCTCTACATACAGGGGAGTCACAGGACTGAGATCTACACCTCTACATACAGGGGAGTGATAGGACTGAGATCTGCACCTCTACATACAGGGGAGTCATAGGACTTAGATCTACACCTCTACATACAGGGGAGTCATAGGACTGAGATCTACACCTCTACATACAGGGGAGTCATAGGACTGAGATCTACACCTCTACATACAGGGGAGTCATAGGACTGAGATCTACACCTCTACATACAGGGGAGTCATAGGACTGAGATCTGCACCTCTACATACAGGGGAGTCATAGGACTGAGATCTGCACCTCTACATACAGGGGAGTCATAGGACTGAGATCTACACCTCTACATACAGGGGAGTGATAGGACTGAGATCTGCACCTCTACATACAGGGGAGTCATAGGACTGAGATCTACACCTCTACATACATGGGAGTGATAGGACTGAGATCTGCACCTCTACATACAGGGGAGTCATAGGACTGAGATCTACACCTCTACATACAGGGGAGTGATAGGACTGAGATCTGCACCTCTACATACAGGGGAGTCATAGGACTGAGATCTGCACCTCTACATACAGGGGAGTCATAGAACTGAGATCTACACCTCTACATACAGGGGAGTCATAGGACTGAGATCTGCACCTCTACATACAGGGGAGTGATAGGACTGAGATCTGCACCTCTACATACAGGGGAGTCATAGGACTGAGATCTACACCTCTACATACAGGGGAGTGATAGGACTGAGATCTACACCTCTACATACAGGGGAGTGATAGGACTGAGATCTACACCTCTACATACAGGTGAGTGACAGGACTGAGATCTGCACCTCTACATACAGGGGAGTCATAGGACTGAGATCTGCACCTCTACATACAGGGGAGTCATAGGACTGAGATCTACACCTCTACATACAGGGGAGTGATAGGACTGAGATCTACACCTCTACATACAGGGGAGTGATAGGACTGAGATCTACACCTCTACATACAGGGGAGTGATAGGACTGAGATCTACACCTCTACATACAGGTGAGTGATAGGACTGAGATCTGCACCTCTACATACAGGGGAGTCATAGGACTGAGATCTGCACCTCTACATACAGGGGAGTGATAGGACTGAGATCTACACCTCTACATACAGGGGAGTTATAGGACTGAGATCTACACCTCTACATACAGGGGAGTCATAGGACTGAGATCTGCACCTCTACATACAGGGGAGTGAAAGGACTGAGATCTACACCTCTACATACAGGGGAGTCATAGGACTGAGATCTGCACCTCTACATACAGGGGAGTCATAGGACTGAGATCTACACCTCTACATACAGGGGAGTCATAGGACTGAGATCTACACCTCTACATACAGGGGAGTGATAGGACTGAGATCTGCACCTCTACATACAGGGGAGTCATAGGACTGAGATCTACACCTCTACATACAGGGGAGTCATAGGACTGAGATCTACACCTCTACATACAGGGGAGTCATAGGACTGAGATCTACACCTCTACATACAGGGGAGTCACAGGACTGAGATCTACACCTCTACATACAGGGGAGTCACAGGACTGAGATCTACACCTCTACATACAGGGGCGTCATAGTACTGAGACCTACACCTCTACATACAGGGGAGTCATAGGACTGAGATCTGCACCTCTACATACAGGGGAGTCATAGGACTGAGATCTACACCTCTACATACAGGGGAGTCACAGGACTGAGATCTGCACCTCTACATACAGGGGAGTCACAGGACTGAGATCTACACCTCTACATACAGGGGAGTGATAGGTCTGAGATCTACACCTCTACATACAGGGGAGTGATAGGTCTGAGATCTGCACCTCTACATACAGGGGAGTCATAGGACTGAGATCTACAACTCTACATACAGGGGAGTCGTAGGACTGAGATCTACACCTCTATATACAGGGGAGTCATAGGACTGAGATCTACACCTCTACATACAGGGGAGTGATAGGACTGAGATCTGCACCTCTACATACAGGGGAGTGATAGGACTGAGATCTACACCTCTATATACAGGGGAGTCATAGGACTGAGATCTACACCTCTACATACAGGGGAGTCATAGGACTGAGATCTACACCTCTACATACAGGGGAGTGATAGGACTGAGATCTGCACCTCTACATACAGGGGAGTCATAGGACTGAGATCTACACCTCTACATACAGGGGAGTCATAGGACTGAGATCTGCACCTCTACATACAGGGGAGTGATAGGACTGAGATCTACACCTCTACATACAGGGGAGTCATAGGACTGAGATCTACACCTCTACATACAGGGTAGTCATAGGACTGAGATCTGCACCTCTACATACAGGGGAGTGATAGGACTGAGATCTACAACTCTACATACAGGGGAGTCATAGGACTGAGTTCTGCACCTCTACATACAGGGGAGTCATAGGACTGAGATCTGCACCTCTACATACAGGGGAGTCATAGGACTGAGATCTGCACCTCTACATACAGGGGAGTCATAGGACTGAGATCTGCACCTCTACATACAGGGGAGTCATAGAACTGAGATCTGCACCTCTACATACAGGGGAGTGATAGGACTGAGATCTGCACCTCTACATACAGGGGAGTCACAGGGCTGAGATCTATACCTCTACATACAGGGGAGTCACAGGACTGAGATCTACACCTCTACATACAGGGGAGTGATAGGACTGAGATCTACACCTCTACATACAGGGGAGTGATAGGACTGAGATCTGCACCTCTACGTACAGGGGAGTCATAGGACTGAGATCTGCACCTCTACATACAGGGGAGTAAAAGGACTGAGATCTGCACCTCTACATACAGGGGAGTGATAGGACTGAGATCTGCACCTCTACATACAGGGGAGTGATAGGACTGAGATTTGCAACTCTACATACAGGGGAGTCACAGGACTGAGATCTACACCTCTACATACAGGGGAGTCACAGGACTGAGCTCTGCACCTCTACATACAGGGGAGTCATAGGACTGAGATCTGCACCTCTACATACAGGGGAGTCATAGGACTGAGATCTGCACCTCTACATACAGGGGAGTCATAGGACTGAGATCTGCACCTCTACATACAGGGGAGTCATAGGACTGAGATCTGCACCTCTACATACAGGGGAGTGATAGGACTGAGATCTGCACCTCTACATACAGGGGAGTCATAGGACTGAGATCTGCACCTCTACATACAGGGGAGTCATAGGACTGAGATCTGCACCTCTACATACAGGGGAGTCATAGGACTGAGATCTACACCTCTACATACAGGAGAGTCATAGGACTGAGATCTACACCTCTACATACAGGGGAGTCATAGGACTGAGAACTACACCTCTACATACAGGGGAGTGATAGGACTGAGATCTACACCTCTACATACAGGGGAGTCATAGGACTGAGATCTGCACCTCTACATACAGGGGAGTGATAGGACTGAGATCTACACCTCTACATACAGGGGAGTCATAGGACTGAGATCTACAACTCTACATACAGGGGAGTCGTAGGACTGAGATCTGCACCTCTACATACAGGGGAGTCATCGGACTGAGATCTGCACCTCTACATACAGGGGAGTCACAGGACTGAGATCTGCACCTCTACATACAGGGGAGTCACAGGACTGAGATCTACACCTCTACATACAGGGGAGTAACAGGACTGAGATCTACACCTCTACATACAGGGGAGTCATAGGACTGAGATCTGCACCTCTACATACAGGGGAGTGATAGGACTGAGATCTACACCACTACATACAGGGGAGTCATAGGACTGAGATCTACACCTCTACATACAGGGGAGTGATAGGACTGAGATCTACACCTCTACATACAGGGGAGTGATAGGACTGAGATCTACACCTCTACATACAGGGGAGTCATAGGACTGAGATCTACACCTCTACATACAGGGGAGTCATAGGACTGAGATCTACACCTCTACATACAGGGGAGTCATCGGACTGAGATCTGCACCTCTACATACAGGGGAGTCACAGGACTGAGATCTGCACCTCTACATACAGGGGAGTCATCGGACTGAGATCTACACCTCTACATACAGGGGAGTCATAGGACTGAGATCTGCACCTCTACATACAGGGGAGTCACAGGACTGAGATCTGCACCTCTACATACAGGGGAGTCATCGGACTGAGATCTGCACCTCTACATACAGGGGAGTCACAGGACTGAGATCTGCACCTCTACATACAGGGGAGTCATAGGACTGAGATCTACACCTCTACATACAGGGGAGTCATAGGACTGAGATCTACACCTCTACATACAGGGGAGTCATAGGACTGAGATGTGCACCTCTACATACAGGGGAGTCATAGGACTGAGATCTACACCTCTACATACAGGGGAGTCATAGGACTGAGATCTACACCTCTACATACAGGGGAGTCATCGGACTGAGATCTGCACCTCTACATACAGGGGAGTCACAGGACTGAGATCTGCACCTCTACATACAAGGGAGTCATCGGACTGAGATCTACACCTCTACATACAGGGGAGTCATAGAACTGAGATCTGCACCTCTACATACAGGGGAGTCTTAGGACTGAGATCTACACCTCTACATACAGGGGAGTCACAGGACTGAGATCTACACCTCTACATACAGGGGAGTCATAGGACTGAGATCTGCACCTCTACATACAGGGGAGTCATAGGACTGAGATCTGCACCTCTACATACAGGGGAGTCATAGGACTGAGATCTACACCTCTACATACAGGGGAGTCATAGGACTGAGATCTACACCTCTACATACAGGGGAGTCACAGGACTGAGATCTGCACCTCTACATACAGGGGAGTCACAGGACTGAGATCTACACCTCTACATACAGGGGAGTCATAGGACTGAGATCTGCACCTCTACATACAGGGGAGTCATAGGACTGAGATCTGCACCTCTACATACAGGGGAGTCATCGGACTGAGATCTACACCTCTACATACAGGGGAGTCATCGGACTGAGATCTACACCTCTACATACAGGGGAGTCATAGAACTGAGATCTGCACCTCTACATACAGGGGAGTCATAGGACTGAGATCTACACCTCTACATACAGGGGAGTCATAGGACTGAGATCTGCACCTCTACATACAGGGGAGTGATAGGACTGAGATCTGCACCTCTACATACAGGGGAGTGATAGGACTGAGATCTACACCTCTACATACAGGGGAGTCATAGGACTGAGATCTGCACCTCTACATACAGGGGAGTCATAGGACTGAGATCTGCAGCTCTACATACAGGGGAGTCATAGGACTGAGATCTACACCTCTACATACAGGGGAGTCATAGGACTGAGATCTACACCTCTACATACAGGGGAGTGATAGGACTGAGATCTGCACCTCTACATACAGGGGAGTCACAGGACTGAGATCTACACCTCTACATACAGGGGAGTCATAGGACTGAGAACTACACCTCTACATACAGGGGAGTGATAGGACTGAGATCTACACCTCTACATACAGGGAAGTCACAGGACTGAGATCTACACCTCTACATACAGGGGAGTCACAGGACTGAGATCTACACCTCTACATACAGGGGCGTCATAGGACTGAGATCTACACCTCTACATACAGGGGAGTCATAGGACTAAGAACTACACCTCTACATACAGGGGAGTGATAGGACTGAGATCTACACCTCTACATACAGGGGAGTCACAGGACTGAGATCTGCACCTCTACATACAGGGGAGTGATAGGACTGAGATCTACACCTCTACATACAGGGGAGTCATAGGACTGAGACCTACACCTCTACATACAGGGGAGTCATAGGACTGAGAACTACACCTCTACATACAGGGGAGTGATAGGACTGAGATCTACACCTCTACATACAGGGGAGTCACAGGACTGAGATCTACACCTCTACATACAGGGGAGTCACAGGACTGAGATCTACACCTCTACATACAGGGGCGTCATAGGACTGAGACCTACACCTCTACATACAGGGGAGTCATAGGACTGAGAACTACACCTCTACATACAGGGGAGTGATAGGACTGAGATCTACACCTCTACATACAGGGGAGTCATAGGACTGAGATCTGCACCTCTACATACAGGGGAGTCATAGGACTGAGATCTACACCTCTACATACAGGGGAGTGATAGGACTGAGATCTACACCTCTACATACAGGGGAGTGATAGGACTGAGATCTACACCTCTACATACAGGGGAGTGATAGGACTGAGATCTACACCTCTACATACAGGGGAGTGATAGGACTGAGATCTACACCTCTACATACAGGGGAGTGATAGGACTGAGATCTACACCTCTACATACAGGGGAGTGATAGGACTGAGATCTACACCTCTACATACAGGGTAGTGATAGGACTGAGATCTGCACCTCTACATACAGGGGAGTCGTAGGACTGAGATCTACACCTCTACATACAGGGGAGTCACAGGACTGAGATCTACACCTCTACATACAGGGGAGCCACAGGACTGAGATCTGCACCTCTACATACAGGGGAGTCATAGGACTGAGATCTGCACCTCTACATACAGGGGAGTCATAGGACTGAGATCTACACCTCTACATACAGGGGAGTCACAGGACTGAGATCTGCACCTCTACATACAGGGGAGTGATAGGACTGAGATCTACACCTCTACATACAGGGGAGTCATAGGACTGAGATCTGCACCTCTACATACAGGGGAGTGATAGGACTGAGATCTACACCTCTACATACAGGGGAGTCATAGGACTGAGATCTACAACTCTACATACAGGGGAGTCGTAGGACTGAGATCTGCACCTCTACATACAGGGGAGTCATAGGACTGAGATCTGCACCTCTACATACAGGGGAGTCATCGGACTGAGATCTGCACCTCTACATACAGGGGAGTCACAGGACTGAGATCTGCACCTCTACATACAGGGGAGTCACAGGACTGAGATCTACACCTCTACATACAGGGGAGTCACAGGACTGAGATCTACACCTCTACATACAGGGGAGTCATAGGACTGAGATCTGCACCTCTACATACAGGGGAGTGATAGGACTGAGATCTACACCACTACATACAGGGGAGTCATAGGACTGAGATCTACACCTCTACATACAGGGGAGTGATAGGACTGAGATCTACACCTCTACATACAGGGGAGTCATAGGACTGAGATCTACACCTCTACATACAGGGGAGTCATAGGACTGAGATCTACACCTCTACATACAGGGGAGTCATCGGACTGAGATCTGCACCTCTACATACAGGGGAGTCACAGGACTGAGATCTGCACCTCTACATACAGGGGAGTCATCGGACTGAGATCTACACCTCTACATACAGGGGAGTCATAGGACTGAGATCTGCACCTCTACATACAGGGGAGTCACAGGACTGAGATCTGCACCTCTACATACAGGGGAGTCATCGGACTGAGATCTGCACCTCTACATACAGGGGAGTCACAGGACTGAGATCTGTACCTCTACATACAGGGGAGTCATAGGACTGAGATCTACACCTCTACATACAGGGGAGTCATAGGACTGAGATCTACACCTCTACATACAGGGGAGTCATAGGACTGAGATCTGCACCTCTACATACAGGGGAGTCACAGGACTGAGATCTGCACCTCTACATACAGGGGAGTCATAGGACTGAGATCTACACCTCTACATACAGGGGAGTCATAGGACTGAGATCTACACCTCTACATACAGGGGAGTCATCGGACTGAGATCTGCACCTCTACATACAGGGGAGTCACAGGACTGAGATCTGCACCTCTACATACAAGGGAGTCATCGGACTGAGATCTACACCTCTACATACAGGGGAGTCATAGAACTGAGATCTGCACCTCTACATACAGGGGAGTCTTAGGACTGAGATCTACACCTCTACATACAGGGGAGTCACAGGACTGAGATCTACACCTCTACATACAGGGGAGTCATAGGACTGAGATCTGCACCTCTACATACAGGGGAGTCATAGGACTGAGATCTGCACCTCTACATACAGGGGAGTCATAGGACTGAGATCTACACCTCTACATACAGGGGAGTCATAGGACTGAGATCTACACCTCTACATACAGGGGAGTCACAGGACTGAGATCTGCACCTCTACATACAGGGGAGTCACAGGACTGCGATCTGCACCTCTACATACAGGGGAGTCATCGGACTGAGATCTACACCTCTACATACAGGGGAGTCATAGAACTGAGATCTGCACCTCTACATACAGGGGAGTCATAGGACTGAGATCTACACCTCTACATACAGGGGAGTCATAGGACTGAGATCTGCACCTCTACATACAGGGGAGTGATAGGACTGAGATCTGCACCTCTACATACAGGGGAGTGATAGGACTGAGATCTACACCTCTACATACAGGGGAGTCATAGGACTGAGATCTGCACCTCTACATACAGGGGAGTCATAGGACTGAGATCTGCAGCTCTACATACAGGGGAGTCATAGGACTGAGATCTACACCTCTACATACAGGGGAGTCATAGGACTGAGATCTACACCTCTACATACAGGGGAGTGATAGGACTGAGATCTGCACCTCTACATACAGGGGAGTCACAGGACTGAGATCTACACCTCTACATACAGGGGAGTCATAGGACTGAGAACTACACCTCTACATACAGGGGAGTGATAGGACTGAGATCTACACCTCTACATACAGGGGAGTCACAGGACTGAGATCTACACCTCTACATACAGGGGAGTCACAGGACTGAGATCTACACCTCTACATACAGAGGCGTCATAGGACTGAGACCTACACCTCTACATACAGGGGAGTCATAGGACTAAGAACTACACCTCTACATACAGGGGAGTGATAGGACTGAGATCTACACCTCTACATACAGGGGAGTCACAGGACTGAGATCTGCACCTCTACATACAGGGGAGTGATAGGACTGAGATCTACACCTCTACATACAGGGGAGTCATAGGACTGAGATCTACACCTCTACATACAGGGGAGTCATAGGACTGAGAACTACACCTCTACATACAGGGGAGTGATAGGACTGAGATCTACACCTCTACATACAGGGGAGTCACAGGACTGAGATCTACACCTCTACATACAGGGGAGTCACAGGACTGAGATCTACACCTCTACATACAGGGGCGTCATAGGACTGAGACCTACACCTCTACATACAGGGGAGTCATAGGACTGAGAACTACACCTCTACATACAGGGGAGTGATAGGACTGAGATCTACACCTCTACATACAGGGGAGTCATAGGACTGAGATCTGCACCTCTACATACAGGGGAGTCATAGGACTGAGATCTACACCTCTACATACAGGGGAGTGATAGGACTGAGATCTACACCTCTACATACAGGGGAGTGATAGGACTGAGATCTACACCTCTACATACAGGGGAGTGATAGGACTGAGATCTACACCTCTACATACAGGGGAGTGATAGGACTGAGATCTACACCTCTACATACAGGGGAGTGATAGGACTGAGATCTACACCTCTACATACAGGGTAGTGATAGGACTGAGATCTGCACCTCTACATACAGGGGAGTCGTAGGACTGAGATCTACACCTCTACATACAGGGGAGTCACAGGACTGAGATCTACACCTCTACATACAGGGGAGTCACAGGACTGAGATCTGCACCTCTACATACAGGGGAGTCATAGGACTGAGATCTGCACCTCTACATACAGGGGAGTCATAGGACTGAGATCTACACCTCTACATACAGGGGAGTCACAGGACTGAGATCTGCACCTCTACATACAGGGGAGTGATAGGACTGAGATCTGCACCTCTACATACAGGGGAGTCACAGGACTGAGATCTACACCTCTACATACAGGGGAGTCATAGGACAGAGATCTGCACCTCTACATACAGGGGAGTCATAGGACTGAGATCTACACCTCTACATACAGGGGAGTAATAGGACTGAGATCTACACCTCTACATACAGGGGAGTGATAGGACTGAGATCTACACCTCTACATACAGGGGAGTGATAGGACTGAGATCTACACCTCTACATACAGGGGAGTCACAGGACTGAGATCTACACCTCTACATACAGGGTACAGGGGAGTCACAGGACTGAGATCTGCACCTCTACATACAGGGGAGTGATAGGACTGAGATCTACACCTCTACATACAGGGGAGTGATAGGACTGAGATCTACACCTCTACATACAGGGGAGTCACAGGACTGAGATCTACACCTCTACATACAGGGGAGTCACAGGACTGAGATCTGCACCTCTACATACAGGGGAGTCATAGGACTGAGATCTACACCTCTACATACAGGGGAGTCATAGGACTGAGAACTACACCTCTACATACAGGGGAGTCATAGGACTGAGATCTGCACCTCTACATACAGGGGAGTCATAGGACTGAGATCTACACCTCTACATACAGGGGAGTGATAGGACTGAGATCTACACCTCTACATACAGGGGAGTGATAGGACTGAGATCTACACCTCTACATACAGGGGAGTGATAGGACTGAGATCTACACCTCTACATACAGGGGAGTGATAGGACTGAGATCTACACCTCTACATACAGGGGAGTGATAGGACTGAGATCTACACCTCTACATACAGGGGAGTGATAGGACTGAGATCTACACCTCTACATACAGGGGAGTCACAGGACTGAGATCTACACCTCTACATACAGGGGAGTCATAGGACTGAGATCTGCACCTCTACATACAGGGGAGTCATAGGACTGAGATCTACACCTCTACATACAGGGGAGTGATAGGACTGAGATCTACACCTCTACATATAGGGGAGTGATAGGACTGAGATCTACACCTCTACATACAGGGGAGTGATAGGACTGAGATCTACACCTCTACATACAGGGGAGTCACAGGACTGAGATCTACACCTCTACATACAGGGTACAGGGGAGTCACAGGACTGAGATCTGCACCTCTACATACAGGGGAGTGATAGGACTGAGATCTACACCTCTACATACAGGGGAGTGATAGGACTGAGATCTACACCTCTACATACAGGGGAGTGATAGGACTGAGATCTAAACCTCTACATACAGGGGAGTCACAGGACTGAGATCTGCACCTCTACATACAGGGGAGTCATAGGACTGAGAACTACACCTCTACATACAGGGGAGTGATAGGACTGAGATCTACACCTCTACATACAGGGGAGTCACAGGACTGAGATCTACACCTCTACATACAGGGGAGTCATAGGACTGAGATCTACACCTCTACATACAGGGGAGTCATAGGACTGAAAACTACACCTCTACATACAGGGGAGTGATAGGACTGAGATCTACACCGCTACATACAGGGGAGTCACAGGACTGAGATCTACACCTCTACATACAGGGGAGTCACAGGACTGAGATCTACACCTCTACATACAGGGGCGTCATAGGACTGAGACCTACACCTCTACATACAGGGGAGTCATAGGACTGAGAACTACACCTCTACATACAGGGGAGTGATAGGACTGAGATCTACACCTCTACATACAGGGGAGTCATAGGACTGAGATCTGCACCTCTACATACAGGGGAGTCATAGGACTGAGATCTACACCTCTACATACAGGGGAGTGATAGGACTGAGATCTACACCTCTACATACAGGGGAGTGATAGGACTGAGATCTACACCTCTACATACAGGGGAGTGATAGGACTGAGATCTACACCTCTACATACAGGGGAGTGATAGGACTGAGATCTACACCTCTACATACAGGGGAGTGATAGGACTGAGATCTACACCTCTACATACAGGGGAGTGATAGGACTGAGATCTACACCTCTACATACAGGGTAGTGATAGGACTGAGATCTGCACCTCTACATACAGGGGAGTCGTAGGACTGAGATCTACACCTCTACATACAGGGGAGTCACAGGACTGAGATCTACACCTCTACATACAGGGGAGTCACAGGACTGAGATCTGCACCTCTACATACAGGGGAGTGATAGGACTGAGATCTGCACCTCTACATACAGGGGAGTGATAGGACTGAGATCTGCACCTCTACATACAGGGGAGTCACAGGACTGAGATCTACACCTCTACATACAGGGGAGTGATAGGACTGAGATCTGCACCTCTACATACAGGGGAGTCACAGGACTGAGATCTACACCTCTACATACAGGGGAGTCATAGGACTGAGATCTGCACCTCTACATACAGGGGAGTCATAGGACTGAGATCTACACCTCTACATACAGGGGAGTAATAGGACTGAGATCTACACCTCTACATACAGGGGAGTGATAGGACTGAGATCTACACCTCTACATACAGGGGAGTGATAGGACTGAGATCTACACCTCTACATACAGGGGAGTCACAGGACTGAGATCTACACCTCTACATACAGGGTACAGGGGAGTCACAGGACTGAGATCTGCACCTCTACATACAGGGGAGTGATAGGACTGAGATCTACACCTCTACATACAGGGGAGTGATAGGACTGAGATCTACACCTCTACATACAGGGGAGTCACAGGACTGAGATCTACACCTCTACATACAGGGGAGTCACAGGACTGAGATCTGCACCTCTACATACAGGGGAGTCATAGGACTGAGATCTACACCTCTACATACAGGGGAGTCATAGGACTGAGAACTACACCTCTACATACAGGGGAGTCATAGGACTGAGATCTGCACCTCTACATACAGGGGAGTCATAGGACTGAGATCTACACCTCTACATACAGGGGAGTGAGAGGACTGAGATCTACACCTCTACATACAGGGGAGTGATAGGACTGAGATCTACACCTCTACATACAGGGGAGTGATAGGACTGAGATCTACACCTCTACATACAGGGGAGTGATAGGACTGAGATCTGCACCTCTACATACAGGGGAGTCACAGGACTGAGATCTACACCTCTACATACAGGGGAGTCACAGGACTGAGATCTGCACCTCTACATACAGGGGAGTCATCGGACTGAGATCTGCACCTCTACATACAGGGGAGTCACAGGACTGAGATCTACACCTCTACATACAGGGGAGTCATAGGACTGAGATCTACACCTCTACATACAGGGGAGTCACAGGACTGAGATCTGCACCTCTACATACAGGGGAGTCACAGGACTGAGATCTGCACCTCTACATACAGGGGAGTCATCGGACTGAGATCTGCACCTCTACATACAGGGAAGTCATAGGACTGAGATCTACACCTCTACATACAGGGGAGTCATAGGACTGAGATCTACACCTCTACATACAGGGGAGTCATAGGACTGAGATCTGCACCTCTACATACAGGGGTGTCACAGGACTGAGATCTACACCTCTACATACAGGGGAGTCACAGGACTGAGATCTACACCTCTACATACAGGGGAGTGATAGGACTGAGATCTACACCTCTACATACAGGGGAGTGATAGGACTGAGATCTACACCTCTACATACAGGGGAGTGATAGGACTGAGATCTACACCTCTACATACAGGGGAGTGATAGGACTGAGATCTGCACCTCTACATACAGGGGAGTCACAGGACTGAGATCTACACCTCTACATACAGGGGAGTCACAGGACTGAGATCTGCACCTCTACATACAGGGGAGTCATAGGACTGAGATCTACACCTCTACATACAGGGGAGTCATAGGACTGAGATCTACACCTCTACATACAGGGGAGTGATAGGACTGAGATCTACACCTCTACATACAGGGGAGTGATAGGACTGAGATCTACACCTCTACATACAGGGGAGTGATAGGACTGAGATCTACACCTCTACATACAGGGGAGTGATAGGACTGAGATCTACACCTCTACATACAGGGGAGTGATAGGACTGAGATCTACACCTCTACATACAGGGGAGTGATAGGACTGAGATCTACACCTCTACATACAGGGGAGTCACAGGACTGAGATCTACACCTCTACATACAGGGGAGTCATAGGACTGAGATCTACACCTCTACATACAGGGGAGTGATAGGACTGAGATCTACACCTCTACATACAGGGGAGTGATAGGACTGAGATCTACACCTCTACATACAGGGGAGTCATAGGACTGAGATCTACACCTCTACATACAGGGGAGTCACAGGACTGAGATCTACACCTCTACATACAGGGGCGTCATAGGACTGAGACCTACAACTCTACATACAGGGGAGTCATAGGACTGAGATCTGCACCTCTACATACAGGGGAGTCATAGGACTGAGATCTACACCTCTACATACAGGGGAGTCACAGGACTGAGATCTGCACCTCTACCTACAGGGGAGTGATAGGACTGAGATCTACACCTCTACATACAGGGCAGTCATAGGACTGAGATCTACACCTCTACATACAGGGGAGTCGTAGGACTGAGATCTACACCTCTACATACAGGGGAGTCACAGGACTGAGATCTACACCTCTACATACAGGGGAGTCATAGGACTGAGATCTACACCTCTACATACAGGGGAGTCACAGGACTGAGATCTACACCTCTACATACAGGGGAGTCATAGGACTGAGATCTGCACCTCTACATACAGGGGAGTCATAGGACTGAGATCTACACCTCTACATACAGGGGAGTCATAGGACTGAGATCTGCACCTCTACATACAGGGGAGTCACAGGACTGAGATCTACACCTCTACATACAGGGGAGTCATAGGACTGAGATCTACACCTCTACATACAGGGGAGTCACAGGACTGAGTTCTACACCTCTACATACAGGGGAGTCATAGGACTGAGATCTACACCTCTACATACAGGGGAGTCATAGGACTGAGATCTGCACCTCTACATACAGGGGAGTCATAGGACTGAGATCTACACCTCTACATACAGGGGAGTCATAGAACTGAGATCTGCACCTCTACATACAGGGGAGTCAAAGGACTGAGATCTGCACCTCTACATACAGGGGAGTCATCGGACTGAGATCTGCACCTCTACATACAGGGGAGTCACAGGACTGAGATCTACACCTCTACATACAGGGGAGTCATAGGACTGAGATCTACACCTCTACATACAGGGGAGTCACGGGACTGAGATCTGCACCTCTACATACAGGGGAGTCATAGGACTGAGATCTGCACCTATACATACAGGGAAGTCATAGGACTGAGATCTACACCTCTACATACAGGGGAGTCATAGGACTGAGATCTACACCTCTACATACAGGGGAGTCATAGGACTGAGATCTGCACCTCTACATACAGGGAAGTCATAGGACTGAGATCTACACCTCTACATACAGGGGAATCATAGGACTGAGATCTACACCTCTACATACAGGGGAGTCATAGGACTGAGATCTGCATCTCTACATACAGGGGAGTCATAGGACTGAGATCTGCACCTCTACATACAGGGAAGTCATAGGACTGAGATCTACACCTCTACATACAGGGAAGTCATAGGACTGAGATCTGCACCTCTACATACAGGGGAGTCATAGGACTGAGATCTGCACCTCTACATACAGGGGAGTCATAGAACTGAGATCTGCACCTCTACATACAGGGGAGTCATAGGACTGAGATCTGCACCTCTACATACAGGGGTGTCATAGGACTGAGATCTACACCTCTACATACAGGGGAGTCATAGGACTGAGATCTGCACCTCTACATACAGGGGAGTGATAGGACTGAGATCTGCACCTCTACATACAGGGGAGTGATAGGACTGAGATCTACACCTCTACATACAGGGGAGTCATAGGACTGAGATCTGCACCTCTACAAACAGAGGAGTCATAGGACTGAGATCTGCACCTCTACATACAGGGGAGTCACAGGACTGAGATCTACACCTCTACATACAGGGGAGTCATAGGACTGAGATCTATACCTCTACATACAGGGGAGTCATAGGACTGAGATCTGCACCTCTACATACAGGTGAGTGATAGGACTGAGATCTACACCTCTACATACAGGGGAGTCATAGGACTGAGATCTACACCTCTACATACAGGGGAGTCATAGGACTGAGATCTACACCTCTACATACAGGGGAATCATAGGACTGAGATCTATACCTCTACATACAGGGGAGTGATAGGACTGAGATCTGCACCTCTACATACAGGGGTGTCATAGGACTGAGATCTGCACCTCTACATACAGGGGAGTCATAGGACTGAGATCTGCACCTCTACATACAGGGGAGTCATAGGACTGAGATCTACACCTCTACATACAGGGGAGTCATAGGACTGAGATCTATACCTCTACATACAGGGGAGTCATAGGACTGAGATCTACACCTCTACATACAGGGGAGTCATAGGACTGAGATCTACACCTCTACATACAGGGGAGTCATAGGACTGAGATCTGCACCTCTACATACAGGGGAGTCATAGGATTGAGCTCTACACCTCTACATACAGGGGAGTCACAGGACTGAGATCTACACCTCTACATACAGGGGAGTGATAGGACTGAGATCTGCACCTCTACATACAGGGGAGTCATAGGACTGAGATCTGCACCTCTACATACAGGGGAGTCATAGGACTGAGATCTACACCTCTACATACAGGGAAGTGATAGGACTGAGATCTACACCTCTACATACAGGGGAGTCATAGGACTGAGATCTGCACCTCTACATACAGGGGAGTCATAGGACTGAGATCTGCACCTCTACATACAGGGGAGTCATAGGACTGAGATCTACACCTCTACATACAGGGGAGTCATAGGACTGAGATCTACACCTCTACATACAGGGGAGTCAGAGGACTGAGATCTACACCTCTACATACAGGGGAGTCACAGGACTGAGATCTGCACCTCTACATACAGGGGAGTGATAGGACTGAGATCTGCACCTCTACATACAGGGGAGTGATAGGACTGAGATCTGCACCTCTACATACAGGGGAGTCACAGGACTGAGATCTACACCTCTACATACAGGAGAGTCATAGGACTGAGATCTGCACCTCTACATACAGGGGAGTCATAGGACTGAGATCTGCACCTCTACATACAGGGGAGTCATAGGACTGAGATCTACACCTCTACATACAGGGGAGTCATAGGACTGAGATCTACACCTCTACATACAGGGGAGTGATAGGACTGAGATCTACACCTCTACATACAGGGGAGTCATAGGACTGAGATCTACACCTCTACATACAGCGGAGTCATAGGACTGAGATCTACACCTCTACATACAGGGGAGTCATAGGACTGAGATCTACACCTCTACATACAGGGGAGTGATAGGACTGAGATCTACACCTCTACATACAGGGGAGTCACAGGACTGAGATCTGCACCTCTACATACAGGGGAGTCATAGGACTGAGATCTACACCTCTACATACAGGGGAGTCATAGGACTGAGATCTGCACCTCTACATACAGGGGAGTCAGAGGACTGAGATCTACACCTCTACATACAGGGGAGTGATAGGACTGAGATCTACACCTCTACATCCAGGGGAGTCATAGGACTGAGATCTGCACCTCTACATACAGGGGTGTCATAGGACTGAGATCTGCACCTCTACATACAGGGGAGTCATAGGACTGAGATCTGCACCTCTACATACAGGGGAGTCATAGGACTGAGATCTACACCTCTACATACAGGGGAGTCACAGGACTGAGATCTACACCTCTACATACAGGGGAGTCATAGGACTGAGATCTGCACCTCTACATACAGGGGAGTGATAGGACTGAGATCTACACCTCTACATACAGGGGAGTCATAGGACTGAGATCTGCACCTCTACATACAGGGGAGTCATAGGACTGAGATCTGCACCTCTACATACAGGTGAGTGATATGACTGAGATCTGCACCTCTACATACAGGGGAGTGATAGGACTGAGATCTACACCTCTATATACAGGGGAGTCATAGGACTGAGATCTACACCTCTACATACAGGGGAGTCACAGGACTGAGATCTACAACTCTACATACAGGGGAGTGATAGGACTGAGATCTGCACCTCTACATACAGGGGAGTGATAGGACTGAGATCTACACCTCTACATACAGGGGAGTCATAGGACTGAGATCTACACCTCTACATACAGGGGAGTCATAGGACTGAGATCTATACCTCTACATACAGGGGAGTCATAGGACTGAGATCTGCACCTCTACATACAGGTGAGTGATAGGACTGAGATCTACACCTCTACATACAGAGGAGTCATAGGACTGAGATCTGCACCTCTACATACAGGGGAGTCATAGGACTGAGATCTATACCTCTACATACAGGGGAGTCATAGGACTGAGATCTGCACCTCTACATACAGGGGAGTCATAGGACTGAGATCTGCACCTCTACATACAGGTGAGTGATAGGACTGAGATCTACACCTCTACATACAGGGGAGTCATAGGACTGAGATCTGCACCTCTACATACAGGGGAGTCATAGGACTGAGATCTACACCTCTACATACAGGGGAGTCACAGGACTGAGATCTACACCTCTACATACAGGGGTGTCATAGGACTGAGATCTACACCTCTACATACAGGGGAATCATAGGACTGAGATCTATACCTCTACATACAGGGGAGTCATAGGACTGAGATCTACACCTCTACATACAGGGGAGTCATAGGACTGAGATCTACACCTCTACATACAGGGGAGTCATAGGACTGAGATCTGCACCTCTACATACAGGGGAGTGATAGGACTGAGATCTGCACCTCTACATACAGGGGAGTGATAGGACTGAGATCTGCACCTCTACATACAGGGGAGTCAGAGGACTGAGATCTACACCTCTACATACAGGGGAGTGATAGGACTGAGATCTGCACCTCTACATACAGGGGAGTCAGAGGACTGAGATCTACACCTCTACATACAGGGGAGTCATAGGACTGAGATCTACACCTCTACATACAGGGGAGTCATAGGACTGAGATCTATACCTCTACATACAGGGGAGTCATAGGACTGAGATCTACACCTCTACATACAGGGGAGTCATAGGACTGAGATCTACACCTCTACATACAGGGGAATCATAGGACTGAGATCTACACCTCTACATACAGGGGAGTCATAGGACTGAGATCTGCACCTCTACATACAGGGGAGTGATAGGACTGAGATCTACACCTCTACATACAGGGGAGTCAAAGGACTGAGATCTACACCTCTACATACAGGGGAGTCAAAGGACTGAGATCTACACCTCTACATACAGGGGAGTCATAGGACTGAGATCTACACCTCTACATACAGGGGAGTCAAAGGACTGAGATCTACACCTCTACATACAGGGGAGTCATAGGACTGAGATCTGCACCTCTACATACAGGGGAGTCAGAGGACTGAGATCTACACCTCTACATACAGGGGAGTGATAGGACTGAGATCTACACCTCTACATCCAGGGGAGTCATAGGACTGAGATCTGCACCTCTACATACAGGGGTGTCATAGGACTGAGATCTGCACCTCTACATACAGGGGAGTCATAGGACTGAGATCTGCACCTCTACATACAGGGGAGTCATAGGACTGAGATCTACACCTCTACATACAGGGGAGTCACAGGACTGAGATCTACACCTCTACATACAGGGGAGTCATAGGACTGAGATCTGCACCTCTACATACAGGGGAGTCATAGGACTGAGATCTGCACCTCTACATACAGGGGTGTCATAGGACTGAGATCTACACCTCTACATACAGGGGAGTCACAGGACTGAGATCTACAACTCTACATACAGGGGAGTGATAGGACTGAGATCTGCACCTCTACATACAGGTGAGTGATAGGACTGAGATCTGCACCTCTACATACAGGGGAGTGATAGGACTGAGATCTACACCTCTACATACAGGGGAGTCATAGGACTGAGATCTATACCTCTACATACAGGGGAGTCATAGGACTGAGATCTGCACCTCTACATACAGGTGAGTGATAGGACTGAGATCTACACCTCTACATACAGGGGTGTCATAGGACTGAGATCTATACCTCTACATACAGGGGAGTCATAGGACTGAGATCTATACCTCTACATACAGGGGAGTCATAGGACTGAGATCTATACCTCTACATACAGGGGAGTCATAGGACTGAGATCTGCACCTCTACATACAGGGGAGTCATAGGACTGAGATCTGCACCTCTACATACAGGTGAGTGATAGGACTGAGATCTACACCTCTACATACAGGGGAGTCATAGGACTGAGATCTACACCTCTACATACAGGGGAGTCACAGGACTGAGATCTACACCTCTACATACAGGGGTGTCATAGGACTGAGATCTACACCTCTACATACAGGGGAATCATAGGACTGAGATCTATACCTCTACATACAGGGGTGTCATAGGACTGAGATCTACACCTCTACATACAGGGGAGTCACAGGACTGAGATCTACACCTCTACATACAGGGGAGTCATAGGACTGAGATCTACACCTCTACATACAGGGGAGTCATAGGACTGAGATCTATACCTCTACATACAGGGGAGTCATAGGACTGAGATCTACACCTCTACATACAGGGGAGTCATAGGACTGAGATCTGCACCTCTACATACAGGGGAGTGATAGGACTGAGATCTGCACCTCTACATACAGGGGAGTCAGAGGACTGAGATCTACACCTCTACATCCAGGGGAGTCATAGGACTGAGATCTGCACCTCTACATACAGGGGTGTCATAGGACTGAGATCTGCACCTCTACATACAGGGGAGTGATAGGACTGAGATCTGCACCTCTACATACAGGGGAGTGATAGGACTGAGATCTACACCTCTACATCCAGGGGAGTCATAGGACTGAGATCTGCACCTCTACATACAGGGGTGTCATAGGACTGAGATCTGCACCTCTACATACAGGGGAGTCATAGGACTGAGATCTGCACCTCTACATACAGGGGAGTCATAGGACTGAGATCTACACCTCTACATACAGGGGAGTCACAGGACTGAGATCTACACCTCTACATACAGGGGAGTCATAGGACTGAGATCTGCACCTCTACATACAGGGGAGTCATAGGACTGAGATCTACACCTCTACATACAGGGGAGTCATAGGACTGAGATCTGCACCTCTACATACATTGGAGTCATAGGACTGAGATCTGCACCTCTACATACAGGGGAGTCATAGGACTGAGATCTGCACCTCTACATACAGGGGAGTCATAGGACTGAGATCTACACCTCTACATACAGGGGAGTCACAGGACTGAGATCTACACCTCTACATACAGGGGAGTCACAGGACTGAGATCTACACCTCTACATACAGGGGAGTCACAGGACTGAGATCTACACCTCTACATACAGGGGAGTCACAGGACTGAGATCTACACCTCTACATACAGGGGAGTCATAGGACTGAGATCTACACCTCTACATACAGGGGAGTCACAGGACTGAGATCTACACCTCTACATACAGGGGAGTCACAGGACTGAGATCTACACCTCTACATACAGGGGAGTCATAGGACTGAGATCTGCACCTCTACATACAGGGGAGTCATAGGACTGAGATCTACACCTCTACATACAGGGGAGTCACAGGACTGAGATCTACACCTCTACATACAGGGGAGTCATAGGACTGAGATCTGCACCTCTACATACAGGGGAGTCATAGGACTGAGATCTGCACCTCTACATACAGGGGAGTCATAGGACTGAGATCTGCACCTCTACATACAGGGGAGTCATAGGACTGAGATCTACACCTCTACATACAGGGGAGTCACAGGACTGAGATCTACACCTCTACATACAGGGGAGTCACAGGACTGAGATCTACACCTCTACATACAGGGGAGTCACAGGACTGAGATCTACACCTCTACATACAGGGGAGTCACAGGACTGAGATCTGCACCTCTACATACAGGGGAGTCATAGGACTGAGATCTACACCTCTACATACAGGGGAGTGATAGGCCTGAGATCTGCACCTCTACATACAGGGGAGTCATAGGACTGAGATCTGCTCCTCTACATACAGGGGAGTCATAGGACTGAGATCTACACCTCTACATACAGGGGAGTCATAGGACTGAGATCTACACCTCTACATACAGGGGAGTCACAGGACTGAGATCTACACCTCTACATACAGGGGAGTCACAGGACTGAGATCTACACCTCTACATACAGGGGAGTCATAGGACTGAGATCTACACCTCTAGATACAGGGGAGTCATAGGACTGAGATCTACACCTCTACATACAGGGGTGTCACAGGACTGAGATCTACACCTCTACATACAGGGGAGTCATAGGACTGAGATCTACACCTCTACATACAGGGGTGTCACAGGACTGAGATCTACACCTCTACATACAGGGGAGTCATAGGACTGAGATCTACACCTCTACATACAGGGGAGTCATAGGACTGAGATCTACACCTCTACATACAGGGGAGTCACAGGACTGAGATCTACACCTCTACATACAGGGGAGTCATAGGACTGAGATCTACACATCTACATACAGGGGAGTCATAGGACTGAGATCTACACCTCTACATACAGGGGTGTCATAGGACTGAGATCTGCACCTCTACATACAGGGGAGTCACAGGACTGAGATCTACACCTCTACATACAGGGGAGTCATAGGACTGAGATCTGCACCTCTACATACAGGGGAGTCATAGGACTGAGATCTACACCTCTACATACAGGGGAGTCATAGGACTGAGATCTACACCTCTACATACAGGGGAGTCATAGGACCGAGATCTACACCTCTACATACAGGGGAGTCATAGGACTGAGATCTGCACCTCTACATACAGGGGAGTCATAGGACCGAGATCTACACCTCTACATACAGGGGAGTCATAGGACTGAGATCTACACCTCTACATACAGGGGTTTCATAGGACTGAGATCTGCACCTCTACATACAGGGGAGTCACAGGACTGAGATCTACACCTCTACATACAGGGGAGTCATAGGACTGAGATCTGCACCTCTACATACAGGGGAGTCATAGGACCGAGATCTACACCTCTACATACAGGGGAGTCACAGGACTGAGATCTGCACCTCTACATACAGGGGAGTCACAGGACTGAGATCTACACCTCTACATACAGGGGAGTCATAGGACTGAGATCTGCACCTCTACATACAGGGGAGTCACAGGACTGAGATCTGCACCTCTACATACAGGGGAGTCACAGGACTGAGATCTGCACCTCTACATACAGGGGAGTGATAGGACTGAGATCTACAACTCTACATACATGGGAGTCATAGGACTGAGATCTACAACTCTACATACAGGGGAGTCATAGGACTGAGATCTGCACTTCTACATACAGGGGATCATAGGACTGAGATCTGCACCTCTACATACAGGGGAGTCACAGGACTGAGATCTGCACCTCTACATACAGGGGAGTCATAGGACTGAGATCTGCACCTCTACATACAGGGGAGTGATAGGACTGAGATCTGCACCTCTACATACAGGGGAGTCACAGGACTGAGATCTGCACCTCTACATACAGGGGAGTGATAGGACTGAGATCTGCACCTCTACATACAGGGGAGTCACAGGACTGAGATCTGCACCTCTACATACAGGGGAGTGATAGGACTGAGATCTACACCTCTACATACAGGGGAGTGATAGGACTGACATCTGCACCTCTACATACAGGGGAGTCATAGGACTGAGATCTGCACCTCTACATACAGGGGAGTGATAGGACTGAGATCTACACCTCTACATACAGGGGAGTGATAGGACTGAGATCTGCACCTCTACATACAGGGGAGTCACAGGACTGAGATCTACACCTCTACATACAGGGGAGTCATAGGACTGAGATCTACACCTCTACATACAGGGGAGTCATAGGACTGAGATCTGCACCTCTACATACAGGGGAGTCATAGGACTGAGATCTACACCTCTACATACAGGGGAGTCACAGGACTGAGATCTACACCTCTACATACAGGGGAGTCACAGGACTGAGATCTGCACCTCTACATACAGGGGAGTCATAGGACTGAGATCTACACCTCTACATACAGGGGTGTCATAGGACTGAGATCTGCACCTCTACATACAGGGGAGTGATAGGACTGAGATCTGCACCTCTACATACAGGGGAGTCACAGGACTGAGAGCTACACCTCTACATACAGGGGAGTCATAGGACTGAGATCTACACCTCTACATACAGGGGAGTCACAGGACTGAGATCTGCACCTCTACATACAGGGGAGTCATAGGACTGAGATCTACACCTCTACATACAGGGGAGTGATAGGACTGAGATCTACACCTCTACATACAGGGGAGTCATAGGACTGAGATCTACACCTCTACATACAGGGGAGTCATAGGACTGAGATCTACACCTCTACATACAGGGGAGTCACAGGACTGAGATCTGCACCTCTACATACAGGGGAGTGATAGGACTGAGATCTGCACCTCTACATACAGGGGAGTGATAGGACTGAGATCTGCACCTCTACATACAGGGGAGTCACAGGACTGAGATCTGCACCTCTACATACAGGGGAGTCACAGGACTGAGATCTGCACCTCTACATACAGGGGAGTCATAGGACTGAGATCTGCACCTCTACATACAGGGGAGTCACAGGACTGAGATCTGCACCTCTACATACAGGGGAGTCATAGGACTGAGATCTACACCTCTACATACAGGAGAGTCATAGGACTGAGATCTGCACCTCTACATACAGGGGAGTCATAGGACTGAGATCTGCACTTCTACATACAGGGGATCATAGGACTGAGATCTGCACCTCTACATACAGGGGAGTCATAGGACTGAGATCTGCACCTCTACATACAGGGGAGTGATAGGACTGAGATCTGCACCTCTACACACAGGGGAGTCACAGGACTGAGATCTGCACCTCTACATACAGGGGAGTCATAGGACTGAGATCTGCACCTCTACATACAGGGGTGTGATAGGACTGAGATCTGCACCTCTACATACAGGGGAGTCATAGGACTGAGATCTACACCTCTACATACAGTGGAGTCATAGGACTGAGATCTACACCTCTACATACAGTGGAGTCATAGGACTGAGATCTGCACCTCTACATACAGGGGAGTCATAGGACTGAGATCTACACCTCTACATACAGGGGAGTCATAGGACTGAGATCTACACCTCTACATACAGGGGAGTCACAGGACTGAGATCTACACCTCTACATACAGGGGAATCATAAGACTGAGATCTGCACCTCTACATACAGGGGAGTCATAGGACTGAGATCTACACCTCTACATACAGGGGAGTCATAGGACTGAGATCTGCACCTCTACATACAGGGGAGTCACAGGACTGAGATCTGCACCTCTACATACAGGGGAGTCATAGGACTGAGATCTACATCTCTACATACAGGGGAGTCATAGGACTGAGATCTGCACCTCTACATACAGTGGAGTCATAGGACTGAGATCTACACCTCTAGATACAGAAGAGAGATAGGACTGAGATCTACACCTATAGATATAGAAGAGTGACGGTGGGCCTCAGCGGTCCCTTTGCTCTGTAACGAGGTGGGATACGCATCTCACAGCCGCTTACAGGTGAGCCCCCCTGATGCTTTCTGTACTGATTGTCGTATCTCATCACACGAGACGCCGTCCTCTCTCTCGATATTGTTTTATTTTACATCCTTCTATTCCTGCTGATCATTCTTGATTTCAGGCTTTTGCTAATTTTGGCCAAGTTCTTTTCTCGTCGTGAGGTCCTCGTCTTAACATAAATGTAGTAGAATCATCTGTAAATTGTGAGTTTTTCATTTTCAAATGATACTTAGTGCTTATTTTTTCCCCCGCTTGATATGTTTTGTATCCAAGTCACCAACTGTATGGACCTGGCGAAAAGATCACAGGGGTCTGGAAGGGTCAGTCCCAGCTTCTGTGGACTGCACCGGCATTTTTAGTCGGGATCTGGTGCCAGTGGGAGCTGCCGGGTGAATACTTCTTCTGCACCCGACTCCTGCTTTCACTAGTCTGATGCCTAATTGTGGAACCGCTATGGGTACGTACACACCGGCTGCTTTTTAGATATAGCTCTGCTGTTGGATTTCACCCTGTGCTCTGCTCTGAGTGGGCAGCGGTGGCGTATTCATACAGGCTCCGCTAGCTGCTCCTTATATTACAGGTTACACAGTGGGTTGTGTCCTGTGACTTTGGCATGATTAGGCTGGGCTGTGGGTTATCGACTCCCTAGTTATTGGTAGATTTCTATTTGCAATGTACAGTATGATGACACCACCTCCCGTGCCATTCTCCTACACTCAGCAGGGTGGCGCTATTCGATACAAGGAGACCCCAGCTACTTGTGCTTATCAGGCACTATGGGTGCCCTCATGACCTCATACATGGATCTATCAGGCGCTCGGTACATACGTTCCTCCGGGGTTCCTCCTGCTCCAGGACTGGTCTTTTCCTCTTTCACCTTCTTCAGAACTTTTACCGTTTTCACAATTTTAACCTTTTTTTTCGCCACCTTCACTAGAAAATGCAAAACAGGAGATCGGGTGATTTATCTGGTGCCGTATAGATTACACACACTGCTCATATATCCATATACAAAATGTCCAACATCCTACTAACATCCCAGGCTACAAGCACCATTTCTAATGCCTCTCTGTCTTCATGCATCCCATCCAACCACATCTCATCCGTCATGCATCCCATCCACCGAGCATCTCATCCTTCATACGTCCCGTCCACTGTGCATCTCTTGCTTCATGTGTCTCATCCACCGAGCATCTCATCCTTCATACGTCCCGTCCACTGTGCATCTCTTGCTTCATGTGTCTCATCCACCGAGCATCTCATCCTTCATGCGTCCCATCCAACCACATCTCATCCGTCATGCATCCTGTCCACTGTGCATCTCATCCTTCATACGTCCCGTCCAAGGTGCATCTCTTGCTTCATTTGTCCCATCCACCGAGCATCTCATCCGTCATGCATCCCGTCCACTGTGGATCTCATCCTTCTTGTGTCCCATCCACTGAGCATCTCATCCTTCTTGTGTCCCATCCACTGAGCATCTCATCCTTCATACGTCCCGTCCAAGGTGCATCTCTTGCTTCATTTGTCCCATCCACCGAGTATCTCATCCGTCATGTGTGATGCCCAGCTGCGCTTGGTATCACAGATCCTAGAAGGGTGTATTGATGGATACCTCCACAAGAGGCCCCCATAACCATTCACACATCTCCACCTTCCACCTCAGACCACCAGAGGGAACCCGTTAGGGATAGATAAATAGGGAAGGTGGAGCCAGGCAGCAGTTAGTCTATTCGGGAGTTAGTCTAGACTGGAGACGACAGAGAGCAAACCTGTGGAGAGAGTTCCTGCAGAGTGAGACACAGAAAGAGGTCAGTCTGCAGTGGAGCACAGTCCAGACTCAGTTGTAGCTCAGAGTTGTGAGCTTTAGGTGTGCCGGCGCCATAAGATCGGTGAAGCGTGGCAAGCTGCCGTTAGTGTGAGTAGCCTAGTGAGGGCCCGAGTAGGCCGAAGGCGAAGTGAAGAGTTAGTACATAGGGGGCAGAGAAGCTTAACTGGCTCACCCCGAAGAAGTTACCGGACACCGGGTCCGAAGTTTACCGGGATCTCTATGACCTAGTAAGACATAACCGGAATCCCTGGGGAACTACAAGTCCCAGGATCGCTAAAGTGCTGATACGTAACAGAGCCAGGAGATACATAGGCCCCGTAAGCTGGGAGCGTGTACTCCAAAGAAAGGCCCTACCACAAGGTCAGCCAGCGCAGGACAGAGACAAAGTTAGGCCTAGCTCCAGGCAGGTCAGAAACTTACCACGCAGAGGCAAGTAACAGGAGGCCCTACACCCGCTCATTGGGGAGGATCCTGATATGCACCCTTCACCCTACAGTGCTCCGGGATGTGCCTGAATTTCCACCAGTAAAAGGTACTGAAGTGACTATCGTGTCTGTCCCTATTCTTGCTCTAACCCGGCTGAGTCTCGCCTGTCCTGCATTCCCCGTCATACACTACCCTGAGGCCTAGCTCCACCTGTGGGGAGCTATACCATCGAGCTGCCTTATCATCGGCCTCAGTGGACTGCGCAGCGCTGGTGATCCTCATCAGAAGCCACGGGTGGCGTCACGAACTCTTTAATAAAACAAACAACCATAAATGCTTTTAAGGAGCAACCCCAGGGTACGGGCCCGGGAGCCGACCACTGCGACATCCCTAAAGGCCAGGCTAAAGGCCTGGGTACCAAGTCATCCCCATTCCCCTTGGCGAGTCATCTCTTTTCTGGCGTCACGAACAGGATTACGTGCCCACTGCAACGCCGCAGTGTTATGCCCGTTGCCACCGGGTACTGTGCGCCTTTATTCTGAACTGTGTACGTAAAGTTGTGGTGAAGGTTGCCGCCATTGTTGGGCCGCTGGGCGAGAAGAAGGGCGTAACCGCGGGAAAATTGGGAGCGTACCTGCAAAAGAGCGCGAAGCCCCGGACACACCCCACTCCTCGACGTCAAATCGGGAAGCGCCAGGTCCTGTAAGGAACGTCGCTGGACGCGCTGATGTAGGACTCAAGCGACGCAAGGTCCTGACGACGACCGTCACCTGCGGAGCTGCGGCCTACCGGAAGAAAAGAAGGTAGGCCACGGTTAACTAGGGGGGCGCAGAGATGTCCGACGAACAGCAGAACGCCGGAGCGCAGGAGTCGGCCCCGATGTACAACCCGCGCCCAGCCGCCGAGCAGGCCGAGGCGGCCGCTCCACCAGCAGCGCCTGTAACTCCTGTCATCCCCATAACTCTTCCGTACATTCCTGGAGCAAAGTGGCTCCCCCAGTACAACGGCAAACCAGATACCCTGTCTGGATTCAAGCGGAAGATATGTGGTATCTTAGACATGTACTCTATGACCGGCAAACAAAGAGCTGCCGTTGTATTAGGACAACTGACCGGTGCTGCGGAACGGGAAGTGGAAACATGGTCGGCCGCAGACCAGGAGTCAGTGTCCGCAATATTCCAAAAATTACAGACTGTCTTTGAGGACCTTACTGAGGCAGACCTCCGGATGAGGTTCTACAGCTGCTCCCAACAACCAGAGGACAATGTTCGGGACTACCCCTGGCGTCTACAGGGGGCCCTGCGGGCTCTTAAACAGGTCAGTCCAACAAGCATTGAAAATGAACACAAAATGCTAAAGGACCAGTTTGTCCGGGGACTGAGGTCTCCAGAGGAGAGCAGGACTGTGCGTTGGTGGTCCCTGGATCATCCAGATGCCATCTTTGACAACCTTAAGGACATGGTTATAAAAGGACTGCAGCCCCTGGAAACAAATGCCATCCAATGTTACCAGGGTGGGGCTACCCCAGTACCTGCTACACCCACCTTTTCCCCAGTGGCTGCTGAAGCCAAGGTTCCAGCAACGTCCCCTAAAGAAATGGACAGTCTGCGCTCTGAGGTGCGTCAGTTGAGCAAAGCCCTGACCACTGTGCTGAGTGCTCAGCAGCTGCGGACGGAGCCCGAGCAAGGAGGGAAAATCCTGCTAGCCGACAGCCCTGAGGATGTCCCCTGGAGGAGGAGGAGGCCAACACCACCCTCGCCAAGGACCAGTGACCAGCGCCGCCCACCGAGGGAACCAACCTGATACCGATGCCGTAAGACCGGACACATCGCCCAGAATTGTCCTTTAAACGAGAAAACCCGAGGGCCGACACCCAGGAGTAGACTCACCAGGCCCATCAGACTGGTACAACAGGTTCGTCGGAGGAAGACCTTTCCTGTCCATTGTATTGGACGGGATCCCGACGGATGTCCTGCTGGACACAGGATCTCAGGTAACCATCATGCCTGACGTCCTCTACAAGAGGTTCTGGTCCATGGACGACCTACGTCCGCCAGCTCCAAATTTGACTGTATATGCCTCAAATGGGCTACCCCTTAACCTACTCGGGGTTAAGAATGTGACTGTAAAAGTGGGGAGAGTGGAGCTGAAGGACCAGGGGCTAATTGTAGTAGAGACTAATCCTGATGATACAGACTTGTATATGGTACTAGGCACTAATGTTGTTGGTAACTGTTTGGGAGAGGTTGTGTTCTTACTCCAACAGATCGCTGACACTGCCAGACCGAGACAAAGGAGGGCACTGCAGAGAGAGATCCACGTCCTGATGTATCAACAGCAAGTAAGGTTAACAGATGGTGAAATTGGTAATGTGCGGGTGACGGACCCCATACCCATTGTGATACCCCCAATGAGTGAAATGCTTATCTGGTGCAGAGCTGCCATAGGTCTTACCGAGGACAGAGCTACCAGGCGGTAGTAGAGCCCCTTTGCTCTGAGCACAGACCCACGCTCTTAACTGCCAGGGGAGTGGTAGATGTACGCAATGGGAGGGTGCCCGTCCGTCTTCTCAACTGTGGGGACGATGAGGTTAGATTACCACGTTATGCCACTGTTGCCAAATTACATGCTGTAAATAATAACTCCATTCACACGGCGGAGTCCTTAACCTCACCAGACGAAGTGGAGGATAATGACCCTGCAACCCAGGTGGAGGATTGGTGTCAACAGCTCCAGGTTAGGACAAACACCACTCCTACCCATCAAAAACAGGGTGTACACCGGGTGGTCCAAGAATACTCGCAGGTGTTCAGTAAACATCCACTAGATTTCGGGAGAATTAAGGGGGTTCAACATCATATCCCCACAGGTGACCATTCCCCAATCAAAGAACGTTATAGGCCTATACCACCAGCACACTACCAGAAGGCGAAGGAAATGCTGCATGACATGAGGAAGGCGGGAGTGATAACGGATAGTTGTAGTCCCTGGGCGGCTCCCCTAGTGCTGGTTAGGAAAAAGGACGGGAGCATGAGAATGTGTGTAGATTACAGACAAGTAAATCGCATAACACATAAAAATGCATACCCTTTACCACGCATAGAGGAGTCCCTGACTGCCTTGAAGTCTGCAAATTACTTTTCTACCCTGTACCTCACTAGTGGATACTGGCAAGTCGCTGTGGCTGAGGAGGATTGGGAGAAGACGGCCTTCACCACCCCGATGGGACTCTGCGAGTTCAATAGTATGCCGTTTGGACTCTGCAATGCCCCCGGAATGTTCCAGAGATTGATGGAGTGCTGCCTAGGACACCGCAACTTCAAGACTGTACTACTATACCTGGATGACGTGATAGTGTACTCCAGAACGTACGAGGACCACTTGAAACACCTGGCAGAGGTATTTGAGTCACTGTCCCGCTACGGGATGAAGTTGAAGCCCTCAAAGTGCCACCTGCTCAAGAGAAAGGTACAGTACCTGGGGCACATTGTCAGTCCGGAAGGGGTAGCATCAGACCCGGAGAAAGTCACTGCCATCCAGAAGTGGCCGGAGCCGAAGAACCTCAAGGAGGTGTGTCAGATCCTGGGACTAGTAGGATACTACCGGAGGTTTGTAAAAGACTACACTAAGAAAGCAGCTCCTCTGCAAGACCTCCTGGTAGGGCAGTCCCCCAAAGACAGAAATCCCCCATTCCACTGGGGTAAGGAGCAAGCCGAGTCATTTCAGGAGATGAAGGAGATCCTGACAGGCGATGAGATCCTAGCCTACCCTGACTGCAGCCAACCGTTCCTGCTGTATACTGATACCAGCAACGAAGGACTGGGCGCTGTCCTAAGTCAGAAGCAGAATGGGCAAGAGAAAGTGATTGCATACGCAAGCAGGAAGCTCCGCCCGACCGAGACGAACCCAGAGAACTATAGCAGCTTTAAGTTAGAGTTCCTGGCCTTGGTCTGGGCAATCACTGAAAGGTTCAAGCACTATCTAGCCTCCAGCAAGTTCACTGCCTATACTGATAACAACCCCTTGACCCATCTTGAAACAGCTAAGCTCGGGGCACTGGAACAACGGTGGATGGCTCGGCTGTCAAATTACCAATTTACAATTAAATATCGGGCGGGCCACAAGAACGCCAACGCCGATGCCTTGTCCAGGATGCCTCACCAGTCAGACACAGAAGAAGAAGTGGATGACCTGGAAGAGATAGAGCTACCTGCCTTTCACCGGAATGGGATGATCCACGAGCAGCGAGCCTCCTGGAGGCAGCGTGGAAAGACGTTAAACCCTTTGCCTCACCACAGCTGGAAAGAGACCCAGGACAGCGACCCGGTTGTCAGCCGCATCAAGATGCTGATAACCCAAGAAGGTGCCTCCCTGGAGAAAGAAGCGTCTCTCCAAGCAAAGCTGCTGTGGAACGAGAGAAGCCGGCTGTTTATCTACCGTGAGAAGCTGTGCCGGAGGTACGTTAATCCCAAAACCCATGAGATGGTATGGCAGATAGTGGTCCCGAAGACAGACATCCAGATGGTATTAGAAGCTTACCACGATCAGGCGGGGCACTTTGGCTGGAAAAAGCTAGAGACCCTGCTGAAGTGTCGATTCTACTGGGTGGGAATGCGCAGCTCCATTGAGAGGTGGTGCCGAGACTGTGGACCCTGTGGCCTTAGAAGAAAAGACTTCAGCAGCCAGAAGGCACCCCTGCAACCCATCAAGACGACTCTGCCCCTGGAGATCGTGGCCCTGGACCATGTCAAGCTGTCCCCTAGCAGGTCAGGGTACTCTTATGCACTGACCATGGTGGATCACTACTCACGTTTCCTGGTGGTCGCCCCCGTCAAAGACCTGATGGCAGAGACAGCAGCAAAGACCTTCCAAGCGTGTTTCTGCAGACCCCATGGATATCCTGAGCAGGTGCTGACGGACCAAGGCTCGGCCTTTGAGGCTGAATTGTTCAAGGAGTTTTGCCATCTCTACGGGTGTAAGAAAATAAGAACTACACCGTACCACCCACAAACCAATGGTCTCTGCGAAAAGATGAACAACATCATCATCGACCTGCTAAAGACCATACCACTTGAGGAGAGAAACCAGTGGCCATACCTACTACCAGACCTAGTGGATCTGTACAATCATATACCAGTCAGTTCCACCAACTGCACTCCGGCATATCTCATGCGGGCAAGGCCAGGAAAACTGCCCATGGATCTGGAGCTTGGTGTTGTTGAGCCTGAAGCTGATATGACCACTGAAGACTGGGACAAGACCAGACAAGAGCAGTACAGAAGGGTACAAGCTTATGTCGAGGACAGTCTTACTCGGGTGAGAGAAAAGCAAGAAGTGCACTACAACAAAAACGCACCCGCAGAACCCTTCACACCTGGTGAAACAGTACTGAAAAGGAAAAGACGTAACCACAAACTTGATGACCAGTGGGAAAAAGACCCCTACACTGTGTTACCATCAAGGTTTGATAACAAGAAGACATGCATAATCAGTCGAGATGGAGGAAGGACGACTGCAACTGTATCCAGGGACCACCTAAAGTTGTGTCCAGACTTACTGAAACCCCAAGAAGAAGTGCCTCTCACAATCCAGGAAGAACCTGAAGAAGCGGTGATACACACTGACCTAGGAGACTTCCCAGCAGATTGGCCTCAGATAGGAGGAGCAGTAATCATCCCAGTACTTCAATTCTATGAACAGCCAGAAAACCCTCCACAGCAAGTTGTACCTGTAAGTGCTGCAGAAGAGCCAGCTCGAGAAGTGTCCCCGGATGAAGGATCCCCGGCAGGAGCAGCGCAAGAGGGCCCAGCCAATGGTAGACTTGCCAGTCCAAGAGAGAGGTTAAGGCAGTTTTACAACATGGTCACACGTAGAACTGGTCGAGTAACTGAGAATACAGACACTGACACCCCACCAACCACCGCATTTCGCAGATCAACACGTAGCACGAGAGGTAAATGTAACGGGTCTGGGAGGCGGAACCTCTGAGCAACTTATACAAGGGGGCGGTCCTTGTAAGGAAGCGGGTGGCGACCAGGGAAGACAGGCAGGTAGTCACAGCAGGTGACCGGGACAGTCTCTGGGTAAACGGGCAGGAGGTCACGGCAAGTGACCGGGACAGTCTCTGGGTAAACGGGCAGGAGGTCACAGCAAGTGACCGGGGCAGTCTCTGGGTGAACGGGCAGGAGGTCACGGCAAGTGACCGGGACAGTCTCTGGGTAAACGGGCAGGAGGTCACGGCAAGTGACCGGGACAGTCTCTGGGTAAAGGGTAGGTACGACCTGTGACGGCTGAGCCTCCAGGTAGGCTAGCAGGCAGATGGCAGATGCGTGCTCCCAGGTCAGCAGGCGAGAGTCTCTGGATAAGCAGGTGGTCACAGCATGTGACGGCGGAGCCTCCAGGTAGGCTAACAGGCAGGTAGCAGATGAGCGCTCCCAGGTGAGCGGGCAAGAGTCTCTGGACTGGCAGGTGGTCACAGCACGTGACGGCGGAGCCTCCAGGTAGTCTAACAGGCAGGTAGCAGATGAGCGCTCCCAGGTGAGCGGGCAAGAGTCTCTGGACTGGCAGGTGGTCACAGCACGTGACGGCGGAGCCTCCAGGTAGGCTAGCAGACAGGTAGCAGATGAGCGCTCCCAGGTGAGCGGGCAAGAGTCTCTGGACTGGCAGGTGGTCACAGCACGTGACGGCGGAACCTCCAGGTAGGCTAGCAGACAGGTAGCAGGTGAGCGCTCCCAGGTGAGCGGGCAAGCTGGTCCATAGACAGACTGACAGGTGTCGGAAGGCAGAACGTCGGACCTCAGGCTAGCAAGCAGGTAAGCGGATAACAGGCAGGAATCAGACAGCAAACTGGCAGGAAACTGGCAGGTAACTGGCAGGTAACTGGAAACGGGACCTGAGGGCTGAAGCAGAGTAGTGAACAGTGCAACAACATTGCTCGGGCACCTCCATTTTGGAGGAGGTGCCTTATATATGGTGAAGTCCTCCGGCCATTGGCCGGGGACTCCTTAGGACGGCGCGCGCGGCCCCTTTAAGAGGGGGAGAGCGCGCGCGCGCGCCCTAAGCACCGTGGCCGGGAAGGAGCGCGTGCTGCCAGCAGAGCGGGAGGAAGACGCCGGGCTCGGAGCGGAGAGGTGAGGGGAACAGCGTCCCTGCCTAGCAAGAGGCAGGGACGCCGACGCTACAGTACCCCCCCCCTTTAGGCCACCCCTTTTTAGGCCAGACAGAAATTTAGCGAGTATGAGAGGGGCATGGATGTTCTCCCGGGGCTCCCATGTTCTCTCCTCAGGACCAAACCCCTTCCAATCTACTAGAAAAAAGGTCTTCCCTCTTACCCTTTTGGTGGCCAGAATGTTCTCTACCTCAAACTCGTTTTCAGCGGAAACCGGAGCAGGAGGCGAACCTGTAGACTTGGAAAAAGAATTAAGTACCACGGGTTTGAGGAGAGATACATGGAAGGAGTTAGGGATCCGCAAGTTGGCCGGGAGTTTCAATTTATAGGCCACCGGGTTGATTTGTTTGATAACTTCCAGAGGACCGATGAACCGAGGCCCTAACTTATAGGAAGGAATCTTGAGCCGGACATACTTGGACGAGAGCCAGACTTTATCCCCAGGACGGAATTGAGGAGGATCCAGACGTTTTTTGTCAGCGTGTCTTTTCATACGCTCGGATGACAGAAGGAGTGCGGATCGGGTACTCTCCCACATGGAGGAAAATTTGTTAACAAGAGATTCCGCAGCCGGATTATCCACCGAGGTGGAGACGGGAAATGGGATCCGAGGATGCTGACCGAAGACTACAAAAAACGGGGATTTGGAGGAAGATTCGCTCTCGTGATTGTTGTAAGAGAATTCGGCCCATGGCAGGAGATCCACCCAGTCAGAATGGTGGGCATTAACAAAGTGCCAGAGGTAACTGGTCAGGATCTGATTGATCCGCTCCACTTGACCATTAGACTGAGGGTGGTAAGCGGAGGAGAAGTCCAGGGTGACGTCTAGCAGTTTACAAGTAGCTCTCCAGAAGCGTGAGGTGAACTGTACCCCACGATCCGACACGATGTGGAGGGGCAGGCCATGAAGGCGGAAGATGTGGCGGATAAAGTCTTTAGCCAGCTCGGGTGCAGACGGGAGGCCTGGCAGGGGAACGAAATGAGCCATCTTGGAAAAGCGGTCAGCGACCACCCAAATGACCGTACAACCGGCAGAGACGGGGAGATCGGTTATGAAGTCCATAGCTATATGCTGCCAGGGGGCAGCAGGTACTGGCAGAGGAAGGAGGCGACCGGCTGGCAGGTGTCTCGGAACCTTGTTGCGGGCGCAGGACACACAGGCTGAAACAAAGTCTATTACGTCCCTGTGCAGGGTAGGCCACCAGTAGTGCCGGGTAATAAGCTGGAGGGTCTTTTTCTGACCGGCGTGGCCAGCTAGTTTAGACGAGTGACCCCAGTGTAGGATCTTCTCCCGATCAGGTACCGATACGAACGTCTTACCGGGAGGGAGACGATTTAGACTCACGGGAGCCACCTGCATTACTCTGGCGGGATCGATGATATGTTTAGGTTCTTCCTCGAGATCAGACACCAGAAAGGATCGGGACAAGGCGTTCGCTTTGATGTTTTTGTCAGCCGGGCGAAAATGAAGAACAAAATCAAAGCGAGCAAAAAACAAGGACCACCGGGCTTGGCGCGGGTTAAGTCTCTGGGCATGCTGGAGGTAAGCCAAGTTCTTGTGGTCAGTGTAAATTATTACCGGGTGAAGAGCCCCCTCGAGCAGGTAACGCCACTCCTCCAATGCCAGCTTGATGGCCAATAACTCTCGGTCTCCTATGGAATAGTTGCGCTCAGAAGAGGAGAAGAGTTTGGAGAAGAAGCCACAAGTTACCATTCTCCCGGAAGATGATTTTTGGGTAAGTACCGCTCCGGCTCCAGAGGAGGAGGCGTCAACTTCCAGGAAGAACTGCTTGTTGCCGTCCGGGCGATGCAGCACCGGGGCGGAAGAGAAGGCCTGTTTTAAGGAAAGAAAGGCCTCCTCTGCTTCGGGCGGCCACTCTCTGGGATTAGTGCCCTTACGGGTGAGCGCGGAAATTGGGGCAGTCCGGGAAGAGAAGTGCGGTATGAAGAGACGGTAGTAGTTGGCGAAGCCCAGGAACCGCTGAATAGCCTTCAACCCCTCCGGTCGAGGCCACTTCTCGATGGCAGACAGTTTCTCAGGATCCATTCGTAGGCCGGTCTGAGAGATTATGTAGCCCAAAAACGGAAGCGAGGTCTGCTCAAAGAGGCACTTCTCATATTTAGCGAAGAGGTGGTTCTGCCTGAGCCTGAGCAGGACCTGACGAACGTCTCTCCGGTGAGTCTGGAGATCCGGAGAGAAGACCAAGATGTCGTCCAGGTACACCACTACGCAGGAGTAGAGAAGGTCCCGGAAGATGTCATTGACCAACTCTTGAAAGACGGCGGGAGCGTTACAAAGACCAAAGGGCATTACCAGATATTCATAGTGGCCGTCCCGGGTGTTGAATGCAGTCTTCCATTCATCCCCCTGACGGATACGGACCAGGTTGTACGCCCCACAGAGGTCCAGTTTGGTGAAGATTCTAGCCCCCCTCAGACGATCAAATAATTCCGGAATGAGCGGAAGGGGGTACTTATTCTTCACCGTGATCTGGTTAAGGCCTCTATAGTCTATACAGGGACGGAGAGAGCCGTCCTTCTTTTTAACGAAAAAGAAGCCTGCTCCCGCCGGGGAGGTAGATTTCCGGATAAATCCCCGGGCCAGATTCTCCTCAATATATTCGGACATAGACCGGGTCTCAGCAGCGGACAACGGGTAAATACGCCCACGGGGAGGAGTAGTACCGGGTAACAGGTCGATAGGACAGTCGTATGGTCTATGAGGGGGTAATGTCTCTGCCTCCTTTTTATTAAAGACATAAGCATATGACCAATAAGGAATCGGAAGTCCAGGTAGATTAGTTGGGGTAGGAGAAGGACGGACGGGATGAACGGGAACCAAACAAGTCTTATGGCAGTCCTGTCCCCAGCGAAGGATCTCTTCGGTCTGCCAGTCAAGCACGGGTGCATGTTTCTGGAGCCAAGGTAGGCCTAGTAAGAGGGCGTGAGAGAGTCCAGGCAGAACATGAAAAGAGATGCTCTCAGAATGCAGCATTCCCACCTGCAGAGTAATGGATTCGGTGATGAGTTGGATGGGATGTGGTAAGAGACCCCCATCCACGGCAGCGACAGATAAGGGTACAGCCAGAGGTTTGGTGGGAATGCGGTATTTTTCTACCAGGGACAGTGAAATAAGATTCCCGGCTGCTCCAGAGTCAAGTTGGGCTAGTTCGAAATAACGGTTCTCCCCGCAGATGATTGAGACTGACAGCAGCAGAGATGGAGAGGGTTTATTCTTGTCTAGGACGACCTCTCTGAGCGATCCTAGACACAGGCGTTTCCCGACCTCTCCGGGCAGGTACGGATCCGGTGCTTCTTACTGCCACAGTAGAAGCAGCTCCCCTCGGCACGGCGTAAGTCTTGACGGGTTTTGACCATCTTGGTCTGGTCGACCTGCATAGGCTCAGGAGAGTGTGCCTGGGGAGTAACGGAGGGAGTGACGGGTCTCTGGAAGGTAGGAGCTAGACGTGGAAACCTCCTCTCACGGGTGACCTCTTTGGCGCGCTCCTGGAACCATAGGTCAATCCGGGTGGCAAGAGTTATTAAGTCGTCGAGAGTGGTAGGAACATCCCGACCGGCGAGTTCATCTTTAATACGGCCGGACAGACCTTCCCAAAAGACAGATACCAGAGCGTCGTTATCCCAGGCCAGCTCCGAGGCAAGGGTACGGAACCGTATGGCATACTGGCCCACGGTGAGACTTCCCTGACGGAGGCGTAGCAGAGACGAAGCGGATGAGGTCTTCCGTCCGGGTTCATCGAAGACTTTCCGGAAAGCCGTGAGAAAGGCTGACAAGTCGGCCACCAGGGGGTCTCCTCTCTCCCATAGAGGATTTAGCCAAGCCAGAGCCTCCCCCGTGAGGTGGGACATGATAAAGGCCACTTTGGACCGGTCGGAGATAAACTGGTGGGACAGGAGTTCAAAGTGCAGGGTGCACTGGTTTATGAAGCCCCGAGCTTGGGCGGAGTCACCTCCGAAGCGAGGAGGTGCGGAAAGCCGGAGTCCAGGACAGGATACCATGGTGTTGGTGGGCAGCGGCGCTGCCGGGTTGCGAGTCATGACACTAGCGGTGGTTGCTGGTGGAGCAGTCAGTGTGTCCAGACGGGAGTTGACATTCCGCAGGTGACTCAGGATGGACTCCTGTTGGGACCTCTGACGGGACAGTTCATGACATAGGTCCGAGAGCGAGGGAGCTTGGGTGCCACCGGGTTCCATGGCCCGAGCAAACTGTAACGGGTCTGGGAGGCGGAACCTCTGAGCAACTTATACAAGGGGGTGGTCCTTGTAAGGAAGCGGGTGGCGACCAGGGAAGACAGGCAGGTAGTCACAGCAGGTGACCGGGACAGTCTCTGGGTAAATGGGCAGGAGGTCACGGCAAGTGACCGGGACAGTCTCTGGGTAAACGGGCAGGAGGTCACAGCAAGTGACCGGGGCAGTCTCTGGGTGAACGGGCAGGAGGTCACGGCAAGTGACCGGGACAGTGTCTGGGTGAACGGGCAGGAGGTCACGGCAAGTGACCGGGACAGTCTCTGGGTAAAGGGTAGGTACGACCTGTGACGGCTGAGCCTCCAGGTAGGCTAGCAGGCAGATGGCAGATGCGTGCTCCCAGGTGAGCAGGCGAGAGTCTCTGGATAAGCAGGTGGTCACAGCACGTGACGGCGGAGCCTCCAGGTAGGCTAACAGGCAGGTAGCAGATGAGCGCTCCCAGGTGAGCGGGCAAGAGTCTCTGGACTGGCAGGTGGTCACAGCACGTGACGGCGGAGCCTCCAGGTAGGCTAGCAGACAGGTAGCAGATGAGCGCTCCCAGGTGAGCGGGCAAGAGTCTCTGGACTGGCAGGTGGTCACAGCACGTGACGGCGGAGCCTCCAGGTAGGCTAGCAGACAGGTAGCAGGTGAGCGCTCCCAGGTGAGCGGGCAAGCTGGTCCATAGACAGACTGACAGGTGTCGGAAGGCAGACCGTCGGACCTCAGGCTAGCAAGCAGGTAAGCGGATAACAGGCAGGAATCAGACAGCAAACTGGCAGGAAACTGGCAGGAAACTGGCAGGTAACTGGCAGGTAACTGGAAACGGGACCTGAGGGCTGAAGCAGAGTAGTGAACAGTTCAACAACATTGCTCGGGCACCTCCATTTTGGAGGAGGTGCCTTATATATGGTGAAGTCCTCCGGCCATTGGCCGGGGACTCCTTAGGACGGCGCGCGCGGCCCCTTTAAGAGGGGGGGAGCGCGCGCGCGCGCCCTAAGCACCGTGGCCGGGAAGGAGCGCGTGCTGCCAGCAGAGCGGGAGGAAGACGCCGGGCTCGGAGCGGAGAAGTGAGGGGAACAGCGTCCCTGCCTAGCAAGAGGCAGGGACGCCGACGCTACAGTAAACCCCCTGTGAGGTACACGCAGTAAGTAAAACCTACAAAAGACAAAAATATATCTCATACCCTACCATCATTATATATAAATGTAAAGCAAAGTTGCATAATAAATATAGGGTACTTAGTGAACTATTTTTGATCAAAAAAAGTATATGTGGCACCCCAGGGGTCTGGTTTCCACAGTAACGGCAATGTTATGTCTGAGAGCAGGTGGGAGGTCTCTTGGTCAGGAATCCTATGCATGCCACACCTCCTGCCCAGTCCTGGGAGGGGAAGAACTTCCCCTATATAAACCTAGGGCTGAGGCAGGGTTAGTGAGTAGAGAAGAAGTAGAGACAGAGAAGAGAAGCAGATATAGGAAAAGAACATCAGGAGCTCTGTGGGAGCAGTGCTATAAGGAGTCAGGGGCTGGCAGCTGCAGAGCTCGCCCTGACTGAGAAGCTATCACCGGACCCGGAGTCCGAGGCTGTGGGGACTAATCTTTACCCAGCAGCAGAAACCGCCCGGCAGGGGATTTCAGGTCCTCTGGCCAAGGAACCCGAAGGCACGGTCACACGCGTGGGACCAGCACCGCCGTCGTGGAGCGGAAGCTACTAGAAGGCCCCGAGTCACCGGCCATACGGGTGAGCACCACACGGTACACTCAGGGACGTGGGCTACTTATACCCGCCTCTAGCAAGGTAGCCAGAAGAGTACAGTTAGTTTGGGAGGCCTACAACTCCGCCTGGCCAGGGGAGATCCCATCTGCTCAAGGACTGACCAGGCCCCAATCGCTAGCCAGTACTCCGGGAGGGTCTATCTTTGTCACCAGTAAAGACCCTGAACTACACCGTACCGTCTCCGAGTGGTTCCTGCTACCCCCATCATCCACGTCGGCTGCCCTGAGGCCATACCCCTCCCGTTGGGGGTTATACTATCACGCTGCACAATCCTACCACCGGCCTCAGCGGTCTGCCCTGCAGCAGCAGCTCCTTAGCTGTACTCAACGGGTGGCGTAGTCGTCCAACATCTACCGCTGATACAGCGCCACTTAGTCTGACTCCCTGGGCACGGACCGGATCACCGCCACGAGACTACAACCCCCAAAAGATCCGCCTCCGGGTAAGCTCCCGCGTGCGCAACGCAGCGCGACACAGGCCCAGGGGCGCGTCAACGTTTGGCGTAGTCGGCAGGATCTCGTGCCCGCAACCACCGGGTACTGCGTGCCTGAAAAAGACTGTTCAAACTTACCAGTGGTGAAGATTCCCGCCATCCGGCGCCATCTTCAGCCTTCTTCCCGCCATCGGTGAAGATTCCCGCCATCCGGCGCCATTTTCAGCCTTCTTCCCGCCTTCCGTGGAGTTTTCCCGCCGTTGGACGCCATCTTGAAGACGCCGCGCGGGAAGAAGAGGGGCGTGGACTCCAAAAGCGCGCGAGAACTGAAGCCCCGCCTCACGTCCAGACGTCGCGTAAGGTCCTGGAAGGAGCCCAGCGGACGCTGACGTCACAGGAGCGCGACGGAAGGTCCTCAACCCTGACGATCCACTGCGGAGCCGCGGCCTACGGAAGAGGATCATCGCAAGTTAGGCCACGGTCCACTAGGGGGGAGAAGGATGTCGGATACGGAGGAGAGCTTCACCGCTTCAACCCCCGCCAGCGCCACCGCCGTTGCGGTCATGCCTTTCACCATGCCCTATATCCCGGGGGCAGCCTGGCTACCCCAGTACTCAGGGGAGTCACATACCCTGCATGACTTTAGAGAAAAGCTGGATAGCCTCTTCCAGGTGTATCCCCTCACAGAGGAGCAAAAAGTGAGCATCCTGGTGGCCCAATTAACCGGGGCAGCCCAAAGGGAGGTAAAGTCCTGGCCACCTGGGAGGAGGACTGTCGCAGAGATACTAACCCGGCTGAGGGACACCTTTGATACCCGCACCTCAGCCGAGATCAAGCTTGGATTCTACGGGTGCAAACAGCGGGCACATGAGAGTATAAGGGACTATGCCCTGAACCTACAAGAGGCCCTGAGAGCCATTAAGCAGACCGACCCTGACGGCGTGGGAGACGAGGACAGGCTGTTGACTGAACAATTTATAGAGGGTTTATATTGCAATGCCCACCGAACCCAGTTGCGGGCAATGGCCTTACAGGACCCTCATCTGGGATTTGCACAGTTCAAGGACAAAGCCATCCGGGTGCTCCGAGAACCGGCACCAGGTGGCGTTGTGACCCACAGACGCCCCACTACCACTTACCACGAGGAGGCGGCACCCTTGTCGGCAGGGCCTGTGGGAGCTGATGCGCAGGCTTTGAACAATGACCCGGCTCCAGACCTGCACCATCAGGTCCAAGAGCTAGCTAAAAGCGTTGCCGCGCTAACCCGAACTGTGCAGTCTTTACAGGTTTCCACTCCAGGGAAGATCCAGCTGGCATCCGGACCGGAGGACATCCCGTGGCGTCGACCAAGGAGGACCCCACCGGCCAGAGGAAGACCCAGCGACCGATACAACGAGGACGGACAACCCATCTGCCGCCGCTGCAATCAACCCGGACATATGGCAAGGTACTGTCCTTTAAACTGGCACAACCTGGGGTAGAGGGCCAAACCCCAGGAAAAAGATCATCAGGCCCATCGAACTGGCGCGACAGATATGTGGGAGGACGTCCAGTCTTGCCTGTGGTACTGGATGGCATCCCTATGAGTGCCCTATTGGACACCGGGTCACAGGTCACCACTATCCCGTACGTGCTCTTCAAGCAGTACTGGAATGACTCGGATATCACCCGCTACCCTGACGACGACTTGAGTATCATCGCCAGCAATGGTCAGCCCGTGCCACAGATTGGATTTAAAGAGGTGACCATTAAAATCGGTAGAGTCGAACTGGCAGCACAGGGACTGATCATTGTAGACATTGACAAACACGAGAGTCACCCAAAGATAACTCTAGGAACTAATGTAATTGAAAATTGTCTTGCAGAGGTGATTTTCCTTTTACAGCAGGTTGCCAAGAACGCCAGCTCCGGCGAGCAGCGAGTGCTCCAGAAAGAGATCCGGGCACTGATGCGACGGCAACAGATAGAACTCTCCGGCGGTGAGATTGGTAGCGTGCGAATGTGTGACCCTTTCCCTATTGCCATGCCCCCAAAAAGTGAAATGATGATTTGGTGCCGGGCAGCTATTGGTCTGAGAGGTAGAGATTACCAGGCAATGGTAGAACCAGTTTACTCAGACAGTAGGCCCACCATTTTGACAGCACGGGGGGTGGTCAATGTACGCCATGGGAGGGTGCCCGTTCGCATAATAAATATCGGGAAGAGGGAAGTGTACCTGCCCCGGTATGCCACGCTAGCCAAATTGTATACCATCAATCAAAATGCCATACAGTCCGTAGAACCCTTGCCTCCATCTTCCCCGGAGGAAGGTAACGGCTCTAAAGAAACAATGGAGGACTGGTGTCAGCAACTACATTTGGGTACTGACTCCACTCCCTCACACCAGAAACAGGGAGTCTATCGGGTGGTTCAAGAGTACGAGAGAGTGTTTAGTAAACACCCGTTAGACTTCGGGCGAGTCAAGGGGTAGAACACCACATCCCCACGGGAGACCATCTTCCCATAAAAGAGAGGTATCGACCCGTACCCCCTGCACACTACCAACACGCCAAGGGGATGCTTAGGGACATGAAGGAGGCTGGGGTGATCAGGGATAGCTGTAGCCCCTGGGCAGCTCCACTAGTCTTAGTCAAAAAGAAAGACAACACCATGAGGATGTGTGTAGATTACCGGAAAATTAACCATATCACACACAAGGATGCGTACCCCTTACCAAGGATAGAGGAGTCTTTGGCTGCTTTAAGATCTGCTAACTTCTTCTCTACCTTGGATCTCACTAGCGGGTACTGGCAGGTTCCTGTAGCAGAGGCGGACCGGGAGAAGACCGCATTCACCACCCCGATGGGACTTAGCAAGTTTACCTGTATGCCGTTCGGACTCTGCAACGCACCGGGAACCTTCCAACGATTAATGGAGTGCTGTCTGGGCCACAGAAACTTCGAGACGGTCCTGTTGTACCTGGACGATGTCATCGTATATTCCAAGACTTATGAGGACCACCTGAAACACCTGGCGGAAGTGTTCGAAGCTCTGGCAAGCTACGGCTTAAAGGTAAAACCCTCCAAGTGTCACCTCTTGAAACCAAAGGTGCAGTACCTGGGACACGTGGTGAGCGCTGACGGAGTGGCTCCCGACCCTGATAAGATCACCGCAATTAAGGAATGGCCAAGTCCCTCCAGTGTAAAGGAAGTGCGGCAGTTCCTCGGGTTGGTAGGCTATTATCGCAGATTCATCCCCGGTTTCACCAAAAAGGCAGCTCCTATGCAGGACCTCCTGATAGGCCAGTCCCGGAAGGCCAAGAACCAGAAGCCGCCCTTCAAATGGGAGAAGTTAGAAGAAGAGTCCTTCCGCCAGCTGAAGATGGCCCTCACGGGGGATGAAATCCTGGCGTACCCTGATTACAGCCAGCCCTTTATCCTCTACACCGACGCAAGTAACATCGGGCTAGGAGCCGTACTGTCCCAGATCCAGCAGGGGAAAGAACGAGTAATCGCTTACGCTAGCCGAAAACTGCGACCCACTGAAAGAAACCCTGAGAATTACAGCTCATTTAAGCTAGAGTTCCTGGCAGTGGTGTGGGCAGTCACCGAACGCTTTAAGCACTACCTCGCTTCTTCCCGGTTCACCGTGTACACGGATAACAACCCGTTGACACACCTGGACACGGCAAGACTCGGTGCCCTAGAGCAGAGATGGATGGCCCGTCTGTCCAACTACGAGTTCACAATCAAATACCGGGCAGGACGCTCCAATACCAACGCGGACGCCCTGTCCAGGATGCCAAACCTACCGGACGTAGGAGAAGATCCAGAGGGACTGGAAGAAGTCGAACTCCCCGCGTTCCACCGTCATGGGACTATCCAGTATTCCCATCGGGTAAGGAGTAAGCAAGCCGCTACGTTTAACCCCTTGCCTCACTACAACTGGGAGGAAACACAAGACAGTGATCCTGCCGTCCGGCTGGTGAAGGAGATGCTGACTCGGCCAGAGGCTCGCCTTGACCCAGACGCTCCGGAGAAAGCCAAGCAACTGTGGGCTGAGAAGAGTCGACTGTTCCTTTACAAGGGGAAGTTGTGCCGCAGAATGGTTAACTCCCGGACGCATGAACTAATCTGGCAAGTAGTGGTGCCACGGAGAGACGCAGCCATGGTGATGGAGGCATACCACGACGGGGCTGGACACTTCGGATGGAAGAAGCTGGAGTTCCTGCTGCGTGGGCGGTTCCACTGGGTAGGCATGAGGGGAACCATCGAGAGGTGGTGCAGAGACTGTGGCCCGTGCAACCTAAGAAGGAAGGACCGTGCCAGCCAGAAGACTCCCCTGCAGTCCATCGTCACCCGGCAGCCGTTGGAACTGGTAGCCTTGGATCATGTAAAACTGACCCCAAGCAGAAGTGGCTACGTCTACGCGTTAACCATTGTGGATCATTACTCCCGGTTCTTGGTTGTCGTCCCCGTTAAGGACTTAACGGCTCAAACAGCAGCTAGAGCCTTCCAGCAGCACTTCTGCCGTCCACACGGGTACCCGGACCAAGTGCTGACGGACCAGGGACCTGCCTTTGAAGCGGAGGTCTTCCAGGAATTCTGCAATCTGTATGGCTGCCGGAAGATAAGGACGACACCCTATCATCCGCAAACTAATGGACTTTGTGAGAAAATGAACCAGGTGGTAATGGATCTCCTGAAAACGTTGCCCCTGGAAGAACGCAGTCTGTGGCCTGAGAAGCTGCCCGATCTGGTGGACCTATACAACCACATCCCGGTAGGTTCCACCAACTGTATCCCGGCTTACCTAATGAGGGCGAGACCTGGTAAGTTACCTGTTGACCTGGAAATGGGAGTCCTGACACCCGAGGACACTTCACCAGAAGCAGACTGGGACACAGAGAGGCAGCAGCAGTACCGGAAAGTACAGGAGAGCGTGGAGCGAAGTCTCTGTCAGGCTAGGGAAAGACAAGAGAAAACTTACAACCAGTATGCTCCCGCTGTTCCCCTGGTACCCGGAGAGCAGGTCTTGAAGAGGAAAAGACGGCTCCACAAGTTGGACGACCAGTGGGAGAAGGACCCGTACACCGTACTGCCCTCAAGCCACGAGAACCCGAAAGTCTGTACCATCAGTAAAGACGGAGGGGAGACCATAGCCATTGTATCCCGGGATCACCTGAAGAAGTGTCCTGAACAGCTACGGAACCCTGAAGAGGAACAAGAAGATCATCGACCCGTAGAGGAAAGGGAGGATATGGTTAGTACTGTGCTCGGAGACTTCCCTCGGTCCTGGACTCAAGTCAATGGTGCAGTTGTGGTACCCGTCCTCACGTTCCTCCAACCAGCATCCCAAGTGCCTACGGAGCAACAGGTAGAGCTGGAAGAGCAGCCGGTCCAGGAGGCAGAAGACTCCACACAAGCAGAACAGGAGGATCAACCCTCTGCTTATAGTGAGCCTGCCGTACCCCTAGTGAGCCAAAGAGCCGGTAGACAGCTGCCCAGTTTACCCTTGACAGCTCCTACACCCTGTAGTTCAGGGCTAGACAGTCAGCTCCGAAGGTCCACTAGGGCCACTAGAGGCCAGTTACCCGCACGCTGGAGGATTTGAAGTGTATAAATTGTTTTATTTGTGGTTACCTGTTTTTCTTGTTGCTTGTGTATAATTATATGTTTCTAGTTATTTATAGGAGTCCTTGGTGGATTTACCGGGAATCCTTGTACATGGTTGGAGCGTAACCTAGGAATGGACTAAAGACTGTTAAGGACTCGGGGCAGGACAGACCCCTACCTGGTTACGTCTCCCTGTTTTGGTGAAATTGACACCTTGCTTTTCTTCAAAGACTGCACCCGGTTGCGGACACGCCGTAACCATCTTTATGTGTTTTTCTTATTGTATTATTATTGTTTATACCTTGTTATGTTTTTCTAAAAATATGTTTAGTCCCGGAGTACTAAATTTCACTAGGGGGGAATGTGGCACCCCAGGGGTCTGGTTTCCACAGTAACGGCAATGTTATGTCTGAGAGCAGGTGGGAGGTCTCTTGGTCAGGAATCCTGTGCATGCCACACCTCCTGCCCAGTCCTGGGAGGGGAAGAACTTCCCCTATATAAACCTAGGGCTGAGGCAGGGTTAGTGAGTAGAGAAGAAGTAGACAGAGAAGAGAAGCAGATATAGGAAAAGAACATCAGGAGTTCTGTGGGAGCAGTGCTATAAGGAGTCAGGGGCTGGCAGCTGCAGAGCTCGCCCTGACTGAGAAGCTATCACCGGACCCGGAGTCCGAGGCTGTGGGGACTAATCTTTACCCAGCAGCAGAAACCGCCCGGCAGGGGATTTCAGGTCCTCTGGCCAAGGAACCCGAAGGCACGGTCACACGCGTGGGACCAGCACCGCCGTCGTGGAGCGGAAGCTACTAGAAGGCCCCGAGTCACCGGCCATACGGGTGAGCACCACACGGTACACTCAGGGACGTGGGCTACTTATACCCGCCTCTAGCAAGGTAGCCAGAAGAGTACAGTTAGTTTGGGAGGCCTACAACTCCGCCTGGCCAGGGGAGATCCCATCTGCTCAAGGACTGACCAGGCCCCAATCGCTAGCCAGTACTCCGGGAGGGTCTATCTTTGTCACCAGTAAAGACCCTGAACTACACCGTACCGTCTCCGAGTGGTTCCTGCTACCCCCATCATCCACGTCGGCTGCCCTGAGGCCATACCCCTCCCGTTGGGGGTTATACTATCACGCTGCACAATCCTACCACCGGCCTCAGCGGTCTGCCCTGCAGCAGCAGCTCCTTAGCTGTACTCAACGGGTGGCGTAGTCGTCCAACATCTACCGCTGATACAGCGCCACTTAGTCTGACTCCCTGGGCACGGACCGGGTCACCGCCACGAGACTACAACCCTCAAAAGATCCGGCTCCGGGTAAGCTCCCGCGTGCGCAACGCAGCGCGACACAGGCCCAGGGGCGCGTCATATACAAGCCGGTGGTCTGGAGTTGGGACCCGGTCCTATTTGTCTACCCTTTTATATGCATTACTTCTACTTTGATATACAGTAAGGTTTTTAATATAGGCAGTATAGGTACCGTCCCAATTTAGGGTCACCTTGCCGCTGGTGGGACGGCTTGTATACTTTTTTTGATCAAAAATAGTTCACTAAGTACCCTATATTTATTATGCAACTTTGCTTTACATTTATATATAATGATGGTAGGGTATGAGATATATTTTTGTCTTTTGTAGGTTTTGCTTCTTTTTGCTAGTGTGAACATGCTCCTATTTCTTGCATGTCTACCATCTTAGACCTCAGTTCACATTGCTTGGTTTTTTGTCTTGTTTGCATTCTGTGCAATTTAAGAGTGTGGCATCCCCTTTGTTGAGCTGATTAGTATATATGTAGCTTACCACGGGCCTAGGTGGTCTGGAGTTGGGACCCGGTCCTATTTGTCTACCCTTTTATATGCATTACTTCTACTTTGATATACAGTAAGGTTTTTAATATAGGCAGTGTAGGTACCGTCCCAATTTAGGGTCACCTTGCCGCTGGTGGGACGGCTTATATACTTTTTTTGATCAAAAATAGTTCACTAAGTACCCTATATTTATTATGCAACTTTGCTTTACATTTATACATAATCAGGGCCGGCTCCAGGTTTTTCTGGGCCCCGGGCGAAAGAGTCTCAGTGGGCCCCTTTAACACATACCACGATTCATGATGCAGAGATACAGCGGAGAAATATATATATATAGTACAATGCAAAGATTTCACTTCTTACATTACATGAGTGATATCTATTGTAAATTCCGCAATAGCTCAGAAACCGGTGAATCGCTCCACACAGAATACTGGCCCCCATATAAGGCTCCATACGGAATACTGGCCCCCATATAAGGCCCCATACGGAATACTGGCCCCCATATAACGCTTCACACAGGATACTGGCCCCCATATAACGCTCCACACAGAATACTGGCCCCCATATAACGCTCCATACAGGATACTGGTCCCCTTATAAAGCTCCATACAGGATACTGGCCCCCATATAACGCTCCATACAGGATACTGGTCCCCTTATAAAACTCCATACAGGATACTGGCCCCCATATAACGCTCCACACAGAATACTGGCCCCCATATAACGCTCCATACAGGATACTGGTCCCCTTATAAAGCTCCATACAGGATACTGGCCCCCATATAACGCTCCATACAGGATACTGGTCCCCTTATAAAACTCCATACAGGATACTGGCCCCCATATAACGCTCCATACAGGATACCGGTCCCCTTATAACGCTCCATACAGGATACTGGTCCCCTTATAACTCTCCATACAGGATACTGGCCCCCATATAATGCTGCATGCAGGCTGTTACCCCCCACATAATGCCCCATACAGGCTGTCCCCCCCTTATAATGCTCCATGCAGGCTGTTACCCCCCACATAATGCCCCATACAGCCCCCCCCTTTTAATGCTCCATGCAGGCTGTTACCCCCCACATAATGCCCCATACAGGCCCCCCCCTTTTAATGCTCCATGCAGGCTGTTCCCCCCCACATAATGCACTATGCAGGCTGCCCCCCCTTTATAATGCCCCATGCAGGATGTCGTCCCCCCCTTTATAATGCCCCATGCAGGATGCCCCCCCCTTCTCTTTATAATGCCCCATGCAGGTTGTTCCCCCCCCCCCTCCTTTATATAATGCCCCATGCAGGATGTCGTCCCCCCCTTTATAATGCCCCATGCAGGATGCCCCCCCCTTCTCTTTATAATGCCCCATGCAGGTTGTTCCCCCCCCCTCCTTTATATAATGCCCCATGCAGGATGTCCCCCCCCCTTTATAATGCCCCATGCAGGATGCCCCCCCCTTCTCTTTATAATGGCCCATGCAGGCTGTCCCCCCCCCCTCTATATAATGCCCCATGCAGGATGTCCCCCCCCCTCTATATAATGCCCCATGCAGGCTGTCCCCCCCCCTCTATATAATGCCCCATGCAGGCTGCCCCCCCCTCTATATAATGCCCCATGCAGGATGTCCCCCCCCCCCTCTTTACTCACCTCCCTTCTCCTCACCCGCTGCCGCTGCCCGCTGCTCGCTGCTCAGCTCCGAACTCCAGCGTTGTCGGCGTCTTCCCGTTCAGCGCTCCCTGTGACGGCTCAGGGGAGGGCGCGGTGTAAAGACGTCACCGCGCCCTCTGACCTGAGACGTCACAGGGAGCGCAGAGCAGGAAGACAGCGGATCTGCGGAGGCACGGCGAGAGGTAAGTATCGGGCTGCCGGGGCCCTGAGCAAGCGGCGGAGAAGGGCGGGCGCTGACACCGCTCTCCTCCGCCCATAGCCCAGCGGGGTGCGCGACCGCCAGTGGGCCCCTCTGCCTGCTCAGGGCCCCGGCATTTGCCCGGGTGCGCCGGGTGCTGACGCCGGCCCTGTATATAATGATGGTAGGGTATGAGATATATTTTTGTCTTTTGTAGGTTTTGCTTCTTTTTGCTAGTGTGAACATGCTCCTATTTCTTGCATGTCTACCATCTTACACGCAGTAAGTAGTCAAACTGCTAAAAATGTAGATAGTTACCCCTGGGGTATTGCATATTAACTTGAAATGTATTGTATAATTGTGTGTTTTCAATGCATATGTCTGCCTTCATTAATTTGTGCTTTACCTCATTAATTACTTCCTTAATTACCTAAGAACTTCGTGGCTGAGGACTGTGTGCAGCCCAAAAACTGCTTCTGTATATAATTGCGCTCCCTGGAGTGCCCTTTTAGGTGACCTCAGAAGGAAAACCTGTCTGGAGTGGCTCTATTGGAGGTCCAACACGGGATCTTCATGCCCTGCAGCCACCCCAGGGCCTATGTAGAGGGTTTAGGACAGGTCCCTCAAAAACCACCAAGTACTCTACCTTGTGAGATGGACATCCAGGTTGGGAACCTCACCATAGGAGACTTGAATTCTGAGGACACTCTGCTTTGTTATTGTTATGCAACGTTTAAGATTCGTGCCTCCTATAAAGGGAAGATTGTTCTTATTGTTCTTGTATTGTTCATGTTTCCTATTGTTATTGTTTTATAAAAATGTACTTCAGCCCGGGAGTGCTGAGATTAACTAGGGGGGAATGTGACGCCCAGCTGCGCTTGGTATCACAGATCCTAGAAGGGTGTATTGATGGATTCCTCCACAAGAGGCCCCCATAACCATTCACACATCTCCACCTTCCACCTCAGACCACCAGAGGGAGCCCGTTAGGGATAGATAAATAGGGAAGGTGGAGCCAGGCAGCAGTTAGTCTATTCGGGAGTTAGTCTAGACTGGAGACGACAGAGAGCAAACCTGTGAAGAGAGTTCCTGCAGAGTGAGACACAGAAAGAGGTCAGTCTTCAGTGGAGCACAGTCTAGACTCAGTTGTAGCTCAGAGTAGTGAGCTTTAGGTGTGCCGGCACCATAAGATCGGTGAAGCGCGGCAAGCTGCCGTTAGTGTGAGTAGCCTAGTGAGGGCCCGAGTAGGCTGAAGGCGAAGTGGAGAGTTGGTACATAGGGGGCAGAGGAGCTTAACTGGCTCACCCCGAAGAAGTTACCGGACACCGGGTCCGAAGTTTACCGGGATCTCTATGACCTAGTAAGACATAACCGGAATCCCTGGGGAACTACAAGTCCCAGGATCGCTAAAGTGCTGATACGTAACAGAGCCAGGAGACACATAGGCCCCGTAAGCTGGGAGCGTGTACTCCAAAGAAAGGCCCTACCACAAGGTCAGCCAGCGCAGGACAGAGACAAAGTTAGGCCTAGTTCCAGGCAGGTCAGAAACTTACCACGCAGAGGCAAGTAACAGGAGGCCCTACACCCGCTCATTGGGGAGGATCTTGACATGCACCCTTCACCCTACAGTACTCTGGGATGTGCCTGAGTTTCCATCAGTAAAAGGTACTGAAGTGACTATCGTGTCTGCCCCTGTTCTTGCTATGACCCGGCTGAGTCTCGCCTGTCCTGCATTTCCCCTGCATACGCTGCCCTGAGGCCTAGCTCCACCTGTGGGGAGCTATACCATCGAGCTGCCTTATCATCAGCCTCAGTGGACTGCGCAGCGCTGGTGATCCTCACCAGAAGCCACGGGTGGCGTCACGAACTCTTTAATAAAACAAACAACCATAAACGCTTTTAAGGAGCAACCCCAGGGTATGGGCCCGGGAGCCGACCACCGCGACATCCCTAAAGGCCAGGCTAAAGGCCCGGGTACCGAGTCATCCCCATTCCCCTGGGCGAGTCACAAGCATCCCGTCCACTGTGCATCTCATCCTTCTTGTGTCCCGTCCACCGAGCATCTCATCCTTCATGCGTCCCATCCAACCACATCTCATCCGTCATGCATCCTGTCCACTGTGCATCTCATCCTTCATACATCCCGTCCAAGGTGCATCTCTTGCTTCATTTGTCCCATCCACCGAGCATCTCATCCGTCCTGCGTCCCGTCCACTGTGCATCTCGTCCTTCTTGTGTCCCATCCACTGAGCATCTCGCGCTTTCAGTGACCCATCCACTGTACATCTTTTTCTTCATGAGTCCCATCCAACCACATCTCATCCTGCATGTGACTCGTCCACCATGCATCTCATCCTTCATGCATCCCATCCACCGTCCATCTGATCCTTCAGGCAACCCATCTACCATACCTCTCATCCTTCATGCGACCTATCCACTGTGCATCTCTACCTTCATGCGACTTATCTACCAAGCACCTCATTCTGCGTGCAACCCATCTACCATGCATCTCATCCTACATGCGACTCCTTCACCATGCATCCCATCCTGCATGTGACCCATCCACCATCCATCTCATCCTTAATGCATCTCTTCCACCATGCATCTGATCCTTCATGCGACCCATCCACCATACCTCTCATCCTTCATGCGACCCATCCACTGTGCATCTCTACCTTCATGAGACTTGTCGACCATGCACCTCATTCTTTGTTCGACTCATCCACCATACCTCTGATCCTTCATCATCCTTTATGTGACCCATCCACCATACCTCTGATTCTTTAGGCGACCCATCCACCATACCTCTTATCCTTCATGTGACCCATACACTGTGCATCTCTTCCTTTCTGCAACCTGTCGACCGTACACCTCATCCTTTGTGGGACCGGTCCACCACGCATCTCATCCTACATACTGTCGTCTGCACATACTAAGTTAACTCTATGTGCGTCATCTACCAAACTAATTAGCTTACATATAGCATATAATCATGATAAACCTTTTTTGTAGCCTCTGAGATCTTAAAAGTTGTGAAGGATTGCCACAAAAGTCTCAGTAAGAACTTTCCCTTGAAGAAGGCGTCCTACTATAGCTCTGTCCCTGCACCTGGGCTCTAGTCCTCTTTGCCGGGGATGTTTAGGCCAGTGCGGGGTCTGTATAAACAGTGAATGTACTGAGAGGGTCCTGTGTATATGATCCTCACGCCGTCTGTTCTGCGGGACGCACCGACCCTCTTATGTCTCCTCTGCAGTCAGTAATGTGGGGCCATCACTGGCTCCCTGTGGGAATGACGCCATAGTTATTATCGAAGCCTCCTGTAGGGTTATATCACATCAATGTGTCACAACGCTAATGCAAAATCAGTAACAACCCCGGCCGCACCATGCGCCATTGATACTGGGCGCCAATGTGTGACTGCCATATATGCACCCGCTACAGCCACCCCCGAGTCACACAGCAGATAGGTGGACAAAGGCGACTGATGGAGAATAACCCACATGTGCCCATACACACTCACATAGACCTAATATATGGTCACATACATGCACCCATACACAGACCCGGTATATAGCCACATACATACGCCTATGGTATATTACCGCATACATGTACAATCACAGACTGCATGCATCTCGTGCAAGGCACCAGGTGAAATGACCCATGCACTGGCGGCAGGTGAAGGCAGTACCAGCTGGTCTGAGTAGAGCTTGATGATCGGGTTTCATGCAAACTCCAAGCTTGGCCCCCAGTGCACATGAGATGTTTGGTGAGATGGGTAGTCCGCGCGTCTGCAGGACAGGGATCTCTGCACAACATCGTGGAGATTATAGATGAACCAGTGAGCAAAAATGCAACAAAAGCAAGAAGGTGACATCATCAGTCGCAGAGACGTGCAGCCAGCAGCATGCCATTGTGACGTCCATCTGTGAGCGTGAAGCATCTGTGCAGTGCGAGGCTGGAGGCCATTGTGGAGCTCATGTATGCCATTGTGACGTCCATCTGTGAGCGTGAAGCATCTGTGCAGTGCGAGGCTGGAGGCCATTGTGGAGCTCATGTATGCCATAGTAACGTCCATCTGTGAGCGTGAAGCATCTGTGCAGTGCGAGGCTGGAGGCCATTGTGGAGCTCATGTATGCCATAGTGACGTCCGTCTGTGAGCGTGAAGCATCTGTGCAGTGCGAGGCTGGAGGCCATTGTGGAGCTCATGTATGCCATAGTGACGTCCATCTGTGAGCGTGAAGCATCTGTGCAGTGCGAGGCTGGAGGCCATTGTGGAGCTCATGTATGCCATAGTGACGTCCGTCTGTGAGCGTGAAGAATCTGTGCAGTGCGAGGCTGGAGGCCATTGTGGAGCTCATGTATGTCATAGTGACGTCCATCTGTGAGCGTGAAGCATCTGTGCAGTGCGAGGCTGGAGGCCATTGTGGAGCTCATGTATGCCATAGTGACGTCCGTCAGTGAGCGTGAAGCATCTGTGCAGTGCGAGGCTGGAGGCCATTGTGGAGCTCATGTATGCCATAGTGACGTCCGTCTGTGAGCGTGAAGAATCTGTGCAGTGCGAGGCTGGAGGCCATTGTGGAGCTCATGTATGTCATAGTGACGTCCATCTGTGAGCGTGAAGCATCTGTGCAGTGCGAGGCTGGAGGCCATTTTGGAGCTCATGTATGCGATAATGACGTCCGTCTGTGAGCGTGAAGCATCTGTGCAGTGCGAGGCTGGAGGCCATTGTGGAGCTCATGTATGCCATAGTGAGGTCCGTCTGTGAGCGTGAAGCATCTGTGCAGTGCGAGGCTGGAGGCCATTGTGGAGCTCATGTATGCCATAGTGACGTCCGTCTGTGAGCGTGAAGCATCTGTGCAGTGCGAGGCTGGAGGCCATTGTGGAGCTCATGTATGCCATAGTGACGTCCATCTGTGAGCGTGAAGCATCTGTGCAGTGCGAGGCTGGAGGCCATTGTGGAGCTCATGTATGCCATAGTGACGTCCGTCTGTGAGCGTGAAGCATCTGTGCAGTGCGAGGCTGGAGGCCATTGTGGAGCTCATGTATGCCATAGTGACGTCCGTCTGTGAGCGTGAAGCATCTGTGCAGTGCGAGGCTGGAGGCCATTGTGGAGCTTATGTATGCCATAGTGAGGTCCGTCTGTGAGCGTGAAGCATCTGTGCAGTGCGAGGCTGGAGGCCATTGTGGAGCTCATGTATGCCATAGTGACGTCCATCTGTGAGCGTGAAGCATCTGTGCAGTGCGAGGCTGGAGGCCATTGTGGAGCTCATGTATGCCATAGTGACGTCCGTCTGTGAGCGTGAAGCATGTGTGCAGTGCGAGGCTGGAGGCCATTGTGGAGCTCATGTATGCCATAGTGAGGTCCGTCTGTGAGCGTGAAGCATCTGTGCAGTGCGAGGCTGGAGGCCATTGTGGAGCTCATGTATGCCATAGTGACGTCCATCTGTGAGCGTGAAGCATCTGTGCAGTGCGAGGCTGGAGGCCATTGTGGAGCTCATGTATGCCATAGTGACGTCCGTCTGTGAGCATGAAGCATCTGTGCAGTGCGAGGCTGGAGGCCATTGTGGAGCTCATGTATGCCATAGTGACGTCCATCTGTGAGCATAAAGCATCTGTGCAGTGCGAGGCTGGAGGCCATTGTGGAGCTCATGTATGCCATAGTGACGTCCGTCAGTGAGCGTGAAGCATCTGTGCAGTGCGAGGCTGGAGGCCATTGTGGAGCTCATGTATGCCATAGTGACGTCCGTCAGTGAGCGTGAAGCATCTGTGCAGTGCGAGGCTGGAGGCCATTGTGGAGCTCATGTATGCCATAGTGACGTCCGTCTGTGAGCGTGAAGCATCTGTGCAGTGCGAGGCTGGAGGCCATTGTGGAGCTCATGTATGCCATAGTGACGTCCATCTGTGAGCGTGAAGCATCTGTGCAGTGCGAGGCTGGAGGCCATTGTGGAGCTCATGTATGCCATAGTGACGTCCATCTGTGAGCGTGAAGCATCTATGCAGTGCGAGGCTGGAGGCCATTGTGGAGCTCATGTATGCCGTAGTGACGTCCGTCTGTGAGCGTGAAGAATCTGTGCAGTGCGAGGCTGGAGGCCATTGTGGAGCTCATGTATGCCATAGTGACGTCCATCTGTGAGCGTGAAGCATCTGTGCAGTGCGAGGCTGGAGGCCATTGTGGAGCTTATGTATGCCATAGTGACGTCCGTCTGTGAGCGTGAAGCATCTGTGCAGTGCGAGGCTGGAGGCCATTGTGGAGCTTATGTATGCCATAGTGACGTCCGTCTGTGAGTGTGAAGCATCTGTGCAGTGCGAGGCTGGAGGCCATTGTGGAGCTTATGTATGCCATAGTGACGTCCGTCTGTGAGCGTGAAGCATCTGTGCAGTGCGAGGCTGGAGGCCATTGTGGAGCTTATGTATGCCATAGTGACGTCCGTCTGTGAGCGTGAAGCATCTGTGCAGTGCGAGGCTGGAGGCCATTGTGGAGCTCATGTATGCCATAGTGACGTCCGTCTGTGAGCGTGAAGCATCTGTGCAGTGCGAGGCTGGAGGCCATTGTGGAGCTTATGTCCCACCCCAGAGCCAGACGGACGCTCTTTATCATGGCTGGAGATGGACTAAGGGAGGAAGGTCGCAGTCTCCATTACTATAGACACTTATGTGCGATCACTCCTGAAGGCTGAGGGCCTGTCATGGACCACAGCTACAGATACCTGGGTACCACCATGGTGGCCGGTGCCACGATTAATGCCACGGCTCCGTGTAAAGTCATCTCAGATCTGGTCAGACTCCGCTCGCTACCAGACTGCCGCATCATGGCTCCCTGTGTTCCCCTGTGTTCCCCTGCGGGGCGGTCGCTCTCAATTATCTCTTGTTTATTTTACAATAATAAATCTAAAGCATCTAAAACACTTAAAGGGAATCTGTCAGCAGGTGTTTGCTCTGTAATCTGAGAGCAGCACCATGTACGGGCCGACACCTTCCCTTCATGTGTCTCTTGCTGTTTCACTACAATCAGTGTTTAATCAGCAGGAGATTATCACTACAGGACTATGTGTCTCGTGACTCTTGGTCCAACCCTGCACCCAGCACTGATCTGTCACCATACAATGCACACAGAGAGCTGCCAATCACTGGTGTGGGCGGGGTTATACACAGAGCTGCCAATCACTTGTGTGGGTGGGGTTATACACAGAGAGCATCCAATCATTGGTGTGGGTGGGGTTATACACAGAGAGCATCCAATCACTGGTGTGGGTGGGGTTATACACAGAGAGCAGCCAATCACTGGTGTGGGCGGGGTTACACACAGAGAGCATCCAATCACTGGTGTGGGTGGGGTTATACACACAGCTGCCAATCACTGGTGTGGGTGGGGTCATACACAGAGAGCAGCCAATCACTGGTGTGGGTGGGGTCATACACAGAGAGCAGCCAATCACTGGTGTGGGTGGGGTTATACACAGAGAGCAGCCAATCACTGGTGTGGGTGGGGTTATACACAGAGAGCAGCCAATCACTGGTGTGGGTGGGGTTACTCACAGAGAGCTGCCAATCACAGGTATAGGCGGGGTTATACACAGAGAGCTGCCAATCACAGGTATAGGCGGGGTTATACACAGAGAGCTGCCAATCACAGGTATAGGCGGGGTTAAACACAGAGAGCTGCCAATCACAGGTATAGGCGGGGTTATACACAGAGAGCTGCCAATCACAGGTATAGGCAGGGTTATACACAGAGAGCTGCCAATCACTGGTATAGGCAGGGTTATATACAGAGAGCTGCCAATCACAGGTATAGGCGGGGTTATACACAGAGAGCTGCCAATCACAGGTATAGGCGGGGTTATACACAGAGAGCTGCCAATCACAGGTATAGGCGGGGTTATATACAGAGAGCTGCCAATCACAGGTATAGGCGGGGTTATACACAGAGAGCTGCCAATCACTGGTATAGGCGGGGTTATATACAGAGAGCTGCCAATCACAGGTATAGGCGGGGTTATACACAGAGAGCTGCCAATCACAGGTATAGGCGGGGTTATACACAGAGAGCTGCCAATCACAGGTATAGGCGGGGTTATACACAGAGAGCAGCCAATCACTGGTGTGGGTGGGGTTACTCACAGAGAGCGGCCAATCACAGGTATAGGCGGGGTTATACACAGAGAGCAGCCAATCACTGGTGTGGGTGGGGTTACTCACAGAGAGCTGCCAATCACAGGTATAGGCGGGGTTATACACAGAGAGCAGCCAATCACTGGTATAGGCGGGGTTATACACAGAGAGCAGCCAATCACAGGTATAGGCGGGGTTATACACAGAGAGCAGCCAATCACTGGTGTGGGTGGGGTTACTCACAGAGAGCGGCCAATCACAGGTATAGGCGGGGTTATACACAGAGAGCAGCCAATCACAGGTATAGGCGGGGTTATACACAGAGAGCAGCCAATCACTGGTGTGGGTGGGGTTACTCACAGAGAGCTGCCAATCACAGGTATAGGCGGGGTTATACACAGAGAGCAGCCAATCACAGGTATAGGCGGGGTTATACACAGAGAGCAGCCAATCACTGGTGTGGGTGGGGTTACTCACAGAGAGCGGCCAATCACAGGTATAGGCGGGGTTATACACAGAGAGCAGCCAATCACTGGTGTGGGTGGGGTTACTCACAGAGAGCTGCCAATCACAGGTATAGGCGGGGTTATACACAGAGAGCTGCCAATCACAGGTATAGGCGGGGTTATACACAGAGAGCTGCCAATCACAGGTATAGGCGGGGTTATACACAGAGAGCTGCCAATCACAGGTATAGGCGGGGTTATACACAGAGAGCTGCCAATCACTGGTGTGGGTGGGGTTACTCACAGAGAGCAGCCAATCACAGGTATAGGCGGGGTTATACACAGAGAGCAGCCAATCACTGGTGTGGGTGGGGTTACTCACAGAGAGCTGCCAATCACAGGTATAGGCGGGGTTATACACAGAGAGCTGCCAATCACACGTATAGGCGGGGTTATACACAGAGAGCTGCCAATCACAGGTATAGGCGGGGTTATACACAGAGAGCTGCCAATCACAGGTATAGGCGGGGTTATACACAGAGAGCAGCCTATCACTGGTGTGGCTGCGGTTATACACAGAGAGCAGCCAATCACTGGTGTGGGTGGGGTTATACACAGAGCAGCCAATCACTGGTGTGGGTGGGGTCATACACAGAGAGCAGCCAATCACTGGTGTGGGTGGGGTCATACACAGAGAGCAGATAATCACTGGTGTGGGTGGGGTTATACACAGAGAGCTGCCAATCACAGGTATAGGCGGGGTTATACATAGAGAGCTGCCAATCACAGGTATAGGCAGGGTTATACACAGAGAGCTGCCAATCACTGGTATAGGCGGGGTTATATACAGAGAGCTGCCAATCACAGGTATAGGCGGGGTTATACACAGAGAGCTGCCAATCACAGGTATAGGCGGGGTTATACACAGAGAGCTGACAATCACAGGAATAGGCGGGGTTATAAACAGAGAGCTGCCAATCACAGGTATAGGCGGGGTTATACACAGAGAGCAGCCAATCACTGGTGTGGCTGCGGTTATACACAGAGAGCAGCCAATCACTGGTGTGGGTGGGGTTATACACAGAAAAGCCAATCACTGGTGTGGGTGGGGTCATACACAGAGAGCAGCCAATCACTGGTGTGGGTGGGGTTATACACAGAGAGCAGCCAATCACTGGTGTGGGTGGGGTTATACACAGAGAGCAGCCAATCACTGGTGTGGGTGGGGTTACTCACAGAGAGCTGCCAATCACAGGTATAGGCGGGGTTATACACAGAGAGCTGCCAATCACAGGTATAGGCGGGGTTATACACAGAGAGCTGCCAATCACAGGTATAGGCGGGGTTATACACAGAGAGCTGCCAATCACAGGTATAGGCGGGGTTATACACAGAGAGCTGCCAATCACAGGTATAGGCAGAGTTATACACAGAGAGCTGCCAATCACTGGTATAGGCGGGGTTATATACAGAGAGCTGCCAATCACAGGTATAGGCGGGGTTATACACAGAGAGCTGCCAATCACAGGTATAGGCGGGGTTATACACAGAGAGCTGCCAATCAGAGGTATAGGCGGGGTTATATACAGAGAGCTGCCAATCACAGGTATAGGCGGGGTTATACACAGAGAGCTGCCAATCACTGGTATAGGCGGGGTTATATACAGAGAGCTGCCAATCACAGGTATAGGCGGGGTTATACACAGAGAGCAGCCAATCACTGGTATAGGCGGGGTTATACACAGAGAGCAGCCAATCACAGGTATAGGCGGGGTTATACACAGAGAGCAGCCAATCACTGGTGTGGGTGGGGTTACTCACAGAGAGCGGCCAATCACAGGTATAGGCGGGGTTATACACAGAGAGCAGCCAATCACAGGTATAGGCGGGGTTATACACAGAGAGCAGCCAATCACTGGTGTGGGTGGGGTTACTCACAGAGAGCTGCCAATCACAGGTATAGGCGGGGTTATACACAGAGAGCAGCCAATCACAGGTATAGGCGGGGTTATACACAGAGAGCAGCCAATCACTGGTGTGGGTGGGGTTACTCACAGAGAGCGGCCAATCACAGGTATAGGCGGGGTTATACACAGAGAGCTGCCAATCACAGGTATAGGCGGGGTTATACACAGAGAGCGGCCAATCACAGGTATAGGCGGGGTTATACACAGAGAGCAGCCAATCACTGGTGTGGGTGGGGTTACTCACAGAGAGCGGCCAATCACAGGTATAGGCGGGGTTATACACAGAGAGCAGCCAATCACTGGTGTGGGTGGGGTTACTCACAGAGAGCTGCCAATCACAGGTATAGGCGGGGTTATACACAGAGAGCTGCCAATCACAGGTATAGGCGGGGTTATACACAGAGAGCAGCCAATCACTGGTGTGGGTGGGGTTACTCACAGAGAGCAGCCAATCACAGGTATAGGCGGGGTTATACACAGAGAGCAGCCAATCACTGGTGTGGGTGGGGTTACTCACAGAGAGCTGCCAATCACTGGTGTGGGTGGGGTTATACACAGAGCAGCCAATCACTGGTGTGGGTGGGGTCATACACAGAGAGCAGCCAATCACTGGTGTGGGTGGGGTCATACACAGAGAGCAGCCAATCACTGGTGTGGGTGGGGTTATACACAGAGAGCTGCCAATCACAGGTATAGGCGGGGTTATACACAGAGAGCTGCCAATCACAGGTATAGGCAGGGTTATACACAGAGAGCTGCCAATCACTGGTATAGGCGGGGTTATATACAGAGAGCTGCCAATCACAGGTATAGGCGGGGTTATACACAGAGAGCTGCCAATCACAGGTATAGGCGGGGTTATACACAGAGAGCTGACAATCACAGGTATAGGCGGGGTTATAAACAGAGAGCTGCCAATCACAGGTATAGGCGGGGTTATACACAGAGAGCAGCCAATCACTGGTGTGGCTGCGGTTATGCACAGAGAGCAGCCAATCACTGGTGTGGGTGGGGTTATACACAGAGCAGCCAATCACTGGTGTGGGTGGGGTCATACACAGAGAGCAGCCAATCACTGGTGTGGGTGGGGTTATACACAGAGAGCAGCCAATCACTGGTGTGGGTGGGGTTATACACAGAGAGCAGCCAATCACTGGTGTGGGTGGGGTTACTCACAGAGAGCTGCCAATCACAGGTATAGGCGGGGTTATACACAGAGAGCTGCCAATCACAGGTATAGGCGGGGTTATACACAGAGAGCTGCCAATCACAGGTATAGGCGGGGTTATACACAGAGAGCTGCCAATCACAGGTATAGGCGGGGTTATACACAGAGAGCTGCCAATCACAGGTATAGGCAGGGTTATACACAGAGAGCTGCCAATCACTGGTATAGGCGGGGTTATATACAGAGAGCTGCCAATCACAGGTATAGGCGGGGTTATACACAGAGAGCTGCCAATCACAGGTATAGGCGGGGTTATACACAGAGAGCTGCCAATCACAGGTATAGGCGGGGTTATACACAGAGAGCTGCCAATCACAGGTATAGGCAGGGTTATACACAGAGAGCTGCCAATCACTTGTATAGGCGGGGTTATATACAGAGAGCTGCCAATCACAGGTATAGGCGGGGTTATACACAGAGAGCTGCCAATCACAGGTATAGGCGGGGTTATACACAGAGAGCTGCCAATCACAGGTATAGGCGGGGTTATATACAGAGAGCTGCCAATCACAGGTATAGGCGGGGTTATACACAGAGAGCTGCCAATCACTGGTATAGGCGGGGTTATATACAGAGAGCTGCCAATCACAGGTATAGGCGGGGTTATACACAGAGAGCTGCCAATCACAGGTATAGGCGGGGTTATACACAGAGAGCTGCCAATCACAGGTATAGGCGGAGTTATACACAGACAGCTGCCAATCACAGGTATAGGCGGGGTTATACACAGAGAGCAGCCAATCACTGGTGTGGGTGGGGTTACTCACAGAGAGCGGCCAATCACAGGTATAGGCGGGGTTATACACAGAGAGCAGCCAATCACTGGTGTGGGTGGGGTTACTCACAGAGAGCTGCCAATCACAGGTATAGGCGGGGTTATACACAGAGAGCAGCCAATCACAGGTATAGGCGGGGTTATACACAGAGAGCAGCCAATCACTGGTGTGGGTGGGGTTACTCACAGAGAGCGGCCAATCACAGGTATAGGCGGGGTTATACACAGAGAGCAGCCAATCACAGGTATAGGCGGGGTTATACACAGAGAGCGGCCAATCACTGGTGTGGGTGGGGTTACTCACAGAGAGCTGCCAATCACAGGTATAGGCGGGGTTATACACAGAGAGCAGCCAATCACAGGTATAGGCGGGGTTATACACAGAGAGCAGCCAATCACTGGTGTGGGTGGGGTTACTCACAGAGAGCGGCCAATCACAGGTATAGGCGGGGTTATACACAGAGAGCAGCCAATCACTGGTGTGGGTGGGGTTACTCACAGAGAGCTGCCAATCACAGGTATAGGCGGGGTTATACACAGAGAGCTGCCAATCACAGGTATAGGCGGGGTTATACACAGAGAGCTGCCAATCACAGGTATAGGCGGGGTTATACACAGAGAGCTGCCAATCACAGGTATAGGCGGGGTTATACACAGAGAGCTGCCAATCACTGGTGTGGGTGGGGTTACTCACAGAGAGCAGCCAATCACAGGTATAGGCGGGGTTATACACAAAGAGCAGCCAATCACTGGTGTGGGTGGGGTTACTCACAGAGAGCTGCCAATCACAGGTATAGGCGGGGTTATACACAGAGAGCTGCCAATCACAGGTATAGGCGGGGTTATACACAGAGAGCTGCCAATCACAGGTATAGGGGGGGTTATACACAGAGAGCAGCCTATCACTGGTGTGGGTGGGGTTACTCACAGAGAGCGGCCAATCACAGGTATAGGCGGGGTTATACACAGAGAGCAGCCAATCACTGGTGTGGGTGGGGTTACTCACAGAGCTGCGGCCAATCACAGGTATAGGCGGGGTTATACACAGAGAGCAGCCAATCACTGGTGTGGGTGGGGTTACTCACAGAGCTGCCAATCACAGGTATAGGCGGGGTTATACACAGAGAGCAGCCAATCACTGGTATAGGCGGGGTTATACACAGAGAGCAGCCAATCACAGGTATAGGCGGGGTTATACACAGAGAGCAGCCAATCACTGGTGCGGGTGGGGTTACTCACAGAGAGCGGCCAATCACAGGTATAGGCGGGGTTATACACAGAGACCAGCCAATCACAGGTATAGGCGGGGTTATACACAGAGAGCAGCCAATCACTGGTGTGGGTGGGGTTACTCACAGAGAGCTGCCAATCACAGGTATAGGCGGGGTTATACACAGAGAGCGGCCAATCACAGGTATAGGCGGGGTTATACACAGAGAGCAGCCAATCACTGGTGTGGGTGGGGTTACTCACAGAGAGCTGCCAATCACAGGTATAGGCGGGGTTATACAGAGAGAGCTGCCAATCACAGGTATAGGCGGGGTTATACACAGAGAGCTGCCAATCACAGGTATAGGCGGGGTTATACACAGAGAGCAGCCAATCACTGGTGTGGGTGGGGTTACTCACAGAGAGCGGCCAATCACAGGTATAGGCGGGGTTATACACAGAGAGCAGCCAATCACTGGTGTGGGTGGGGTTATTCACAGAGAGCTGCCAATCACAGGTATAGGCGGGGTTATACACAGAGAGCTGCCAATCACAGGTATAGGCGGGGTTATACACAGAGAGCTGCCAATCACAGGTATAGGCGGGGTTATACACAGAGAGCTGCCAATCACAGGTATAGGCGGGGTTATACACAGAGAGCTGCCAATCACAGGTATAGGCGGGGTTATACACAGAGAGCTGCCAATCACAGGTATAGGCGGGGTTATACACAGAGAGCAGCCAATCACAGGTATAGGCGGGGTTATACATAGAGAGCTGCCAATCACAGGTATACACTCAGCATTCTGAGCTCGGCTAAATCTGCAGCAGACTAAACTATGACTCACAACTGCTGCCCATTAAAGTAAGTGAGACATGGCTGGAATCAATGTCTCTGTCCCTACGTTACGCTGCTGTTAGATTACATAGTGAATACCTGCTGACAGATTCCGTTTAATAAATGTGTTATATAGTGTCCAGCTGATATTCTGATGCATCTTATTGGAAAATGAAGAGTATATCTGCTAATATCACACAGTGTACGCTGATATCACATATCGCACAGTGTACGCTGATATCACATATCACACAGTGTACGCTGATATCACATATCGCACAGTGTACGCTGATATCACATATCACACAGTGTACGCTGATATCACATATCACACAGTGTACGCTGATATCATATATCGCAGTGTGCACTGATATCACATATCGCACAGTGTACACTGATATCACATATCGCACAGTGTACGCTGATATCACATATCGCACAGTGTACGCTGATATCACATATCGCACAGTGTACGCTGATATCACACAGTGTACGCTGATATCACATATCACACAGTGTACACTGATATGACATATCGCACAGTGTACGCTGATATCACATATCGCACAGTGTACGCTGATATGACATATCGCTCAGTGTACGCTGATATCACATATCACACAGTGTACGCTGATATCACATATCACACAGTGTACGCTGATATCACATATCACACAGTGTACACTGATATCACATATCGCACAGTGTATACTGATATCACATATCGCACAGTGTACGCTGATATCACATATCGCACAGTGTACGCTGATATCACATATCACACAGTGTATGCTGATATCACATATCACACAGTGTACGCTGATATCACATATCACACAGTGTACGCTGATATCACATATCACACAGTGTACACTGATATCACATATCACACAGTGTACACTGATATCACATATCACCCAGTGTATACTGATATCACATATCGCCCAGTATACACTGATATCACATATCACCCAGTGTACACTGATATCACATATCACCAAGTGTACGCTGATATCACATATCGCACAGTGTACGCTGATATCACATATCACACAGTGTACGCTGATATCACATATCACACAGTGTACACTGATATCACATATCGCACAGTGTACGCTGATATCACATATCACACAGTGTACGCTGATATCACATATCACACAGTGTACGCTGATATCATATATCGCAGTGTGCACTGATATCACATATCGCACAGTGTACACTGATATCACATATCGCACAGTGTACGCTGATATCACATATCGCACAGTGTACGCTGATATCACATATCGCACAGTGTACGCTGATATCACACAGTGTACGCTGATATCACATATCACACAGTGTACACTGATATGACATATCGCACAGTGTACGCTGATATCACATATCGCACAGTGTACGCTGATATGACATATCGCTCAGTGTACGCTGATATCACATATCACACAGTGTACGCTGATATCACATATCACACAGTGTACGCTGATATCACATATCACACAGTGTACACTGATATCACATATCGCACAGTGTATACTGATATCACATATCGCACAGTGTACGCTGATATCACATATCGCACAGTGTACGCTGATATCACATATCACACAGTGTATGCTGATATCACATATCACACAGTGTACGCTGATATCACATATCACACAGTGTACGCTGATATCACATATCACACAGTGTACACTGATATCACATATCACACAGTGTACACTGATATCACATATCACCCAGTGTATACTGATATCACATATCGCCCAGTATACACTGATATCACATATCACCCAGTGTACACTGATATCACATATCACCCAGTGTACGCTGATATCACATATCGCACAGTGTACGCTGATATCACATATCACACAGTGTACGCTGATATCACATATCACACAGTGTACACTGATATCACATATCACACAGTGTACACTGATATCACATATCACCCAGTGTATACTGATATCACATATCACCCAGTATACACTGATATCACATATCACCCAGTGTACACTGATATCACATATCACCCAGTGTACACTGATATCACATATCACCCAGTGTACGCTGATATCACATATCGCCCAGTGTACGCTGATATCACATATCGCCCAGTGTGCACTGATATCACATATCGCACAGTGTACGCTGATATCACATATCGCCCAGTGTACGCTGATATCACATATCGCACAGTGTACGCTGATATCACATATCGCACAGTGTACGCTGATATCACATATCGCACAGTGTACGCTGATATCACATATCGCACAGTGTACGCTGATATCACATATCACACAGTGTACGCTGATATCACATATCGCACAGTGTACGCTGATATCACATATCACAGTGTACGCTGATATCACATATCACACAGTGTACGCTGATATCACATATCGCACAGTGTACACTGATATCACATATCGCACAGTGTACACTGATATCACATATCGCACAGTGTACGCTGATATCACATATCACACAGTGTACGCTGATATCACATATCGCACAGTGTACACTGATATCACATATCGCACAGTGTACGCTGATATCACATATCGCACAGTGTACACTGATATCACACAGTGTACGCTGATATCACATATCGCACAGTGTATTCTGATATCACATATCGCACAGTGTATTCTGATATCACATATCGCACAGTGTATGCTGATATCACATATCGCACAGTGTATGCTGATCAGGGCTCGCTCAGGCTTCCTCAGGCTCGCTCCGGGCTCGCTCAGGCTTGCTCAGGGCTCGCTCAGGCTTCCTTTGGCTCGCTCCGGGTCACTCAGGGCTCGCTCAGGCTTCCTCAGGCTCGCTCCGGGCTCGCTCAGGGCTCGCTTCGGGCTCGCTCAGGGCTCGCTCAGGCTTCCTTAGGCTCGCTCCGGGCTGGCTCAGGGCTCGCTTCGGGCTCGCTCCGGGCTTGCTCAGGCTTCCTCAGGCTTGCTCCGGGCTCGCTCAGGGCTCGCTTCGGGCTCGCTCAGGCTTGCTCAGGCTCGCTCCGGGCTTCCTCAGGCTTCCTCAGGCTCGCTTCGGGCTCGCTCAGGGCTCGCTCAGGCTTCCTTAGGCTCGCTCTGGGCTACCTCAGGGCTCGCTCAGGCTTGCTCAGGGCTCGCTCAGGCTTCCTCAGGCTCGCTCCGGGCTCGCTCAGGCTTCCTCAGGCTCGCTCCGGGCTCGCTCCAGGCTCGCTCAGGGCTCGCTCAGGCTTCCTTAGGCTCGCTCCGGGCTCGCTCAGGGCTTGCTCAGGGCTCCCTCAGGCTCTCTCAGGCTCGCTCCGGGCTCGCTCAGGGCTCGCTCAGGGCTCCCTCAGGCTCGCTCAGGCTCGCTCCGGGCTTGCTCAGGGCTCGCTCCGGGCTCCCTCAGGCTTCCTTAGGCTCGCTCCGGGCTTGCTCCGGGCTCGCTCAGGCTTCCTCAGGCTCGCTCAGGCTCGCTCTAGGCTCGCTCCGGGCTCGCTTCGGGCTCGCTCCGGGCTCGCTCAGCCTTCCTCAGGCTCGCTCAGGCTCGCTCTAGGCTCGCTCCGGGCTCGCTCAGGGCTCCCTCGGGGCTCGCTCAGGGCTCCCTCAGGCTTCCTTAGGCTCGCTCCGGGCTCGCTCCGGGCTCGCTCAGGGCTCGCTCCGGGCTCGCTCAGGCTCGCTCTAGGCTCGCTCCGGGCTCGCTCAGGGCTCGCTCAGGGCTCGCTTCGGGCTCGCTCCGGGCTCGCTCAGGCTCTCTCTAGGCTCGCTCCGTGCTCGCTCAGGCTTCCTCAGGCTCGCTCAGGGCTCGCTCCGGGCTCGCTCAGGCTCGCTCTAGGCTCGCTCCGGGCTCGCTCAGGGCTCGCTTCGGGCTCGCTCCGGGCTCGCTCAGGCTCGCTCTAGGCTCGCTCCGTGCTCGCTCAGGCTTCCTCAGGCTCGCTCTAGGCTCGCCCCGGGCTCGCTCAGGGCTCGCTCAGGGCTCGCTTCGGGCTCGCTCAGGCTCGCTCTAGGCTCGCTCCGTGCTCGCTCAGGCTTCCTCAGGCTCGCTCTAGGCTCGCTCCGTGCTCGCTCAGGCTCGCTCTAGGCTCGCTCCGGGCTCGCTCAGGGCTCGCTCCGGGCTCCCTCAGGCTTCCTTAGGCTCGCTCTGGGCTTGCTCCGGGCTCGCTCAGGCTTCCTCAGGCTCGCTCAGGCTCGCTCTAGGCTCGCTCCGGGCTCGCTTCGGGCTCGCTCCGGGCTCGCTCAGCCTTCCTCAGGCTCGCTCAGGCTCGCTCTAGGCTCGCTCCGTGCTCGCTCAGGCTTCCTCAGGCTCGCTCTAGGCTCGCCCCGGGCTCGCTCAGGGCTCGCTCAGGGCTCGCTTCGGGCTCGCTCAGGCTCGCTCTAGGCTCGCTCCGTGCTCGCTCAGGCTTCCTCAGGCTCGCTCTAGGCTCGCTCCGTGCTCGCTCAGGCTCGCTCTAGGCTCGCTCCAGGCTCGCTCAGGGCTCGCTCCGGGCTCGCTCAGGCTCGCTCCGTGCTCGCTCAGGCTCGCTCAGGCTCGCTCTAGGCTCGCTCCGGGCTCGCTCAGGGCTCAGGTTCTGGCCTCATCCTCACCTTTCTTGTCTGCAGGTTTCTCCTCTGACAGCCTCAGTCTTCTGTCCTTAGGGACCGGCTCGTCCAGATCCTCGCTGACATAGGGCTGCGCGGTCCCATTGGCTCCTGTAGTGCTGGAGGGGCTCCTGCTTTGTGTTTGGTTGCTGACTTTGAAGACCAGGGTGGCAGTGCCATTGTGGGGTGCAGCAGAGCCCCTGCATGTAAAGACAGCAGCACAGAGGACTGTCAGCAGCGCAGGGGTCAGGTACATGGTCACTGGTGAACGCCGTCCTCTACTGAACTCAACTCCAGGGTTTATAAAGAAAAACTCAGCTGCACTGAACCCTCAGCCCTCCTCTCCCCAATCTTTCCTCCTCCTCCTCCTCCTCGCCAAACTCCCAGCCCCCACCTCAAATTCCATGTAATTCCAGAGGGGAGCTGAACTCACAATGCAGCCCTCTTCCCAGCCCACAGTGTAAAGCATCAGCTTGTAACATTGTATCATTATACTCAGGTTTCCATTCATTGTGGCAACATAGGATGTCAGGTGACACACAGATGTCAATCATTGTGCCAGGTGACATAACACAGAGCCAACATAGTCTACAGTGCAGTACAGCAGTTGTGGAGACTCGGGGTCTTCCGTCGGCGTAATACCACTCAGACAACACAGGGTGGGGGTAACACAGCGTGACAATACTTTACTGACCCACAAAGCGGACAATAAACACATAGAACAGTCCCAGCAGGTCCCCAAGATGGTGGAACATTACACCGTCTCACCCTTCCTTCTCCGCCCGCCGGGGATAGAACAGCTGAGACTTGGGACTTCCAGGGCCGACTACCTCAACCAGTGGCCCCCACTTCTGGCGGGCCCCCACAGAGAGAAGGTAGCGGCAAGCTTAGGAAGCTAGCAGTCCATCGAGGTACGAGACCAGGAGACCCAAAGATCCCACCCTGACTTTTTCCAAACACATCCATGGGTTCCAGGTGACCGGATGGTCCCAACCTGGCTAACCAAAACATATCCATGGGACCAGGTGACCGGAGGGTCACAATCCTGGCTTTCCCCAAATGTCTCTATGGGACCAGGCGACCGGATGGTCCCAGCCAGGCGTCTCAGAACATATCCATGGGACCAGGTGACGGGAATCACAATCCTGCTTTCCCCAAACATCTCCATAGGGTCAGTGATGGTCAATGGAGCAGATCTGTATCCTTCCAGCCAGGGCCATGTTCCTTTAGGCTGGCATCCTGTAGAATCCAAATCTGTGTCCCTCGGGATGGAGCCATGTTACCAAGCTGCGGTCCTGAAGAGTCTCTCTGATTCTCTTTGCAGCACAATAGAAATCCCTGTTTATATATATACATCTGAGGCTCAGGTCATCATTCACAGGTCAGGAGGAAGGTACAGGGCTCACGTCTCATTGTTTGAGCATTTAATCAATTTGCATAACTTATACTCCTATGCTCTGCGAGGCACCAAGCCACAGGATCCACACAATGGTTAATCAACATATTTAGCAAAAATTCATTGTTCACAGACCAAGAGAAGTCAACATTCAGATTTATGACAAAAGTCCATGTTTCTTGTTCCACCAGAAGAAAGAAAAACACATAAATTCAAAAGTCAGCATAGACATAATAGTGTATTTCTCTTGGCCTAACGAATTTAGATGCCTGGCTAGTTAAGATTAGAAGCTGTGTCCTCATAGCAGTGTCCTGACCTTCACAGTCCTGATAATAACATAGAAAGCATGATACATGGTGCAACACCCTCCCCAACCATAGGGGGCAGCACTGAGCGAAGTATGGCGTCTGCCACAGCAATGAAATCTGTAGTGGGGATGTCCATCTACTAGAGGTACATTCACAGAGTTTACAGATTATATACCGCTCCGGGAGATTACAGATTATATACAACTCTGGCGAGATTACAGATTATATACAACTCTGGGGAGATTACAGATTATATACAACTCTGGCGAGATTACAGATTATATACAGCTCTAGGGAGATTATAAATTACATGCAGATCTGGAGAGATTACAGATTACATACAGCTCTGGGGATATTACGTAATACATATATTTTTGAGGAGATTACAGCTCTGGGTGGGGTACAGATTACATACAACTCCAGGGATATTACAGATTACATATAGTTCTGGAGATATCACAGATTACATACATACTGTATCTGGTGAGATTACAGATTACATACAGTTCTTGGGAAATTACAGATTACATACACCGTTGGATCTTGCCACCTTTACATTTTATCTATATTTGATTGCATCAAGGGCAAGATTGATATTTTTGCTCCTGGGGACAATGACTCCCCTCATCACTGGATAATTTATAGATTGGATACAGCTTGTTTCCAGCATGTGATGCTTGTTCACACTCACCTGAGGCAAGTAACAGGTGTGGGCAATATGAAAATCACACCCGAAACAAAATAAAAAGGGGAGAAGTTGCCTCAATCTTTGCATTGTGTGTCTGTGTGTGCCACACTAAGCATGGAGAACAGAAAGAGGAGAAGAGAACTGTGTGAGGACATGAGAACCAAAATTGTTGAACAATATCAACAATCTCAAGTTTACAAGTCCATCTCCAGAGATGTTGATGTTCCTTTATCCACGGTGCAATATAATCAAGAAGTTTACAACCCATGGCACTGCAGCTAATCTCCATGGAGATGGACGGCAGAGAAAAATTGATGATAGGTTATAACGCAGGAAAGTCCGAATGGTGGATAAGAAGCCCCAATCAAGTTCCCAAGAAATTCAAGCCTCCTGCAGGCTCAGGGTGCACCAGAGTCAGCTCGAATTAACCATCCACATTTGAAAAAGGACAATGACCCTAAACATACTTCAAGAAGCCCCCAGAAATGGAAACAAAGCGCTGGAGAGATCTGAAGTGGCAGCAATGAGTCCGGATCTAAATCCCATTGATCACCTGGGGAGAGATCTTACAATGGCTGTTGGGAGAAGACGTCTTCAGATATGAGACCTGGAGCAGATTGTAAGAAGAATCCAAGATCCCAGCTGAGGAGGAAGAAGAGTCCAAGATCCCAGCTGAGGAGGAAGAAGAGTCCAAGATCCCAGCTGAGGAGGAAGAAGAGTCCAAGATCCCAGCTGAGGAGGAAGAAGAGTCCAAGATCCCAGCTGAGGAGGAAGAAGAGTCCAAGATCCCAGCTGAGGAGGAAGAAGAGTCCAAGATCCCAGCTGAGGAGGAAGAAGAGTCCAAGATCCCAGCTGAGGAGGAAGAAGAGTCCAAGATCCCAGCTGAGGAGGAAGAAGAGTCCAAGATCCCAGCTGAGGAGGAAGAAGAGTCCAAGATCCCAGCTGAGGAGGAAGAAGAGTCCAAGATCCCAGCTGAGGAGGAAGAAGAGTCCAAGATCCCTGCTGAGGAGGAAGAAGAGTCCAAGATCCCAGCTGAGGAGGAAGAAGAGTCCAAGATCCCAGCTGAGGAGGAAGAAGCTTTGTGGAGACACAGGGGACAGTGGGTGCTCTCATCCACTGACTCCAGACCACATGGACCACGGCTCATCCCACTAAACACCAGCATTTGTTCCCCTGGGCAGAATATTACTCAGACAACACAATGTGGCAATACTTTACTGAACCACCAATATACAATAAACATATAGAACAGTCCCAGCAAACACCAAAGATGGTGCAAAATTACACAGTCTCATTAGTCTGTTCCCAAACACGCTTGCTAGTTCTCAGGTCCCAGTGCTCATATCTCCAGTATATCCATGCCTGCCGTGCCTGTCTGTGTTACAGTTATACAGTTGTGATCAAAAATTTACACACCCCGGCAGAATGTTTCCTTTCTTGGCCTCGTTTCAGAGAATATGAATGATAACAAAAAACCTTTTTCTCCACTCATGGTTATTGGTCGGGTGAAGCCATTTATTGTGTTTTCTCTTTTTAAATCTTAATGACAACCAAAAACATCCAAATGACCCTGATCAGAAGTTTACATACCCCGGCAGAATTTTTCCTTTCTTGGCCTTGTTTCAGAGAATATGAATGATAACAAAAAAACTTTTCCTCTCCTCATGGTTATTGGTTGGGTGAAGCAATTTATTGTCAAACTACTGTGTTTTCTCTTTTTAAATCTTAATGACAACCAAAAACATCCAAATGACCCTGATCAGAAGTTCCCATACCCCAGTTCTTAATACCGTGTGTTGCCCCCTCTAACATCAATGACCGCTTGAAGTCTTTTGTGGTAGTTGTGGATGAGGTTCTTTATTTTCTCAGATGGTAAAGCTGCCCATTCTTCTTGGCAAAAAGCCTCCAGTTCCTGTAAATTCCTGGGCTGTCTAGCATGAACTGCGCGCTTGAGATCTCCCCAGAGTGTCTCAATGATACCGAGGTCAGGAGACTGAGATGACCACTCCAGAACCTTCACTTTGTTCTGCTGTAGCCAATGACAGGTCGACTTGGCCTTGTGTTTGGATCATTGTCATGTTGAAATGTCCAAGCGCAGCTTCCAGGCTGATGAGTGCAAATTCGCCTCCAGTATTTGCCGATAACGTGCTGCATTCATCTTTCCTTCAACTTTTACCAAGTTTCCTGTACCTTTGTAGCTCACACATCCCCAAAACATCAGTGATCCACCTCCATGCTTTACTGTAGGAATGGTGTTCCTTTCATCATAGGCCTTGTTGACCTCTCTCCAAATGTAACGTTTATGGTTGTGGCCAAAAAGTTCAATTTTGTTTTCATCACTCCAAATACCTTGTTCTAGAAGTTTTGAGGCTTGTCTCTGTGCTGTTTGGCATATTGTAGGCGAGATACTTTGTAGCATTTGCGCAGTAATGGCTTTCTTCTGGCGACTCGTCCATGCAGCCCATTTTCCTTCCCAGTGCCTCCTTATTGTGTATCTTGAAGCAGCCACACCGCTAGGTTTCAGAGAGTCCTGAATTTCAGCTGATGTTATTTGTGTTTTTTTCTTTGCATCCCAAACAATTTTCCTGGCAGTTGTGGTTGAAATTTTTACCTACCTGACCGTGGTTTGGTTTTTACAGAGCCCCTGATTTTCCATTTGTTAATCACAGTTTGAACGCTGCTGACTGGCATTATCAATTACTTGGATATTTTTTTGCATCCCTTTCCTGTGTTATACAGTTCTACTACCTTTTCCCATAGATCTGTTGACAATTCTTTTGCTTTCCCCATGACTCACAATCCAGAAATGTCAGTGGCTGGATGAAAGATGCAAGAGTCTGTCTGGATCCCAGAAACTCACTCAGCTTTTATGCACACACACTGATTACAAGCAAACAGGTCACAGGTGAGGATGTTACCTTTAGTAGCCATTCAAACCCATTTGTGTCAAATTCTGTGCATGTTATCAGGCCAAAATCACCAGGGTATGGGAACTTTTGATCAGGGTCATTTGGATGTTTTTGGTTGTCATTAAGATTTAAAAAGAGAAAACACAGTAGTTTGACAATAAATGGCTTCACCCAACCAATAACCGTGAGGGGAGGAAAAGTTGTTTTGTTATCATTCATATTCTCTGAAACAAGGCCAAGAAAGCAAAAATTCTGCCGGGGTATGTAAACTTTTGATCACAACTGTATCTTTCAGCTCACCTGCCTGTATATCTGCCGGTCCCGTCCGCACCTGCCGTGCCCATCAGTTTATCTGCCCTATCTTATCTAAATACCTCCCTAAATCTCCACTCATGACAGCATGCAGGAGTAAGAACTTATAAGATATTTTGACCCTATGTGGCTAAACCCCCAGAGTTTTTTTAAGGTGTGATGTCAGAAATGGGGATTTTTTTTTCCCATGTGGTGGCTGTTTGGTGAGTAAGAATGTGATTAATGCCACATCGTTCACATCTGCGGATGGCCTTAGAGAATCACTGATTATATCATGTGCAATACATATGCAATTTAATCTATATTAGACTTGCATCCCGGGAATTGTGTGTAAGAACACGTGAACATATAAGGGATATAATGGCCGCCCGGGCTGTGGACGATCAATTCCAAGACATTTTAAGGCATGCCACAACTGTAACCCTAATGAGTTAAAAATCTGGGCGATAGACAGAATACGTGTTGGTATAAGGGGTGAAGATAGTAAACGTATTCCCGCACACAGGGGATGACGATGGATTTCAGGTTTGGTACCCTGGTGCAGGTCGGTTTAAACAAACAATTGAGTTTTGTTCCTTTTTTTGTAATAACATTTTATTTGAATCTGTGTCTTTTTGTTTTTTAGCTGTTTTAAATCAATTGATGATCGTGTCATTGACTCCGATTAAATCTGTGCCTACATTAGAATCGTGACCACACACCAAACTGATCCCCTTCTCATCGGATTCTTTATATATCTCGGAAGGACCAACGACATGTGATGTTCTTTAAATGACTGTTCACACTTATGATGCTTTTTTTGCATTATCTTTTAGCACTAAGATGGTATCATATCGTGTAGTGAATAATCTATTCATATTCATACACATCTTTGCACTAGCACTTTATTTTCATCATGTTATGTATTTAGTAAGACTTTACACTCTTGCTCATTGGCACTGTCACTTTATTGTATAACCTGGTTTTCTATGTCCCATACGTGGTTCTCTTTTTCATTGTATGATCTATTGATTTTAGTTTATATGTATTTACTATTGTGCACTACATGTGTCAGTGAGCCGACTTACTGTGCGTTCAATAATATATACGCATCGCTGTTTTCCCTTTTGCATTGCCAACATCTAAAATGGTTTTGGATTAATGGGCATTGGGGCGGTCAGTGTGCTAGCACACATGGGGTAACAATGGCTGAGAGTTCTCTTGGATGCAGGATTATTCTTTGTGCTACTAATGCTGAAATCATAGGGAATATAACATTAAGTATAAACTCACTCCTTACATAGCTGTTAGCAGCATAGTCTCTTTGCATCCCATCATGCATTTGTTGATGAGGATTATATATGCACTTGCACTTTATCTTATTATGGATTGAATTCTATACTCTCCTGCCCTAGTAATGTCTGGGATACACATGCTCTTCTAGTAAGTTTGCCCACCGACACAGACATGAACAGTCTATAATTTTAAGGGCAGGTTAGTTTTAACATTGAGAGACAGAATATCCCAAAAAAAATCAAGAAAATCACATTGTATAAATTAGATACATTTATTTGCATTTTGCAGTGAGAAATAAGTATTTGATTCCTCTGGCAAACAACACTTAATACTTGGTGGCAAAACCCTTGTTGGCAGCACAGCAGTCAGACGTTGTTTGTAGTTGATGATGTTCATGTCTTTGTCAGTGGGCAAACTTACAAGAACAGCAAGGGGTCAAATAATTATTTCCTCCACTGTATGTATATATATATTACAGTGGTGGCCAAAAGTATTGGCACCCCTGCAGTTCTGTCAGATAATACTCAGTTTCTTCCTGAAAATGATTGCAATCACAAATTCTTTGGTCTTATTATCTTCATTTAATTTTCTTGCAAGGAAAAAACACAAAAGAGAATGAAGCAAAAATCAAATCATTGATCATTTCACACAAAACTCCAAAAATGGGCCGGACAAAAGTATTGGCACCCTCAGCCTAAGGCTGTGTGCCCACGTAGCATTTTTCAAGCGTTTATGCTGCGGAATTTCCGCAGCGTAAACGCTTGAAAAACGCATGTATATCCGCACCCCATGGTCCCCAATGGGATTCCGCAAGTTCTATGCACATGCTGCAGATTTTTCCGCAGCGTTTATGCCGCGTTCAAAAATCCGCAGCATGTCATTTAATTTTGCGTTTCCGCAAGCGGAATTGCCTTTGTCCAATGCATAAAAAACGCAAGGCAATTCCGCAAGTGGAAAACGCGTGATAAACGCGCGAAAAATGCGCGATAAACGCGTGCGGAATTCCGCATGCGTTTTTCCGGGAGAGGACTTGCATTTATGCAGCAGAAAATTTCTGCTTCATAAATGCAACGTGGGCACATAGCCTTATACTTGGTTGCACAACCTTTAGCCAAAATAACTGGGAACAACCGCTTCCGGTAACCATCAATGAGTTTCTTACAATGCTCTGCTGGAATTGTAGACCATTCTTCTTTGGCAAACTGCTCCAGGTCCCTGATATTTGAAGGGTGCCTTCTCCAAACTGCCATTTTGAGATCTCTCCACAGGTGTTCTATGGGATTCAGGTCTGGACTCATTGCTGCCCACCTTAGAAGTCTCCAGTGCTTTCTCTCAAACCATTTTATAGTGCTTTTGGAAGTGTATTTTGGGTCATTGTCCTGCTGGAAGACCCATGACCTCTGAGGGAGACCCAGCTTTCTCACACTGGGCCCTACATTATGCTGCAAAATGTGTTGGTAGTCTTCAGACTTCATAATGCCATGCACACGGTCAAGCAGTCCAGTGCCAGAGGCAGCAAAGCAACCCCAAAACATCAGGGAACCTCCGCCATGTTTGACTGTAGGGACCGTGTTCTTTTCTTTGAATGCCTCTTTTTTTCCTGTACACTCTATGTTGATGCTTTTTCCCATCTACTTTTGTCTCATCTGACCAGAGAACATTCTTCCAAAACGTTTTAGGCTTTCTCAGGTAAGTTTTGGCAAACTCCAGCCTGGCTTTTTTATGTCTCGGGGTAAGAAGTGGGGTCTTCCTGGGTATCCTACCATACAGTCCCTTTTCATTCAGACGCCGACGGATAGTACGGGTTGACATTGTTGTACCCTCGGACTGCGGGGCAGCTTGAACTTGTTTGGATGTTAGTCGAGGTTCTTTATCCACCATCCGCACAATCTTGTGTTGAAATCTCTGGTCAATTTTTCTTTTCCGTCCACATCTAGGGAGGTTAGCCACAGTACCATGGGCTTTACACTTCTTGATGACACTGCGCACGGAAGACACAGGAACATTCAGGTCTTTGGAGATGGACTTGTAGCCTTGAGATTGCTCATGCTTCCTCACAATTTGGTTTCTCAAGTCCTCAGACAGTTCTTTGGTCTTCTTTCTTTTCTCCATGCTCAATGTGGTCACACAAGGACACAGGACAGAGGTTGAGTCAACTTTAATCCATGTTAACTGGCTGCAAGTGTGATTTAGTTATTGCCAACAGCTGTTAGGTGCCACAGGTAAGTTACAGGTGCTGTTAATTACACCAATTACAGAAGCATCACAGGATGCATCAAACAGTGCCAATACTTCTGTCCATCCCCTTGTTTAGGTTTGGTGTGGAATTATATCCAATCTGGCTTTAGGACAATTCTTTTTGTGTTTTTTTCATTGAAGACAAATTAAATGAAGATAATAAGACCAAAGAATTTGTGATTGCAATCATTTTCAGGAAGAAACTGGGTATTATCTGACAGAATTGCAGGGGTGCCAATACTTTTGGCCACCACTGTATATATATATATGCCTTGTTGCATATTGAATAAAGCTTTTTGAACTTTTAATGGACTATGACTCCATGTCTTTAGTATTCATTCCATGACAGGCGTGTCCATGTAGATATATTGAGTCGGCCCCTTTAATGAAGGTGCAGGGTCCTTCATATACTTCTACCTTTGAATATGGTTTCTGTTTTGAAGCTATTGTTTAATATCTTCCAGACCCGCCTGCACCTGCCATGCCAATCCGCACATCTTGCCAGTCTGTGTATCAGCCGGACTCCTCTGTATCTGTGGTCCCTGTGTTCCTGCCGGTACCAGCTGCCCAGCCTCCTGTCCCTTGGGAGTCAGCTGCCGTATACTTGAGGTCAGTCGTGGTGTAGCACCTTGTCTCCCCTCCCGGGCTCTCCTCGGACCGCGGCACCTTCCCCTGTGACATCACTATGACATCACTAGCCTTCCAATATAACCCTGCCCCTTCACTATGACATCACTAGCCTTCCAATATAACCCTGCCCCTTCACTATGACATCACTAGCCTTCCAATATAACCCTGCCCCTTCACTATGACATCACTAGCCTTCCAATATAACCCTGCCCCTTCACTATGACATCACTAGCCTTCCAATATAACCCTGCCCCTTCACTATGACATCACTAGCCTTCCAATATAACCCTGCCCCTTCACTATGACATCACTAGCCTTCCAATATAACCCTGCCCCTTCACTATGACATCACTAGCCTTCCAATATAACCCTGCCCCTTCACTATGACATCACTAGCCTTCCAACATAACCCTGCCCCTTCACTATGACATCACTAGCCTTCCAATATAACCCTACCCCTCCACTATGACATCACTAGCCTTCCAATATAACCCTGCCCCTTCACTATGACATCACTAGCCTTCCAATATAACCCTGCCCCTTCACTATGACATCACTAGCCTTCCAATATAACCCTGCCCCTTCACTATGACATCACTAGCCTTCCAATATAACCCTGCCCCTTCACTATGACATCACTAGCCTTCCAATATAACCCTGCCCCTTCACTATGACATTACTAGCCTTCCAATATAACCCTGCCCCTTCACTATTACATCACTAGCCTTCCAATATAACCCTGCCCCTTCACTATTACATCACTAGCCTTCCAATATAACCCTGCCCCTTCACTATGACATCACTAGCCTTCCAATATAACCCTGCCCCTTCACTATGACTTCACTAGCCTTCCAATATAACCCTGCCCCTTCACTATGACATCACTAGCCTTCCAATATAACCCTGCCCCTTCACTATGACATCACTAGCCTTCAAATATAACCCTGCCCCTTCACTATGACATCACTAGCCTTCCAATATAACCCTGCCCCTTCACTATGACATCACTAGCCTTCCAATATAACCCTGCCCCTTCACTATGACATCACTAGCCTTCCAATATAACCCTGCCCCTTCACTATGACATCACTAGCCTTCCAATATAACCCTGCCCCTTCACTATGACATCACTAGCCTTCCAATATAACCCTGCTCCTTCACTATGACATCAGTAGTGACCCGCCTCCTGGGCCGTGGGGTACCCGGTGCCGGGCCGGTCGTCGGTTAGGGAAATGTCACAGTGGCGGTGACCCGGTCCGTGACCCAGGGCGGTCATTCAATAAGGGATTATTTACAGGGGATTTATGTACAAAGTTCGTGACGCCACCTGTGGTATGCGGCTATGTGGAGCCGCCGCTTCGGAGCAGATCCTCTGGAGCTGATGTTACTGCAGCAGGGATGGTGTGACTCTCCACAGGTAGAGCTTAGCTCCAGGGCAGTGTAGATGTTATGGGTTATGCTGGGCGTTGTAGTGCAGGGAGTGATGGCGCAGGCAATAATCACAGAGACAGTGGGGTGCAGTCTTCAGAGTTTACTCACAGTTCTTCAGTTCCTCAGGTTCCTCAGAGAAGAGAGAGAGAGGATTCAAAAAGACCTAAATAAACTGGAGCAGTGGGCAGCAACCAACAGAATGGTTTTTAACAGGGAAAAATGCAAAGTACTACATCTGGGCAATAAAAATGAAAAAAGCATCTACAGAATGGGAGGAATAGAGCTAAGCAACAGTACATGTGAAAAAGACTTAGGTATACTAATAGATCATAGACTGAACATGAGTCAACAGTGTGATGCAGCAGCAAAAAAGGCAAATACAATTCTGGGATGTATTAACAGAAGCATACAGTCTAGATCACGTGAAGTCATTATCGGTCTTTACTCCTCTTTGGTCAGACCTCATCTGGAATACTGTGTCCAGTTTTGGGCACCACATTTTAAAAAAGACATAGACAAACTGGAGCAAGTTCAGAGAAGAGCGACCAGAATGGTGACTGGTTTGCAAACCATGTCCTATGAGGAACGGTTGCAGGATTTGGGAATGTTTAGCTTGCAAAAAAGAAGACTGAGAGGAGACTTAATAGCTGTCTACAAATATGTCAAGGGCTGTCACATTGTAGAAGGATCATCTTTATTCTCATTTGCACAGGGAAAGACTAGAAGCAATGGGATGAAACTAAATGGGAGGAGACACAGATTAGATATTAGAAAAAACTTTTTGACAGTTAGGGTGATTAATGAGTGGAACAGGCGGCCACGAGAGGTGGTGAGTTCCCCTTCAATGGACGTCTTCAAACAGAGGCTGGACAGACATCTGTCTGAGATGATCTAGTGAATCCTGCTTTGAGCCGGGGGTTGGACCAGATGACCCAGGAGGTCCCTTCCAACTCTACCATTCTATGATTCTATGATTCTATGAGGTTGCACTGTCCAGCTTACAGCCTCCCTTGTCTCGCTGCGTTCACCAAGCAGGGGTTCAGGAATCCCCCAGATAATTCAGGAGTACATAACGGGACCCCTTTCTGTGTGCCTTTCTCAGTCATCTTCCTGCGCTGGCTCTCACCCTCCTGCCCTGCGCCTCACAATCAGTGTCCCAATACAGTAGTCTCGGGTCTTGTCAGGCGATCTGCAGTCCCCTGGACCCTCTGTGGCCACCTTCTCAGCGATATAATTGCGGATGTGGCCACTGCACTTTGAAAGTACAGCAGCCTCCGGTTCCTAGCTGAGCCTTATAGTTCTCCACTAGATAAGGGGCCGGTCCCCTCTGCGGCTCGATCCCTCCACCACTTGGCAGATTCGGGCGTACGGGTGGCCTCCAGCACTTCCCGTACCCCTAGGATCCCTTCTTCTGTTCCTGGAGCCTTCCTGCTCCCTCTCCTCTCTTCTCTCCCTCTTCAGACTTGGGCCTCACTGGCTAGGCCCGCCTCTGGAGCAGAGCTCCTGCAGAGCCACTGCTCCCCTCACTTTCCTCCTCTGACTAGCTTGTCTTTCTAAGATGGCTCCCCCTTTTATACAGCTTCCTTTCATGCTCCTCTAATCTACGTCCTCCACCCACACCCACTACATGGTTCTGACGCGCCCCCTGGGCCTGTGTTGTGCAGGGGAACCTGGAACCGGGCCTGTTGTAGAATGCTGGGGGTTGTAGTCTCCGTGTGGCGGTGACCCGGTCCGTGCCCAGGGTGGTCAAACCAGTGGCAGTCTTAATGTATAGCAAATGTCCGACTACGCCACCCGTGGATTGCGGTCAGTGGGGACCGCCGCTGCGCTGCCGACCGCTGAGGCTGATGTTGTTTGCGCAGCCGAGTATGGGATAACTCCCCACGGGAGAAGTATTGCCTCAGGGCAGCTAATGTGAGAGATGATGGGAGTGATGGTGTGAGGGTCCCAGTGCTAATGGTGCTGGTGCGGCAAGGAATCACAGAGACGTAAGGTGCAGTTCAGGGTCTTTACTGATGGTACAAGGCAGACCCTCCTGGGAGTACTGGCTAGTATAAGGGGCCTGGTCAGTCTGCGAGCAAGCAGGAGTTCCCCTGGCCAGGTGGAGTTGTAGGCCTCCCCGTCTATCTGCACTCTTTCTGGCTACCTTGCTGAAAAAGCGTAGAAGTAGCCCACGTCCCCGAGTATACCGTGTGGTGCTCACCCGTATGGCTGGTGACTTGGGGCCTTCTGTTAGCCTCCGCTCCTGGATGGCGGTGCTGGTCCCTTGCTTGTGACTGAGCCTCCGGGCTTCTATGGCCAGAGGACCTGGAATCCCCTGCCGGCTGGTTTCTGCTGCTGGGTATATATCAATCCTCACAGCCTCGGACTCCTGTGTCCGGTTTTAGTAACTTCAGCCAGGGCGAGCTATATCTCTGCTCACAGCCCCTGGCCTTCTGCCTCTGCTCCTACAGAGCTCCTGATCTATCTTTTCCTGTGTCTGGAACTTTACTCCAGGCTCTGACTGACTTAATCCCGCCCCAGACCCAGTTTATAAGGGCAGATTCCTCCCCTCCCAGGTCTGGGCGGGCAGTGTTGCATGCTTAGGGCTCCTGACCAGAGAAACCTCCCACTTGCTCTCAGACATAATATCTCTATTACTGTGGCAACCAGACCCCTGGGGTGTCACATTCCCCCCTAGTAAATTTTAGTACTCTGGGACTAAACACATTTTTAAAACATAAATACAGGGTATAACAATAACACAATAACATATTTACAAGAAGCTTTAGTTCTTTAAAGGTCACGGCGTGTCCGCAACCGGGTGTCCATATCACCCAAGGTGAAGCTTTAAGCGAAGTAGGGGACCTGTCCAAAGCAAACCCCTTGCGTTGTCCTTGGGCGTGGCTGCAAAGGTAGACTAACTACTTTGGGCCGCAAGTAGGCCACGCCAGACAGGTTTTCTCTTCCGCGGCCGTCTTCGCAAGAGGCACTAAGGTGCAACTATCTACAAAACTGTTCCGGTTATCCAGCGTCCATAACCTGTTAGTCCATAAAAATCTGCAGGGTAACTGAGAAACATAATTAATAACAGCCAACAAACATAAACCATAAACAGTTAGCAGATAAATTCACAGTGCATTAGTTTAGATTCTCCAACGAGCGGGCATCTGACCTCTAGTGACTCTAGTGGACCTACGGAGCTCACTAACTGGTCCTGCACTACAGGGTGTAGGAGGTGTTATGGGCAAGCTGGGCAGCTTTCTGCGCACTCTTTGGCTCACTAGGGGCACGGCAGGCTCACTACTAGCAGAGGGTTGATCCTCCTGTACTGCTGGTGTGGACTCTTCTGCCTCTTGGGCCGGCTGCTCTTCCAGCTCTACCGGTTCCTCTGTAGGCACTTGCGGGGCTGGCTGGAGAAAGGTGAGGATGGGTACCACGACAGCGCCGTTTACTTGTGTCCAAGACCGGGGGAAGTCTCCGAGTACTGTACTGATCATTTCTTCCCTTTCCTCTGCGGGTTGAGGGTTTTCTTGATCTTCTTCAGGGCTTTGCAGCTGCTCGGGACACTTCCTCAGGTGGTCTCTGGAGACAATGGCTGTGGTTTCTCCTCCATCCTTACTGATTACGCAGATTTTTGGGTTCTCATGGCTTGATGGCAGTACGGTGTACGGGTCCTTCTCCCACTGGTCGTCCAACTTGTGGAGCCGCCTCTTCCTCTTCAAGACCTGCTCTCCAGGTACCTGGGGAACAGCGGGAGCATACTGGTTACAAGCCTTCTCTTGCCTTTCTCTAGCTTGAGACAGACTTCGCTCGACACTCTCCTGTACTTTCCGATACTGCTGCTGCCGTTCTGTATCCCAGTCTGCCTCTGGCGAGGTGTCCTCAGGCGTCAGGACTCCCATATCCAGGTCAATAGGCAGCTTACCAGGTCTTGCTCTCATTAGGTAAGCCGGGGTACAGTTGGTGGAACCTACAGGGATGTGGTTATACAGGTCCACCAGATCGGGCAGTTTCTCAGGCCACAGACTGCGTTCTTCCAGGGGCAATGTTTTTAGCAGATCTATCACCACCTGGTTCATCTTCTCGCAGAGTCCATTGGTTTGAGGGTGATAGGGCGTTGTTCTTATCTTCTTGCAGCCATACAGGTTGCAGAACTCCTGGAAGACCTCCGCTTCGAAGGCTGGTCCTTGGTCTGTCAACACTTGGTCCGGGTACCCGTGTGGACGGCAGAAGTGCTGCTGGAAGGCTCTAGCTGCTGTTTGAGCCGTTAAGTCCTTGACCGGGACCACCACCAGGAACCGGGAGTAATGATCTACGATTGTGAGGGCGTAGACATACCCAGATCTGCTTGGAGCCAGTTTCACATGGTCCAGGGCTACCAGTTCCAGTGGCTGTCTGGTGATGATGGGCTGCAGGGGAGTCTTCTGGCTGGCACGGTCTTTTCTTCTCAGGTGGCACGGGCCACAGTCTCTGCACCACCTCTCGATGGCTCCTCTCATGCCTACCCAGTAGAACCGTTCACGCAACAAGAACTCCAGCTTCTTCCATCCGAAATGCCCTGCTCCGTTGTGGTATGCCTCCAGAACCATAGCCGCGTCTCGTCTTGGGACCACTACCTGCCAGGTCAACTCATGTGTTCGAGAGTTAACCATTTTCCGGCACAGCTTCTCCCTGTAGAGGAACAGCTTACTTTTCTCCTTCCACAGTTGCTTGGTCTCCTTCGGAGCATCTGGGTCAAGACGGGCATCGGCCTGGGTCAGCATTTCCTTCACCAAATGGACTGCGGGATCACTGTCTTGCGTCTCCGCCCAGTTGTAGTGGGGCAAGGGATTGAACGTCACGGAGTGCCTGTCCTTCACACGGTGGGAATACAGGGTAATCCCATGACGGTGGAACGCAGGGAGCTCAGTTTCTTCCAGATCTTCTGGATCTTCCCCTACGTCCGGTAAGTTTGGCATTCTAGACAGGGCATCCGCGTTGGCATTTGAGCGTCCTGACCGGTATTTGATGGTGAATTCAAAGTTGGACAGGCGGGCCATCCATCTCTGTTCCAGGGCACCGAGCCTTGCAGTGTCCAGGTGTGTCAACGGGTTGTTATCCGTGTACACGATGAATTTGGAGGAGGCAAGGTAATGCTTGAAACGTTCGGTCACTGCCCACACTACTGCCAGGAACTCCAGCTTGAATGAGCTATAATTCTCAGGGTTCCTCTCCGTGGGCCGTAGCTTTCGGCTGGCGTAAGCGATTACCCGCTCTTTCCCTTGCTGGATCTGGGACAGTACGGCTCCTAGCCCGATGTTGCTTGTGTCCGTGTGGAGGATAAAGGGCTGGCTGTAGTCTGGATATGCCAGGATTTCATCCCCCGTGAGGGCCATCTTCAGCTGGCAGAAGGACTCCTCTTCCAGCTTTTCCCACCTAAAGGGCGGCTTCTGGTTTTTGGCTTTCCGAGATTGACCTATCAGGAGGTCCTGCATAGGGGCTGCCATTTTGGTGAAACCGGGAATGAATCTTCGGTAGTAGCCTACCAACCCGAAGAACTGCTGCACTTCCTTTATGCTGGAGGGTCTTGGCCAGTCCTTAATCACGGTGATCTTATCAGGGTCAGGAGCCACTCCGTCAGCACTCACCACGTGTCCCAGGTATTGCACCTTTGGTTTCAGGAGGTGACACTTGGAGGGTTTCACCTTTAGGCCGTAGTTTGCCAGAGCTTCGAACACTTCTGCCAGGTGTTTCAGGTGGTCCTCGTAGGTCTTGGAATAGACGATGGCATCGTCCAGGTATAACAGGATCGTCTCGAAGTTCCGGTGTCCCAGACAGCATTCCATCAACCGTTGGAAGGTTCCTGGTGCGTTGCAGAGCCCGAACGGCATACAGTTAAATTCGCTGAGACCCATCGGGGTGGTGAATGCGGTCTTCTCCCGGTCCGCCTCTGCTACAGGAACCTGCCAGTACCCGCTAGTGAGATCCAAAGTAGAGAAGAAGTTAGCAGATTTTAATGCAGCTAAGGACTCTTCTATCCTTGGTAAGGGGTACGCATCTTTGTGTGTGATACGGTTGACCTTCCTGTAGTCTACACACATTCTCATGGTGTTGTCTTTCTTTTTCACTAAGACTAGTGGAGCTGCCCAGGGGCTACAGCTGTCCCTGATTACCCCAGCCTCCTTCATGTCTCTAAGCATCCCCTTGGCGTGTTGGTAGTGTGCCGGGGGTATGGGTCGGTATCTCTCCTTTATGGGAGGATGGTCTCCCGTGGGGATGTTGTGTTCTACCCCCTTTACTCGCCCGAAGTCTAGCGGGTGTTTACTAAACACTCTCTCGTACTCTCGAACCACCCGATAGACTCCCTGTTTCTGGTGTGAGGGAGTGGAGTCAGTACCCAAATGCAGTTGCTGACACCAGTCCTCCATTGGTTTCTTAGAGCCGTTACCTTCCTCTGGTTGAGATGGAGGCAAGGGTTCCACGGCCTGTACAGAATTCTGGTTTATGGTGAACAATTTGGCTAGCGTGGCATACCGGGGCAGGTATACTTCTCTCTCCCCGATATTGATGATGCGAACGGGCACCCTCCCATGGCGTACATCGACCACCCACCGTGCTGTCAAAATGGTGGGCCTACTGTCTGAGTAGACGGGTTCTACCATTGCTTGGTAGTCTCTACCTCTTAGACCAATAGCTGCCCGGCACCAAATCATCATCTCACTTTTTGGGGGCATGGCAATAGGGAACGGGTCACACATTCTCACGCTACCTATCTCACCACCAGATAGTTCCACTTGTTGCCGTTTCATCAGCGCCTGGATCTCTTTTTGGAGCACACGTTGCTGGCTGGAACTGGCGTTCTTGGCAACCTGCTGTAAAATGAGAATCACCTCTGCAAGACAATTTTCAATCACATTAGTTCCCAAGGTTATTCTAGGGTGACTCTCATGACGGTCTATGTCCACTATAATCAGTCCTTGTGCCGCCAGTTCGACTTTACCGATCTTAATGGTCACCTCTTTGAATCCCACCTGCGGCACGGGCTGACCATTGCTGGCGATGATACTCAGGTCGTCATCTGGGTAGCGGGTTATGTCCGAGTCATTCCAGTACTGTTTAAAGAGCACGTACGGGATGGTGGTCACCTGTGGCCCAGTGTCTAGTAGGGCACTCATAGGGATGCCATCCAGTACCACAGGCAAGATTGGACGTCCCCCTACGTATTTATCGCGCCAGTTCGAGGGGCCTGATGATCTTATGCCTGTGGGTTGGCCCTCTACCCCAGGTTGTGCCCGTTTAAATGACAGTACCTTGCCACATGTCCGGGTTGATTGCAGCGGCGGCAGATGGGTCGTCCGTCCTCGTTGTATCTGTCGCTGGGTCTTCCTCTGGCCGGTGGGGTCCTCCTCAGTCGGCGCCACGGGACGTCCTCCGGTCCGGATGCCAGCTGGATCTTTCCTGGAGAAGAGACCTGTAAAGACTGCACAGTTCTGGTTAGCGCGGCAACGCTCTTAGTCAGCTCTTGGACCTGATGGTGCAGGTCTGTAGCCGGGTCACTGTTTAAAGCCTGCGCATCAGCTCCCACAGGCCCTGCAGACAAGGGCGCCGTCTCCTGGTGGTAAGTGATAGCAGGGCGACTGTGGGTCACAGCGCCACCTGGTGCCGGTTCTCGGAGCACCCGGATGGCTCTGTCCTTGAACTGTGCAAAGTCCAGGTCAGGGTCCTGTAAGGCCATTGCCCGCAACTGGGTTCGGTGGGCATTGCACAGTAGACCCTCAATAAATTGTTCAGTCAACAGCTTATCTTCATTTCCCACGCTGTCAGGGTCTGCCTGCTTAATGGCTCTCAGGGCCTCTTGTAGGTTTAGGGCATAGTCCCTTATACTCTCATGTGCTCGTTGTTTGCACCAGTAAAATCTGAGCTTTATTTCGGCTGAGGTGCGGGTGTCAAATGTGTCTTTCAGCCGGGCCAGTATCCCTGCGACAGTCCTCCTCCCAGGTGACCAGGACTTTACCTCCCTTTGGGCTGCCCCGGTTAATTGGGCCACCAGGATGCTCACTTTTTGCTCTTCCGTGAGGGGGTACACCTGGAAGAGGCTATCCAGTCTTTCTCTAAAGTCATTTAGAGTATGTGACTCCCCTGAGTACTGGGGTAGCCAGGTTGCCCCCGGGATATAGGGCATGGTGAATGGCATGACCTCTGCAGCGGTTGCGCTGGCGGCCGGTGTGGCGGTGGAGCTCCCCTCGGTATCCGGCATCCTCCTCCCCCCTAGTGGACCGTGGCCTACCTTGCGATGCTCTTCTTCCGTAGGCCGCGGCTCCGCAGTCGATCGTCGGGGTTGAGGACCTGGCGTCGCGCTCCGATGACGTCAGCGTCGCTCTTCCTCCCTTCCAGGACCTTGCGCAGCGTCAGAGCGTGGGGCGGAGCGTGGGGCGGAGCTTCGGATCTCGCGCGCTTTCGGCGTCCACGCCCCTCTTCTTCCCGTGCGGCGTCCCGAAGATGGCGTCCGAAGGCGGGAAGCAGCTGCGGATGGCGGGAAACGGTCCAAGATGGCTTCTGATGGCGGGAATCGGCTCCGGATGGCGGGAAACGACTCCGGACGGCGGGAAACTTCACCACAGGTAAGTATAAAAGTCTCTTTTTCAGGCACGCAGTACCCAGTGGTTGCGGGCACGAAATCCTGCCGACTACGCCAAAGTTGACGCGCCCCCTGGGCCTGTGTTGTGCAGGGGAACCCGGAACCGGGCCTGTTGTAGAATGCTGGGGGTTGTAGTCTCCGTGTGGCGGTGACCCGGTCCGTGCCCAGGGTGGTCAAACCAGTGGCAGTCTTAATGTATAGCAAATGTCCGACTACGCCACCCGTGGATTGCGGTCAGTGGGGACCGCCGCTGCGCTGCCGACCGCTGAGGCTGATGTTGTTTGCGCAGCCGAGTATGGGATAACTCCCCACGGGAGAAGTATTTCCTCAGGGCAGCTAATGTGAGAGATGATGGGAGTGATGGTGTGAGGGTCCCAGTGCTAATGGTGCTGGTGCGGCAAGGAATCACAGAGACGTGAGGTGCAGTTCAGGGTCTTTACTGATGGTATAAAGCAGACCCTCCCGGGAGTACTGGCTAGTATAAGGGGCCTGGTCAGTCTGCGAGCAAGCAGGAGTTCCCCAGGCCAGGTGGAGTTGTAGGCCTCCCCGTTTATCTGCACTCTTCCTGGCTACCTTGCTGTCAGCGGTTACAAGTAGCCCACGTCCCTGAGTATACCGTGTGGTGCTCACCTGTATGGCTGGTGACTTGGGGCCTTTTATTAGCCTCCGCTCCTGGATGGCGGTGCTGGTCCCTTCTTTGTGACTGAGCCTCCGGGCTTCTATGGCCGGAGGACCTAGAATCCCCTGCCGGCTGGTTTCTGCTGCTGGGTATATATCAGCCCCCACAGCCTCGGACTCCTGTGTCCGGTTTTAGTAACTTCAGCCAGGACGAGCTATATCTCTGCTCACAGCCCCTGGCCTTCTGCCTCTGCTCCTACAGAGCTCCTGATGTATCTTTTCCTGTGTCTGGAACTTTACTCCAGGCTCTGACTGACTTAATCCCGCCCCAGACCCAGTTTATAAGGGCAGATTCCTCCCCTCCCAGGTCTGGGCGGGCAGTGTTGCATGCTTAGGGCTCCTGACCAGAGAAACCTCCCACTTGCTCTCAGACATAATATCTCTATTACTGTGGCAACCAGACCCCTGGGGTGTCACAGTTCCCCCTCACTTGGTTCCCCTCCACTCCAGCCAAGGGGAGGGCTCAGCAAGGACCAGAGACATCTTGCTCCCCCCTGCTGGCCTGGAGTAGTGTAGTGTTGGATGCAGGTGTTAGGGTCCCGGGCAGCACTCTATCCTTACCTGAGCGTGAGATACCACACCTCTGGGTGAGGTACAGTACCTCTGTGGCGACTGAACCCTCAGGGGCGCCACATTCCCCCTTGGTAAAACACAGCATGGCTGGAACAGAGTAAAAACAGGGTATGTTACAGACATGCAAATTTTTAGATGCATCACATAGAAGATCATAAACATAACATTTCTTCCCTTTATGGGAGGCACTTTTTCTTGAACGTTACTGGTTACGTTTTTTATCAAAACATTATAAGACTTTTTAAAGAACACATTTTTCTTCTTTACACTCATAAAACATTTTTTCATATAAAACATTTTTCATATAAAACTTTTGTCAACAGGTTACAGCGCGATCTGCTACCGGGTGTCCATTTTCTTTACCAAGGTGCAAACTAGCAAACATAAACATGAGGGACCCGTCCGAAAACCCTCAACGTAGGCCCTGGGCGTGGCTGCAGGGCATAGGTGATCCAGGTGTTGGACCACGTCTTCGGCCACGCGAAATGGGTTTTTGTTCTGAGGTCATTCGTTGTTACATAAAACCAATAAGGGGCATTTTAGGAAGTGCAAACTATTTACAAGATCAGTTCTTGGCTACTCACAGTCCTCAGCCTGTCAGTTCTTTGTGCCTTCTTTGTGTACACTAGGCAAACAAACAAAACTTTTCAAACACACAGCACTCCTGCTTTACCCTTACGGGTAACTATATACAGTTTCTACAACACATGTTCAATAGTGGGGTTCCCGCTGGGGGAACTCTTGATTCTTACCGACTGACCCAGCCGGGTCTTCAGCCTGGTACTGTGGGGGTATGTCCTTTCTCTCCTTTGCCATCTTGTAGACTGGAGGGCATACCACCCGCGCTCTCCCTTGTGACAGGTGAAGGTGACATGGTCACCGGGATAGAGGTCTCGGCCGGGATGCCCCTGTTGTAGGTGGGGTTCTACGTCCCGCCGGTTGACGAAGACGTCCCGATCCGTCTGCGGCTCTCGGATGAAGCCCCAACCAGCGTCCAAATCAAACTTCACCACCATCCCCTCCAGACGGGGCTGGGTGTAGCAGTTCTTGCCTGGTGGGCCCGAGTCTTGGCCGCCATATTCCTGGCCTCCATGCGCTCCCACCGCACTTGCCGGTCGTATCGCTCCTTTTCCAGATGCAGGAGCTCTCTCCTGCAGTGCTCTTCTCGCCTGAGGGCCTGGGTCTGGGTCTCCTGCGGGAACCAGATGAGGTCCCCCTCCCGGTTGCCCCCCCCCCCTGGTTCCCACATCTGCGCCCCCGATTACCTGCGCAGGCAAGAGCTCTCCTCCTTTCACCTAAACCGTTTCGGGGTAAACCCGTTCGGGGCGGGTGATCGAAGATTGGGTAGGACACTCACACAGATATACATATATCTAGTGTCCGGAGAACTGCGGACGAGAGTTCTCCTCCTTTCATCTGGCCGTCGAGACTCCCCGACGGGAAGGGGTGAAATAAAGTCAGTGAAACAGCAGCTGAGGTCTGGACTCGTGCTGTGCACAAATTAAGGATTTTTTGTCAGTTGTAGTGATTAATCAATGTTTCCGTGGAGCAGAAAAAATTTGTCTCCCCTGCAGGAGGGGGAGGATGTGATGAATATCATGATCGGTCGAGAAGGGAAAAGATCTTTTAAGAATGCACCAAAAGTGTTTAAGGTGTTAAATTTTCCTGTGGAGGGGAGGCTTCACCCTGTGTTGTGGGATGAAGGCATCCGGCAGCAAAGGGGTAGATTAGTTGACTGTGGATTGTTGGAAGACGCTGAGAAGTTCAGGAAAGTGGCACATGAGATTTGTGATGAAGGATATGTAGAAATAGCGGAGGAGATGAAGCCTGGTTATTTCAATTATTTTTATGTAAAGAAGGGAAAATTATCTAGCCCTGTAACGAAGACTGGCTGTTTTGTGTTACAAAATGAAGCTGATGGGAAAAAAATAGAGGCGGAAGTAGATTCCCCTTCCCAACTTATGTGTCCACAAACCAACTCCGAAGCCCCTAAAGAAGCATCCCCTACCCCCACAAATGTAGCAGTACCCCAGCCCCTCAATCCAGAAACTGGGCAAATTTTACCTAAGGAGATTAAATACCCTACACTTTCCACTGGTGGCCAGCCACCATCATATAACCCAGGATGGTGTGAGACATGCTATAATAGTGGAGCACACAGACCCGGTGCTGCAGCACCAGCCTTCCCATTACTTAATGCTGACGGTGGGTATTACAAACCATTGCCCCCACCTGCCCCTTCCATGGTCCACACTCCATTCAGAGAGACCCAGGGTCCTCTGAGTTCTACCCTATTCACCCTCTCCCAAACTGGGGGAATAGACCATGGACACGAGTATCAGGAGGTGGCGTCTGTTTTACTGAATGGTCCTTCAGAATTCTCCACTATACTGAGAATAGGCATGGGGAGTATACCACAACAGCAAGTTGGGATCATTGTAAATGCAGCAAATGCGAGACTACTGCATGGGGGGGGGGGGGCTAGCTGTAGGAATATGTCGTCTTGGGGGTCCTGCAATACAAATTGCATCCAACGATTATATCCGTGACAACGGTTCGTTAAGAGAAGGAGAGGTGATGGCTACCAGAACCGGACAGCTATCATGTCAGTATGTTAAACATGCGGTGGTAGCAAGATATGATCCCCTGGATGTACCCAGGTCACAACACCTGCTTACAGAAACAATCCAGAACACCATAGCATACGCATCACAGCTTCATGCGGTCCCAACCCTAGCCCTGCCATTTATTTCCACCTCTATTTTTGGATATCCAAAACAGGATGCGGCCAAAGTAATAGTCAGGACTATAAAGCAATACATTGCCACGCATCCAACTAAATTGAGAGAGATAAGACTCTTGGCCGTTGACAGGGATCTAGTCGATTATGCCGCTCAACTAATCGAACCCACGATCGGATCCAATATCTGGTCTCCCCCAGCGTTTCCCTACCTCCGAGATCTCCCCTCAATCAGTACTCATGCTGAACTCCCCCCTCCCCCTGATTTCCCTCCACCTCCACCCCCTCTCACAAAGTTGGAGGAAATGGAGGAAGTGGGCCAGAATACCAGCCCACCCAAATATACCCCGTTCACCCCAGCACAGACGGATACTCTGTGTAATCATCTCCCGGATCCCGAACATTCCCCCACGGCTTTTTACAGGGGCATGGCCGCAAACAGGGAGATATATTCAACAACAAGGCAGGATCTTTTACACCTGCTCCGTGTAAAAGTCGGTGAAGGATATTATCCCATGATAGAGACTGCTATCCCATATAACAGAGCATTAGACTCCAATACGTATGAGAGTGGGGTTGACTTCTGTCGAGCCCTTAAAATATGGGCTCAGGATAAGCTGGCTGATCAATCCACCACCCTCACAGATGTCACTCAAGAGAAGGGAGAGTCGGCTGAGAAGTTTTATGGGTGCCTTTTGCAGGTCTATAAGGACCTTGGGTTCTCATTACATACTAAAACTCATTGCCAGCTGTTAGTGTCCGCCTTTATCCAGGGTTTACATACTGAAATCAAGGACGCGATATTGGCTGTACGGCTGTACGCCCCCCCCCCCCAGGGGGGGGTCTCTGCTGGCCTTCATTCCTGGTGGAGCAGTCGAAAGAGGGGGTTCCGTATCCCCACTCGGATGCGGGGGCAGGCGGCTCTGGTAAGGGGCCCAGGAGCAGGTCAGCTGAACAGGCGCCCGGGTGGTATGGGGATTCCACCAGGGTATCTAGGAGCGGATCGGCGGAGCTGGCCAGGTGGTATCGGGATTCTGCCAGGGGATCGAGGAACTGATCGGCGGATCTGGCCAGGTGGTATCGGGATTCCGCCAGGGGATCGCGGAGCTGGCCAGGTGGTATCGGGATTCCGCCAGGGGATCGCGGAGCTGGTCGGCAGAGCAGGCACCCGGTGTAGTAGATTCTGGGCCTGGGAGCAAGTCGGGAGCGTGCGCGCCCGGGTATGGAGGTGCCGCCAGGGGGCCCAGGAGCAGGTCAGCGCGGTCTGCACCCGGGACAGGGAAACTCTTCTTACCTGCTCCCGCGGCCGCTCCTTGGCTGCTCTCTGCCTCCTGGTCCTGGTTTGGCTCCGCCGGGGCTGGGGCGCTGTCAATGGAACAGGGGACTCGCTGCCGCCTGGCCTCTATCTTCCCCAGCACCTCCTCCTTCCAGCCGACGATGGCTGTCCTCTCGGCCTCTCCTACCCGCTGGCTGAGCTCACGCATCTCGGCATGGAGGAACTCCGCATCCTCCAGGGTCAACTTGTAGATCACCTCTGCCAAGGTAAAGGGGCGTCTCGCTTGGCTGCAGGCCGCGGACCGGGGTCTCAGGCTGACCTCCATCTTGCCTGCCGGGTGTGGTCTGTCTGGTCTGCTGGAGACCACACCCTGTTTACCAGTTTTATTTTCCCCTCTCCCCTTTCTGGGGCGGTCCCATGGCTCCTTGCTGTCGGTCACACCTGGGGGCGTCTTCACCACCTTGATGGACACATCTATGTGTATGGCCACAGTTGCAGGGGGCGGGTTGCGCTTTTGGCGCCATTCTGGGACCCAGCCCACGATGGGAGGTTCTGTATTGTTGTCTTTGATCATGCACATAATGGCGCCCGTTCTTCTGGGGCGAGCGCCACATTCAGTATAGAAAACAGTCTCTAGGCGCACAATACCCGGTGTTAACGGGTGGGTTACATATCCTGTTCGTGACGCCAAATATGACGCTCCTCCTAGGCCGTGGGGTACCCGGTGCCGGGCCGGTCGTCTTTTGGGTAAATGTCACAGTGGCGGTGACATTATTTACAGGGGATTTATGTACAAAGTTCGTGACGCCACCTGTGGTATGCGGCTATGTGGAGCCGGCGCTTCGGAGCAGATCCTCTGGAGCTGATGTTACTGCAGCAGGGATGGTGTGACTCTCCACAGGTAGAGCTTAGCTCCAGGGCAGGGTAGATGTTATGGGTTATGCTGGCTGTTGTAGTGCAGGGGGTGATGGCGCAGGCAATAATCACAGAGACAGTGGGATGCAGTCTTCCAAGTTTACTCACAGTTCTTAAGTCCTTCAGGTTGCACTATACAGGTACAGCCTCCCCCGTCGCGCTGCATTCACAAGGCAGGGGTTCAGCAATCCCCCAGATAATTCAGGAGCACTTAACGGGACCCCTTTCTGTGTGCTTTTCTCAGTCGTCTTCCTGCGCTGGCTCTCGCCCTCCTGCCCTGCGCCTCACAATCAGTGTCCCAATCCAGTAACCTCGGGTCTTGTTGGGCGACCTGCAGTCCCCTGGACCCTCTGTGGCCACCTTTTCGGTGATATAATTGCGGATGTGGCCACTGCACCTTGAAAGTACAGCAGCCTCCGGTTCCTAGCTGAGCCTTGTAGTTCTCCACTAGATAAGGGGTCGGTCCCCTCTGCGGCTCGATCCCTCCACCACTTGGCAGATTCGGGCGTACGGGTGGCCTCCAGCACATCCCGTACCCCTAGGATCCCTTCTTCTGTTCCTTCTTTCTCCTGCTCCCTCTCCTCTCTTCTCTCCTTCTTCAGACTTGGGCCTCACTGGCTAGGCCCGCCTCTGGAGCAGAGCTCCTGCAGAGCCACTGCTCCCCTCACTTTCCTCCTCTGACTGCCTTGTCTTTCTAAGATGGCTCCCCCTTTTATACAGCTTCCTTTCATGCTCCTCTAATCTACGTCCTCCACCCACACACACTACATGGTTCTCCCTCACTTGGTTCCCCTCCACTCCAGCCAGGGGAGGGCTCAGCAAGGACCAGAGACATCTTGCCCCCCCCTGCTGGCCTGGAGTGGTGTGTTGGATGCAGGTGTTAGGGTCCCGGGCAGTACTCCACCCTTACCTGAGAGTGAGATACCACACCTCTGGGTGAGATGCAGTACCTCTGTGGTGACTGAAACCGCAGGGGCGCCACACTAGCCTTCCAATATAACCCTGCCCCTTCACTATGACATCACTAGCCTTCCAATATAACCCTGCCCCTTCACTATGACATCCCTAGCCTTCCAATATAACCCTGCCCCTCAACTATGACATCACTAGCCTTCCAATATAACCCTGCCCCTTCACTATAACATCACTAGCCTTCCAATATAACCCTGCCCCTTCACTATGACATCACTAGCCTTCCAATATAACCCTGCCCCTTCACTATGACATCACTAGCCTTCCAATATAACCCTGCCCCTTCACTATGACATCACTAGCCTTCCAATATAACCCTGCCCCTTCACTATGACATCACTAGCCTTCCAATATAACCCTGCCCCTTCACTATAACATCACTAGCCTTCCAATATAACCCTGCCCCTTCACAATGACATCACTAGCCTTCCAATATAACCCTGCCCCTTCACTATGACATCACTAGCCTTCCAATATAACCCTGCCCCTTCACTATGACATCACTAGCCTTCCAATATAACCCTGCTCCTTCACTATGACATCACTAGCCATCCAATATAACCCTGCTCCTTCACTATGACATCACTAGCCTTCCAATATAACCCTGCCCCTTCACTATGACATCACTAGCCATCCAATATAACCCTGCCCCTTCACTATGACATCACTAGCCTTCCAATATAACCCTGCCCCTTCACTATGACATCACTAGCCTTCCAATATAACCCTGCTCCTTCACTATGACATCATTAGCCTTCCAATATAACCCTGCCCCTTCACTATGACATCACTAGCCATCCAATATAACCCTGCCCCTTCACTATGACATCACTAGCCTTCCAATATAACCCTGCCCCTTCACTATGACATCACTAGCCTTCCAATATAACCCTGCCCCTTCACTATGACATCACTAGCCATCCAATATAACCCTGCCCCTTCACTATTACATCACTAGCCTTCCAATATAACCCTGCCCCTTCACTATTACATCACTAGCCTTCCAATATAACCCTGCCCCTTCACTATGACATCACTAGCCTTCCAATATAACCCTGCCCCTTCACTATGACATCATTAGCCTTCCAATATAACCCTGCCCCTTCACTATGACATCACTAGCCATCCAATATAACCCTGCCCCTTCACTATGACATCACTAGCCATCCAATATAACCCTGCCCCTTCACTATGACATCACCATCTGACATGTTACCCTGCTCTCTAGTTGTGACATTGTGAAAAAATGCTGTAAAGTAGGAAGGTTTAAAAAAGAAAGTGTGAATAGTTTATATTTATCAATTAACAAAATGCAAAGTAAAAAATAGAAGAGAAATGTAAATCCCTTTGCTGCCATTACTACTTCTAGGTCACCTGTGACTTGTACAGTCGGGGATTTTGCAACATTATAGACGGGTGTATGAGGAACCAATTCTACTATACAGGAGATAATGATCATTTTTAGATGTAGGTGTAAACAGTAATTAAAGGGGTTTCCCAATACTATTTTTTTAATATGGGTCTAAGAACCAATAGGCAGGTAGTTGCTCAGTATATCCAGGTCTATCTGGCGCCAGTCCGGAGTGGTCACGGATCGCTCCTGCTGGCGATTCTGCTGCTTCACATCAACAGCAGCTCTGCCTCTTCCGCTCTGCTCTGTGGACGGGGTGTGACTGATGACTCCCCGCAGGTAGGCAGCAGGGAGCTGGGTGTCAGTCAGCATGACATCAGCAGTCATCCCCCATCCAAAGAGCAGAGCAGAAGAGAAGCAGCTGCTCTGCTGGACAGACGTTGGTGGAAGCCACAGAATTGCCGTCTTTGATTGCTCTGAGCCGGTATTATGCCACCGATGTTCGTAGATGAGATGTGTCTGAAGAATGTGACCACAAATCTCTGTACAAGCAAAGGTAGATAGGTTACTCACTATCCTCTCTTCTCTTGCCTGACCAACTGCACGTAGATGATCCAGAAAGCTGTAATACTAGTCACCGTTCACCGAAATGCCGTGCGGCAGGATAATCAAACGTCCTGGGGTCAGATACCAAGAGAGCACATAGTAGACAAAAGGGAAAAGACAAATGCAAAGTCAGGTCACGGTCCGAGGTCAGAATACCAGGAAAATAGAGGATCAGAGCAAAGCGGATGGTCAGAACAAGGTCCAAAGTCAGCTAGCAATAGAATTACCTGGCCAGCAGCACCACCGAGCGAAAGCTACAATCGGCAGATATCGGGGCTGAGAGCTCAGCTAAGTAACAAAGTAATTATTTAGAAACGGAGCACTTCCAAGAAACCCAGCACTTCCCGGTCTCGGATTGGACGAACGAGTTGTCAATCAAAGTATCGACAGCTCAGCACACCCCTACACTGGATTGGACGACCCAGCTGTCAATCAACACACTGAAAGCTCAGCACCCCCCTGCACCCTATTGGATGTCCGAGCTGTCACTCACTGCGCCCATGACACACTAAGGGGAGGAATCGTGACAGAAGCAAGATGAAGTGGACAAACTTTAAGGTAGTTGACTTTACCTTGAGAAATGACGAGGTAGCAATTTTCTAGGGAAGACGAACACTGGATAAGGACTGGACTGCTGCAAAGGTGAGGATGTGGAAGACAGTTTCATGTCACAGGTCATATACCAACGCGGAGCGCAGCAATAAGACACAAGGTAGTTATACTGCACCAGCAAGGTGTCTCCAGGCAAAGATGTCACTGGAATTATTACCAAACATATAGAAGGATTGCAAACCCAAATCATCATCTCATATTTTTTATACTGCCATCTAGGGCAAAAATCCAAGCAAAGAAGCAACAAATTCTAAATCTAAAAATTGCTCAGACAAGATAAGTTTATATCGTGCAATGAAGTCATTAAATTTTATTGAGTAATCAAAACACCCAAAAAAACCCCACAAATCATAATACACGACATATCCATATGTATACATAGACACAAGAACAGTTTAAAAAGCAACAAGGTGTCTGCAGCATAGGATATAGATAGTCTGCAGGACACAGGTGAGGAACATCAGGTCAATGATATTAATCAGAAGTAGGTAGCACTGAGCCGCCTCAATAGATTCAAGAAGCGCCGCAGCGACATTGTGTCACTATAAAGTGCAGATTCAGGATATAAATAATGTAAAGTGACTCCGCGCTTAAACACATATCAGGTCTCCGGCCAAACACGGTGCAAATAATGCAAATACGGATTTGATCAGGTCCGGGTGTCTTTAGTGTTTAGGCAAATATTGATTCTATGGCCGGACAACAAAATAGATGAGTAGTCATATCAAAGTGGCATGATTGATAGTGTCCGCTTAACAGGTGATCAAACCTCAATGGAGACATATATGGTCACAGCATGAGCTTGTCTATACATATAAAGTATAGTATTTGTAATACACCCCTGATCCAGGGCCACATCCAATAGTGAGAAAAGTGGTGGTAGGATCAGAACCTAACCTCTGGTAACATGCCATATCATTTAACTGCTTAAAAGCTTCCTTCTCATAGTCTTCCACGGGCCGTCGCGGCTGTGCTCGCGGTGGATGTGCGGCCATTGCGGCAGGATGTAATCATGCGCCCGATAGGAAGCATCTGTGGCAAAGGGTCACATGATCCTTGGAAGGTATATAAGGGACTACACACACCAGAACCTAACATCACTCCCTGAGGAAGCGTACTTGTGAAACGCGCGTTGGGGTGTGGATTTTCATTACACCTGGTGTTTGCAGCATGAATCCAGGTATTTCACGTTATGCTTGTGATGCAATATCCATGGTGATAAGCTATTGTTCTACTTTGTTATTTTATGTGCATTGCACTTTATATGTATAGACAAGTTCATGCTGTGATCATGTATATCTCCATTGAAGTTTGATCACCTGTTAAGCGGACACTAACACCTTGCCACTTTGATATGACTACTCATCTATTTTGTTGTCCGGCCATAGAATCAAGATTTGCCGAATCACTAAAGACACCCGGACCTGATGCTCCTCACCTGTGTCCTGCAGACTATCTATATCCTATGCTGCAGACACCTTGTTGCTTTTTAAACTGTTCTTGTGTCTATGTATACATATGGATATGTCGTGTATTATGATTTGTGGTTTTTTTTGGGTGTTTGGATTACTCAATAAAATGTAATGACTTCATTGCACGATATAAACTTATCTTGTCTGAGCAATTTTTAGATTTAAAAGATGTCGCTGGAAACAGAGGATTCAAGCTCTACAGATCAAGCTCTGGGGAACGAGCACCAAGAAATGGGCAACGTTCATGACCGTCGATGCGGTGGTTGGCCAAAGAAATTAGTGCGGCAGATGAGGCACATCATGTTACTTCCGTTCACAATCAGAGGCTGTCCAGCAGTGCCATCAGCTCAGGAATAAAACAAAGGGTAAAACTGGAGACACAGAAAGCAGATAGAGTCTTATCTGATGGCAAAGTGGTCTGAAATATTATAGGTCCCCTCCCATGATGGGGACAGTCACAACTCCTATAGAAGCAGGTAAAGGCTGCAGCAGGACCACCGAGGAGATAGCGGCAATGAATGAAGAATATGGTGGATCAGAGTCCGCGCTGCCCACGGATCAAAGACACGATCACACACCAAGGTGAAGCACGAATGCGGTTTATTATGTCAATGCGTTTCAATGTTTTCAAGGATGTCGAAATAGATGATCGCAAACACCAGATTCTGAGGAAAATGGAGAAAAACAGGAAAGAGTTAAATAAGTGAGGTGATTAACCTGTCTATAGAGATGTGGTTTTAAAGCACGCTTAAAAATGTAGGGGCTAGCTATAAATCAAATCATCGGGCTCAGCCTCCTCACCTCGGCCGTGTCTCTGAACAATGAGCACCGTGTACTTCTGTGTCTTGCTCAGTGGTGGTCGGGCTCAGCCTCCTCACCTCGGCCGTGTCTCTGAGCACTGAACACCTTGTTCTTCTGTGTCTTGCTCAGTGGTGGTCGGGCTCAGCCTCCTCACCTCGGCCGTGTCTCTGAGCACTGAACACCTTGTACTTCTGTGTCTTGCTCAGTGGTGGTCGGGCTCAGCCTCCTCACCTCGGCCGTGTCTCTGAGCAATGAGCACCTTGTACTTCTGTGTCTTGCTCTGTGGTGGTCGGGCTCGCCCTCCTCACCTCGGCCGTGTCTCTGAACACCTTGTACTTCTGTGTCTTGCTCAGTGGTGGTCGGGCTCGGCCTCCTCACCTCGGCCGTGTCTCTGAGCACTGAACACCTTGTACTTCTGTGTCTTACTCAGTGGTGGTCGGGCTCAGCCTCCTCACCTCGGCCGTGTCTCTGAGCACTGAGCACCTTGTACTTCTGTGTCTTGCTCAGTGGTGGTCGGGCTCAGCCTCCTCACCTCGGCCATGTCTCTGAGCACTGAGCACCTTGTACTTCTGTGTCTTGCTCAGTGGTGGTCGGGCTCAGCCTCCTCACCTCGGCCGTGTCTCTGAGCAATGAGCACCTTGTTCTTCTGTGTCTTGCTCAGTGGTGGTCGGGCTCAGCTTCCTCACCTAGGTCGTGTCTCTGAACAATGAGCACCGTGTACTTCTGTGTCTTGCTCAGTGGTGGTCGGGCTCAGCCTCCTCACCTCGGCCGTGTCTCTGAGCACTGAACACCTTGTACTTCTGTGTCTTGCTCAGTGGTGGTCGAGCTCAGCCTCCTCACCTCTGCCGTGTCTCTGAGCACTGAACACCTTGTACTTCTGTGTCTTGCTCTGTGGTGGTCGGGCTCGCCCTCCTCACCTCGGCCGTGTCTCTGAACACCTTGTACTTCTGTGTCTTGCTCAGTGGTGGTCGGGCTCGGCCTCCTCACCTCGGCCGTGTCTCTGAGCACTGAACACCTTGTACTTCTGTGTCTTGCTCAGTGGTGGTCGGGCTCAGACTCCTCACCTCGGCCGTGTCTCTGAGCACTGAACACCTTGTACTTCTGTGTCTTGCTCAGTGGTGGTCGGGCTCAGCCTCCTCACCTCGGCCATGTCTCTGAGCACTGAGCACCTTGTACTTCTGTGTCTTGCTCAGTGGTGGTCGGGCTCAGCCTCCTCACCTCGGCCATGTCTCTGAGCACTGAGCACCTTGTACTTCTGTGTCTTGCTCAGTGGTGGTCGGGCTCAGCCTCCTCACCTCGGCCATGTCTCTGAGCACTGAGCACCTTGTACTTCTGTGTCTTGCTCAGTGGTGGTCGGGCTCAGCCTCCTCACCTTGGCCGTGTCTCTGAACAATGAGCACCGTGTACTTCTGTGTCTTGCTCAGTGGTGGTCGGGCTCAGCCTCCTCACCTCGGCCGTGTCTCTGAACAATGAGCACCGTGTACTTCTGTGTCTTGCTCAGTGGTGGTCGGGCTCAGCCTCCTCACCTCGGCCGTGTCTCTGAACAATGAGCACCGTGTACTTCTGTGTCTTGCTCAGTGGTGGTCGGGCTCAGCCTCCTCACCTCGGCCGTGTCTCTGAGCACTGAACACCTTGTTCTTCTGTGTCTTGCTCAGTGGTGGTCGGGCTCAGCCTCCTCACCTCGGCCGTGTCTCTGAGCACTGAACACCTTGTACTTCTGTGTCTTGCTCAGTGGTGGTCGGGCTCAGCGTCCTCACCTCGGCCGTGTCTCTGAGCAATGAGCACCTTGTACTTCTGTGTCTTGCTCTGTGGTGGTCGGGCTCGCCCTCCTCACCTCGGCCGTGTCTCTGAACACCTTGTACTTCTGTGTCTTGCTCAGTGGTGGTCGGGCTCAGCCTCCTCACCTCGGCCGTGTCTCTGAGCACTGAACACCTTGTACTTCTGTGTCTTGCTCAGTGGTGGTCGGGCTCAGCCTCCTCACCTCGGCCATGTCTCTGAGCACTGAGCACCTTGTACTTCTGTGTCTTGCTCAGTGGTGGTCGGGCTCAGCCTCCTCACCTCGGCCGTGTCTCTGAGCACTGAACACCTTGTACTTCTGTGTCTTGCTCAGTGGTGGTCGAGCTCAGCCTCCTCACCTCGGCCGTGTCTCTGAGCACTGAACACCTTGTACTTCTGTGTCTTGCTCTGTGGTGGTCGGGCTCGCCCTCCTCACCTCGGCCGTGTCTCTGAACACCTTGTACTTCTGTGTCTTGCTCAGTGGTGGTCGGGCTCGGCCTCCTCACCTCGGCCGTGTCTCTGAGCACTGAACACCTTGTACTTCTGTGTCTTGCTCAGTGGTGGTCGGGCTCAGCCTCCTCACCTCGGCCGTGTCTCTGAACACCTTGTACTTCTGTGTCTTGCTCTGTGGTGGTCGGGCTCGCCCTCCTCACCTCGGCCGTGTCTCTGAACACCTTGTACTTCTGTGTCTTGCTCAGTGGTGGTCGGGCTCAGACTCCTCACCTCGGCCGTGTCTCTGAGCACTGAACACCTTGTACTTCTGTGTCTTGCTCAGTGGTGGTCGGGCTCAGCCTCCTCACCTCGGCCATGTCTCTGAGCACTGAGCACCTTGTACTTCTGTGTCTTGCTCAGTGGTGGTCGGGCTCAGCCTCCTCACCTCGGCCGTGTCTCTGAGCACCTTGTACTTCTGTGTCTTGCTCAGTGGTGGTCGGGCTCAGCCTCCTCACCTCGGCTGTGTCTCTGAACACCTTGTACTTCTGTGTCTTGCTCAGTGGTGGTCGGGCTCAGCCTCCTCACCTCGGCCGAGTCTCTGAGCACTGAACACCTTGTACTTCTGTATCTTGCTCAGTGGTGGTCGGGATCAGCCTCCTCATCTCGACCATGTCTCTGATCACTGAGCACATTGTACTTCTGTGTCTTGCTCAGTGGTGGTCGGGCTCAGCCTCCTCACCTCGGCCATATCTCTGAGCACCTTGTACTTCTGTGTGTTGCTCAGTGGTGGTCGGGCTCAGTCTCCTCACCTCGGCCATGTCTCTGAGCACTGAGCACCTTGTACTTCTGTGTCTTGCTCAGTGGTGGTCGGGCTCAGCCTCCTCACCTCGGCCATGTCTCTGAGCACTGAGCACCTTGTACTTCTGTGTCTTGCTCAGTGGTGGTCGGGCTCAGCCTCCTCACCTCGGCCATGTCTCTGAGCACTGAGCACCTTGTACTTCTGTGTCTGGCTCAATGGTGGTCGGGCTCAACCTCCTCACCTCGGCCATATCTCTGAGCAATGAGCACCTTGTACTTCTGTGTCTTGCTCAGTGGTGGTCGGGCTCAACCTCCTCACCTCGGCCATGTCTCTGAACAATGAGCACCGTGTACTTCTGTGTCTGGCTCAATGGTGGTCGGGCTCAGCCTCCTCACCTCGGCCATATCTCTGAACACCTTGTACTTCTGTGTCTTGCTCAGTGGTGGTCGGGCTCAGCCTCCTCACCTCGGCCGTGTCTCTGAGCACTGAACACCTTGTACTTCTGTGTCTTGCTCAGTGGTGGTCGGGCTCAGTCTCCTCACCTCGGCCGTGTCTCTGAACAATGAGCACCGTGTACTTCTGTGTCTTGCTCAGTGGTGGTCGGGCTCAGCCTCCTCACCTCGGCCTTGTCTCTGAGCACTGAACACCTTGTTCTTCTGTGTCTTGCTCAGTGGTGGTCGGGCTCAGCCTCCTCACCTCGGCCGTGTCTCTGAGCACCTTGTACTTCTGTGTCTTGCTCAGTGGTGTTCGGGCTCAGCCTCCTCACCTCGGCCGTGTCTCTGTACACCTTGCACTTCTGTGTCTTGCTCAGTGGTGGTCGGGCTCAGCCTCCTCACCTCGGCCGTGTCTCTGAGCAATGAACACCTTGTACTTCTGTGTCTTGCTCAGTGGTGGTCGGGCTCAGCCTCCTCACCTCGGCCGTGTCTCTGAGCACTGAACACCTTGTACTTCTGTATCTTGCTCAGTGGTGGTCGGGCTCAGCCTCCTCACCTCGGCCGTGTCTCTGAGCACTGAACACCTTGTACTTCTGTGTCTTGCTCAGTGGTGGTCGGGCTCAGCCTCCTCACCTCGGTCGTGTCTCTGAACACCTTGTACTTCTGTGTCTTGCTCAGTGGTGGTCGGGCTCAGCCTCCTCACCTCGGCTGTGTCTCTGAGCACTGAACACCTTGTACTTCTGTGTCTTGCTCAGTGGTGGTCGGGCTCAGCCTCCTCATCTCGGCCGTGTCTCTGAACACCTTGTACTTCTGTGTCTTCCTCAGTGGTGGTCGGGCTCGGCCTCCTCTCCTCGGCCGTGTCTCTGAACACCTTGTACTTTTGTGTCTTGCTCAGTGGTGGTCGGGCTCAGCCTCCTCACCTCGGCTGTGTCTCTGAGCACTGAACACCTTGTACTTCTTTGTCTTGCTCAGTGGTGGTCGAGCTCAGCCTCCTCACCTCGGCTGTGTCTCTGAGCACTGAACACCTTGTACTTCTGTGTCTTGCTCAGTGGTGGTCGGGCTCGGCCTCCTCACCTCGGCTGTGTCTCTGAGCACTGAACACCTTGTACTTCTGTGTCTTGCTCAGTGGTGGTCGGGCTCGGGGTCCTCACCTCGGCCGTGTCTCTGAGCACTGAACACCTTGTACTTCTGTGTCTTGCTCAGTGGTGGTCGGGCTCAGCCTCCTCACCTCGGCCGTGTCTCTGAGCACTGAACACCTTTTACTTCTGTGTCTTGCTCAGTGGTGGTCGGGCTCAGCCTCCTCACCTCGGCCGTGTCTCTGAGCACTGAACGCCTTGTACTTCTGTGTCTTGCACAGTGGTGGTCGGGCTCAGCCTCCTCACCTCGGCCATGTCTCTGAGCACTGAGCACCTTGTACTTCTGTGTCTTGCTCAGTGGTGGTCGGGCTCAGCCTCCTCACCTCGGCCATGTCTCTGAGCACTGAGCACCTTGTACTTCTGTGTCTTGCTCAGTGGTGGTCGGGCTCAGCCTCCTCACCTCGGCCGTGTCTCTGAGCACTGAACGCCTTGTACTTCTGTGTCTTGCACAGTGGTGGTCGGGCTCAGCCTCCTCACCTCGGCCATGTCTCTGAGCACTGAGCACCTTGTACTTCTGTGTCTTGCTCAATGGTGGTCGGGCTCATCCTCCTCACCTCGGCCGTGTCTCTGAGCAATGAGCACCTTGTTCTTCTGTGTCTTGCTCAGTGGTGGTCGGGCTCAGCCTCCTCACCTCGGCCATGTCTCTGAGCACTGAACACCTTGTACTTCTGTGTCTTGCTCAGTGGTGGTCGGGCTCAGCTTCCTCACCTAGGTCGTGTCTCTGAACAATGAGCACCGTGTACTTCTGTGTCTTGCTCAGTGGTGGTCGGGCTCAGCCTCCTCACCTCGGCCGTGTCTCTGAACAATGAGCACCGTGTACTTCTGTGTCTTGCTCAGTGGTGGTCGGGCTCAGCCTCCTCACCTCGGCCGTGTCTCTGAGCACTGAACACCTTGTACTTCTGTGTCTTGCTCAGTGGTGGTCGGGCTCAGCCTCCTCACCTCGGCCGTGTCTCTGAGCACTGAACACCTTGTACTTCTGTGTCTTGCTCAGTGGTGGTCGGGCTCAGTCTCCTCACCTCGGCCGTGTCTCTGAGCACTGAACACCTTGTACTTCTGTGTCTTGCTCAGTGGTGGTCGGGCTCAGCCTCCTCACCTCGGCCGTGTCTCTGAGCACTGAACACCTTGTACTTCTGTGTCTTGCTCAGTGGTGGTCGGGCTCAGCCTCCTCACCTCGGCCGTGTCTCTGAGCACTGAACAACTTGTACTTCTGTGTCTTGCTCAGTGGTGGTCGGGCTCAGCCTCCTCACCTCGGCCGTGTCTCTGAACACCTTGTACTTCTGTGTCTTCCTCAGTGGTGGTCGGGCTCGGCCTCCTCTCCTCGGCCGTGTCTCTGAACACCTTGTACTTCTGTGTCTTGCTCAGTGGTGGTCGGGCTCAGCCTCCTCACCTCAGCCGTGTCTCTGAACACCTTGTACTTCTGTGTCTTGCTCAGTGGTGATCGGGCTCAGCCTCCTCACCTCGGCCGTGTCACTGAACACCTTGTACTTCTGTGTCTTGCTCAGTGGTGGTCGGGCTCAGCCTCCTCACCTTGGCCGTGTCTCTGAACACGTTGTACTTCTGTGTCTTCCTCAGTGGTGGTCGGGCTCAGCCTCCTCTCCTCGGCCGTGTCTCTGAACACCTTGTACTTTTGTGTCTTGCTCAGTGGTGGTCGGGCTCTGCCTCCTCACCTCGGCCGTGTCTCTGAGCACTGAACACCTTGTACTTCTGTGTCTTGCTCAGTGGTGGTCGGGCTCAGCCTCCTCACCTCGGCCGTGTCTCTGAGCACTGAACACCTTGTACTTCTGTGTCTTGCTCAGTGGTGGTCGGGCTCAGCCTCCTCACCTTGGCCGTGTCTCTGAACACCTTGCACTTCTGTGTCATGCTCAGTGGTGGTCGGGCTCAGCCTCCTCACCTCGGCCGTGTCTCTGAGCACTGAACACGTTGTTCTTCTGTGTCTTGCTCAGTGGTAGTCGGGCTCAGCCTCCTCACCTGGGCCTTGTCTCTGAGCACTGAACACCGTGTACTTCTGTGTCTTGCTCAGTGGTGGTCGGGCTCAGCCTCCTCACCTCGGCCATATCTATGAGCACCTTGTACTTCTGTGTCTTGCTCAGTGGTGGTCGGGCTCAGCCTCCTCGGCCGTGTCTCTGAGCACTGAACACCTTGTACTTCTGTGTCTTGCTCAGTGGTGGTCGGGCTCAGCCTCCTCACCTCGGCCTTGTCTCTGAGCACTGAACACCTTGTACTTCTGTGTCTTGCTCAGTGGTGGTCGGGCTCAGCCTCCTCACCTCGGCCGTGTCTCTGAGCACTGAACACCTTGTACTTCTTTGTCTTGCTCAGTGGTGGTCGAGCTCAGCCTCCTCACCTCGGCTGTGTCTCTGATCACTGAACACCTTGTACTTCTGTGTCTTGCTCAGTGGTGGTCGGGCTCGGCCTCCTCACCTCGGCCGTGTCTCTGAGCACTGAACACCTTGTACTTCTGTGTCTTGCTCAGTGGTGGTCGGGCTCAGCCTCCTCACCTTGGCCGTGTCTCTGAACACCTTGCACTTCTGTGTCTTGCTCAGTGGTGGTCGGGCTCAGCCTCCTCACCTCGGCTGTGTCTCTGAGCACTGAACACCTTGTACTTCTGTGTCTTGCTCAGTGGTGGTCGGGTTCAGCCTCCTCACCTGGGCCTTGTCTCTGAGCACTGAACACCGTGTACTTCTGTGTCTTGCTCAGTGGTGGTCGGGCTCAGCCTCCTCACCTCGGCCATATCTCTGAGCACCTTGTACTTCTGTGTCTTGCTCAGTGGTGGTCGGGCTCAGCCTCCTCGGCCGTGTCTCTGAGCACTGAACACCTTTTACTTCTGTGTCTTGCTCAGTGGTGGTCGGGCTCAGCCTCCTCACCTCGGCCGTGTCTCTGAGCACTGAACGCCTTGTACTTCTGTGTCTTGCACAGTGGTGGTCGGGCTCAGCCTCCTCACCTCGGCCATGTCTCTGAGCACTGAGCACCTTGTACTTCTGTGTCTTGCTCAGTGGTGGTCGGGCTCAGCCTCCTCACCTCGGCCATGTCTCTGAGCACTGAGCACCTTGTACTTCTGTGTCTTGCTCAGTGGTGGTCGGGCTCAGCCTCCTCACCTCGGCCGTGTCTCTGAGCACTGAACGCCTTGTACTTCTGTGTCTTGCACAGTGGTGGTCGGGCTCAGCCTCCTCACCTCGGCCATGTCTCTGAGCACTGAGCACCTTGTACTTCTGTGTCTTGCTCAGTGGTGGTCGGGCTCAGCCTCCTCACCTCGGCCATGTCTCTGAGCACTGAGCACCTTGTACTTCTGTGTCTTGCTCAATGGTGGTCGGGCTCATCCTCCTCACCTCGGCCGTGTCTCTGAGCAATGAGCACCTTGTTCTTCTGTGTCTTACTCAGTGGTGGTCGGGCTCAGCCTCCTCACCTCGGCCGTGTCTCTGAGCACTGAACACCTTGTACTTCTGTGTCTTGCTCAGTGGTGGTCGGGCTCAGCCTCCTCACCTCGGCCGTGTCTCTGAGCACTGAACACCTTGTACTTCTGTGTCTTGCTCAGTGGTGGTCGGGCTCAGTCTCCTCACCTCGGCCGTGTCTCTGAGCAATGAGCACCTTGTACTTCTGTGTCTTGCTCAGTGGTGGTCGGGCTCAGCCTCCTCACCTCGGCCGTGTCTCTGAGCACTGAACACCTTGTACTTCTGTGTCTTGCTCAGTGGTGGTCGGGCTCAGCCTCCTCACCTCGGCCATGTCTCTGAACAACTTGTACTTCTGTGTCTTGCTCAGTGGTGGTCGGGCTCAGCCTCCTCACCTCGGCCGTGTCTCTGAACACCTTGTACTTCTGTGTCTTCCTCAGTGGTGGTCGGGCTCAGCCTCCTCTCCTCGGCCGTGTCTCTGAACACCTTGTTCTTCTGTGTCTTGCTCAGTGGTGGTCGGGCTCAGCCTCCTCACCTCAGCCGTGTCTCTGAACACCTTGTACTTCTGTGTCTTGCTTAGTGGTGGTCGGGCTCAGCCTCCTCACCTCGGCCGTGTCTCTGAGCACTGAACACCTTGTACTTCTGTGTCTTGCTCAGTGGTGGTCGGGCTCAGCCTCCTCACCTCGGCCGTGTCTCTGAACACCTTGTACTTCTGTGTCTTCCTCAGTGGTGGTCGGGCTCGGCCTCCTCTCCTCGGCCGTGTCTCTGAACACCTTGTACTTTTGTGTCTTGCTCAGTGGTGGTCGGGCTCTGCCTCCTCACCTCGGCCGTGTCTCTGAGCACTGAACACCTTGTACTTCTGTGTCTTGCTCAGTGGTGGTCGGGCTCAGCCTCCTCACCTCGGCCGTGTCTCTGAGTACTGAACACCTTGTACTTCTGTGTCTTGCTCAGTGGTGGTCGGGCTCAGCCTCCTCACCTTGGCCGTGTCTCTGAACACCTTGCACTTCTGTGTCTTGCTCAGTGGTGGTCGGGCTCAGCCTTCTCACCTCGGCTGTGTCTCTGAGCACTGAACACCTTGTACTTCTGTGTCTTGCTCAGTGGTGGTCGGGCTCAGCCTCCTCACCTTGGCCGTGTCTCTGAACACCTTGCACTTCTGTGTCTTGCTCAGTGGTGGTCGGGCTCAGCCTCCTCACCTCGGCTGTGTCTCTGAGCACTGAACACCTTGTACTTCTGTGTCTTGCTCAGTGGTGGTCGGGTTCAGCCTCCTCACCTGGGCCTTGTCTCTGAGCACTGAACACTGTGTACTTCTGTGTCTTGCTCAGTGGTGGTCGGGCTCAGCCTCCTCACCTCGGCCATATCTCTGAGCACCTTGTACTTCTGTGTCTTGCTCAGTGGTGGTCGGGCTCAGCCTCCTCGGCCGTGTCTCTGAGCACTGAACACCTTGTACTTCTGTGTCTTGCTCAGTGGTGGTCGGGCTCAGCCTCCTCACCTCGGCCGTGTCTCTGAACACCTTGTACTTCTGTGTCTTCCTCAGTGGTGGTCGGGCTCAGCCTCCTCACCTCGGCCGTGTCTCTGAGCACTGAACACCTTGTACTTCTGTGTCTTGCTCAGTGGTGGTCGGGCTCAGCCTCCTCACCTTGGCCATATCTCTGAGCACTGAGCACCTTGTACTTCTGTGTCTTGCTCAGTGGTGGTCGGGCTCAGCCTCCTCACCTCGGCCTTGTCTCTGAGCACTGAACACCTTGTTATTCTGTGTCTTGCTCAGTGGTGGTCGGGCTCAGCCTCTTCACCTCGGCCTTGTCTCTGAGCACTGAACACCTTGTACTTCTGTGTCTTGCTCAGTGGTGGTCGGGCTCAGCCTCCTCACCTCGGCCGTGTCTCTGAGCACTGAACACCTTGTTCTTCTGTGTCTTGCTCAGTGGTGGTCGGACTCAGCCACCTCACCTCGGCCGTGTCTCTGAACTCCTTGTATTTCTGTTTCTTGCTCAGTGGTGGTCGGGCTCAGCCTCTTCACCTCGGCCTTGTCTCTGAGCACTGAACACCTTGTTCTTCTGTGTCTTGCTCAGTGGTGGTCGGACTCAGCCACCTCACCTCGGCCGTGTCTCTGAACTCCTTGTATTTCTGTTTCTTGCTCAGTGGTGGTCGGGCTCAGCCTCCTCACCTCGGCCGTGTCTCTGAGCACTGAGCACCTTGTACTTCTGTGTCTTGCTCAGTGGTGGTCGGGCTCAGCCTCCTCACCTCGGCCGTGTCTCTGAGCACTGAGCACCTTGTACTTCTGTGTCTTGCTCAGTGGTGGTCGGGCTCAGCCTCCTCACCTTGGCCATATCTCTGAGCACTGAGCACCTTGTACTTCTGTGTCTTGCTCAGTGGTGGTCGGGCTCAGCCTCCTCACCTCGGCCGTGTCTCTGAGCACTGAACACCTTGTACTTCTGTGTCTTGCTCAGTGGTGGTCGGGCTCAGCCTCCTCACTTCGGCCGTGTCTCTGAGCACTGAGCACCTTGTACTTCTGTGTCTTGCTCAATGGTGGTCGGGCTCAGCCTCCTCACTTCGGCCTTGTCTCTGAGCAATGAGCACCTTGTACTTCTGTGTCTTGCTCAGTGGTGGTCGGGCTCAGCCTCCTCACCTCGGCCGTGTCTCTGACCTATGAGCACCGTGTATTTCTGTGTCTTGCTCAGTGGTGGTCGGGCTCAGCCTCCTCACCTCGGCCGTGTCTCTGAACAATGAGCACCGTGTACTTCTGTGTCTTGCTCAGTGGTGGTCGGGCTCAGCCTCCTCACCTCGGCCGTGTCTCTGAGCACTGAACACCTTGTACTTCTGTGTCTTGCTCAGTGGTGGTCGGGCTCAGCCTCCTCACCTCGGCCGTGTCTCTGAGCACTGAACACCTTGTACTTCTGTGTCTTGCTCAGTGGTGGTCGGGCTCAGCCTCCTCACCTCGGCTGTGTCTCTGAGCACTGAACACCTTGTACTTCTGTGTCTTGCTCAGTGGTGGTCGGGCTCAGCCTCCTCACCTCGGCCGTGTCTCTGAACACCTTGTACTTCTGTGTCTTGCTCAGTGGTGGTCGGGCTCGGCCTCCTCACCTCGGCCGTGTCTCTGAGCACTGAACACCTTGTACTTCTGTGTCTTGCTCAGTGGTGGTCGGGCTCAGCCTCCTCACCTCGGCAGTGTCTCTGAGCACTGAACACATTGTACTTCTGTGTCTAGCTCAGTGGTGGTCGGGCTCGGCCTCCTCACCTCGGCCGTATCTCTGAGCACTGAACACCTTGTACTTCTGTGTCTTGCTCAGTGGTGGTCGGGCTCAGCCTCCTCACCTCGGCCGTGTCTCTAAGCACTGAAAACCTTGTACTTCTGTGTCTTGCTCAGTGGTGGTCGGGCTCGGCCTCCTCACCTCGGCCGTGTCTCTGAGCACTGAACACCTTGTACTTCTGTGTCTTGCTCAGTGGTGGTCGGGCTCAGCCTCCTCACCTCGGTCGTGTCTCTGAACAATGAGCACCGTGTACTTCTGTGTCTTGCTCAGTGGTGGTCGGGCTCAGCCTCCTCACCTCGGCCGTGTCTCTGAACAATGAGCACCGTGTACTTCTGTGTCTTGCTCAGTGGTGGTCGAGCTCAGCCTCCTCACCTCGGCAGTGTCTCTGAACACCTTGTACTTCTGTGTCTTGCTCAGTGGTGGTCGGGCTCGGCCTCCTTACCTCGGCAGTGTCTCTGAACACCTTGTACTTCTGTGTCTTACTCAGTGGTGGTCGGGCTCAGCCTCCTCACCTCGGCCGTTTCTCTGAGCACTGAGCACCGTGTACTTCTGTGTCTTCCTCAGTGGTGGTCGAGCTCAGCCTCCTCACCTCGGCCGTGTCTCTGAGCACTGAGCACCTTGTACTTTTGTGTCTTGCTCAGTGGTGGTCGGGCTCAGCCTCCTCACCTCGGCCGTGTCTCTGAGCACTGAACACCTTGTACTTCTGTGTCTTGCACAGTGGTGGTCGGGCTCAGCCTCCTCACCTCGGCCATGTCTCTGAACACCTTGTACTTCTGTGTCTTGCTCAGTGGTGGTCGGGCTCGGCCTCCTCACCTCGGTCGTGTCTCTGAACAATGAGCACCTTGTACTTCTGTGTCTTGCTCAGTGGTGGTCGGGCTCAGCCTCCTCACCTCGGCCATGTCTCTGAGCATCTTGTACTTCTGTGTCTTGCTCAGTGGTGGTCGGGCTCAGCCTCCTCATCTCGGCCATGTCTCTGAGCACTGAGCACCGTGTACTTCTTTGTCTTGCTCAGTGGTGGTCGGGCTCAGCCTCCTCACCTCGGCCGTGTCTCTGAGCAATGACCACCTTGTACTTCTGTGTCTTGCTCAGTGGTGGTCGGGCTCAGCCTCCTCACCTCGGCCGAGTGTCTGAGCACTGAAAACCTTGTACTTCTGTGTCTTGCTCAGTGGTGGTCGGGCTCAGCCTCCTCACCTCGGCCGAGTCTCTGAGCACTGAACACCTTGTACTTCTGTATCTTGCTCAGTGGTGGTCGGGATCAGCCTCCTCATTTCGACCATGTCTCTGATCACTGAGCACCTTGTACTTCTGTGTCTTGCTCAGTGGTGGTCGGGCTCAGCCTCCTCACCTCGGCCATATCTCTGAGCACCTTGTACTTCTGTGTGTTGCTCAGTGGTGGTCGGGCTCAGTCTCCTCACCTCGGCCATGTCTCTGAGCACTGAACACCTTGTACTTCTGTGTCTTGCTCAGTGGTGGTCGGGCTCAGCCTCCTCACCTCGGCCGTGTCTCTGAGCACTGAACACCTTGTACTTCTGTGTCTTACTCAGTGGTGGTCGGGCTCAGCCTCCTCACCTCGGCCGTGTCTCTGAGCACTGAACATCTTGTTCTTCTGTGTCTTGCTCAGTGGTGGTCGAGCTCAGCCTCCTCACATCGGCCATATCTCTGAGCACCTTGTACTTCTGTGTGTTGCTCAGTGGTGGACGGGCTCAGTCTCCTCACCTCGGCCGTGTCTCTGAGCACTGAGCACCTTGTACTTCTGTGTCTTGCTCAGTGGTGGTCGGGCTCAGCCTCCTCACCTCGGCCATATCTCTGAGCACCTTGTACTTCTGTGTGTTGCTCAGTGGTGGTCGGGCTCAGCTTCCTCACCTAGGTCGTGTCTCTGATCAATGAGCACCGTGTACTTCTGTGTCTTGCTCAGTGGTGGTCGGGCTCAGCCTCCTCACCTCGGCCGTGTCTCTGAACAATGAGCACCGTGTACTTCTGTGTCTTGCTCAGTGGTGGTCGGGCTCAGCCTCCTCACCTCGGCCGTGTCTCTGAGCACTGAACACCTTGTACTTCTGTGTCTTGCTCAGTGGTGGTCGGGCTCAGCCTCCTCACCTCGGCCGTGTCTCTGAGCACTGAACACCTTGTACTTCTGTGTCTTGCTCAGTGGTGGTCGGGCTCAGTCTCCTCACCTCGGCCGTGTCTCTGAGCAATGAGCACCTTGTACTTCTGTGTCTTGCTCAGTGGTGGTCGGGCTCAGCCTCCTCACCTCGGCCGTGTCTCTGAGCACTGAACACCTTGTACTTCTGTGTCTTGCTCAGTGGTGGTCGGGCTCAGCCTCCTCACCTCGGCCGTGTCTCTGTACACCTTGCACTTCTGTGTCTTGCTCAGTGGTGGTCGGGCTCAGCCTCCTCACCTCGGCCGTGTCTCTGAGCACTGAACACCTTGTACTTCTGTGTCTTGCTCAGTGGTGGTCGGGCTCAGCCTCCTCACCTCGGCCGTGTCTCTGAGCACTGAACAACTTGTACTTCTGTGTCTTGCTCAGTGGTGGTCGGGCTCAGCCTCCTCACCTCGGCCGTGTCTCTGAACACCTTGTACTTCTGTGTCTTCCTCAGTGGTGGTCGGGCTCGGCCTCCTCTCCTCGGCCGTGTCTCTGAACACCTTGTACTTCTGTGTCTTGCTCAGTGGTGATCGGGCTCAGCCTCCTCACCTCGGCCGTGTCTCTGAACACCTTGTACTTCTGTGTCTTCCTCAGTGGTGGTCGGGCTCGGCCTCCTCTCCTCGGCCGTGTCTCTGAACACCTTGTACTTTTGTGTCTTGCTCAGTGGTGGTCGGGCTCTGCCTCCTCACCTCGGCCGTGTCTCTGAGCACTGAACACCTTGTACTTCTGTGTCTTGCTCAGTGGTGGTCGGGCTCAGCCTCCTCACCTCGGCCGTGTCTCTGAACACCTTGTACTTCTGTGTCTTCCTCAGTGGTGGTCGGGCTCGGCCTCCTCTCCTCGGCCGTGTCTCTGAACACCTTGTACTTTTGTGTCTTGCTCAGTGGTGGTCGGGCTCTGCCTCCTCACCTCGGCCGTGTCTCTGAGCACTGAACACCTTGTACTTCTGTGTCTTGCTCAGTGGTGGTCGGGCTCAGCCTCCTCACCTCGGCCGTGTCTCTGAGCACTGAACACCTTGTACTTCTGTGTCTTGCTCAGTGGTGGTCGGACTCAGCCTCCTCACCTTGGCCGTGTCTCTGAACACCTTGCACTTCTGTGTCTTGCTCAGTGGTGGTCGGGCTCAGCCTCCTCACCTCGGCTGTGTCTCTGAGCACTGAACACCTTGTACTTCTGTGTCTTGCTCAGTGGTGGTCGGGCTCAGCCTCCTCACCTCGGCCGTGTCTCTGAGCACTGAACACGTTGTTCTTCTGTGTCTTGCTCAGTGGTGGTCGGGCTCAGCCTCCTCACCTGGGCCTTGTCTCTGAGCACTGAACACCGTGTACTTCTGTGTCTTGCTCAGTGGTGGTCGGGCTCAGCCTCCTCACCTCGGCCGTGTCTCTGAACAATGAGCACCTTGTACTTCTGTGTCTTGCTCAGTGGTGGTCGGACTCAGCCTCCTCGGCCGTGTGTCTGAGCACTGAACACCTTGTACTTCTGTGTCTTGCTCAGTGGTGGTCGGGCTCAGCCTCCTCACCTCGGCCGTGTCTCTGAGCACTGAACACCTTGTACTTCTGTGTCTTGCTCAGTGGTGGTCGGGCTCAGCCTCCTCACCTCGGCCGTGTCTCTGAGCACTGAACACCTTGTACTTCTGTGTCTTGCTCAGTGGTGGTCGAGCTCAGCCTCCTCACCTCGGCTGTGTCTCTGAGCACTGAACACCTTGTACTTCTGTGTCTTGCTCAGTGGTGGTCGGGCTCGGCCTCCTCACCTCGGCTGTGTCTCTGAGCACTGAACACCTTGTACTTCTGTGTCTTGCTCAGTGGTGGTCGGGCTCAGCCTCCTCACCTCGGCCGTGTCTCTGAGCACTGAACGCCTTGCACTTCTGTGTCTTGCACAGTGGTGGTCGGGCTCAGCCTCCTCACCTCGGCCATGTCTCTGAGCACTGAGCACCTTGTACTTCTGTGTCTTGCTCAGTGGTGGTCGGGCTCAGCCTCCTCACCTCGGCCATGTCTCTGAGCACTGAGCACCTTGTACTTCTGTGTCTTGCTCAGTGGTGGTCGGGCTCAGCCTCCTCACCTCGGCCGTGTCTCTGAGCACTGAACGCCTTGTACTTCTGTGTCTTGCACAGTGGTGGTCGGGCTCAGCCTCCTCACCTCGGCCATGTCTCTGAGCACTGAGCACCTTGTACTTCTGTGTCTTGCTCAGTGGTGGTCGGGCTCAGCCTCCTCACCTCGGCCATGTCTCTGAGCACTGAGCACCTTGTACTTCTGTGTCTTGCTCAATGGTGGTCGGGCTCAGCCTCCTCACCTCGGCCGTGTCTCTGAGCAATGAGCACCTTGTTCTTCTGTGTCTTACTCAGTGGTGGTCGGGCTCAGCCTCCTCACCTCGGCCGTGTCTCTGAGCAATGAGCACCTTGTTCTTCTGTGTCTTACTCAGTGGTGGTCGGGCTCAGCCTCCTCACCTCGGCCGTGTCTCTGAACAATGAGCACCGTGTACTTCTGTGTCTTGCTCAGTGGTGGTCGGGCTCAGCCTCCTCACCTCGGCCGTGTCTCTGAACAATGAGCACCTTGTACTTCTGTGTCTTGCTCAGTGGTGGTCGGGCTCAGCCTCCTCACCTAGGTCGTGTCTCTGAACAATGAGCACTGTGTACTTCTGTGTCTTGCTCAGTGGTGGTCGGGCTCAGCCTCCTCACCTCGGCCGTGTCTCTGAACAATGAGCACCGTGTACTTCTGTGTCTTGCTCAGTGGTGGTCTGGCTCAGCCTCCTCACCTCGGCCGTGTCTCTGAGCACTGAACACCTTGTACTTCTGTGTCTTGCTCAGTGGTGGTCGGGCTCAGCCTCCTCACCTCGGCCGTGTCTCTGAGCACTGAACACCTTGTACTTCTGTGTCTTGCTCAGTGGTGGTCGGGCTCAGCCTCCTCACCTCGGCCGTGTCTCTGAGCACTGAACACCTTGTACTTCTGTGTCTTGCTCAGTGGTGGTCGGGCTCAGCCTCCTCACCTCGGCCGTGTCTCTGTACACCTTGCACTTCTGTGTCTTGCTCAGTGGTGGTCGGGCTCAGCCTCCTCACCTCGGCCGTGTCTCTGAGCACTGAACACCTTGTACTTCTGTGTCTTGCTCAGTGGTGGTCGGGCTCAGCCTCCTCACCTCGGCCGTGTCTCTGAGCACTGAACAACTTGTACTTCTGTGTCTTGCTCAGTGGTGGTCGGGCTCAGCCTCCTCACCTCGGCCGTGTCTCTGAACACCTTGTACTTCTGTGTCTTCCTCAGTGGTGGTCGGGCTCGGCCTCCTCTCCTCGGCCGTGTCTCTGAACACCTTGTACTTCTGTGTCTTGCTCAGTGGTGGTCGGGCTCAGCCTCCTCACCTCAGCCGTGTCTCTGAACACCTTGTACTTCTGTGTCTTGCTCAGTGGTGGTCGGGCTCAGCCTCCTCACCTCGGCCGTGTCTCTGAACACCTTGTACTTCTGTGTCTTCCTCAGTGGTGGTCGGGCTCGGCCTCCTCTCCTCGGCCGTGTCTCTGAACACCTTGTACTTTTGTGTCTTGCTCAGTGGTGGTCGGGCTCTGCCTCCTCACCTCGGCCGTGTCTCTGAGCACTGAACACCTTGTACTTCTGTGTCTTGCTCAGTGGTGGTCGGGCTCAGCCTCCTCACCTCGGCCGTGTCTCTGAGCACTGAACACCTTGTACTTCTGTGTCTTGCTCAGTGGTGGTCGGGCTCAGCCTCCTCACCTTGGCCGTGTCTCTGAACACCTTGCACTTCTGTGTCTTGCTCAGTGGTGGTCGGGCTCAGCCTCCTCACCTCGGCTGTGTCTCTGAGCACTGAACACCTTGTACTTCTGTGTCTTGCTCAGTGGTGGTCGGGCTCAGCCTCCTAACCTCGGCCGTGTCTCTGAGCACTGAACACGTTGTTCTTCTGTGTCTTGCTCAGTGGTGGTCGGGCTCAGCCTCCTCACCTGGGCCTTGTCTCTGAGCACTGAACACCGTGTACTTCTGTGTCTTGCTCAGTGGTGGTCGGGCTCAGCCTCCTCACCTCGGCCATATCTCTGAGCACCTTGTACTTCTGTGTCTTGCTCAGTGGTGGTCGGGCTCAGCCTCCTCGGCCGTGTCTCTGAGCACTGAACACCTTGTACTTCTGTGTCTTGCTCAGTGGTGGTCGGGCTCAGCCTCCTCACCTCGGCCTTGTCTCTGAGCACTGAACACCTTGTACTTCTGTGTCTTGCTCAGTGGTGGTCGGGCTCAGCCTCCTCACCTCGGCCGTGTCTCTGAGCACTGAACACCTTGTACTTCTGTGTCTTGCTCAGTGGTGGTCGGGCTCAGCCTCCTCACCTCGGCCTTGTCTCTGAGCACTGAACACCTTGTTATTCTGTGTGTTGCTCAGTGGTGGTCGGGCTCAGCCTCTTCACCTCGGCCGTGTCTCTGAGCACTGAACACCTTGTACTTCTGTGTCTTGCTCAGTGGTGGTCGGGCTCAGCCTCCTCACCTCGGCCTTGTCTCTGAGCACTGAACACCTTGTTCTTCTGTGTCTTGCTCAGTGGTGGTCGGGCTCAGCCACCTCACCTCGGCCGTGTCTCTGAACTCCTTGTATTTCTGTTTCTTGCTCAGTGGTGGTCGGGCTCAGCCTCCTCACCTCGGCCGTGTCTCTGAGCACTGAGCACCTTGTACTTCTGTGTCTTGCTCAGTGGTGGTCGGGCTCAGCCTCCTCACCTCGGCCGTGTCTCTGAGCACTGAACACCTTGTACTTCTGTGTCTTGCTCAGTGGTGGTCGGGCTCAGCCTCCTCACCTCGGCCGTGTCTCTGAACTATGAGCACCGTGTATTTCTGTGTCTTGCTCAGTGGTGGTCGGGCTCAGCCTCCTCTCTTCGGCCGTGTCTCTGAGCACTGAGCACCTTGTACTTCTGTGTCTTGCTCAGTGGTGGTCGGGCTCAGCCTCCTCACCTCGGCCGTGTCTCTGAGCACTGAGCACCTTGTACTTCTGTGTCTTGCTCAATGGTGGTCGGGCTCAGCCTCCTCACTTCGGCCTTGTCTCTGAGCAATGAGCACCTTGTACTTCTGTGTCTTGCTCAGTGGTGGTCGGGCTCAGCCTCCTCACCTCGGCCGTGTCTCTGACCTATGAGCACCGTGTACTTCTGTGTCTTGCTCAGTGGTGGTCGGGCTCAGCCTCCTCACCTCGGCCGTGTCTCTGAGCACTGAACACCTTGTACTTCTGTGTCTTGCTCAGTGGTGGTCGGGCTCAGCCTCCTCACCTCGGCCGTGTCTCTGAGCACTGAACACCTTGTACTTCTGTGTCTTGCTCAGTGGTGGTCGGGCTCAGCCTCCTCACCTCGGCAGTGTCTCTGAGCACTGAACACATTGTACTTCTGTGTGTCGCTCAGTGGTGGTCGGGCTCGGCCTCCTCACCTCGGCCGTATCTCTGAGCACTAAACACCTTGTACTTCTGTGTCTTGCTCAGTGGTGGTCGGGCTCAGCCTCCTCACCTCGGCCGTGTCTCTAAGCACTGAAAACCTTGTACTTCTGTGTCTTGCTCAGTGGTGGTCGGGCTCGGCCTCCTCACCTCGGCCGTGTCTCTGAGCACTGAACACCTTGTACTTCTGTGTCTTGCTCAGTGGTGGTCGGGCTCAGCCTCCTCACCTCGGTCGTGTCTCTGAACAATGAGCACCGTGTACTTCTGTGTCTTGCTCAGTGGTGGTCGGGCTCAGCCTCCTCACCTCGGCCGTGTCTCTGAACAATGAGCAACGTGTACTTCTGTGTCTTGCTCAGTGGTGGTCGAGCTCAGCCTCCTCACCTCGGCCGTGTCTCTGAGCACTGAACACCTTGTTCTTCTGTGTCTTGCTCAGTGGTGGTCGGGCTCAGCCTCCTCACCTCGGCAGTGTCTCTGAACACCTTGTACTTTTGTGTCTTGCTCAGTGGTGGTCGGGCTCAGCCTCCTTACCTCGGCAGTGTCTCTGAACACCTTGTACTTCTGTGTCTTACTCAGTGGTGGTCGGGCTCAGCCTCCTCACCTCGGCCGTTTCTCTGAGCACTGAGCACCGTGTACTTCTGTGTCTTGCTCAGTGGTGGTCGAGCTCAGCCTCCTCACCTCGGCCGTGTCTCTGAGCACTGAGCACCTTGTACTTCTGTGTCTTGCTCAGTGGTGGTCGGGCTCAGCCTCCTCACCTCGGCCGTGTCTCTGAGCACTGAACACCTTGTACTTCTGTGTCTTGCACAGTGGTGGTCGGGCTCAGCCTCCTCACCTCGGCCATGTCTCTGAACACCTTGTACTTCTGTGTCTTGCTCAGTGGTGGTCGGGCTCGGCCTCCTCACCTCGGTCGTGTCTCTGATCAATGAGCACCTTGTACTTCTGTGTCTTGCTCAGTGGTGGTCGGGCTCAGCCTCCTCACCTCGGCCATGTCTCTGAGCATCTTGTACTTCTGTGTCTTGCTCAGTGGTGGTCGGGCTCAGCCTCCTCATCTCGGTCGTGTCTCTGAGCACTGAGCACCGTGTACTTCTGTGTCTTGCTCAGTGGTGGTCGGGCTCAGCCTCCTCACCTCGGCCGTGTCTCTGAGCAATGACCACCTTGTACTTCTGTGTCTTGCTCAGTGGTGGTCGGGCTCAGCCTCCTCACCTCGGCCGAGTCTCTGAGCACTGAAAACCTTGTACTTCTGTGTCTTGCTCAGTGGTGGTCGGGCTCAGCCTCCTCACCTCGGCCGTGTCTCTGAGCAATGACCACCTTGTACTTCTGTGTCTTGCTCAGTGGTGGTCGGGCTCAGCCTCCTCACCTCGGCCGAGTCTCTGAGCACTGAAAACCTTGTACTTCTGTGTCTTGCTCAGTGGTGGTCGGGCTCAGCCTCCTCACCTCGGCCGAGTCTCTGAGCACTGAACACCTTGTACTTCTGTATCTTGCTCAGTGGTGGTCGGGATCAGCCTCCTCATCTCGACCATGTCTCTGATCACTGAGCACCTTGTACTTCTGTGTCTTGCTCAGTGGTGGTCGGGCTCAGCCTCCTCACCTCGGCCATATCTCTGAGCACCTTGTACTTCTGTGTGTTGCTCAGTGGTGGTCGGGCTCAGTCTCCTCACCTCGGCCATGTCTCTGAGCACTGAACACCTTGTACTTCTGTGTCTTGCTCAGTGGTGGTCGGGCTCAGCCTCCTCACCTCGGCTGTGTCTCTGAACACCTTGTACTTCTGTGTCTTGCTCAGTGGTGGTCGGGCTCAGCCTCCTCACCTCGGCCGTGTCTCTGAGCACTGAACACCTTGTACTTCTGTGTCTTACTCAGTGGTGGTCGGGCTCAGCCTCCTCACCTCGGCCGTGTCTCTGAGCACTGAACATCTTGTTCTTCTGTGTCTTGCTCAGTGGTGGTCGAGCTCAGCCTCCTCACCTCGGCCGTGTCTCTGAGCACCTTGTACTTCTGTGTGTTGCTCAGTGGTGGACGGGCTCAGTCTCCTCACCTCGGCCGTGTCTCTGAGCACTGAGCACCTTGTACTTCTGTGTCTTGCTCAGTGGTGGTCGGGCTCAGCCTCCTCACCTCGGCCATATCTCTGAGCACCTTGTACTTCTGTGTGTTGCTCAGTGGTGGTCGGGCTCAGCCTCCTCACCTCGGCCGTGTCTCTGAGCACTGAACTCCTTGTTCTTCTGTGTCTTGCTCAGTGGTGGTCGGGCTCAGCCTCCTTACCTCGACCGTGTCACTGAGCACCTTGTACTTCTGTGTCTTGTTCAGTGGTGGTCGGGCTCAGCCTCCTCACCTCGGCCGTGTCTCTGAGCACTGAACACCTTGTACTTCTGTGTCTTGCTCAGTGGTGGTCGGGCTCAGCCTCCTCACTTCGGCCGTGTCTCTGAGCACTGAACACCTTGTTCTTCTGTGTCTTGCTCAGTGGTGGTCGGGCTCAGCCTCCTCACCTCGGCCGTGTCTCTGAGCACCTTGTACTTCTGTGTCTAGCTCAGTGGTGGTCGGGCTCAGCCTCCTCACCTCGGCTGTGTCTCTGAGCACTGAACACCTTGTACTTCTGTGTCTTGCTCAGTGGTGGTCGGGCTCAGCCTCCTCACCTCGGCCATATCTCTGAGCACCTTGTACTTCTGTGGGTTGCTCAGTGGTGGTCGGGCTCAGCCTCCTCACCTCGGTCATATCGCTGAGCACCTTGTACTTCTGTGTCTTGCTCAGTGGTGGTCGGGCTCAGCCTCCTTACCTCGACCGTGTCACTGAGCACCTTGTACTTCTGTGTCTTGTTCAGTGGTGGTCGGGCTCAGCCTCCTCACCTCGGCCGTGTCTCTGAGCTCTCAACACCTTGTACTTCTGTATCTAGCTCAGTGGTGGTCGGGCTCAGCCTCCTCAACTCGGCCGTGTCTCTGAGCACCTTGTACTTCTGTGTCTAGCTCAGTGGTGGTCGGGCTCAGCCTCCTCACCTCGGCCGTGTCTCTGAACACCTTGTATTTCTGTGTCTTGCTCAGTGGTGGTCGGGCTCAGCCTCCTCACCTCGGCCGAGTCTCTGAGCACTGAACACCTTGTACTTCTGTATCTTGCTCAGTGGTGGTCGGGCTCAGCCTCCTCATCTCGACCATGTCTCTGATCACTGAGCACCTTGTACTTCTGTGTCTTGCTTAGTGGTGGTTGGGCTCAGCCTCCTCACCTCGGCCGTGTCTCTGAGCACTAAGCACCTTGTTCTTCTGTGTCTTGCTCAGTGGTGGTCGGGCTCAGCCTCCTCACCTCGGCCGTGTCTCTGAGCACCTTGTACTTCTGTGTCTAGCTCAGTGGTGGTCGGGCTCAGCCTCCTCACCTCGGCCGTGTCTCTGAACACCTTGTATTTCTGTGTCTTGCTCAGTGGTGGTCGGGCTCAGCCTCCTCACCTCGGCCGAGTCTCTGAGCACTGAACACGTTGTACTTCTGTATCTTGCTCAGTGGTGGTCGGGCTCAGCCTCCTCATCTCGACCATGTCTCTGATCACTGAGCACCTTGTACTTCTGTGTCTTGCTTAGTGGTGGTTGGGCTCAGCCTCCTCACCTCGGCCGTGTCTCTGAGCACTGAGCACCTTGTACTTCTGTGTCTTGCTCAGTGGTGGTCGGGCTCAGCCTCCTCACCTCGGCCATATCTCTGAGCACCTTGTACTTCTGTGGGTTGCTCAGTGGTGGTCGGGCTCAGCCTCCTCACCTCGGTCATATCGCTGAGCACCTTGTACTTCTGTGTCTTGCTCAGTGGTGGTCGGGCTCAGCCTCCTCACCTCGGCAGTGTCTCTGAGCACTGAACACCTTGTACTTCTGTGTCCTGCTCAGTGGTGGTCGGGCTCAGCCTCCTCACCTCGGCCGTGTCTCTGAGCACTGAGCACCTTGTACTTCTGTGTCTTGCTCAGTGGTGGTCGGGCTCAGCCTCCTCACCTCGGCCGTGTCTCTGAGCACTGAACACCTTGTACTTCTGAGTCTTGCTCAGTGGTGGTCGGGCACAGCCTCCTCACCTCGGCCATATCTTTGAGCACCTTGTACTTCTGTGTGTTGCTCAGTGGTGGTCGGGCTCAGCCTCCTCACCTCGGCCATGTCTCTGAGCACTGAACACCTTGTACTTCTGTGTCTTGCTCAGTGGTGGTCGGGCTCAGCCTCCTCACCTCGGCCGTGTCTCTGAGCACCTTGTACTTCTGTGTCTTGCTCAGTGGTGGTCGGGCTCAACCTCCTCACCTCGGCCGTGTCTCTGAACACCTTGTATTTCTGTGTCTTGCTCAGTGGTGGTCGGGCTCAGCCTCCTCACCTCGGCCGAGTCTCTGAGCACTGAACACCTTGTACTTCTGTATCTTGCTCAGTGGTGGTCGGGCTCAGCCTCCTCACCTCGGCCATATCTCTGAGCACCTTGTACTTCTGTGGGTTGCTCAGTGGTGGTCGGGCTCAGCCTCCTCACCTCGGTCATATCGCTGAGCACCTTGTACTTCTGTGTCTTGCTCAGTGGTGGTCGGGCTCAGCCTCCTCACCTCGGCCGTGTCTCTGAGCACTGAACACCTTGTACTTCTGTGTCTTGCTCAGTGGTGGTCGGGCTCAGCCTCCTCACCTCGGCCGTGTCTCTGAGCACTGAGCACCTTGTACTTCTGTGTCTTGCTCAGTGGTGGTCGGGCTCAGCCTCCTCACCTCGGCCGTGTCTCTGAACAATGAGCACCGTGTATTTCTGTGTCTTGCTCAGTGGTGGTCGGGCTCAGCCTCCTCACCTCGGCCGTGTCTCTGAACAATGAGCACCGTGTACTTCTGTGTCTTGCTCAGTGGTGGTCGGGCTCAGCCTCCTCACCTCGGCCGTGTCTCTGAGCACTGAACACCTTGTACTTCTGTGTCTTGCTCAGTGGTGGTCGGGCTCAGCCTCCTCACCTCGGCCGTGTCTCTGAGCACTGAACACCTTGTACTTCTGAGTCTTGCTCAGTGGTGGTCGGGCACAGCCTCCTCACCTCGGCCATATCTTTGAGCACCTTGTACTTCTGTGTGTTGCTCAGTGGTGGTCGTCTCAGCCTCCTCACTTCGGCCATGTCTCTGAGCACTGAACACCTTGTACTTCTGTGTCTTGCTCAGTGGTGGTCGGGCTCAGCCTCCTCACCTCGGCCGTGTCTCTGAGCTCTGAACACCTTGTACTTCTGTATCTAGCTCAGTGGTGGTCGGGCTCAGCCTCCTCACCTCGGCCGTGTCTCTGAGCACTGAACACCATGTCCTTCTGTGTCTTGCTCAGTGGTGGTCGGGCTCAGCCTCCTCACCTCGGCCGTGTCTCTGAGCACTGAACACCTTGTACTTCTGTGTCTTGCTCAGTGGTGGTCGGGCTCAGCCTCCTCACCTCGGCTGTGTCTCTGAGCACTGAACACCTTGTACTTCTGTGTCTTGCTCAGTGGTGGTCGGGCTCAGCCTCCTCACCTCGGCCATATCTCTGAGCACCTTGTACTTCTGTGGGTTGCTCAGTGGTGGTCGGGCTCAGCCTCCTCACCTCGGTCATATCGCTGAGCACCTTGTACTTCTGTGTCTTGCTCAGTGGTGGTCGGGCTCAGCCTCCTTACCTCGACCGTGTCACTGAGCACCTTGTACTTCTGTGTCTTGTTCAGTGGTGGTCGGGCTCAGCCTCCTCACCTCGGCCGTGTCTCTGAGCTCTCAACACCTTGTACTTCTGTATCTAGCTCAGTGGTGGTCGGGCTCAGCCTCCTCAACTCGGCCGTGTCTCTGAGCACCTTGTACTTCTGTGTCTAGCTCAGTGGTGGTCGGGCTCAGCCTCCTCACCTCGGCCGTGTCTCTGAACACCTTGTATTTCTGTGTCTTGCTCAGTGGTGGTCGGGCTCAGCCTCCTCACCTCGGCCGAGTCTCTGAGCACTGAACACCTTGTACTTCTGTATCTTGCTCAGTGGTGGTCGGGCTCAGCCTCCTCATCTCGACCATGTCTCTGATCACTGAGCACCTTGTACTTCTGTGTCTTGCTTAGTGGTGGTTGGGCTCAGCCTCCTCACCTCGGCCGTGTCTCTGAGCACTGAGCACCTTGTTCTTCTGTGTCTTGCTCAGTGGTGGTCGGGCTCAGCCTCCTCACCTCGGCCGTGTCTCTGAGCACCTTGTACTTCTGTGTCTAGCTCAGTGGTGGTCGGGCTCAGCCTCCTCACCTCGGCCGTGTCTCTGAACACCTTGTATTTCTGTGTCTTGCTCAGTGGTGGTCGGGCTCAGCCTCCTCACCTCGGCCGAGTCTCTGAGCACTGAACACGTTGTACTTCTGTATCTTGCTCAGTGGTGGTCGGGCTCAGCCTCCTCATCTCGACCATGTCTCTGATCACTGAGCACCTTGTACTTCTGTGTCTTGCTTAGTGGTGGTTGGGCTCAGCCTCCTCACCTCGGCCGTGTCTCTGAGCACTGAGCACCTTGTACTTCTGTGTCTTGCTCAGTGGTGGTCGGGCTCAGCCTCCTCACCTCGGCCATATCTCTGAGCACCTTGTACTTCTGTGGGTTGCTCAGTGGTGGTCGGGCTCAGCCTCCTCACCTCGGTCATATCGCTGAGCACCTTGTACTTCTGTGTCTTGCTCAGTGGTGGTCGGGCTCAGCCTCCTCACCTCGGCAGTGTCTCTGAGCACTGAACACCTTGTACTTCTGTGTCCTGCTCAGTGGTGGTCGGGCTCAGCCTCCTCACCTCGGCCGTGTCTCTGAGCACTGAGCACCTTGTACTTCTGTGTCTTGCTCAGTGGTGGTCGGGCTCAGCCTCCTCACCTCGGCCGTGTCTCTGAGCACTGAACACCTTGTACTTCTGAGTCTTGCTCAGTGGTGGTCGGGCACAGCCTCCTCACCTCGGCCATATCTTTGAGCACCTTGTACTTCTGTGTGTTGCTCAGTGGTGGTCGGGCTCAGCCTCCTCACCTCGGCCATGTCTCTGAGCACTGAACACCTTGTACTTCTGTGTCTTGCTCAGTGGTGGTCGGGCTCAGCCTCCTCACCTCGGCCGTGTCTCTGAGCACCTTGTACTTCTGTGTCTTGCTCAGTGGTGGTCGGGCTCAACCTCCTCACCTCGGCCGTGTCTCTGAACACCTTGTATTTCTGTGTCTTGCTCAGTGGTGGTCGGGCTCAGCCTCCTCACCTCGGCCGAGTCTCTGAGCACTGAACACCTTGTACTTCTGTATCTTGCTCAGTGGTGGTCGGGCTCAGCCTCCTCACCTCGGCCATATCTCTGAGCACCTTGTACTTCTGTGGGTTGCTCAGTGGTGGTCGGGCTCAGCCTCCTCACCTCGGTCATATCGCTGAGCACCTTGTACTTCTGTGTCTTGCTCAGTGGTGGTCGGGCTCAGCCTCCTCACCTCGGCCGTGTCTCTGAGCACTGAACACCTTGTACTTCTGTGTCTTGCTCAGTGGTGGTCGGGCTCAGCCTCCTCACCTCGGCCGTGTCTCTGAGCACTGAGCACCTTGTACTTCTGTGTCTTGCTCAGTGGTGGTCGGGCTCAGCCTCCTCACCTCGGCCGTGTCTCTGAACAATGAGCACCGTGTATTTCTGTGTCTTGCTCAGTGGTGGTCGGGCTCAGCCTCCTCACCTCGGCCGTGTCTCTGAACAATGAGCACCGTGTACTTCTGTGTCTTGCTCAGTGGTGGTCGGGCTCAGCCTCCTCACCTCGGCCGTGTCTCTGAGCACTGAACACCTTGTACTTCTGTGTCTTGCTCAGTGGTGGTCGGGCTCAGCCTCCTCACCTCGGCCGTGTCTCTGAGCACTGAACACCTTGTACTTCTGAGTCTTGCTCAGTGGTGGTCGGGCACAGCCTCCTCACCTCGGCCATATCTTTGAGCACCTTGTACTTCTGTGTGTTGCTCAGTGGTGGTCGTCTCAGCCTCCTCACTTCGGCCATGTCTCTGAGCACTGAACACCTTGTACTTCTGTGTCTTGCTCAGTGGTGGTCGGGCTCAGCCTCCTCACCTCGGCCGTGTCTCTGAGCTCTGAACACCTTGTACTTCTGTATCTAGCTCAGTGGTGGTCGGGCTCAGCCTCCTCACCTCGGCCGTGTCTCTGAGCACTGAACACCATGTCCTTCTGTGTCTTGCTCAGTGGTGGTCGGGCTCAGCCTCCTCACCTCGGCCGTGTCTCTGAGCACTGAACACCTTGTACTTCTGTGTCTTGCTCAGTGGTGGTCGGGCTCAGCCTCCTCACCTCGGCTGTGTCTCTGAGCACTGAACACCTTGTACTTCTGTGTCTTCCTCAGTGGTGGTCGGGCTCAGCCTCCTCACCTCGGCTGTGTCTCTGAGCAATGAACACCTTGTACTTCTGTGTCTTGCTCAGTGGTGGTCGGGCTCAGCCTCCTCACCTCGGCCGTGTCTCTGAGCACTGAACACCTTGTACTTCTATGTCTTGCTCAGTGGTGGTCGGGCTCAGCCTCCTCACCTCGGCCGAGTCTCTGAGCACTGAACACCTTGTACTTCTGTGTCTTGCTCAGTGGTGGTCGGGCTCAGCCTCCTCACCTCGGCCGTGTCTCTGAACACCTTGTACTTCTGTGTCTTGCTCAGTGGGGGTCGGGCTCAGCCTCCTCACCTCGGCCATGTCTCTGAGCACTGAGCACCTTGTACTTCTGTGTCTTGTTCAGTGGTGGTCGGGCCCAGCCTCCTCACCTCGGCCGTGTCTCTGAGCACTGAACACCTTGTACTTCTGTGTCTAGCTCAGTGGTGGTCGGGCTCGGCCTCCTCACCTCGGCCGTGTCTCTGAACACCTTGTACTTCTGTGTCTAGCTCAGTGGTGGTCGGGCTCAGCCTCCTCACCTCGGTCGTGTCTCTGAACACCTTGTACTTCTGTGTCTAGCTCAGTGGTGGTCGGGCTTGGCCTCCTCACCTCGGCCGTGTCTCTGAACACCTTGTACTTCTTTGTCTACCTCAGTGGTGGTCGGGCTCAGCCTCCTCATCTCGACTATGTCTCTGATCACTGAGAACCTTGTACTTCTGTGTCTTGCTCAATGGTGGTCGGGCTCAGCCTCCTCTCCTCGGCCGTGTCTCTGAGCACCTTGTACTTCTGTGTGCTGCTCAGTGGTGGTCGGGCTCAGCCTCCTCACCTCGGCCATATCTCTGAGCACCTTGTACTTCTATGTCTTGCTCAGTGGTGGTCGGGCTCAGCCTCCTCACCTCGGCCGTGTCTCTGAGCACTTAGCACCTTGTACTTCTGTGTCTTGCTCAGTGGTGGTCGGGCTCAGCCTCCTCACCTCGGCCGTGTCTCTGAACACCTTGTACCTCTATGTCTTGCTCAGTGGTGGTCGAGCTCAGCCTCCTCACCTCGGCCGAGTCTCTGAGCACTGAACACCTTGTACTTCTGTATCTTGCTCAGTGGTGGTCGGGCTCAGCCTCCTCATCTCGACCATGTCTCTGATCACTGAGCACCTTGTACTTCTGTGTCTTGCTCAGTGGTGGTCGGGCTCAGCCTCCTCACCTCGGCCATGTCTCTGAGCACTGAACACCTTGTACTTCTGTGTCTTGCTCAGTGGTGGTCGGGCTCAGCCTCCTCACCTCGGCTGTGTCTCTGAACACCTTGTACTTCTGTGTCTTGCTCAGTGGTGGTCGGGCTCAGCCTCCTCACCTCGGCCGTGTCTCTGAGCACTGAACACCTTGTACTTCTGTGTCATACTCAGTGGTGGTCGGGCTCAGCCTCCTCACCTCGGCCGTGTCTCTGAGCACTGAACATCTTGTTCTTCTGTGTCTTGCTCAGTGGTGGTCGGGCTCAGCCTCCTCACCTCGGCCGTGTCTCTGAGCACTGAGCACCTTGTACTTCTGTGTGTTGTTCAGTGGTGGACGGGCTCAGCCTCCTCACATCGGCCGTGTCTCTGAGCACTGAGCACCTTGTACTTCTGTGTCTTGCTCAGTGGTGGTCGGGCTCAGCCTCCTCACCTCGGCCATATCTCTGAGCACCTTGTACTTCTGTGTGTTGCTCAGTGGTGGTCGGGCTCAGCTTCCTCACCTCGGCCATGTCTCTCAGCACTGAACACCTTGTACTTCTGTGTCTTGCTCAGTGGTGGTCGGGCTCAGCCTCCTCACCTCGGCCGTGTCTCTCAGCACTGAACACCTTGTACTTCTGTGTCTTGCTCAGTGGTGGTCGGGCTCAGCCTCCTCACCTCGGCCGTGTCTCTGAGCACTGAACTCCTTGTTCTTCTGTGTCTTGCTCAGTGGTGGTCGGGCTCAGCCTCCTCACCTCGACCGTGTCACTGAGCACCTTGTACTTCTGTGTCTTGCTCAGTGGTGGTCGGGCTCAGCCTCTACACCTCGGCCGTGTCTCTGAGCTCTGAACACCTTGTACTTCTGTATCTAGCTCAGTGGTGGTCGGGCTCAGCCTCCTCACCTCGGCCGTGTCTCTGAGCACTGAACACCATGTCCTTCTGTGTCTTGCTCAGTGGTGGTCGGGCTCAGCCTCCTCACCTCGGCCGTGTCTCTGAGCACTGAACACCTTGTACTTCTGTGTCTTGCTCAGTGGTGGTCGGGCTCAGCCTTCTCACTTCGGCCGTGTCTCTGAGCTCTAAACACCTTGTACTTCTGTATCTAGCTCAGTGGTGGTCGGGCTCAGCCTCCTCACCTCGGCCGTGTCTCTGAGCACTGAACACCTTGTTCTTCTGTGTCTTGCTCAGTGGTGGTCGGGCTCAGCCTCCTCACCTCGGCCGTGTCTCTGAGCACGTTGTACTTCTGTGTCTAGCTCAGTGGTGGTCGGGCTCAGCCTCCTCACCTCGGCCGTGTCTCTGAGCACTGAACACCTTGTACTTCTGTGTCTTGCTCAGTGGTGGTCGGGCTCAGCCTCCTCAACTTGGCCATGTCTCTGAGCACCTTGTACTTCTGTGTCTTGCTCAGTGGTGGTCGGGCTCAGCCTCCTCACCTCGGCCGTGTCTCTGAACACCTTGTATTTCTGTGTCTTGCTCAGTGGTGGTCGGGCTCAGCCTCCTCACCTCGGCCGAGTCTCTGAGCACTGAACACCTTGTACTTCTGTATCTTGCTCAGTGGTGGTCGGGCTCAGCCTCCTCATCTCGGCCATATCTCTGAGCACCTTGTACTTCTGTGTCTTGCTCAGTGGTGGTCGGGCTCAGCCTCCTCACCTCGGCCGTGTCTCTGAGCACTGAGCACCTTGTACTTCTGTGTCTTGCTCAGTGGTGGTCGGGCTTAGCCTCCTCACCTCGGCCGTGTCTCTGAGCACTGAACACCTTGTACTTCTGTGTCTTGCTCAGTGGTGGTCGGGCTCAGCCTCCTCACCTCGGCCGTGTCTCTGAGCACTGAACACCTTGTACTTCTGAGTCTTGCTCAGTGGTGGTCGGGCACAGCCTCCTCACCTCGGCCATATCTTTGAGCACCTTGTACTTCTGTGTGTTGCTCAGTGGTGGTCGGGCTCAGCCTCCTCACCTCGGCCGTGTCTCTGAGCACTGAACACCTTGTACTTCTGTGTCTTGCTCTGTGGTGGTCGGGCTCAGCCTCCTCACCTCGGCCGTGTCTCTGAACACCTTGTACTTCTGTGTCTTGCTCAGTGGTGGTCGGGCTCGGCCTCCTCACCTCGGCCGTGTCTCTGAGCACTGAACACCTTGTACTTCTGTGTCTTGCTCAGTGGTGGTCGGGCTCAGCCTCCTCACCTCGGCCGTGTCTCTGAGCACTGAACTCCTTGTTCTTCTGTGTCTTGCTCAGTGGTGGTCGGGCTCAGCCTCCTTACATCGACCGTGTCACTGAGCACCTTGTACTTCTGTGTCTTGCTCAGTGGTGGTCGGGCTCAGCCTCCTCACCTCGGCCGTGTCTCTGAGCTCTGAACACCTTGTACTTCTGTGTCTTGCTCAGTGGTGGTCGGGCTCAGCCTCCTCACCTCGGCCGTGTCTCTGAGCACTGAACACCTTGTACTTCTGAGTCTTGCTCAGTGGTGGTCGGGCACAGCCTCCTCACCTCGGCCATATCTTTGAGCACCTTGTACTTCTGTGTGTTGCTCAGTGGTGGTCGGGCTCAGCCTCCTCACCTCGGCCGTGTCTCTGAGCACTGAACACCTTGTACTTCTGTGTCTTGCTCTGTGGTGGTCGGGCTCAGCCTCCTCACCTCGGCCGTGTCTCTGAACACCTTGTACTTCTGTGTCTTGCTCAGTGGTGGTCGGGCTCGGCCTCCTCACCTCGGCCGTGTCTCTGAGCACTGAACACCTTGTACTTCTGTGTCTTGCTCAGTGGTGGTCGGGCTCAGCCTCCTCACCTCGGCCGTGTCTCTGAGCACTGAACTCCTTGTTCTTCTGTGTCTTGCTCAGTGGTGGTCGGGCTCAGCCTCCTTACATCGACCGTGTCACTGAGCACCTTGTACTTCTGTGTCTTGCTCAGTGGTGGTCGGGCTCAGCCTCCTCACCTCGGCCGTGTCTCTGAGCTCTGAACACCTTGTACTTCTGTATCTAGCTCAGTGGTGGTCGGGCTCAGCCTCCTCACCTCGGCCGTGTCTCTGAGCACTGAACACCATGTACTTCTGTGTCTTGCTCAGTGGTGGTCGGGCTCAGCCTCCTCACCTCGGCCGTGTCTCTGAGCACTGAACACCTTGTACTTCTGTGTCTTGCTCAGTGGTGGTCGGGCTCAGCCTCCTCACCTCGGCTGTGTCTCTGAGCACTGAACACCTTGTACTTCTGTGTCTTGCTCAGTGGTGGTCGGGTTCAGCCTCCTCACCTCGGCTGTGTCTCTGAGCAATGAACACCTTGTACTTCTGTGTCTTGCTCAGTGGTGGTCGGGCTCAGCCTCCTCACCTCGGCCGTGTCTCTGAGCACTGAACACCTTGTACTTCTATGTCTTGCTCAGTGGTGGTCGGGCTCAGCCTCCTCACCTCGGCCGAGTCTCTGAGCACTGAACACCTTGTACTTCTGTGTCTTGCTCAGTGGTGGTCGGGCTCAGCCTCCTCACCTCGGCCGTGTCTCTGAACACCTTGTTCTTCTGTGTCTTGCTCAGTGGTGGTCGGGCTCAGCCTCCTCACCTCGGCCATGTCTCTGAGCACTGAGCACCTTGTACTTCTGTGTCTTGCTCAGTGGTGGTCGGGCTCAGCCTCCTCACCGCAGCCGTGTCTCTGAGCACTGAACACCTTGTACTTCTGTGTCTTGCTCAGTGGTGGTCGGGCTCAGCCTCCTCTCCTCGGCCATATCTCTGAGCACCTTGTACTTCTGTGTGCTGCTCAGTGGTGGTCGGGCTCAGCCTCCTCACCTCGGCCGTGTCTCTGAGCACCTTGTACTTCTGTGTCTTGCTCAGTGGTGGTCGGGCTCAGCCTCCTCACCTCGGCCATGTCTCTGAACACCTTGTACTTGTGTGTGTTGCTCAGTGGTGGTCGGGCTCAGCCTCCTCACCTCGGCCGTGTCTCTGAGCACTTAGCACCTTGTACTTCTGTGTCTTGCTCAGTGGTGGTCGGGCTCAGCCTCCTCACCTCGGCCGTGTCTCTGAACACCTTGTACCTCTATGTCTTGCTCAGTGGTGGTCGGGCTCAGCCTCCTCACCTCGGCCGAGTCTCTGAGCACTGAACACCTTGTACTTCTGTATCTTGCTCAGTGGTGGTCGGGCTCAGCCTCCTCATCTCGACCATGTCTCTGATCACTGAGCACCTTGTACTTCTGTGTCTTGCTCAGTGGTGGTCGGGCTCAGCCTCCTCACCTCGGCCATATCTCTGAGCACCTTGTACTTCTGTGTGTTGCTCAGTGGTGGTCGGGCTCAGCCTCCTCACCTCGGCCATGTCTCTGAGCACTGAACACCTTGTACTTCTGTGTCTTGCTCAGTGGTGGTCGGGCTCAGCCTCCTCACCTCGGCTGTGTCTCTGAACACCTTGTACTTCTGTGTCTTGCTCAGTGTTGGTCGGGCTCAGCCTCCTCACCTCGGCCGTGTCTCTGAGCACTGAACACCTTGTACTTCTGTGTCATACTCAGTGGTGGTCGGGCTCAGCCTCCTCACCTCGGCCGTGTCTCTGAGCACTGAACATCTTGTTCTTCTGTGTCTTGCTCAGTGGTGGTCGGGCTCAGCCTCCTCACATCGGCCATATCTCTGAGCACCTTGTACTTCTGTGTGTTGTTCAGTGGTGGACGGGCTCAGCCTCCTCACCTCGGCCGTGTCTCTGAGCACTGAGCACCTTGTACTTCTGTGTCTTGCTCAGTGGTGGTCGGGCTCAGCCTCCTCACCTCGGCCATATCTCTGAGCACCTTGTACTTCTGTGTGTTGCTCAGTGGTGGTCGGGCTCAGCCTCCTCACCTCGGCCCTGTCTCTGAGCACTGAACTCCTTGTTCTTCTGTGTCTTGCTCAGTGGTGGTCGGGCTCAGCCTCCTTACCTCGACCGTGTCACTGAGCACCTTGTACTTCTGTGTCTTGCTCAGTGGTGGTCGGGCTCAGCCTCCTCACCTCGGCCGTGTCTCTGAGCTCTGAACACCTTGTACTTCTGTATCTAGCTCAGTGGTGGTCGGGCTCAGCCTCCTCACCTCGGCCGTGTCTCTGAGCACTGAACACCATGTCCTTCTGTGTCTTGCTCAGTGGTGGTCGGGCTCAGCCTCCTCACCTCGGCCGTGTCTCTGAGCACTGAACACCTTGTACTTCTGTGTCTTGCTCAGTGGTGGTCGGGCTCAGCCTTCTCACTTCGGCCGTGTCTCTGAACACTGAGCACCTTGTTCTTCTGTGTCTTGCTCAGTGGTGGTCGGGCTCAGCCTCCTCACCTCGGCCGTGTCTCTGAGCACTGAACACCTTGTTCTTCTGTGTCTTGCTCAGTGGTGGTCGGGCTCAGCCTCCTCACCTCGGCCGTGTCTCTGAGCACCTTGTACTTCTGTGTCTAGCTCAGTGGTGGTCGGGCTCAGCCTCCTCACCTCGGCCATGTCTCTGAGCACTGAACACCTTGTACTTCTGTGTCTTGCTCAGTGGTGGTCGGGCTCAGCCTCCTCACCTCGGCTGTGTCTCTGAACACCTTGTACTTCTGTGTCTTGCTCAGTGTTGGTCGGGCTCAGCCTCCTCACCTCGGCCGTGTCTCTGAGCACTGAACACCTTGTACTTCTGTGTCATACTCAGTGGTGGTCGGGCTCAGCCTCCTCACCTCGGCCGTGTCTCTGAGCACTGAACATCTTGTTCTTCTGTGTCTTGCTCAGTGGTGGTCGGGCTCAGCCTCCTCACATCGGCCATATCTCTGAGCACCTTGTACTTCTGTGTGTTGTTCAGTGGTGGACGGGCTCAGCCTCCTCACCTCGGCCGTGTCTCTGAGCACTGAGCACCTTGTACTTCTGTGTCTTGCTCAGTGGTGGTCGGGCTCAGCCTCCTCACCTCGGCCATATCTCTGAGCACCTTGTACTTCTGTGTGTTGCTCAGTGGTGGTCGGGCTCAGCCTCCTCACCTCGGCCCTGTCTCTGAGCACTGAACTCCTTGTTCTTCTGTGTCTTGCTCAGTGGTGGTCGGGCTCAGCCTCCTTACCTCGACCGTGTCACTGAGCACCTTGTACTTCTGTGTCTTGCTCAGTGGTGGTCGGGCTCAGCCTCCTCACCTCGGCCGTGTCTCTGAGCTCTGAACACCTTGTACTTCTGTATCTAGCTCAGTGGTGGTCGGGCTCAGCCTCCTCACCTCGGCCGTGTCTCTGAGCACTGAACACCATGTCCTTCTGTGTCTTGCTCAGTGGTGGTCGGGCTCAGCCTCCTCACCTCGGCCGTGTCTCTGAGCACTGAACACCTTGTACTTCTGTGTCTTGCTCAGTGGTGGTCGGGCTCAGCCTTCTCACTTCGGCCGTGTCTCTGAACACTGAGCACCTTGTTCTTCTGTGTCTTGCTCAGTGGTGGTCGGGCTCAGCCTCCTCACCTCGGCCGTGTCTCTGAGCACTGAACACCTTGTTCTTCTGTGTCTTGCTCAGTGGTGGTCGGGCTCAGCCTCCTCACCTCGGCCGTGTCTCTGAGCACCTTGTACTTCTGTGTCTAGCTCAGTGGTGGTCGGGCTCAGCCTCCTCACCTCGGCCGTGTCTCTGAGCACTGAACACCTTGTACTTCTGTGTCTTGCTCAGTGGTGGTCGGGCTCAGCCTCCTCAACTTGGCCATGTCTCTGAGCACCTTGTACTTCTGTGTCTAGCTCAGTGGTGGTCGGGCTCAGCCTCCTCACCTCGGCCGTGTCTCTGAACACCTTGTATTTCTGTGTCTTGCTCAGTGGTGGTCGGGCTCAGCCTCCTCACCTCGGCCGAGTCTCTGAGCACTGAACACCTTGTACTTCTGTATCTTGCTCAGTGGTGGTCGGGCTCAGCCTCCTCATCTCGACCATGTCTCTGATCACTGAGCACCTTGTACTTCTGTGTCTTGCTTAGTGGTGGTCGGGCTCAGCCTCCTCACCTCGGCCATATCTCTGAGCACCTTGTACTTCTGTGTCTTGCTCAGTGGTGGTCGGGCTCAGCCTCCTCACCTCGGCCGTGTCTCTGAGCACTGAGCACCTTGTACTTCTGTGTCTTGCTCAGTGGTGGTCGGGCTCAGCCTCCTCACCTCGGCCGTGTCTCTGAGCACTGAACACCTTGTACTTCTGTGTCTTGCTCAGTGGTGGTCGGGCTCAGCCTCCTCACCTCGGCCGTGTCTCTGAGCACTGAACACCTTGTACTTCTGAGTCTTGCTCAGTGGTGGTCGGGCACAGCCTCCTCACCTCGGCCATATCTTTGAGCACCTTGTACTTCTGTGTGTTGCTCAGTGGTGGTCGGGCTCAGCCTCCTCACCTCGGCCGTGTCTCTGAGCACTGAACACCTTGTACTTCTGTGTCTTGCTCTGTGGTGGTCGGGCTCGCCCTCCTCACCTCGGCCGTGTCTCTGAACACCTTGTACTTCTGTGTCTTGCTCAGTGGTGGTCGGGCTCGGCCTCCTCACCTCGGCCGTGTCTCTGAGCACTGAACACCTTGTACTTCTGTGTCTTGCTCAGTGGTGGTCGGGCTCAGCCTCCTCACCTCGGCCGTGTCTCTGAGCACTGAACTCCTTGTTCTTCTGTGTCTTGCTCAGTGGTGGTCGGGCTCAGCCTCCTTACATCGACCGTGTCACTGAGCACCTTGTACTTCTGTGTCTTGCTCAGTGGTGGTCGGGCTCAGCCTCCTCACCTCGGCCGTGTCTCTGAGCTCTGAACACCTTGTACTTCTGTATCTAGCTCAGTGGTGGTCGGGCTCAGCCTCGTCACCTCGGCCGTGTCTCTGAGCACTGAACACCATGTACTTCTGTGTCTTGCTCAGTGGTGGTCGGGCTCAGCCTCCTCACCTCGGCCGTGTCTCTGAGCACTGAACACCTTGTACTTCTGTGTCTTGCTCAGTGGTGGTCGTGCTCAGCCTCCTCACCTCGGCTGTGTGTCTGAGCACTGAACACCTTGTACTTCTGTGTCTTGCTCAGTGGTGGTCGGGTTCAGCCTCCTCACCTCGGCTGTGTCTCTGAGCAATGAACACCTTGTACTTCTGTGTCTTGCTCAGTGGTGGTCGGGCTCAGCCTCCTCACCTCGGCCGTGTCTCTGAGCACTGAACACCTTGTACTTCTATGTCTTGCTCAGTGGTGGTCGGGCTCAGCCTCCTCACCTCGGCCGAGTCTCTGAGCACTGAACACCTTGTACTTCTGTGTCTTGCTCAGTGGTGGTCGGGCTCAGCCTCCTCACCTCGGCCGTGTCTCTGAACACCTTGTTCTTCTGTGTCTTGCTCAGTGGTGGTCGGGCTCAGCCTCCTCACCTCGGCCATGTCTCTGAGCACTGAGCACCTTGTACTTCTGTGTCTTGCTCAGTGGTGGTCGGGCTCAGCCTCCTCACCGCAGCCGTGTCTCTGAGCACTGAACACCTTGTACTTCTGTGTCTTGCTTAGTGGTGGTCGGGCTCAGCCTCCTCTCCTCGGCCATATCTCTGAGCACCTTGTACTTCTGTGTGCTGCTCAGTGGTGGTCGGGCTCAGCCTCCTCACCTCGGCCGTGTCTCTGAGCACCTTGTACTTCTGTGTCTTGCTCAGTGGTGGTCGGGCTCAGCCTCCTCACCTCGTCCGTGTCTCTGAGCACTGAACACCTTGTACTTCTGTGTCTTGCTCAGTGGTGGTCGGGCTCAGCCTCCTCACCTCGGCCGTGTCTCTGAGCACTGAACTCCTTATTCTTCTGTGTCTTGCTCAGTGGTGGTCGGGCTCATCCTCCTTACCTCGACCGTGTCACTGAGCACCTTGTACTTCTGTGTCTTGCTCAGTGGTGGTCGGGCTCAGCCTCCTCACCTCGGCCGTGTCTCTGAGCACCTTGTACTTCTGTGTCTTGCTCAGTGGTGGTCGGGCTCAGCCTCCTCACCTCGGCCGCGTCTCTGAACACCTTGTACTTCTGTGTCTTGCTTAGTGGTGGTCGGGCTCAGCCTCCTCACCTTGGCCGTGTCTCTGAGCACCTTGTACTTCTGTGTCTTGCTCAGTGGTGGTCGGGCTCAGCCTCCTCACCTCGGCCGTGTCTCTGAGCACTGAACATCTTGTACTTCTGTGTCTTGCTCAGTGGTGGTCGGGCTCAGCCTCCTCACCTTGGCCGTGTCTCTGAGCACCTTGTACTTCTGTGTCTTGCTCAGTGGTGGTCGGGCTCAGCCTCCTCACCTTGGCCGTGTCTCTGAACACCTTGTACTTCTGTGTCTTGCTCAGTGGTGGTCGGGCTCAGCCTCCTCTCCTCGGCCGTGTCTCTGAGCACCTTGTACTTCTGTGTCTTGCTCAGTAGTGGTCGGGCTCGGCCTCCTCACCTCGGCCGTGTCTCTGAGCACTGAACACCTTGTACTTCTGTGTCTTGCTCAGTGGTGGTCGGGCTCAGCCTCCTCACCTTGGCCGTGTCTCTGAGCACCTTGTACTTCTGTGTCTTGCTCAGTGGTGGTCGGGCTCAGCCTCCTCACCTCGGCCGTGTCTCTGAGCACTGAACACCTTGTTCTTCTGTGTCTTGCTCAGTGGTGGTAGGGCTCAGCCTCCTCACCTGGGCCGTGTCCCTGAGCACTGAACACCTTGTACTTCTGTGTCTTGCTCAGTGGTGGTCGGGCTCAGCCTCCTCACCTCGGCCGTGTCACTGAGCACCTTGTACTTCTGTGTCTTGCTTAGTGGTGGTCGGGCTCGGCTGCTACAGGAGTATTGCACCTCAAACCAGAGGTGTGATATTCCACTCCCGGGTAAGGATGGAGTGTGGGACTGAGCTCAGATAGCTGCATGCACTACATACATCCCATTTCCGGGGGACAGATCAACTGTACTCCCACCGGTATATGTGCAGGTACGACAGCGTCTGTCCCTGGCTGGAGTGGGGAGGGGGGAGGAATATCCCAGTGGTGTAGGAGCAGAGAGGGGAGGGACTCTGGGTATAGGTAGGAGCCCATTGGGTGCTGGTCACCTGGGCTCGGGTGTCAGAAGGGAGGTATATAAGGTGGGCACCATCTTAGATCGGTGTGCAGTCCGGTTAGTTCAGTTCAGAGAGGAGCTCAGCCAGAGAGGGCTGACAGGGAGCTGTGGCTCAGTCCGGGCCCAGTTCCAGAATCAGGCCTGAAGTGGAGGCCTGAAGGAGAGAGAGAGAGAAAAGGAAGAAGAAGAAGGAACCGAAACACAAGGAAAGGCCCAGAGACGCAAGCAAAGAGGGAACCCTAAGATCCCACGAGATAACGGGTGAAGGGTTGGCAGAGCAGGGTACCGGATCCCAAACTGGTGGAGGCCAATTATCCTTAGCCAGGAACCGGAGGTCGTGGTCAAGTCTTGGCGCGACCCCTCACCATATCCACCAGGAAGGCACGCCATATAGGGTCAGGGAAACCGGAGAGAGGTTTGACCAACAGAAGGCCCGAGGAAGCTGGACAAAGGTGGGTCCCTGGTGGGGACGGCCAGTAGAGAGGAAGAGAAGGGAGCCCTGGACCACGCTCTGAAATTGCCTGGGAGTTGGCCGAGTCCCGCACCTGGTGGGCGCAGCACGGCTCGGGTGGTCACTCTCGGCCGGGGGTGATCTGAACCAAAATCGTGAGTAAAGATTTGGAAACTGCAACACACGTCTCTGGGGTTCCTTGTCGCACCAGCACCATCAGTACTGGGACACTCGCACCATCACTCCCATCATTATCCACACTAGCTGCCCTGAGGCAATACTCCTCCCGTGGGGAGTCATCCCATACTAAGCTGCACGAACAACATCAGCCTCAGCGGTCTGCAGTGCAGCGGCGGTCCCCACTGACCGCAATCTACGGGTGGCGTAGTCGAACACTATAACAGCTTATACTAAATTCCGCCACTTAGTTTGACACCCTGGGCACGGACCGGGTCACCGCCACGAGGACTACTAACCCGATCGGATCCGGCTCCGGGTATTCCCCGCGTGCGCAACGTTCCCCGAACATGGCCCAGGGGGCGCGTGAACTTTGGCGTAGTCGGCAGGATCTACCGCTAATACAGCGCCACTTAGTCTGACTCCCTGGGCACGGACCGGGTCACCGCCACGAGACTACAACCCTCAACAGATCCGGCTCCGGGTAAGCTCCCGCGTGCGCAACGCTGCGCGACACAGGCCCAGGGGTGCGTCAACTTTTGGCGTAGTCGGCAGGATCTCGTGCCCGCAACCACCGGGTACTGCGTGCCTGAAGGAAAGTTCACATGTACCTCAAAAAGAAGTCTCCCGCCAATTCCGGAGGATTCCCGCCATGGGACGCCATCTCGGGTCGTTTCCCGCCGTTTGCCCGCCATCTGCAGCCTTTGCCCGCCATCCGCGGAGTTTCCCGCCATCGGGGGACGGTTCCCGCCATCTTGGACGGTTCCCCGCCCTGGCAGAGCGGACGCCATTGTGGGCGTGCCAGAGGGTGGCAAGAGGCCACCTCCCATCGTGGGCATGGTCCCAGAGTGGCGCCAAAAGAGGAGACCGCCCCCACCAGCCGAGACTGCAACAATGGAGATGTCCATCAGAGTGGGGGGGCTGCCCCTGAAACTGACTGTCGCTAAGTTGCCCCGGGGCCACTCCCAATGGGGGCGGATAGGGAACAAAACTGAGGGGCTGGGCGCGGCCTGGATCAATCTGGACAGACCGCACCCGGAGATGGAGGAAGCATCAAGCAGTGCCGACACCGTGGTCCGGAGCCTGCTGCAGGCCGCCACCCCAGACAGCCTGGTGGAGATCCTGGCGCAGCTCCCCAGAGATCGGGAGCGTGCACAGACTGCGCTGGAGGACTTAGCCCGGAAGATGGCCCGAGCGCAGCAGGAAGCGCTGGCCGAATGGAGAAGGGAGATGGCCCGGCAGGCTGGAACCCGCCAGCAGGAGGCGCCACCCGCAACGTGGAGCATGTCTGCCCCTGAGGATGGTGCAGGAGGGACGAAGGCCGGAGACGACGCCGCGGAGGGAGCCGCAAGGAAGGAAGCAGGTAATGGGGACGTCATTACCCCGAGCCCAGTAGCCGTAAGCCTGCCCCAGCTCCCTGTCGCAGAGCCCGAAGTCCTACTCACCCCGCCCGTTGCCGCACCGCCACTGCTCCCAACTAGGCCTCAAGCGGCGGGAGCCGCGGTCACGCCCCCTTTTGCGCCACGCCCCTCGACCCTGAGCGCGGCAAAACAGGAAGTGCCACCGGCCTGGTCGCAAGGCCTGGTGAACCCGGGCGCCGCTGCCCCTACAGCGCCCTCTACCTCCACAGTGCCACCCCTGGGCGCGGATCTCTTCGCGCAACATACCAGCCCGGACGGACTGCCCTTCGTGTGGCCACCGGAGTACGTCAACCCCCGACTCCGGAGGGAACGGCCCCGGTGTGAGCCTCTGATCCCGGCTCCGGCGCCCGCCAAAATTACTCCGCTCCCGTTAGAGGACGCCCAATTTGAATGGGATCCGACCGGTGAGAACCTCATGGGGTTCACCCAGGAGACCCGGGCGGACGCAGCCCGGCGTGAGGAGTGCTGCCGTCAACAGCTGGAGGTCTTTGGAAGAGAACGGCGAGAGAGGCAGATCCGCGAGGAACAGCTGCAGGCCCGAAGCGCGGAACAGAAGCGCAGGGCCCGACAAAACCCCCGTACGGCCCACGGCCCCCGCGCCAGCGGGACCGTAATAAAGTTCCAGCTAGAGCATGGCTGGGGCTTTATCCGGGACCACCGAGCTCCCGGCGACGTCTTTGTTACCCGCAGGGATGTCGAGAGCCACCTACCTGAGGGACACCGTGGACGCGATCTCTACCCGGGTGATGTGGTCACCTTCACCCGGCACAAGGGTGCCAAGGGACCGTACGCCCTTCACGTACACCGGCTAACTGAGGAGGAGCTGCAGTACGAGGAAAGCCAAGAGGACCCGGACGGGTCTGAAGACTACCCGGAAGAGCAAGGAGGACACCATTATTAGAGAATGGTAAAGTGGAACTGTATATAGTTACCCGTCGGGGTACAAGAACTCTTGCTAATTGAAGTGTGGTCCCCGTTGGGACTAGTATGGAACTGTTAAAGAACTGTTACCTGTGTGCCCCTAATCCCTAACCAGGCTGAGGACTGTGAGCAGCCATTCCCCTATTCCCGCTGGCCGAGGACTGAGAGCGGCCATACCCTTGTGCATAGTTGCGCTTCTTAAGGCGCCCCCTACTGGTTTTATACAAGAACCGCAACGTCTACCTCAAGGTGGATTAAAATGGACTGTTGCACCTTTACCTGGTCGCAAGTTGCACAGCGGCCAGAGCTCAAGAATATGTTTTGAAAAGGTTTTATTTGAAAATGTCTTATAATGGAAAGTTTAATATGCTGCTAAAATAGTAATGGCAAAAGTTTTATATAGTGTTTTACAAAAGAGTTCCGGTGGCATTAGTAGAATGTTTTATAAAAAAAAAAAAAAAAAAAATGTTTTATACCAGTAACGTTAAGAAGAAAAGAGTACCTCCCATAAAGGGATGAGTGAAAAGTTAATGTCTTATATATGAGTGCACTTTAAAAATTTGTATGTTTTAAATTGTCTTTGCTCTTTTCCAGCCCGGGGACGTGCTGTGATTTACCAGGGGGGAATGTAGCACCCCGAGGGCTCGGCTGCTACAGGAGTATTGCACCTCGAACCAGAGGTGTGGTATTCCACTCCCGGGTAAGGATGGAGTGTGGAACAGGGCTCAGTTAGCTGCATACACCACACACACCCCATTTCCGGGGGACAGATCAATGGTACTCCCACCAGATAGATGTGCAGGTACGACAGCGTCTGTCCCTGGCTGGAGTGGGGAGGGGGGGGGGGATATCCCAGTGGTGTAGGAGCAGAGAGGGGAGGGACTCTGGGTATAGGTAGGAGCCCATTGGGTGCTGGTCACCTGGGCTCGGGTGTCAGAAGGGAGGTATATAAGGTGGGCACCATCTTAGATCGGTGTGCAGTCCGGTTAGTTCAGTTCAGAGAGGAGCTCAGCCAGAGAGGGCTGACAGGGAGCTGTGGCTCAGTCCGGGCCCAGTTCCAGAGTCAGGCCTGAAGTGGAGGCCTGAAGGAGAGAGAGAGAGAAGTAAGAGGAAGAAGGAACATAAACACCAGGAAAGGCCCAGAGACGCAAGAAAAGAGGGAACCCTGAGATCCCACGAGATAACGGGTGAAGGGTTGGCAGAGCAGGGTACCGGATCCCAAACTGGTGGAGGCCAATTATCCTTAGCCAGGAACCGGAGGTCGTGGTCAAGTCTTGGCGCGACCCCTCACCATATCCACCAGGAAGGCACGCCATATAGGGTCAGGGAAACCGGAGAGAGGTTTGACCAACAGAAGGCCCGAGGAAGCTGGACAAAGGTGGGTCCCTGGTGGGGACGGCCAGTAGAGAGGAAGAGAAGGGAGCCCTGGACCACGCTCTGAAATTGCCTGGGAGTTGGCCGAGTCCCGCACCTGGTGGGCGCAGCACGGCTCGGGTGGTCACTCTCGGCCGGGGGTGATCTGAACCAAAATCGTGAGTAAAGATTTGGAAACTGCAACACACGTCTCTGGGGTTCCTTGTCGCACCAGCACCATCAGTACTGGGACACTCGCACCATCACTCCCATCATTATCCACACTAGCTGCCCTGAGGCAATACTCCTCCCGTGGGGAGTCATCCCATACTAAGCTGCACGAACAACATCAGCCTCAGCGGTCTGCAGTGCAGCGGCGGTCCCCACTGACCGCAATCCACGGGTGGCGTAGTCGAACACTATAACAGCTTATACTAAATTCCGCCACTTAGTTTGACACCCTGGGCACGGACCGGGTCACCGCCACGAGGACTACTAACCCGATCGGATCCGGCTCCGGGTATTCCCCGCGTGCGCAACGTTCCCCGAACATGGCCCAGGGGGCGCGTCATCCTCACCTCGGCCGTGTCTCTGAGCACTGAAAACCTTGTACTTCTGTGTCTGGCTCAGTGGTGGTCGGGCTCAGCCTCCTCACCTCGGCCGTGTCTCTGAGCACTGAACACCTTGTACTTCTGTGTCTTGCTCAGTGGTGGTCGGGCTCAGCCTCCTCACCTCGGCCGTGTCTCTGAGCACCTTGTACTTCTGTGTCTTGCTCAGTGGTGGTCGGGCTCAGCCTCCTCACCTCGGCCGTGTCTATGAACACCTTGTACTTCTGTGTCTTGCTCAGTGGTGGTCGGGCTCAGCCTCCTCACCTCGGCCGTGTCTCTGAGCACTGAACACCTTGTGCTCCCTTGTCTTCCTCAGTGGTGGTCGGGCTCAGCCTCCTCTGTAGCTTGGGAATGTTCTGGGTCAGGTAATCTTTTTTTGTTTTTTCTATCGTATGTTAGATGCTGCAGAAGCCGATGGTGGCACGCAGCGGTCATCTTACATCTTGTTTGCTCTAAACACTGGATTTCGCAGTTTGAGATTTGTTCACTAGGTGGCAGCATAACATAACGCATCATTGTACAGATGAGGAAAAAGTTCTGCAACTTGAAACAAACTGTTTTTCACATTTAGCCTCTTCACTGTATTTCGCTCTTTAGTCGCTGTTTCTATTGTTACTGACAATTATGAAGATTATTCTCCACACTCCTGCCCCTTATTCTCCACACTTCTGTCCCTTATTCTCCACACTCCTGCCCCTTATTCTCCACACTCCTGCCCCTTATTCTCCACACTTCTGCCCCTTATTCTCCACACTCCTGCCCCTTATTCTCCACACTCCTGCCCCTTATTCTCCACACTCCTGCCCCTTATTCTCCACACTCCTGCCCCTTATTCTCCACACTCCTGCCCCTTATTCTCCACACTTCTGCCCCCTTATTCTCTACACTCCTGCCCCTTATTCTCCACACTCCTGCCCCTTATTCTCCACACTCCTGCCCCATATTCTCCACACTCCTGCCCCTTATTCTCCACACTCCTGCCCCTTATTCTCCACACTCCTGCCCCTTATTCTCCACACTCCTGCCCCTTATTCTCCACACTCCTGCCCCTTATTCTCCACACTCCTGCCCCTTATTCTCCACACTCCTGCCCCTTATTCTCCACACTCCTGCCCCTTATTCTCCACACTCCTGCCCCTTATTCTCCACACTCCTGCCCCTTATTCTCCACACTTCTGCCCCTTATTCTCCACACTTCTGTCCCTTATTCTCCTCACTCCTGCCCCTTATTCTCCACACTCCTGCCCCTTATTCTCCACACTCCTGCCCCTTATTCTCCACACTCCTGCCCCTTATTCTCCACACTCCTGCCCCTTATTCTCCACACTCCTGCCCCTTATTCTCCACACTTCTGCCCCTTATTCTCCACACTTCTGCCCCTTATTCTCCACGCTCCTGCCCCTTATTCTCCACGCTCCTGCCCCTTATTCTCCACACTTCTGCCCCTTATTCTCCACACTCCTGCCCCTTATTCTCCACACTCCTGCCCCTTATTCTCCACACTCCTGCCCCTTATTCTCCACACTCCTGCCCCTTATTCTCCACACTCCTGCCCCTTATTCTCCACACTCCTGCCCCTTATTCTCCACACTTCTGCCCCTTATTCTCCACACTCCTGCCCCTTATTCTCCACACTCCTGCCCCTTATTCTCCACACTCCTGCCCCTTATTCTCCACACTCCTGCCCCTTATTCTCCACACTCCTGCCCCTTATTCTCCACACTTCTGCCCCTTATTCTCCACACTTCTGCCCCTTATTCTCCACACTTCTGCCCCTTATTCTCCACACTCCTGCCCCTTATTCTCCACACTCCTGCCCCTTATTCTCCACACTCCTGCCCCTTATTCTCCACGCTCCTGCCCCTTATTCTCCACACTCCTGCCCCTTATTCTCCACACTCCTGCCCCTTATTCTCCACACTTCTGCCCCTTATTCTCCACACTTCTGCCCCTTATTCTCCACGCTCCTGCCCCTTATTCTCCACGCTCCTGCCCCTTATTCTCCACACTTCTGCCCCTTATTCTCCACACTCCTGCCCCTTATTCTCCACGCTCCTGCCCCTTATTCTCCACACTCCTGCCCCTTATTCTCCACACTTCTGCCCCTTATTCTCCACACTTCTGCCCCTTATTCTCCACACTCCTGCCCCTTATTCTCCACGCTCCTGCCCCTTATTCTCCACACTTCTGCCCCTTATTCTCCACACTCCTGCCCCTTATTCTCCACACTCCTGCCCCTTATTCTCCACACTTCTGCCCCTTATTCTCCACACTTCTGCCCCTTATTCTCCACACTCCTGCCCCTTATTCTCCACGCTCCTGCCCCTTATTCTCCACACTCCTGCCCCTTATTCTCCACACTCCTGCCCCTTATTCTCCACACTCCTGCCCCTTATTCTCCACACTTCTGCCCCTTATACTCCACACTTCTGCCCCTTATTCTCTGCACTCCTGCCCCTTATTCTCCACACTTCTGCCCCTTATTCTCCACACTCCTGCCCCTTATCCTCCACACTCCTGCCCCTTATTCTCCACACTCCTGCCCCTTATCCTCCACACTCCTGCCTCTTATCCTCCACACTCCTGCCCCTTATCCTCCACACTCCTGCCCCTTATCCTCCACACTCCAGCCCCTTATCCTCCACACTTCTGCCCCTTATTCTCCACACTTCTGCCCCTTATTCTCCACACTCTTGCCCCTTATTCTCCACACTCCTGCCCCTTATTCTCCACACTCCTGCCCCTTATTCTCCACACTCCTGCCCCTTATCCTCCACACTCCTGCCCCTTATTCTCCACACTTCTGCCCCTTATTCTCCACACTTCTGCCCCTTATTCTCCACACTCTTGCCCCTTATTCTCCACACTCCTGCCCCTTATTCTCCACACTCCTGCCCCTTATTCTCCACACTCCTGCCCCTTATCCTCCACACTCCTGCCCCTTATTCTCCACACTCCTGCCCCTTATCCTCCACACTCCTGCCCCTTATCCTCCACACTCCTGCCCCCTTATTCTCCACACTCCTGCCCCTTATTCTCCACACTTCTGCCCCTTATTCTCCACACTCCTGCCCCTTATCCTCCACACTCTTGCCCCTTATTCTCCACACTCCTGCCCCTTATCCTCCACACTCCTGCCCCTTATCCTCCACACTCCTGCCCCTTATTCTCCACACTCCTGCCCCTTATTCTCCACACTTCTGCCTCTTATTCTCCACACTTCTGCCCCTTATTCCTCCACACTTCTGCCCCTTATTCTCCACACTCCTGCCCCTTATTCTCCACACTCCTGCCCCTTATTCTCCACACTCCTGCCCCTTATTCTCCACACTCCTGCCCCTTATTCTCCACACTCCTGCCCCTTATTCTCCACACTCCTGCCCCTTATTCTCCACACTTCTGTCCCTTATTCTCCACACTCCTGCCCCTTATTCTCCACACTCCTGCCCCTTATTCTCCACACTCCTGCCCCTTATTCTCCACACTCCTGCCCCTTATTCTCCACACTCCTGCCCCTTATTCTCCACACTCCTGCCCCTTATTCTCCACACTTCTGTCCCTTATTCTCCACACTCCTGCCCCTTATTCTCCACACTCCTGCCCCTTATTCTCCACACTCCTGCCCCTTATTCTCCACACTTCTGTCCCTTATTCTCCACACTCCTGCCCCTTATTCTCCACACTTCTGTCCCTTATTCTCCACACTCCTGCCCCTTATTCTCCACACTCCTGCCCCTTATTCTCCACACTTCTGCCCCTTATTCTCCACACTCCTGCCCCTTATTCTCCACACTCCTGCCCCTTATTCTCCACACTCCTGCCCCTTATTCTCCACACTTCTGTCCCTTATTCTCCACACTCCTGCCCCTTATTCTCCACACTCCTGCCCCTTATTCTCCACACTCCTGCCCCTTATTCTCCACACTTCTGCCCCCTTATTCTCTACACTCCTGCCCCTTATTCTCCACACTCCTGCCCCTTATTCTCCACACTCCTGCCCCTTATTCTCCACACTCCTGCCCCTTATTCTCCACACTCCTGCCCCTTATTCTCCACACTTCTGCCCCTTATTCTCCACACTCCTGCCCCTTATTCTCCACACTCCTGCCCCTTATTCTCCACACTCCTGCCCCTTATTCTCCACACTCCTGCCCCTTATTCTCCACACTTCTGTCCCTTATTCTCCTCACTCCTGCCCCTTATTCTCCACACTCCTGCCCCTTATTCTCCACACTCCTGCCCCTTATTCTCCACACTCCTGCCCCTTATTCTCCACACTCCTGCCCCTTATTCTCCACACTTCTGCCCCTTATTCTCCACACTTCTGCCCCTTATTCTCCACGCTCCTGCCCCTTATTCTCCACGCTCCTGCCCCTTATTCTCCACACTTCTGCCCCTTATTCTCCACACTCCTGCCCCTTATTCTCCACACTCCTGCCCCTTATTCTCCACACTCCTGCCCCTTATTCTCCACACTTCTGCCCCCTTATTCTCTACACTCCTGCCCCTTATTCTCCACACTCCTGCCCCTTATTCTCCACACTCCTGCCCCATATTCTCCACACTCCTGCCCCTTATTCTCCACACTCCTGCCCCTTATTCTCCACACTCCTGCCCCTTATTCTCCACACTTCTGCCCCTTATTCTCCACACTCCTGCCCCTTATTCTCCACACTCCTGCCCCTTATTCTCCACACTCCTGCCCCTTATTCTCCACACTCCTGCCCCTTATTCTCCACACTTCTGTCCCTTATTCTCCTCACTCCTGCCCCTTATTCTCCACACTCCTGCCCCTTATTCTCCACACTCCTGCCCCTTATTCTCCACACTCCTGCCCCTTATTCTCCACACTCCTGCCCCTTATTCTCCACACTCCTGCCCCTTATTCTCCACACTTCTGCCCCTTATTCTCCACACTTCTGCCCCTTATTCTCCACGCTCCTGCCCCTTATTCTCCACACTCCTGCCCCTTATTCTCCACACTTCTGCCCCTTATTCTCCACACTCCTGCCCCTTATTCTCCACACTCCTGCCCCTTATTCTCCACACTTCTGCCCCTTATTCTCCACACTCCTGCCCCTTATTCTCCACACTCCTGCCCCTTATTCTCCACACTTCTGCCCCTTATTCTCCACACTCCTGCCCCTTATTCTCCACACTCCTGCCCCTTATTCTCCACACTCCTGCCCCTTATTCTCCACACTCCTGCCCCTTATTCTCCACACTCCTGCCCCTTATTCTCCACACTTCTGCCCCCTTATTCTCTACACTCCTGCCCCTTATTCTCCACACTCCTGCCCCTTATTCTCCACACTTCTGTCCCTTATTCTCCACACTCCTGCCCCTTATTCTCCACACTTCTGTCCCTTATTCTCCACACTCCTGCCCCTTATTCTCCACACTCCTGCCCCTTATTCTCCACACTTCTGCCCCTTATTCTCCACACTCCTGCCCCTTATTCTCCACACTCCTGCCCCTTATTCTCCACACTCCTGCCCCTTATTCTCCACACTCCTGCCCCTTATTCTCCACACTCCTGCCCCTTATTCTCCACACTTCTGCCCCCTTATTCTCTACACTCCTGCCCCTTATTCTCCACACTCCTGCCCCTTATTCTCCACACTCCTGCCCCATATTCTCCACACTCCTGCCCCTTATTCTCCACACTCCTGCCCCTTATTCTCCACACTCCTGCCCCTTATTCTCCACACTTCTGCCCCTTATTCTCCACACTCCTGCCCCTTATTCTCCACACTCCTGCCCCTTATTCTCCACACTCCTGCCCCTTATTCTCCACACTCCTGCCCCTTATTCTCCACACTTCTGTCCCTTATTCTCCTCACTCCTGCCCCTTATTCTCCACACTCCTGCCCCTTATTCTCCACACTCCTGCCCCTTATTCTCCACACTCCTGCCCCTTATTCTCCACACTCCTGCCCCTTATTCTCCACACTCCTGCCCCTTATTCTCCACACTTCTGCCCCTTATTCTCCACACTTCTGCCCCTTATTCTCCACGCTCCTGCCCCTTATTCTCCACGCTCCTGCCCCTTATTCTCCACACTTCTGCCCCTTATTCTCCACACTCCTGCCCCTTATTCTCCACACTCCTGCCCCTTATTCTCCACACTCCTGCCCCTTATTCTCCACACTCCTGCCCCTTATTCTCCACACTCCTGCCCCTTATTCTCCACACTCCTGCCCCTTATTCTCCACACTTCTGCCCCTTATTCTCCACACTCCTGCCCCTTATTCTCCACACTCCTGCCCCTTATTCTCCACACTCCTGCCCCTTATTCTCCACACTCCTGCCCCTTATTCTCCACACTCCTGCCCCTTATTCTCCACACTTCTGCCCCTTATTCTCCACACTTCTGCCCCTTATTCTCCACACTTCTGCCCCTTATTCTCCACACTCCTGCCCCTTATTCTCCACACTCCTGCCCCTTATTCTCCACACTCCTGCCCCTTATTCTCCACGCTCCTGCCCCTTATTCTCCACACTCCTGCCCCTTATTCTCCACACTCCTGCCCCTTATTCTCCACACTTCTGCCCCTTATTCTCCACACTTCTGCCCCTTATTCTCCACGCTCCTGCCCCTTATTCTCCACGCTCCTGCCCCTTATTCTCCACACTTCTGCCCCTTATTCTCCACACTCCTGCCCCTTATTCTCCACGCTCCTGCCCCTTATTCTCCACACTCCTGCCCCTTATTCTCCACACTTCTGCCCCTTATTCTCCACACTTCTGCCCCTTATTCTCCACACTCCTGCCCCTTATTCTCCACGCTCCTGCCCCTTATTCTCCACACTTCTGCCCCTTATTCTCCACACTCCTGCCCCTTATTCTCCACACTCCTGCCCCTTATTCTCCACACTTCTGCCCCTTATTCTCCACACTTCTGCCCCTTATTCTCCACACTCCTGCCCCTTATTCTCCACGCTCCTGCCCCTTATTCTCCACACTCCTGCCCCTTATTCTCCACACTCCTGCCCCTTATTCTCCACACTCCTGCCCCTTATTCTCCACACTTCTGCCCCTTATACTCCACACTTCTGCCCCTTATTCTCTGCACTCCTGCCCCTTATTCTCCACACTTCTGCCCCTTATTCTCCACACTCCTGCCCCTTATCCTCCACACTCCTGCCCCTTATTCTCCACACTCCTGCCCCTTATCCTCCACACTCCTGCCTCTTATCCTCCACACTCCTGCCCCTTATCCTCCACACTCCTGCCCCTTATCCTCCACACTCCAGCCCCTTATCCTCCACACTTCTGCCCCTTATTCTCCACACTTCTGCCCCTTATTCTCCACACTCTTGCCCCTTATTCTCCACACTCCTGCCCCTTATTCTCCACACTCCTGCCCCTTATTCTCCACACTCCTGCCCCTTATCCTCCACACTCCTGCCCCTTATTCTCCACACTTCTGCCCCTTATTCTCCACACTTCTGCCCCTTATTCTCCACACTCTTGCCCCTTATTCTCCACACTCCTGCCCCTTATTCTCCACACTCCTGCCCCTTATTCTCCACACTCCTGCCCCTTATCCTCCACACTCCTGCCCCTTATTCTCCACACTCCTGCCCCTTATCCTCCACACTCCTGCCCCTTATCCTCCACACTCCTGCCCCCTTATTCTCCACACTCCTGCCCCTTATTCTCCACACTTCTGCCCCTTATTCTCCACACTCCTGCCCCTTATCCTCCACACTCTTGCCCCTTATTCTCCACACTCCTGCCCCTTATCCTCCACACTCCTGCCCCTTATCCTCCACACTCCTGCCCCTTATTCTCCACACTCCTGCCCCTTATTCTCCACACTTCTGCCTCTTATTCTCCACACTTCTGCCCCTTATTCCTCCACACTTCTGCCCCTTATTCTCCACACTCCTGCCCCTTATTCTCCACACTCCTGCCCCTTATTCTCCACACTCCTGCCCCTTATTCTCCACACTCCTGCCCCTTATTCTCCACACTCCTGCCCCTTATTCTCCACACTCCTGCCCCTTATTCTCCACACTTCTGTCCCTTATTCTCCACACTCCTGCCCCTTATTCTCCACACTCCTGCCCCTTATTCTCCACACTCCTGCCCCTTATTCTCCACACTCCTGCCCCTTATTCTCCACACTCCTGCCCCTTATTCTCCACACTCCTGCCCCTTATTCTCCACACTTCTGTCCCTTATTCTCCACACTCCTGCCCCTTATTCTCCACACTCCTGCCCCTTATTCTCCACACTCCTGCCCCTTATTCTCCACACTTCTGTCCCTTATTCTCCACACTCCTGCCCCTTATTCTCCACACTTCTGTCCCTTATTCTCCACACTCCTGCCCCTTATTCTCCACACTCCTGCCCCTTATTCTCCACACTTCTGCCCCTTATTCTCCACACTCCTGCCCCTTATTCTCCACACTCCTGCCCCTTATTCTCCACACTCCTGCCCCTTATTCTCCACACTTCTGTCCCTTATTCTCCACACTCCTGCCCCTTATTCTCCACACTCCTGCCCCTTATTCTCCACACTCCTGCCCCTTATTCTCCACACTTCTGCCCCCTTATTCTCTACACTCCTGCCCCTTATTCTCCACACTCCTGCCCCTTATTCTCCACACTCCTGCCCCTTATTCTCCACACTCCTGCCCCTTATTCTCCACACTCCTGCCCCTTATTCTCCACACTTCTGCCCCTTATTCTCCACACTCCTGCCCCTTATTCTCCACACTCCTGCCCCTTATTCTCCACACTCCTGCCCCTTATTCTCCACACTCCTGCCCCTTATTCTCCACACTTCTGTCCCTTATTCTCCTCACTCCTGCCCCTTATTCTCCACACTCCTGCCCCTTATTCTCCACACTCCTGCCCCTTATTCTCCACACTCCTGCCCCTTATTCTCCACACTCCTGCCCCTTATTCTCCACACTTCTGCCCCTTATTCTCCACACTTCTGCCCCTTATTCTCCACGCTCCTGCCCCTTATTCTCCACGCTCCTGCCCCTTATTCTCCACACTTCTGCCCCTTATTCTCCACACTCCTGCCCCTTATTCTCCACACTCCTGCCCCTTATTCTCCACACTCCTGCCCCTTATTCTCCACACTCCTGCCCCTTATTCTCCACACTCCTGCCCCTTATTCTCCACACTCCTGCCCCTTATTCTCCACACTTCTGCCCCTTATTCTCCACACTCCTGCCCCTTATTCTCCACACTCCTGCCCCTTATTCTCCACACTCCTGCCCCTTATTCTCCACACTCCTGCCCCTTATTCTCCACACTCCTGCCCCTTATTCTCCACACTTCTGCCCCTTATTCTCCACACTTCTGCCCCTTATTCTCCACACTTCTGCCCCTTATTCTCCACACTCCTGCCCCTTATTCTCCACACTCCTGCCCCTTATTCTCCACACTCCTGCCCCTTATTCTCCACGCTCCTGCCCCTTATTCTCCACACTCCTGCCCCTTATTCTCCACACTCCTGCCCCTTATTCTCCACACTTCTGCCCCTTATTCTCCACACTTCTGCCCCTTATTCTCCACGCTCCTGCCCCTTATTCTCCACGCTCCTGCCCCTTATTCTCCACACTTCTGCCCCTTATTCTCCACACTCCTGCCCCTTATTCTCCACGCTCCTGCCCCTTATTCTCCACACTCCTGCCCCTTATTCTCCACACTTCTGCCCCTTATTCTCCACACTTCTGCCCCTTATTCTCCACACTCCTGCCCCTTATTCTCCACGCTCCTGCCCCTTATTCTCCACACTTCTGCCCCTTATTCTCCACACTCCTGCCCCTTATTCTCCACACTCCTGCCCCTTATTCTCCACACTTCTGCCCCTTATTCTCCACACTTCTGCCCCTTATTCTCCACACTCCTGCCCCTTATTCTCCACGCTCCTGCCCCTTATTCTCCACACTCCTGCCCCTTATTCTCCACACTCCTGCCCCTTATTCTCCACACTCCTGCCCCTTATTCTCCACACTTCTGCCCCTTATACTCCACACTTCTGCCCCTTATTCTCTGCACTCCTGCCCCTTATTCTCCACACTTCTGCCCCTTATTCTCCACACTCCTGCCCCTTATCCTCCACACTCCTGCCCCTTATTCTCCACACTCCTGCCCCTTATCCTCCACACTCCTGCCTCTTATCCTCCACACTCCTGCCCCTTATCCTCCACACTCCTGCCCCTTATCCTCCACACTCCAGCCCCTTATCCTCCACACTTCTGCCCCTTATTCTCCACACTTCTGCCCCTTATTCTCCACACTCTTGCCCCTTATTCTCCACACTCCTGCCCCTTATTCTCCACACTCCTGCCCCTTATTCTCCACACTCCTGCCCCTTATCCTCCACACTCCTGCCCCTTATTCTCCACACTTCTGCCCCTTATTCTCCACACTTCTGCCCCTTATTCTCCACACTCTTGCCCCTTATTCTCCACACTCCTGCCCCTTATTCTCCACACTCCTGCCCCTTATTCTCCACACTCCTGCCCCTTATCCTCCACACTCCTGCCCCTTATTCTCCACACTCCTGCCCCTTATCCTCCACACTCCTGCCCCTTATCCTCCACACTCCTGCCCCCTTATTCTCCACACTCCTGCCCCTTATTCTCCACACTTCTGCCCCTTATTCTCCACACTCCTGCCCCTTATCCTCCACACTCTTGCCCCTTATTCTCCACACTCCTGCCCCTTATCCTCCACACTCCTGCCCCTTATCCTCCACACTCCTGCCCCTTATTCTCCACACTCCTGCCCCTTATTCTCCACACTTCTGCCTCTTATTCTCCACACTTCTGCCCCTTATTCCTCCACACTTCTGCCCCTTATTCTCCACACTCCTGCCCCTTATTCTCCACACTCCTGCCCCTTATTCTCCACACTCCTGCCCCTTATTCTCCGCACTCCTGCCCCTTATTCTCCGCACTCCTGCCCCTTATTCTCCACACTTCTGCCCCTTATTCTTCACACTCCTGCCCCTTATTCTCCACACTTCTGTCCCTTATTCTCCACACTTCTGCCCCTCATTCTCCACACTCCTGCCCCTTATTCACCACACTCCTGCCCCTTATTCTCCACACTTCTGCCCCTCATTCTCCACACTCCTGCCCCTTATCCTCCACACTCCTGCCCCTTATTCACCACACTCCTGCCCCTTATTCTCCACACTTCTGCCCCTTATTCTCCACACTTCTGCCCCTCATTCTCCACACTCCTGCCCCTTATCCTCCACACTCCTGCCCCTTATCCTCCACACTCCTGCCCCTTATTCTCCACACTTCTGTCCCTTATTCTCCACACTTCTGCCCCTCATTCTCCACACTCCTGCCCCTTATTCACCACACTCCTGCCCCTTATTCTCAACACTCCTGCCCCTTATTCTCCACACTTCTGCCCCTCATTCTCCACACTCCTGCCCCTTATCCTCCACACTTCTGCCCCTTATTCTCCACACTCCTGCCCCTTATTCACCACACTCCTGCCCCTTATTCTCCACACTTCTGCCCCTTATTCTCCACACTCCTGCCCCTTATTCACCACACTCCTGCCCCTTATTCTCCACACTTCTGCCCCTTATTCTCCACACTCCTGCCCCTTATTCACCACACTCCTGCCCCTTATTCTCCACACTTCTGCCCCTTATTCTCCACACTTCTGCCCCTCATTCTCCACACTCCTGCCCCTTATCCTCCACACTCCTGCCCCTTATTCTCCACACTCCTGCCCCTTATTCTCCACACTTCTGTCCCTTATTCTCCACACTTCTGCCCCTCATTCTCCACACTCCTGCCCCTTATTCTCCACACTCCTGCCCCTTATTCTCCACACTCCTGCCCCTTATTCTCCACACTTCTGCCCCTCATTCTCCACACTCCTGCCCCTTATCCTCCACACTTCTGCCCTTTATTCTCCACACTCCTGCCCCTTATTCTCCACACTCCTGCCCCTTATTCTCCACACTTCTGTCCCTTATTCTCCACACTTCTGCCCCTCATTCTCCACACTCCTGCCCCTTATCCTCCACACTCCTGCCCCTTATTCACCACACTTCTGTCCCTTATTCTCCACACTCCTGCCCCTTATTCTCCACACTCCTGCCCCTTATTCTCCACACTTCTGCCCCTCATTCTCCACACTCCTGCCCCTTATCCTCCACACTTCTGCCCCTTATTCTCCACACTCCTGCCCCTTATTCTCCACACTCCTGCCCCTTATTCTCCACACTTCTGCCCCTCATTCCTACACACTCCTGCCCCTTATCCTCCACACTCCTGCCCCTTATTCACCACACTTCTGCCCCTTATTCTCCACACTCCTGCCCCTTATTCTCCACACTTCTGCCCCTCATTCTCCACACTCCTGCCCCTTATTCTCCACACTCCTGCCCCATTATTCTCCACACTCCTGCCCCTTATTCTCCGCACTTCTGCCCCTTATTCTCCACACTCCGGCCCCTTATTCTCCACACTTCTGCCCCTCATTCTCCACACTCCTGCCCCTTATTCTCCACACTCCTGCCCCTTATTCTCCACACTTCTGCCCCTCATTCTCCACACTTCTGCCCCTTATTCTCCACACTCCTGCCCCATTATTCTCCACACTCCTGCCCCTTATTCTCCGCACTTCTGCCCCTTATTCTCCACACTCCGGCCCCTTATTCTCCACGCTCCAGCCCCTTATTCTCCACACTCCGGCCCCTTATTCTCCACCCTCCGGCCCCTTATTCTCCACACTCCTACCCCTTATTCTCCGCACTCCTGCCCCTAATGCTCCATACTCCTGCCCCTTATTCTCCACACTGCTGCCCCTTATTCTCCACACTCCTGCCCCTTATTCTCCGCACTCCTGCCCCTTATCCTCCACACTCCTACCCCTTATCCTCCACACTCCTGCCCCTTATCCTCCACACTCCTGCCCCTTATTCTCCACACTGCTGCCCCTTATCCTCCACACTCCTGCCCCTTATTCTCCACACTCCTGCCCCTTATCCTCCACACTCCTGCCTCTTATCCTCCACACTCCTGCCCCTTATTCTCCACAGTGCTGCCCCTTATTCTCCACACTCCTGCCCCTTATTCTCCGCACTCCTGCCCCTTATTCTCCTCACTCCTGCCCCTTATTCTTCACACTTCTGCCCATTATTCTCCACACTCCTGCCCCTTATTCTCCGCACTCCTGCCCTTTATCCTCCACACTCCTGCCCCTTATCCTCCACACTCCTGCCCCTTATTCTCCACACTCCAGCCCCTTATTCTCCGCACTCCTGCCCCTTATCCTCCAAACTCCTGCCCCTTATTCTTTACACTTCTGCCCCTTATTCTCCACACTTCTGCCCCTTATTCTCCACACTCCTGCCCCTTATCCTCCACACTCCTGCCCCTTATCTTCCACACTCCTGCCCATTATTCTCCACACTCCTGCCCCTTATTCTCCAGACTTCTGCCCCTATTCTCCACACTCCTGCCCCTTATTCTCCTCACTCCTGCCCCTTATTCTTCGCACTTCTGCCCATTATTCTCCACAATCCTGCCCCTTATTCTCCGCACTCCTGCCCCTTATCCTCCACACTCCTGCCCCTTATTCTCCACCCTGCTGTCCCCTTATTCTCCACACTCCTGCCCCTTATTCTCCACACTCCTGCCCCTTATTCTCCACACTCCTGCCCTTTATTCTCCACACTCCTGCCCCTTATTCTCCAGACTTCTGCCCCTATTCTCCACATTTCTGCACCTTATCCGCCACACTCTTGCCCCTTATTCTCCTCACTCCTGCCCCTTATTCTTCGCACTTCTTCCCATTATTCTCCACACTCCTGCCCCTTATTCTCCACACTTCTGCCCCTTATTCTCCACACTCCTGCCCCTTATTCTCCAGACTTCTGCACCTATTCTCTACACTTCTGCCCCTTATCCGCCACACTCTTGCCCCTTATTCTCCTCACTCCTGCCCCTTATTCATCGCACTTCTGCCCATTATTCTCCACACTCCTGCCCCTTATTCTCCACACTCCTGCCCCTTATTCTCCACACTCCTGCCCCTTATTCTCCACACTCCTGCCCCTTATTCTCCAGACTTCTGCCCCTATTCTCCACACTTCTGCCCCTTATCCGCCACACTCTTGCCCCTTATTCTCCTCACTCCTGCCCCTTATTCTTCGCACTTCTGCCCCTTATTCTCCACACTCCTGCCCCTTATTCTCCAGACTTCTGCCCCTATTCTCCACACTTCTGCCCCTTATCCGCCACACTCTTGCCCCTTATTCTCCTCACTCCTGCCCCTTATTCTCCTCACTCCTGCCCCTTATTCTCCACACTCTTGCCCCTTATTCTCCACACTCCTGCCCCTTATTCTCCACACTCCTGCCCTTTATTCTCCACACTCCTGCCCCTTATTCTCCAGACTTCTGCCCCTATTCTCCACACTTCTGCACCTTATCCGCCACACTCTTGCCCCTTATTCTCCTCACTCCTGCCCCTTATTCTTCACACTTCTGCCTATTATTCTCCACACTCCTGCCCCTTATTCTCCACACTTCTGCCCCTTATTCTCCACACTCCTGCCCCTTATTCTCCAGACTTCTGCCCCTATTCTCCACACTTCTGCCCCTTATCCGCCACACTCTTGCCCCTTATTCTCCTCACTCCTGCCCCTTATTATTCGCACTTCTGCCCCTTATTCTCCACACTCCTGCCCCTTATTCTCCGCACTTCTGCCCCTTATTCTCCACACTCCGGCCCCTTATTCTCCACACTTCTGCCCCTCATTCTCCACACTCCTGCCCCTTATTCTCCACACTCCTGCCCCTTATTCTCCACACTTCTGCCCCTCATTCTCCACACTTCTGCCCCTTATTCTCCACACTCCTGCCCCATTATTCTCCACACTCCTGCCCCTTATTCTCCGCACTTCTGCCCCTTATTCTCCACACTCCGGCCCCTTATTCTCCACGCTCCAGCCCCTTATTCTCCACACTCCGGCCCCTTATTCTCCACCCTCCGGCCCCTTATTCTCCACACTCCTACCCCTTATTCTCCGCACTCCTGCCCCTAATGCTCCATACTCCTGCCCCTTATTCTCCACACTGCTGCCCCTTATTCTCCACACTCCTGCCCCTTATTCTCCGCACTCCTGCCCCTTATCCTCCACACTCCTACCCCTTATCCTCCACACTCCTGCCCCTTATCCTCCACACTCCTGCCCCTTATTCTCCACACTCCTGCCCCTTATCCTCCACACTCCTGCCTCTTATCCTCCACACTCCTGCCCCTTATTCTCCACAGTGCTGCCCCTTATTCTCCACACTCCTGCCCCTTATTCTCCGCACTCCTGCCCCTTATTCTCCTCACTCCTGCCCCTTATTCTTCACACTTCTGCCTATTATTCTCCACACTCCTGCCCCTTATTCTCCGCACTCCTGCCCCTTATCCTCCACACTCCTGCCCCTTATCCTCCACACTCCTGCCCCTTATTCTCCACACTCCAGCCCCTTATTCTCCGCACTCCTGCCCCTTATCCTCCAAACTCCTGCCCCTTATTCTTTACACTTCTGCCCCTTATTCTCCACACTTCTGCCCCTTATTCTCCACACTCCTGCCCCTTATCCTCCACACTCCTGCCCCTTATTCTCCACACTACTGCCCCTTATCTTCCACACTCCTGCCCCTTATTCTCCACACTCCTGCCCCTTATTCTCCAGACTTCTGCCCCTATTCTCCAGACTCCTGCCCCTTATTCTCCTCACTCCTGCCCCTTATTCTTCGCACTTCTGCCCATTATTCTCCACACTCCTGCCCCTTATTCTCCGCACTCCTGCCCCTTATCCTCCACACTCCTGCCCCTTATTCTCCACCCTGCTGTCCCCTTATTCTCCACACTCCTGCCCCTTATTCTCCACACTCCTGCCCCTTATTCTCCACACTCCTGCCCTTTATTCTCCACACTCCTGCCCCTTATTCTCCAGACTTCTGCCCCTATTCTCCACATTTCTGCACCTTATCCGCCACACTCTTGCCCCTTATTCTCCTCACTCCTGCCCCTTATTCTTCGCACTTCTTCCCATTATTCTCCACACTCCTGCCCCTTATTCTCCACACTTCTGCCCCTTATTCTCCACACTCCTGCCCCTTATTCTCCAGACTTCTGCCCCTATTCTCCACACTTCTGCCCCTTATCCGCCACACTCTTGCCCCTTATTCTCCTCAGTCCTGCCCCTTATTCATCGCACTTCTGCCCATTATTCTCCACACTCCTGCCCCTTATTCTCCACACTCCTGCCCCTTATTCTCCACACTCCTGCCCCTTATTCTCCAGACTTCTGCCCCTATTCTCCACACTTCTGCCCCTTATCCGCCACACTCTTGCCCCTTATTCTCCTCACTCCTGCCCCTTATTCTTCGCACTTCTGCCCCTTATTCTCCACACTCCTGCCCCTTATTCTCCAGACTTCTGCCCCTTATCCGCCACACTCTTGCCCCTTATTCTCCTCACTCCTGCCCCTTATTCTCCTCACTCCTGCCCCTTATTCTCCACACTCTTGCCCCTTATTCTCCACACTCCTGCCCCTTATTCTCCACACTCCTGCCCTTTATTCTCCACACTCCTGCCCCTTATTCTCCAGACTTCTGCCCCTATTCTCCACACTTCTGCACCTTATCCGCCACACTCTTGCCCCTTATTCTCCTCACTCCTGCCCCTTATTCTTCGCACTTCTGCCTATTATTCTCCACACTCCTGCCCCTTATTCTCCACACTTCTGCCCCTTATTCTCCACACTCCTGCCCCTTATTCTCCAGACTTCTGCCCCTATTCTCCACACTTCTGCCCCTTATCTGCCACACTCTTGCCCCTTATTCTCCTCACTCCTGCCCCTTATTCTCCACACTCTTGCCCCTTATTCTCCACACTCCTGCCCCTTATTCTCCGCACTCCTGCCCCTTATCCTCCACACTTCTGCCCCTTATTCTCCACACTTCTGCCCCTTATTCCTCCACACTTCTGCCCCTTATTCTCCACACTGCTGCCCCTTATTCTCCACACTGCTGTCCCCTTATTCTCCACACTTCTGCCCCTTATTCTCCACACTCCTGCCCCTTATTCTCCACACTTCTGCCCCTTATTCTCCACACTCCTGCCCCTTATTCTTCACACTCCTGCCCCTTATTCTCCACACTTCTGCCCCTTATTCTTCACACTCCTGCCCCTTATTCTCCACACTTCTGCCCCTTATACTCCACACTTCTGCCCCTTATTCTCTGCACTCCTGCCCCTTATTCTCCACACTTCTGCCCCTTATTCTCCACACTGCTGCCCCTTATTCTCCTCTCTCCTGCCCCTTATTCTCCACACTTCTGCCCCTTATTCTTCACACTCCTGCCCCTTATTCTCCACACTTCTGCCCCTTATTCTCCACACTTCTGCCCCTTATTCTCTGCACTCCTGCCCCATATTCTCCACACTTCTGCCCCTTATTCTTCATACTCCTGCCCCTTATTCTCCACACTTCTGCCCCTTATTCTCCGCACTCCTGCCCCTTATCCGCCACACTCTTGCCCCTTATTCTCCTCACTCCTGCCCCTTATTCTTCGCACTTCTGTCCCTTATTCTCCACACTTCTGCCCCTTATTCTCCACACTTCTGCCCCTTATTCTCCGCACTCCTGCCCCTTATCCGCCACACTCTTGCCCCTTATTCTCCTCACTCCTGCCCCTTATTCTTCGCACTTCTGCCCATTATTCTCCACACTCCTGCCCCTTATTCTCCGCACTCCTGCCCCTTATCCTCCACACTCCTGCCCCTTATCCTCCACACTCCTGCCCCTTATTCTCCACACTCCTGCCCCTTATCCTCTACACTCCTTCCCCTTATTCTCCACACTCCTGCCCCTTATTCTCCACACTCCTGCCCCTTATTCTCCAGACTTCTGCCCCTATTCTCCACACTTCTGCCCCTTATCCGCCACACTCTTTCCCCTTATTCTCCTCACTCCTGCCCCTTATTCTTCGCACTTCTGCACATTATTCTCCACACTCCTGCCCCTTATTCTCCAGACTTCTGCCCCTATTCTCCACACTTCTGCCCCTTATCCGCCACACTCTTGCCCCTTATTCTCCACACTCCTGCCCCTTATTCTCCACACTCTTGCCCCTTATTCTCCACACTCTTGCCCCTTATTTTCCTCACTCCTGCCCCTTATTCTCCGCACTCCTGCCCCTTATTCTCCACACTACTGCCCCTTATTCTCCACACTCCTGCCCCTTATTCTCCACACTTCTGCCCCTTATTCTCCACACTTCTGTCCCTTATTCTCCACACTTCTGCCCCTTATTCTCCACACTCCTGCCCCTTATTCTCCACACTCTTGCCCCTTATTTTCCTCACTCCTGCCCCTTATTCTCCGCACTCCTGCCCCTTATTCTCCACACTACTGCCCCTTATTCTCCACACTTCTGCCCCTTATTCCTCCACACTTCTGCCCCTTATTCTCCACACTCCTGCCCCTTATTCTCCACACTGCTGTCCCCTTATTCTCCACACTTCTGCCCCTTATTCTCCACACTCCTGCCCCTTATTCTCCACACTTCTGCCCCTTATTCTCCACACTTCTGCCCCTTATTCTTCACACTCCTGCCCCTTATTCTCCACACTTCTGCCCCTTATTCTCCACACTTCTGCCCCTTATTCTCTGCACTCCTGCCCCTTATTCTCCACACTTCTGCCCCTTATTCTCCACACTTCTGCCCCTTATTCTCCACACTTCTGCCCCTTATTCTCCACACTCCTGCCCCTTATTCTCCACACTTCTGCCCCTTATTCTCCACACTTCTGCCCCTTATTCTCCTCTCTCCTGCCCCTTATTCTTCACACTCCTGCCCCTTATTCTCCACCCTTCTGCCCCTTATTCTCCACACTTCTGCCCCTTATTCTCTGCACTCCTGCCCCATATTCTCCACACTTCTGCCCCTTATTCTTCATACTCCTGCCCCTTATTCTCCACACTTCTGCCCCTTATTCTCCGCACTCCTGCCCCTTATCCGCCACACTCTTGCCCCTTATTCTCCTCACTCCTGCCCCTTATTCTTCGCACTTCTGCCCCTTATTCTCCACACTTCTGCCCCTTATTCTCCACACTTCTGCCCCTTATTCTCCGCACTCCTGCCCCTTATCCGCCACACTCTTGCCCCTTATTCTCCTCACTCCTGCCCCTTATTCTCCACACTCCTGCCCCTTATTCTCCACACTCCTGCCCCTTATTCTCCACACTCCTGCCCCTTATTCTCCACACTCCTGCCCCTTATTCTCCACACTTCTGCCCCTTATTCTCCACACTCCTGCCCCTTATTCTCCACACTCCTGCCCCTTATTCTCCACACTTCTGCCCCTTATTCTCCACACTCCTGCCCCTTATTCTCCACACTCCTGCCCCTTATTCTCCAGACTTCTGCCCCTATTCTCCACACTTCTGCCCCTTATCCGCCACACTCTTTCCCCTTATTCTCCTCACTCCTGCCCCTTATTCTTCGCACTTCTGCACATTATTCTCCACACTCCTGCCCCTTATTCTCCAGACTTCTGCCCCTATTCTCCACACTTCTGCCCCTTATCCGCCACACTCTTGCCCCTTATTCTCCACACTCCTGCCCCTTATTCTCCACACTCTTGCCCCTTATTCTCCACACTCTTGCCCCTTATTTTCCTCACTCCTGCCCCTTATTCTCCGCACTCCTGCCCCTTATTCTCCACACTACTGCCCCTTATTCTCCACACTCCTGCCCCTTATTCTCCACACTTCTGCCCCTTATTCTCCACACTTCTGTCCCTTATTCTCCACACTTCTGCCCCTTATTCTCCACACTCCTGCCCCTTATTCTCCACACTCTTGCCCCTTATTTTCCTCACTCCTGCCCCTTATTCTCCGCACTCCTGCCCCTTATTCTCCACACTACTGCCCCTTATTCTCCACACTTCTGCCCCTTATTCCTCCACACTTCTGCCCCTTATTCTCCACACTCCTGCCCCTTATTCTCCACACTGCTGTCCCCTTATTCTCCACACTTCTGCCCCTTATTCTCCACACTCCTGCCCCTTATTCTCCACACTTCTGCCCCTTATTCTCCACACTTCTGCCCCTTATTCTTCACACTCCTGCCCCTTATTCTCCACACTTCTGCCCCTTATTCTCCACACTTCTGCCCCTTATTCTCTGCACTCCTGCCCCTTATTCTCCACACTTCTGCCCCTTATTCTCCACACTTCTGCCCCTTATTCTCCACACTTCTGCCCCTTATTCTCCACACTCCTGCCCCTTATTCTCCACACTTCTGCCCCTTATTCTCCACACTTCTGCCCCTTATTCTCCTCTCTCCTGCCCCTTATTCTTCACACTCCTGCCCCTTATTCTCCACCCTTCTGCCCCTTATTCTCCACACTTCTGCCCCTTATTCTCTGCACTCCTGCCCCATATTCTCCACACTTCTGCCCCTTATTCTTCATACTCCTGCCCCTTATTCTCCACACTTCTGCCCCTTATTCTCCGCACTCCTGCCCCTTATCCGCCACACTCTTGCCCCTTATTCTCCTCACTCCTGCCCCTTATTCTTCGCACTTCTGCCCCTTATTCTCCACACTTCTGCCCCTTATTCTCCACACTTCTGCCCCTTATTCTCCGCACTCCTGCCCCTTATCCGCCACACTCTTGCCCCTTATTCTCCTCACTCCTGCCCCTTATTCTCCACACTCCTGCCCCTTATTCTCCACACTCCTGCCCCTTATTCTCCACACTCCTGCCCCTTATTCTCCACACTCCTGCCCCTTATTCTCCACACTTCTGCCCCTTATTCTCCACACTCCTGCCCCTTATTCTCCACACTCCTGCCCCTTATTCTCCACACTTCTGCCCCTTATTCTCCACACTCCTGCCCCTTATTCTCCACACTCCTGCCCCTTATTCTCCACACTTCTGCCCCTTATTCTCCACACTCCTGCCCCTTATTCTCCACACTCCTGCCCCTTATTCTCCACACTCCTGCCCCTTATTCTCCACACTCCTGCCCCTTATTCTCCACACTTCTGTCCCTTATTCTCCTCACTCCTGCCCCTTATTCTCCACACTCCTGCCCCTTATTCTCCACACTTCTGTCCCTTATTCTCCACACTCCTGCCCCTTATTCTCCACACTTCTGTCCCTTATTCTCCACACTCCTGCCCCTTATTCTCCACACTCCTGCCCCTTATTCTCCACACTTCTGCCCCTTATTCTCCACACTCCTGCCCCTTATTCTCCACACTCCTGCCCCTTATTCTCCACACTCCTGCCCCTTATTCTCCACACTCCTGCCCCTTATTCTCCACACTCCTGCCCCTTATTCTCCACACTTCTGTCCCTTATTCTCCTCACTCCTGCCCCTTATTCTCCACACTCCTGCCCCTTATTCTCCACACTCCTGCCCCTTATTCTCCACACTCCTGCCCCTTATTCTCCACACTCCTGCCCCTTATTCTCCACACTCCTGCCCCTTATTCTCCACACTTCTGCCCCTTATTCTCCACACTCCTGCCCCTTATTCTCCACACTCCTGCCCCTTATTCTCCACACTCCTGCCCCTTATTCTCCACACTCCTGCCCCTTATTCTCCACACTCCTGCCCCTTATTCTCCACACTTCTGCCCCTTATTCTCCACACTCCTGCCCCTTATTCTCCACACTCCTGCCCCTTATTCTCCACACTCCTGCCCCTTATTCTCCACACTCCTGCCCCTTATTCTCCACACTTCTGTCCCTTATTCTCCTCACTCCTGCCCCTTATTCTCCACACTCCTGCCCCTTATTCTCCACACTCCTGCCCCTTATTCTCCACACTCCTGCCCCTTATTCTCCACACTCCTGCCCCTTATTCTCCACACTCCTGCCCCTTATTCTCCACACTTCTGCCCCTTATTCTCCACACTCCTGCCCCTTATTCTCCACACTCCTGCCCCTTATTCTCCACACTACTGCCCCTTATTCTCCACACTCCTGCCCCTTATTCTCCACACTCCTGCCCCTTATTCTCCACACTTCTGCCCCTTATTCTCCACACTTCTGCCCCTTATTCTCCACACTTCTGCCCCTTATTCTCCACACTCCTGCCCCTTATTCTCCACGCTCCTGCCCCTTATTCTCCACGCTCCTGCCCCTTATTCTCCACACTCCTGCCCCTTATTCTCCACACTTCTGCCCTTTATTCTCCACACTTCTGCCCCTTATTCTCCACACTCCTGCCCCTTATTCTCCACGCTCCTGCCCCTTATTCTCCACACTTCTGCCCCTTATTCTCCACACTCCTGCCCCTTTTTCTCCACGCTCCTGCCCCTTATTCTCCACACTCCTGCCCCTTATTCTCCACACTTCTGCCCCTTATTCTCCACACTTCTGCCCCTTATTCTCCACGCTCCTGCCCCTTATTCTCCACGCTCCTGCCCCTTATTCTCCACACTTCTGCCCCTTATTCTCCACACTCCTGCCCCTTATTCTCCACACTCCTGCCCCTTATTCTCCACACTTCTGCCCCTTATTCTCCACACTTCTGCCCCTTATTCTCCACGCTCCTGCCCCTTATTCTCCACGCTCCTGCCCCTTATTCTCCACACTCCTGCCCCTTATTCTCCACACTCCTGCCCCTTATTCTCCACACTTCTGCCCCTTATACTCTACACTTCTGCCCCTTATTCTCTGCACTCCTGCCCCTTATTCTCCACACTTCTGCCCCTTATTCTCCACACTCCTGCCCCTTATCCTCCACACTCCTGCCCCTTATTCTCCACACTCCTGCCCCTTATCCTCCACACTCCTGCCTCTTATCCTCCACACTCCTGCCCCTTATCCTCCACACTCCTGCCCCTTATCCTCCACACTCCAGCCCCTTATCCTCCACACTTCTGCCCCTTATTCTCCACACTTCTGCCCCTTATTCTCCACACTCTTGCCCCTTATTCTCCACACTCCTGCCCCTTATTCTCCACACTTCTGCCCCTTATTCTCCACACTCCTGCCCCTTATCCTCCACACTCCTGCCCCTTATTCTCCACACTTCTGCCCCTTATTCTCCACACTTCTGCCCCTTATTCTCCACACTCTTGCCCCTTATTCTCCACACTCCTGCCCCTTATTCTCCACACTCCTGCCCCTTATTCTCCACACTCCTGCCCCTTATCCTCCACACTCCTGCCCCTTATTCTCCACACTCCTGCCCCTTATCCTCCACACTCCTGCCCCTTAGCCTCCACACTCCTGCCCCTTATCCTCCACACTCCTGCCCCCTTATTCTCCACACTCCTGCCCCTTATTCTCCACACTTCTGCCCCTTATTCTCCACACTCCTGCCCCTTATCCTCCACACTCTTGCCCCTTATTCTCCACACTCCTGTCCCTTATCCTCCACACTCCTGCCCCTTATCCTCCACACTCCTGCCCCTTATTCTCCACACTCCTGCCCCTTATTCTCCACACTTCTGCCTCTTATTCTCCACACTTCTGCCCCTTATTCCTCTACACTTCTGCCCCTTATTCTCCACACTCCTGCCCCTTATTCTCCACACTCCTGCCCCTTATTCTCCACACTCCTGCCCCTTATTCTCCACACTTCTGCCCCTTATTCTCCACACTTCTGCCCCTTATTCTCCACGCTCCTGCCCCTTATTCTCCACGCTCCTGCCCCTTATTCTCCACACTTCTGCCCCTTATTCTCCACACTCCTGCCCCTTATTCTCCACACTCCTGCCCCTTATTCTCCACACTTCTGCCCCTTATTCTCCACACTTCTGCCCCTTATTCTCCACGCTCCTGCCCCTTATTCTCCACGCTCCTGCCCCTTATTCTCCACACTCCTGCCCCTTATTCTCCACACTCCTGCCCCTTATTCTCCACACTTCTGCCCCTTATACTCTACACTTCTGCCCCTTATTCTCTGCACTCCTGCCCCTTATTCTCCACACTTCTGCCCCTTATTCTCCACACTCCTGCCCCTTATCCTCCACACTCCTGCCCCTTATTCTCCACACTCCTGCCCCTTATCCTCCACACTCCTGCCTCTTATCCTCCACACTCCTGCCCCTTATCCTCCACACTCCTGCCCCTTATCCTCCACACTCCAGCCCCTTATCCTCCACACTTCTGCCCCTTATTCTCCACACTTCTGCCCCTTATTCTCCACACTCTTGCCCCTTATTCTCCACACTCCTGCCCCTTATTCTCCACACTTCTGCCCCTTATTCTCCACACTCCTGCCCCTTATCCTCCACACTCCTGCCCCTTATTCTCCACACTTCTGCCCCTTATTCTCCACACTTCTGCCCCTTATTCTCCACACTCTTGCCCCTTATTCTCCACACTCCTGCCCCTTATTCTCCACACTCCTGCCCCTTATTCTCCACACTCCTGCCCCTTATCCTCCACACTCCTGCCCCTTATTCTCCACACTCCTGCCCCTTATCCTCCACACTCCTGCCCCTTAGCCTCCACACTCCTGCCCCTTATCCTCCACACTCCTGCCCCCTTATTCTCCACACTCCTGCCCCTTATTCTCCACACTTCTGCCCCTTATTCTCCACACTCCTGCCCCTTATCCTCCACACTCTTGCCCCTTATTCTCCACACTCCTGTCCCTTATCCTCCACACTCCTGCCCCTTATCCTCCACACTCCTGCCCCTTATTCTCCACACTCCTGCCCCTTATTCTCCACACTTCTGCCTCTTATTCTCCACACTTCTGCCCCTTATTCCTCTACACTTCTGCCCCTTATTCTCCACACTCCTGCCCCTTATTCTCCACACTCCTGCCCCTTATTCTCCACACTCCTGCCCCTTATTCTCCGCACTCCTGCCCCTTATTCTCCGCACTCCTGCCCCTTATTCTCCACACTTCTGCCCCTTATTCTTCACACTCCTGCCCCTTATTCTCCACACTTCTGTCCCTTATTCTCCACACTTCTGCCCCTCATTCTCCACACTCCTGCCCCTTATTCACCACACTCCTGCCCCTTATTCTCCACACTTCTGCCCCTCATTCTCCACACTCCTGCCCCTTATCCTCCACACTCCTGCCCCTTATTCACCACACTCCTGCCCCTTATTCTCCACACTTCTGCCCCTTATTCTCCACACTTCTGCCCCTCATTCTCCACACTCCTGCCCCTTATCCTCCACACTCCTGCCCCTTATCCTACACACTCCTGCCCCTTATTCTCCACACTTCTGTCCCTTATTCTCCACACTTCTGCCCCTCATTCTCCACACTCCTGCCCCTTATTCACCACACTCCTGCCCCTTATTCTCAACACTCCTGCCCCTTATTCTCCACACTTCTGCCCCTCATTCTCCACACTCCTGCCCCTTATCCTCCACACTTCTGCCCCTTATTCTCCACACTCCTGCCCCTTATTCACCACACTCCTGCCCCTTATTCTCCACACTTCTGCCCCTTATTCTCCACACTCCTGCCCCTTATTCACCACACTCCTGCCCCTTATTCTCCACACTTCTGCCCCTTATTCTCCACACTCCTGCCCCTTATTCACCACACTCCTGCCCCTTATTCTCCACACTTCTGCCCCTTATTCTCCACACTTCTGCCCCTCATTCTCCACACTCCTGCCCCTTATCCTCCACACTCCTGCCCCTTATTCTCCACACTCCTGCCCCTTATTCTCCACACTTCTGTCCCTTATTCTCCACACTTCTGCCCCTCATTCTCCACACTCCTGCCCCTTATTCTCCACACTCCTGCCCCTTATTCTCCACACTCCTGCCCCTTATTCTCCACACTTCTGCCCCTCATTCTCCACACTCCTGCCCCTTATCCTCCACACTTCTGCCCCTTATTCTCCACACTCCTGCCCCTTATTCTCCACACTCCTGCCCCTTATTCTCCACACTTCTGTCCCTTATTCTCCACACTTCTGCCCCTCATTCTCCACACTCCTGCCCCTTATCCTCCACACTCCTGCCCCTTATTCACCACACTTCTGTCCCTTATTCTCCACACTCCTGCCCCTTATTCTCCACACTCCTGCCCCTTATTCTCCACACTTCTGCCCCTCATTCTCCACACTCCTGCCCCTTATCCTCCACACTTCTGCCCCTTATTCTCCACACTCCTGCCCCTTATTCTCCACACTCCTGCCCCTTATTCTCCACACTTCTGCCCCTCATTCCTCCACACTCCTGCCCCTTATCCTCCACACTCCTGCCCCTTATTCACCACACTTCTGCCCCTTATTCTCCACACTCCTGCCCCTTATTCTCCACACTTCTGCCCCTCATTCTCCACACTCCTGCCCCTTATTCTCCACACTCCTGCCCCATTATTCTCCACACTCCTGCCCCTTATTCTCCGCACTTCTGCCCCTTATTCTCCACACTCCGGCCCCTTATTCTCCACACTTCTGCCCCTCATTCTCCACACTCCTGCCCCTTATTCTCCACACTCCTGCCCCTTATTCTCCACACTTCTGCCCCTCATTCTCCACACTTCTGCCCCTTATTCTCCACACTCCTGCCCCATTATTCTCCACACTCCTGCCCCTTATTCTCCGCACTTCTGCCCCTTATTCTCCACACTCCGGCCCCTTATTCTCCACGCTCCAGCCCCTTATTCTCCACACTCCGGCCCCTTATTCTCCACCCTCCGGCCCCTTATTCTCCACACTCCTACCCCTTATTCTCCGCACTCCTGCCCCTAATGCTCCATACTCCTGCCCCTTATTCTCCACACTGCTGCCCCTTATTCTCCACACTCCTGCCCCTTATTCTCCGCACTCCTGCCCCTTATCCTCCACACTCCTACCCCTTATCCTCCACACTCCTGCCCCTTATCCTCCACACTCCTGCCCCTTATTCTCCACACTGCTGCCCCTTATCCTCCACACTCCTGCCCCTTATTCTCCACACTCCTGCCCCTTATCCTCCACACTCCTGCCTCTTATCCTCCACACTCCTGCCCCTTATTCTCCACAGTGCTGCCCCTTATTCTCCACACTCCTGCCCCTTATTCTCCGCACTCCTGCCCCTTATTCTCCTCACTCCTGCCCCTTATTCTTCACACTCCTGCCCATTATTCTCCACACTCCTGCCCCTTATTCTCCGCACTCCTGCCCTTTATCCTCCACACTCCTGCCCCTTATCCTCCACACTCCTGCCCCTTATTCTCCACACTCCAGCCCCTTATTCTCCGCACTCCTGCCCCTTATCCTCCAAACTCCTGCCCCTTATTCTTTACACTTCTGCCCCTTATTCTCCACACTTCTGCCCCTTATTCTCCACACTCCTGCCCCTTATCCTCCACACTCCTGCCCCTTATTCTCCACACTCCTGCCCCTTATCTTCCACACTCCTGCCCATTATTCTCCACACTCCTGCCCCTTATTCTCCAGACTTCTGCCCCTATTCTCCACACTCCTGCCCCTTATTCTCCTCACTCCTGCCCCTTATTCTTCGCACTTCTGCCCATTATTCTCCACACTCCTGCCCCTTATTCTCCGCACTCCTGCCCCTTATCCTCCACACTCCTGCCCCTTATTCTCCACCCTGCTGTCCCCTTATTCTCCACACTCCTGCCCCTTATTCTCCACACTCCTGCCCCTTATTCTCCACACTCCTGCCCTTTATTCTCCACACTCCTGCCCCTTATTCTCCAGACTTCTGCCCCTATTCTCCACATTTCTGCACCTTATCCGCCACACTCTTGCCCCTTATTCTCCTCACTCCTGCCCCTTATTCTTCGCACTTCTTCCCATTATTCTCCACACTCCTGCCCCTTATTCTCCACACTTCTGCCCCTTATTCTCCACACTCCTGCCCCTTATTCTCCAGACTTCTGCCCCTATTCTCTACACTTCTGCCCCTTATCCGCCACACTCTTGCCCCTTATTCTCCTCACTCCTGCCCCTTATTCATCGCACTTCTGCCCATTATTCTCCACACTCCTGCCCCTTATTCTCCACACTCCTGCCCCTTATTCTCCACACTCCTGCCCCTTATTCTCCACACTCCTGCCCCTTATTCTCCAGACTTCTGCCCCTATTCTCCACACTTCTGCCCCTTATCCGCCACACTCTTGCCCCTTATTCTCCTCACTCCTGCCCCTTATTCTTCGCACTTCTGCCCCTTATTCTCCACACTCCTGCCCCTTATTCTCCAGACTTCTGCCCCTATTCTCCACACTTCTGCCCCTTATCCGCCACACTCTTGCCCCTTATTCTCCTCACTCCTGCCCCTTATTCTCCTCACTCCTGCCCCTTATTCTCCACACTCTTGCCCCTTATTCTCCACACTCCTGCCCCTTATTCTCCACACTCCTGCCCTTTATTCTCCACACTCCTGCCCCTTATTCTCCAGACTTCTGCCCCTATTCTCCACACTTCTGCACCTTATCCGCCACACTCTTGCCCCTTATTCTCCTCACTCCTGCCCCTTATTCTTCACACTTCTGCCTATTATTCTCCACACTCCTGCCCCTTATTCTCCACACTTCTGTCCCTATTCTCCACACTTCTGCCCCTTATCCGCCACACTCTTGCCCCTTATTCTCCTCACTCCTGCCCCTTATTATTCGCACTTCTGCCCCTTATTCTCCACACTCCTGCCCCTTATTCTCCGCACTTCTGCCCCTTATTCTCCACACTCCGGCCCCTTATTCTCCACACTTCTGCCCCTCATTCTCCACACTCCTGCCCCTTATTCTCCACACTCCTGCCCCTTATTCTCCACACTTCTGCCCCTCATTCTCCACACTTCTGCCCCTTATTCTCCACACTCCTGCCCCATTATTCTCCACACTCCTGCCCCTTATTCTCCGCACTTCTGCCCCTTATTCTCCACACTCCGGCCCCTTATTCTCCACGCTCCAGCCCCTTATTCTCCACACTCCGGCCCCTTATTCTCCACCCTCCGGCCCCTTATTCTCCACACTCCTACCCCTTATTCTCCGCACTCCTGCCCCTAATGCTCCATACTCCTGCCCCTTATTCTCCACACTGCTGCCCCTTATTCTCCACACTCCTGCCCCTTATTCTCCGCACTCCTGCCCCTTATCCTCCACACTCCTACCCCTTATCCTCCACACTCCTGCCCCTTATCCTCCACACTCCTGCCCCTTATTCTCCACACTGCTGCCCCTTATCCTCCACACTCCTGCCCCTTATTCTCCACACTCCTGCCCCTTATCCTCCACACTCCTGCCTCTTATCCTCCACACTCCTGCCCCTTATTCTCCACAGTGCTGCCCCTTATTCTCCACACTCCTGCCCCTTATTCTCCGCACTCCTGCCCCTTATTCTCCTCACTCCTGCCCCTTATTCTTCACACTTCTGCCTATTATTCTCCACACTCCTGCCCCTTATTCTCCGCACTCCTGCCCCTTATCCTCCACACTCCTGCCCCTTATCCTCCACACTCCTGCCCCTTATTCTCCACACTCCAGCCCCTTATTCTCCGCACTCCTGCCCCTTATCCTCCAAACTCCTGCCCCTTATTCTTTACACTTCTGCCCCTTATTCTCCACACTTCTGCCCCTTATTCTCCACACTCCTGCCCCTTATCCTCCACACTCCTGCCCCTTATTCTCCACACTCCTGCCCCTTATCTTCCACACTCCTGCCCCTTATTCTCCACACTCCTGCCCCTTATTCTCCAGACTTCTGCCCCTATTCTCCACACTCCTGCCCCTTATTCTCCTCACTCCTGCCCCTTATTCTTCGCACTTCTGCCCATTATTCTCCACACTCCTGCCCCTTATTCTCCGCACTCCTGCCCCTTATCCTCCACACTCCTGCCCCTTATTCTCCACCCTGCTGTCCCCTTATTCTCCACACTCCTGCCCCTTATTCTCCACACTCCTGCCCCTTATTCTCCACACTCCTGCCCTTTATTCTCCACACTCCTGCCCCTTATTCTCCAGACTTCTGCCCCTATTCTCCACATTTCTGCACCTTATCCGCCACACTCTTGCCCCTTATTCTCCTCACTCCTGCCCCTTATTCTTCGCACTTCTTCCCATTATTCTCCACACTCCTGCCCCTTATTCTCCACACTTCTGCCCCTTATTCTCCACACTCCTGCCCCTTATTCTCCAGACTTCTGCCCCTATTCTCCACACTTCTGCCCCTTATCCGCCACACTCTTGCCCCTTATTCTCCTCACTCCTGCCCCTTATTCATCGCACTTCTGCCCATTATTCTCCACACTCCTGCCCCTTATTCTCCACACTCCTGCCCCTTATTCTCCACACTCCTGCCCCTTATTCTCCACACTTCTGCCCCTTATCCGCCACACTCTTGCCCCTTATTCTCCTCACTCCTGCCCCTTATTCTTCGCACTTCTGCCCCTTATTCTCCACACTCCTGCCCCTTATTCTCCAGACTTCTGCCCCTATTCTCCACACTTCTGCCCCTTATCCGCCACACTCTTGCCCCTTATTCTCCTCACTCCTGCCCCTTATTCTCCTCACTCCTGCCCCTTATTCTCCACACTCTTGCCCCTTATTCTCCACACTCCTGCCCCTTATTCTCCACACTCCTGCCCTTTATTCTCCACACTCCTGCCCCTTATTCTCCAGACTTCTGCCCCTATTCTCCACACTTCTGCACCTTATCCGCCACACTCTTGCCCCTTATTCTCCTCACTCCTGCCCCTTATTCTTCGCACTTCTGCCTATTATTCTCCACACTCCTGCCCCTTATTCTCCACACTTCTGCCCCTTATTCTCCACACTCCTGCCCCTTATTCTCCAGACTTCTGCCCCTATTCTCCACACTTCTGCCCCTTATCTGCCACACTCTTGCCCCTTATTCTCCTCACTCCTGCCCCTTATTCTCCACACTCTTGCCCCTTATTCTCCACACTCCTGCCCCTTATTCTCCGCACTCCTGCCCCTTATCCTCCACACTTCTGCCCCTTATTCTCCACACTTCTGCCCCTTATTCCTCCACACTTCTGCCCCTTATTCTCCACACTGCTGCCCCTTATTCTCCACACTGCTGTCCCCTTATTCTCCACACTTCTGCCCCTTATTCTCCACACTCCTGCCCCTTATTCTCCACACTTCTGCCCCTTATTCTCCACACTCCTGCCCCTTATTCTTCACACTCCTGCCCCTTATTCTCCACACTTCTGCCCCTTATTCTTCACACTCCTGCCCCTTATTCTCCACACTTCTGCCCCTTATACTCCACACTTCTGCCCCTTATTCTCTGCACTCCTGCCCCTTATTCTCCACACTTCTGCCCCTTATTCTCCACACTGCTGCCCCTTATTCTCCTCTCTCCTGCCCCTTATTCTCCACACTTCTGCCCCTTATTCTTCACACTCCTGCCCCTTATTCTCCACACTTCTGCCCCTTATTCTCCACACTTCTGCCCCTTATTCTCTGCACTCCTGCCCCATATTCTCCACACTTCTGCCCCTTATTCTTCATACTCCTGCCCCTTATTCTCCACACTTCTGCCCCTTATTCTCCGCACTCCTGCCCCTTATCCGCCACACTCTTGCCCCTTATTCTCCTCACTCCTGCCCCTTATTCTTCGCACTTCTGTCCCTTATTCTCCACACTTCTGCCCCTTATTCTCCACACTTCTGCCCCTTATTCTCCGCACTCCTGCCCCTTATCCGCCACACTCTTGCCCCTTATTCTCCTCACTCCTGCCCCTTATTCTTCGCACTTCTGCCCATTATTCTCCACACTCCTGCCCCTTATTCTCCGCACTCCTGCCCCTTATCCTCCACACTCCTGCCCCTTATCCTCCACACTCCTGCCCCTTATTCTCCACACTCCTGCCCCTTATCCTCTACACTCCTTCCCCTTATTCTCCACACTCCTGCCCCTTATTCTCCACACTCCTGCCCCTTATTCTCCAGACTTCTGCCCCTATTCTCCACACTTCTGCCCCTTATCCGCCACACTCTTTCCCCTTATTCTCCTCACTCCTGCCCCTTATTCTTCGCACTTCTGCACATTATTCTCCACACTCCTGCCCCTTATTCTCCAGACTTCTGCCCCTATTCTCCACACTTCTGCCCCTTATCCGCCACACTCTTGCCCCTTATTCTCCACACTCCTGCCCCTTATTCTCCACACTCTTGCCCCTTATTCTCCACACTCTTGCCCCTTATTTTCCTCACTCCTGCCCCTTATTCTCCGCACTCCTGCCCCTTATTCTCCACACTACTGCCCCTTATTCTCCACACTCCTGCCCCTTATTCTCCACACTACTGCCCCTTATTCTCCACACTTCTGCCCCTTATTCCTCCACACTTCTGCCCCTTATTCTCCACACTCCTGCCCCTTATTCTCCACACTGCTGTCCCCTTATTCTCCACACTTCTGCCCCTTATTCTTCACACTCCTGCCCCTTATTCTCCACACTTCTGCCCCTTATTCTCCACACTTCTGCCCCTTATTCTCTGCACTCCTGCCCCTTATTCTCCACACTTCTGCCCCTTATTCTCCACACTTCTGCCCCTTATTCTCCACACTCCTGCCCCTTATTCTCCACACTTCTGCCCCTTATTCTCCACACTTCTGCCCCTTATTCTCCTCTCTCCTGCCCCTTATTCTTCACACTCCTGCCCCTTATTCTCCACCCTTCTGCCCCTTATTCTCCACACTTCTGCCCCTTATTCTCTGCACTCCTGCCCCATATTCTCCACACTTCTGCCCCTTATTCTTCATACTCCTGCCCCTTATTCTCCACACTTCTGCCCCTTATTCTCCGCACTCCTGCCCCTTATCCGCCACACTCTTGCCCCTTATTCTCCTCACTCCTGCCCCTTATTCTTCGCACTTCTGCCCCTTATTCTCCACACTTCTGCCCCTTATTCTCCACACTTCTGCCCCTTATTCTCCGCACTCCTGCCCCTTATCCGCCACACTCTTGCCCCTTATTCTCCTCACTCCTGCCCCTTATTCTTCGCACTTCTGCCCATTATTCTCCACACTCCTGCCCCTTATTCTCCGCACTCCTGCCCCTTATCCTCCACACTCCTGCCCCTTATTCTCCACACTCCTGCCCCTTATTCTCCACACTGCTGTCCCCTTATTCTCCACACTCCTGCCCCTTATTCTCCACACTCCTGCCCCTTATTCTCCACACTCCTGCCCCTTATTCTCCAGACTTCTGCCCCTATTCTCCACACTTCTGCCCCTTATCCGCCACACTCTTTCCCCTTATTCTCCTCACTCCTGCCCCTTATTCTTCGCACTTCTGCCCATTATTCTCCACACTCCTGCCCCTTATTCTCCACACTCTTGCCCCTTATTCTCCACACTCCTGCCCCTTATTCTCTACACTCTTGCCCCTTATTCTCCACACTCTTGCCCCTTATTTTCCTCACTCTTGCCCCTTATTCTCCGCACTCCTGCCCCTTATCCTCCACACTTCTGCCCCTTATTCTCCACACTTCTGCCCCTTATTCCTCCACACTCCTGCCCCTTATTCTCCACACTCCTGCCCCTTATTCTCCGCACTCCTGCCCCTTATTCTCCACACTCCTGCCCCTTATTCCTCCACGCTCCTGCCCCTTATTCTCCACACTTCTGCCCCTTATTCTCCACACTCCTGCCCCCTTATTCTCCACACTTCTGCCCCTTATTCTCCACACTCCTGCCCCTTATTCTCCACACTCCTGCCCCTTATTCTCTACACTCCTGCCCCTTATTCTCCCCACTTCTGCCCCTTATTCTCCACACTCCTGCCCCCTTATTCTCCACACTTCTGCCCATTATTCTCCACACTCCTGCCCCTTATTCTCCAGACTTCTGCCCCTATTCTCCACACTCCTGCCCCTATTCTCCACACTTCTGCCCCTTATCCGCCACACTCTTTCCCCTTATTCTCCTCACTCCTGCCCCTTATTCTTCGCACTTCTGCCCATTATTCTCCACACTCCTGCCCCTTATTCTCCACACTCTTGCCCCTTATTCTCCACACTCCTGCCCCTTATTCTCCACACTCCTGCCCCTTATTCTCCGCACTCCTGCCCCTTATCCTCCACACTTCTGCCCCTTATTCTCCACACTTCTGCCCCTTATTCCTCCACACTCCTGCCCCTTATTCTCCACACTCCTGCCCCTTATTCTCCGCACTCCTGCCTCTTATTCTCCACACTCCTGCCCCTTATTCCTCCACGCTCCTGCCCCTTATTCTCCACACTTCTGCCCCTTATTCTCCACACTTCTGCCCCTTATTCTCCACACTCCTGCCCCCTTATTCTCCACACTTCTGCCCCTTATTCTCCACACTCCTGCCCCTTATTCTCCACACTCCTGCCCGTTATTCTCCACACTCCTGCCCCTTATTCTCCACACTCCTGCCCCTTATTCTCCACACTCCTGCCCCTTATTCTCCACACTTCTGCCCCTTATTCTCCACACTCCTGCCCCCTTATTCTCCACACTTCTGCCCCTTATTCTCCACACTCCTGCCCCTTATTCTCCACACTCCTGCCCGTTATTCTCCACACTCCTGCCCCTTATTCTCCACACTCCTGCCCCTTATTCTCCACACTCCTGCCCCTTATTCTCCACACTCCTGCCCGTTATTCTCCACACTCCTGCCCCTTATTCTCCACACTCCTGCCCCTTATTCTCCACACTCCTGCCCCTTATTCTCCACACTCCTGCCCCTTATTCTCCACACTCCTGCCCCCTTATTCTCCACACTTCTGCCCCTTATTCTCCACACTCCTGCCCCTTATTCTCCACACTTCTGCCCTTTATTCTCCACACTCCTGGCCCCTTATTCTCCACACTCCTGCCCCTTATTCTCCACACTCCTGCCCGTTATTCTCCACACTCCTGCCCCTTATTCTCCACACTCCTGCCCCTTATTCTCCACACTCCTGCCCCTTATTCTCCACACTTCTGCCCCTTATTCTCCACACTTCTGCCCCTTATTCTCCGCACTCTGGCCCCTTATTCTCCACACTTCTGCCCCTTATTCTCCAGATTCCTGCCCCTTATTCTCCGCACTCCTGCCCCTTATTCTCCACACTCCGGCCCCTTATTCTCCACACTCCTGCCCCTTATTCTCCACACTCCGGCCCCTTATTCTCCACACTCCTGCCCCTTATCCTCCGCACTTCTGCCCCTTATTCTCCACACTCCTGCACCTTATCCTGCACACTTCTGCCCCTTATTCTCCACACTCCGGCCCCTTATTCTCCACACTCCGGCCCCTTATTCTCCACACTCCTGCCCCTTATTCTCCACACTCCTGCCCCTTATTCTCCACACTCCTGCCCGTTATTCTCCACACTCCTGCCCCTTATTCTCCACACTCCTGCCCCTTATTCTCCACACTCCTGCCCCTTATTCTCCACACTTCTGCCCCTTATTCTCCACACTTCTGCCCCTTATTCTCCGCACTCTGGCCCCTTATTCTCCACACTTCTGCCCCTTATTCTCCAGATTCCTGCCCCTTATTCTCCGCACTCCTGCCCCTTATTCTCCACACTCCGGCCCCTTATTCTCCACACTCCTGCCCCTTATTCTCCACACTCCGGCCCCTTATTCTCCACACTCCTGCCCCTTATCCTCCGCACTTCTGCCCCTTATTCTCCACACTCCTGCACCTTATCCTGCACACTTCTGCCCCTTATCCTCCGCACTTCTGCCCCTTATTCTCCACACTCCGGCCCCTTATTCTCCACACTCCTGCCCCTTATTCTCCACACTCCGGCCCCTTATTCTCCACACTCCTGCCCCTTATCCTCCGCACTTCTGCCCCTTATTCTCCACACTCCTGCACCTTATCCTGCACACTTCTGCCCCTTATCCTGCACACTGCTGCCCCTATTATCATATGCTCGGGGTTTTGTTGCTTTTTGAAGATTGACCGCAGGTTCTCACTGGGATGAGATCTGAGAGTTTCCGGGTGCTTTTTTCGCTGAGCCATTTAGGTATGGCTTTTTCTTGTGACCCGGTCCAGGTGGTCGGATGTTTCTATGGTCAGTAGCCGTAGAGTGAAAAACACTGAAGCCACGACATGTGAAAACCAAAATGTGTGTCAGTCTCAGAACTTGGCGTCTATTGCAGTCTGGGTATCGGATACGGATTTATGGGGCATCCGAGGTGCTGAGAATCCTCCTGGTAGAGATCATTGGCTGCACTTTTCTTTCTGACCAGCAGAGGGCTGTATGATCCCACAGTGAGATCTCCTCTGTTATAATCGGATAGTTATAACCACTGGGCTCTGTGGAGGTCCCACACATCATACAGACCTGGCCGGAGCCTCCGGGGTGACATCTTCTCATGTCCATATTAATTCAGCAGATATGTTTTTTTCTTAAAGTTGCTTCAGGTCTATGATCTCCATGTGTTCAGGGCCAATTTTAGACAAAGTGGGGCTCTGGGCAAAAGTTTAAAGTGGGGCCCCACTTTGTCTAAAAGTGTGATGGTGCAAAAAGTTTAAACTTTTTGCACCATCACACAAAGGCGTTTACACCGACCCCATACATCAGGGATGGGGAACCTGGAACCTGCGGGCCGTTTACGGGGCTTGTTGACCTTTTATCCGGCCCCCTTTCAGATTCTCTTGGATCGCAATGCTCGGGTCGACAGCTGTAGTTTGCCGGCCGCCAGCCCATTAATGTTTTCTTGCTCTGTGAGAACATGCAGTGTTAACTATTGAACGTGGAGGTGCATGCAATGACAGATTACATCCTGACACCAGTGCCAGCCTCAGTATGTACTTTGTGGGCGCAATTTGTACGACCCCCCCGAAGAATGGTATTAATATCCAAATGGCCCTTGGCAGAAAAAAAGAATCCCCACCCCTGCCATACGGTATCATGTTATCAGCAGCACATCTGCCGTTTACACCGAGTGATGTGCTGCCGAAAACGGAGATTTGTGTTCCGCCATAAACAATCCAATTACCAGATGAATGAGCAGCATTTTGCTTGTTCATTGGGTGAATAACCAAGATGTTTATGAACTCTCGTCTGAGCTGCTGGAATTTGTAAATATAGATACCACACAAACACACATATGTATATAACGCATACACTGTATGTTACACACACTTGTATATACACAGAGCACATACATACACATGTACATACACAGAGCACATACATACATATGGATATACACAGAGCACATATACACACTTGTATATACACAGAGCACATATACACACTTGTATATACACAGAGCACATACATACACATGTACATACACAGAGCACATACATACACATGTATATACACAGAGCACATACATATGGATATACACAGAACACATATACACACACTTATATACACAAAGCACATACATACACATGTATATACACAAAACACATACACACATTGTGATGGTGTGATATGGTGTGTGGGGTATAACTCTGTCTATGTTCATATTTTTACTAATTTTAGGAATGTTATCTTGTTGCTCTGTCTCATTCTGTTTATTACCTGTATTGTCTAGGGTAAAACAGCGTGACAATACTTTATTGAACCACAAAGCAGACAATAAACACATAGAACAGTCCCAGCAAATACCCAAGATGGTGGAACATTACACAGTCTTACTCTTTCACTGGTCCGCCAGGAATAGAGCAACTGCGACTTTGGGACTTCCAGGGCCAACTACCTCAACCAGTGGCACCCCGCTTTGGATGGACACCCACAGAGATGAGATAGCGGCAAGCTTAGGAAGCTGACAGTCCATTGAGGTACAAGGCCAGGAGACCCGAGGGTCCCACCCTTGCCTCTCCGAACAACTCCATGGGTTCCAGGTGACCTCATTGTCACAACTTGGCTTTCTCTGAGTGTCTCCATGGGTTCCTGGTGACCAGATGGTCCCAACCTGGCATCCCCAAACAATATATCCATGCGGCCAGGTGACCTCATTGTCCCAACCTGGTTTCCCCAAATGTATCCATGGATTCTCTGATGGTCAATGGAGCAGATCTGTATCCTTCCAGCCAGGGCCATATACCCTTAGGCTGGAATCCTGTAGAATCCAAATCTGTGTCTCTCTGGCTGGAGCCATGCTGCCAAATTACTGTCCTGAAGAGCCGCTCTGATTCACCCAGCAGCACTATAGAAATCCCTTTTTATATATATCCATCTGTGTCTCAGGTCATCATTCACAGGTCAAGGGGGAAGGTGCAGGGCTCTTGTCTCATTGTTTCAGCATAGTCAATCAATTTGCATAGTTGGTATCCCCCTGGTCTGTAAATCAACAACTAGCTGGCTTAGTGCAATATGTAATTAGCATATTAACAAATATCATTGTTCCCAAACACTGAGTCGCTGCCCTCCGTAAAATAAGTTGCAGTAAATATCAAATCAAATGTCAACATTCAGGTTTATACAAATACTAGTCTGTCCTTCTTGACCCACCAAAGAAACACACATAAATTCAAAAGTCAACACAAACACAATAGTGTATTTCTCCTGGCCTAATGTCTGGGTAATTAAGATTAGAAGCTGTGTCCTCACAACCCCCTGTAATGCCTTGATCTCTGATGCACCATTCCCAGGTCTGGCTACCACTGGATATAAGAAGGGGTTCTGAGGAGAACAGAGAGGAGAGTAAGATAGATCCTTTGTAGGATGCTGATGCTAAAGCCAGCACCCCAGAGAGACTAATAGTGCTAGGGGATACTATACGGAGAAGTATCTGGAGCCGCACTGTCATATCGATCTCTAAGCGATATCTCCCAGGGCATTTATCCCGTTACTGGACTGTATCCGTGCTCTTGGACTATTTCATCCTCTGTGTGGTAGATTGTTTTATGGACCTTTCACTTTGCATGTTTTAAACGTTCTTGGGGCTGTCCACTCCTCTCTCGCTCTGTTGATTGTGTGATACCGGAGTAGGACCATGTGACACGCATGTATATACACGGAGCACATACAGACACTTGTACACACACAGAGCACACACATGCATATACACAGAGCGAATACACACATGTATATACACAGAGCACATACACACACAGGTATATACACAGAGCACATACACACATATATACACAGAGCGAATACACACATGTATATATACAGAGCACATACACACACAGGTATATACACAGAGCACATACACACATATATACACAGAGCGAATACACACATGTATATACACAGAGCACATACACACACAGGTATATACACAGAGCACATACACACATATATACACAGAGCGAATACACACATGTATATACACAGAGCACATACACACACAGGTATATACACAGAGCACATACACACATACAGTACAGACCAAAAGTTTGGACACACCTTCTCTTTTAAAGATTTTTCTGTATTTTCATGACTATGAAAATTGTACATTCACACTGAAGGCATCAAAACTATGAATTACCACATGTGGAATTATATACTTAGCAAAAAAGTGTGAAACAACTGACAATATGTCTTATATTCTAGGGTCTTCACAGTAGCCACCTTTTGCTCTGATGACTGCTTTGCACACTCTTGGCATTCTCTTGATGAGCTTCCAGATGTAGTCACCGGAAATGGTCTTCCAACAATCTTGAAGGAGTTCCCAGAGATGCTTAGCACTTGTTGGCCCTTTTGCCTTCACTCTGCGGTCCAGCTCACCCCAAACCATCTCGATTGGGTTTAGGTCTAGTGACTGTGGAGGCCAGGTCATCTGGTGTAGCCCCCCATCACTCTCCTTCTTGGTCAAATAGCCCTTACACAGCCTGGAGGTGTTTGGGGTCATTGTCCTGTTGAAAAATAAATGATGGTCCAACTAAACGCAAACCAGATGGAATAGCATGCCGCTGCAAGATGCTGTGGTAGCCATGCTGGTTCAGTATGCCTTCAATTTTGAATAAATCCCCAACAGTGTCACCAGCAAAGCCCCCCCACACCATCACACCTCCTCCTCCATGCTTCACGGTGGGAACCAGGCATGTAGAGTCCATCCGTTCACCTTTTCTGCGTCGCACAAAGACACGGTGGTTGGAACCAAAGATCTCAAATTTGGACTCATCAGACCAAAGCACAGATTTCCACTGGTCTAATGTCCATTCCTTGTGTTCTTTAGCCCAAACAAGTCTCTTCTGCTTGTTGCCTGTCCTTAGCAGTGGTTTCCTAGCAGCTATTTTACCATGAAGGCCGGCTGCACAAAGTCTCCTCTTAACAGTTGTTGAAGAGATGTGTCTGCTGCTAGAACTCTGTGTGGCATTGACCTGGTCTCTAATCTGAGCTGCTGTTAACCTGCAATTTCTGAGGCTGGTGACTCGGATAAACTTATCCTCAGAAGCAGAGGTGACTCTTGGTCTTCCTTTCCTGGGGCGGTCCTTATGTGAGCCAGTTTCTTTGTAGCACTTGATGGTTTTTGTAACTGCACTTGGGGACACTTTCAAAGTTTTCCCAATTTTTCACACTGACTGACATTAATTTCTTAAAGTAATGATGGCCACTCGTTTTTCTTTACTTAGCTGATTTTTTCTTGCCATAATACAAATTCCAACAGTCTATTCAGTAGGACTATCAGCTGTGTATCCACCTGACTTCTGCACAACACAACTGATGGTCCCAACCCCATTTATAAGGCAAGAAATCCCACTTATTAAACCTGACAGGGCACACCTGTGAAGTGAAAACCATTTCCGGTGACTACCTCTTGAAGCTCATCAAGAGAATGCCAAGAGTGTGCAAAGCAGTCATCAAAGCAAAAGGTGGCTACTGTGAAGACCCTAGAATATAAGACATATTTTCAGTGGTTTCACACTTTTTTGTTAAGTATATAATTCCACATGTGGTAATTCATAGTTTTGATGCCTTCAGTGTGAATGTACAATTTTCATAGTCAAGAAAATACAGAAAAATCTTTAAATTAGAAGGTGTGTCCAAACTTTTGGTCTGTACTGTATATACACAGAGCGAATACACACATGTATATACACAGAGCACATACACAAACAGGTATATACACAGAGCACATACACATATATACACAGAGCACATACAGACACATGTACACACACAGAGCACACACATGCATATACACAGAGCGAATACACACATGTATATACACGGAGCACATACAGACACATGAATATACATGGAGCACATACAGACACATGTACATACACAGAGCACACACATGTATATACACAGAGCACATACACACACGTATATGCACAGAGCACTTACACATATATATTTACACAGAGCACATACATACCCACATGTATATACATGGAACACACACACATGTATATACACACAGCACATAGACACATGTGTACACACAACAGATACACACATGTATATATACAGAACACATAGATACACATATGTATATACATGGAGAACATACACACGTGTGTCTACACAGAGCTCATACACACTTGTAGTGCTCTGTGCTGCTGTGGTGTTATGCTTTAGTGCTCTGTGCTGCTGTGTGGTGTTGTGTTTTAGTGCTCTGTGCTGCTGTGGTGTTGTGCTTTAGTGCTCTGTGCTGCTGTGGTGTTGTGCTTTAGTGCTCTGTGCTGCTGTGTGGTGTTGTGCTTTAGTGCTCCGTGCTGCTGTGCTGTTGTGCTTTAGTGCTCAGTGCTGCTGGGGTGTTGTGCTTTAGTGCTCTGTGCTGCTGTGTGGTGTTGTGTTTTAGTGCTCTGTGCTGCTGTGGTGTTGTGCTTTAGTGCTCTGTGCTGCTTTGGTGTTGTGCTTTAGTGCTCTGTGCTGCTGTGGTGTTGTGCTTTAGTGCTCTGTGCTGCTGTGTGGTGTTGTGCTTTAGTGCTCCGTGCTGCTGTGCTGTTGTGCTTTAGTGCTCTGTGCTGCTGTGGTGTTGTACTTTAGTGCTCTGTGCTGCTGTGGTGTTGTGCTTTAGTGCTCTGTGCTGCTGTGGTGTTGTGCTTTAGTGCTCTGTGCTGCTGTGGTGTTGTGCTTTAGTGCTCTGTGCTGCTGTGTGGTGTTGTGCTTTAGTGCTCTGTGCTGCTGTGGAGTTGTGCTTTAGTGCTCTGTGCTGCTGTGGTGTTGTGCTTTAGTGCTCTGTGCTGCTGTGGTGTTGAGCTTTAGTGCTCTGTGCTGCTATGGTGTTGTGCTTTAGTGCTCTGTGCTGCTGTGGTGTTGTGCTTTAGTGCTCTGTGCTGCTGTGGTGTTGTGCTTTAGTGCTCTGTGCTGCTATGGTGTTGTGCTTTAGTGCTCTGTGCTGCTGTGGTGTTGTGCTTTAGTGCTCTGTGCTGCTATGGTGTTGTGCTTTAGTGCTCTGTGCTGCTGTGGTGTTGAGCGTAGTGCTCTGTGCTGCTGTGGTGTTGTGCTTTAGTGCTCTGTGCTGCTGTGGTGTTGTGCTTTAGTGCTCTGTGCTGCTGTGGTGTTGTGCTTTAGTGCTCTGTGCTGCTGTGGTGTTGTGCTTTAGTGTTCTGTGCTGCTGTGGTGTTGTGCTTTAGTGCTCTGTGCTGCTGTGTGGTGTTGTGCTTTAGTGCTCTGTGCTGCTGTGGTGTTGTGCTTTAGTGCTCTGTGCTGCTGTGGTGTTATGCTTTAGTGCTCTGTGTTGCTGTGTGGTGTTGTGCTTTAGTGCTCTGTGCTGCTGTGGTGTTGTGCTTTAGTGCTCAGTGCTGCTGTGGTGTTATGCTTTAGTGCTCTGTGTTGCTGTGTGGTGTTGTGCTTTAGTGCTCTGTGCTGCTGTGGTGTTGTGCTTTAGTGCTCTGTGCTGCTGTGGTGTTGTGCTTTAGTGCTCTGTGCTGCTGTGGTGTTGTGCTTTAGTGCCCTGTGCTGCTGTGGTGTTGTGCTCTAGTGCTCTGTGCTGCTGTGGTGTTGTGCTTTAGTGCTCAGTGCAACTGTGTGGTGTTGTGCTTTAGTGCTCTGTGCTGCTGTGGTGTTATGCTTTAGTGGTCTGTGTTGCTGTGTGGTGTTGTGCTTTAGTGCTCTGTGCTGCTGTGGTGTTATGCTTTAGTGCTCTGTGTTGCTGTGTGGTGTTGCGCTTTAGTGCTCTGTGTTGCTGTGTGGTGTTGTGCTTTAGTGCTCTGTGCTGCTGTGGTGTTGTGCTTTAGTGCTCAGTGCTGCTGTGTGGTGTTGTGCTTTAGCGCTCTGTGCTGCTGTGGTGTGCTTTAGTGCTCTGTGTTGCTGTGTGGTGTTGTGCTTTAGTGCTCAGTGCTGCTGTGTGGTGTTGTGCTTTAGTGCTCTGTGCTGCTGTGGTGTTGTGCTTTAGTGCTCAGTGCTGCTGTGGTGTTATGCTTTAGTGCTCTGTGCTGCTGTGGTGTTATGCTTTAGTGCTCTGTGTTGCTGTGTGGTGTTGTGCTTTAGTGCTCAGTGCTGCTGTGGTGTTATGCTTTAGTGCTCTGTGTTGCTGTGTGGTGTTGTGCTTTAGTGCTCAGTGCTGCTGTGTGGTGTTGTGCTTTAGTGCTCTGTGCTGCTGTGGTGTTATGCTTTAGTGCTCTGTGTTGCTGTGTGGTGTTGTGCTTTAGTGCTCTGTGTTGCTGTGTGGTGTTGTGCTTTAGTGCTCAGTGCTGCTGTGGTGTTATGCTTTAGTGCTCTGTGTTGCTGTGTGGTGTTGTGCTTTAGTGCTCTGTGCTGCTGTGGTGTTGTGCTTTAGTGTTCTGTGCTGCTGTGGTGTTGTGCTTTAGTGCTCTGTGCTGCTGTGTGGTGTTGTGCTTTAGTGCTCTGTGCTGCTGTGGTGTTGTGCTTTAGTGCTCTGTGCTGCTGTGGTGTTATGCTTTAGTGCTCTGTGTTGCTGTGTGGTGTTGTGCTTTAGTGCTCTGTGCTGCTGTGGTGTTGTGCTTTAGTGCTCAGTGCTGCTGTGGTGTTATGCTTTAGTGCTCTGTGTTGCTGTGTGGTGTTGTGCTTTAGTGCTCTGTGCTGCTGTGGTGTTGTGCTTTAGTGCTCTGTGCTGCTGTGGTGTTGTGCTTTAGTGCTCTGTGCTGCTGTGGTGTTGTGCTTTAGTGCCCTGTGCTGCTGTGGTGTTGTGCTCTAGTGCTCTGTGCTGCTGTGGTGTTGTGCTTTAGTGCTCAGTGCAACTGTGTGGTGTTGTGCTTTAGTGCTCTGTGCTGCTGTGGTGTTATGCTTTAGTGGTCTGTGTTGCTGTGTGGTGTTGTGCTTTAGTGCTCTGTGCTGCTGTGGTGTTATGCTTTAGTGCTCTGTGTTGCTGTGTGGTGTTGCGCTTTAGTGCTCTGTGTTGCTGTGTGGTGTTGTGCTTTAGTGCTCTGTGCTGCTGTGGTGTTGTGCTTTAGTGCTCAGTGCTGCTGTGTGGTGTTGTGCTTTAGCGCTCTGTGCTGCTGTGGTGTGCTTTAGTGCTCTGTGTTGCTGTGTGGTGTTGTGCTTTAGTGCTCAGTGCTGCTGTGTGGTGTTGTGCTTTAGTGCTCTGTGCTGCTGTGGTGTTGTGCTTTAGTGCTCAGTGCTGCTGTGGTGTTATGCTTTAGTGCTCTGTGCTGCTGTGGTGTTATGATTTAGTGCTCTGTGTTGCTGTGTGGTGTTGTGCTTTAGTGCTCAGTGCTGCTGTGGTGTTATGCTTTAGTGCTCTGTGTTGCTGTGTGGTGTTGTGCTTTAGTGCTCAGTGCTGCTGTGTGGTGTTGTGCTTTAGTGCTCTGTGCTGCTGTGGTGTTATGCTTTAGTGCTCTGTGTTGCTGTGTGGTGTTGTGCTTTAGTGCTCTGTGTTGCTGTGTGGTGTTGTGCTTTAGTGCTCAGTGCTGCTGTGGTGTTATGCTTTAGTGCTCTGTGTTGCTGTGTGGTGTTGTGCTTTAGTGCTCAGTGCTGCTGTGTGGTGTTATGCTTTAGTGCTCTGTGCTGCTGTGGTGTTGTGCTTTAGTGCTCTGTGTTGCTGTGTGGTGTTGTGCTTTAGTGCTCTGTGCTGCTGTGGTGTTGTGCTTTAGTGCTCTGTGCTGCTGTGTGGTGTTGTGCTTTAGTGCTCTGTGCTGCTGTGGTGTTGTGCTTTATTGCTCTGTGCTGCTGTGTGGTGTTGTGCTTTAGTGCTCTGTGCTGCTGTGGAGTTGTGCTTTAGTGCTCTGTGCTGCTGTGGTGTTGTGCTTTAGTGCTCTGTGTTGCTGTGGTGTTGTGCTTTAGTGCTCTGTGCTGCTGTGGTGTTGTGCTTTAGTGCTCTGTGCTGCTATGGTGTTGTGCTTTAGTGCTCTGTGCTGCTGTGGTGTTGAGCTTTAGTGCTCTGTGCTGCTCTGGTGTTGTGCTTTAGTGCTCTGAGCTGCTGTGGTGTTGTGCTTTAGTGCTCTGTGCTGCTGTGGTGTTGAGCTTTAGTGCTCTGTGCTGCTATGGTGTTGTGCTTTAGTGCTCTGTGCTGCTGTGGTGTTGTGCTTTAGTGCTCTGTGCTTCTATGGTGTTGTGCTTTAGTGCTCTGTGCTGCTGTGGTGTTGAGCTTTAGTGCTCTGTGCTGCTGTGGTGTTGTGCTTTAGTGCTCTGTGCTGCTGTGGTGTTGTGCTTTAGTGCTCTGTGCTGCTGTGGTGTTGTGCTTTAGTGCTCTGTGCTGCTGTGGTGTTGTGCTTTAGTGCTCTGTGCTGCTGTGGTGTTGTGCTTTAGTGCTCTGTGCTGCTGTGGTGTTGTGCTTTAGTGCTCTGTGCTGCTGTGTGGTGTTGTGCTTTAGTGCTCTGTGCTGCTGTGGTGTTGTGCTTTAGTGCTCAGTGCTGCTGTGGTGTTATGCTTTAGTGCTCTGTGTTGCTGTGTGGTGTTGTGCTTTAGTGCTCTGTGCTGCTGTGGTGTTGTGCTTTAGTGCTCAGTGCTGCTGTGGTGTTATGCTTTAGTGCTCTGTGTTGCTGTGTGGTTTTGTGCTTTAGTGCTCTGTGCTGCTGTGGTGTTGTGCTTTAGTGCTCTGTGCTGCTGTGGTGTTGTGCTTTAGTGCTCTGTGCTGCTGTGGTGTTGTGCTTTAGTGCTCTGTGCTGCTGTGGTGTTGTGCTTTAGTGCTCAGTGCAACTGTGTGGTGTTGTGCTTTAGTGCTCTGTGCTGCTGTGGTGTTATGCTTTAGTGCTCTGTGTTGCTGTGTGGTGTTGCGCTTTAGTGCTCTGTGCTGCTGTGGTGTTATGCTTTAGTGCTCTGTGTTGCTGTGTGGTGTTGTGCTTTAGTGCTCTGTGTTGCTGTGTGGTGTTGTGCTTCAGTGCTCAGTGCTGCTGTGGTGTTATGCTTTAGTGCTCTGTGTTGCTGTGTGGTGTTGTGCTTTAGTGCTCAGTGCTGCTGTGGTGTTGTGTTTTAGTGCTCAGTGCTGCTGTGGTGTTGTGTTTTAGTGCTCTGTGCTGCTGTGGTGTTGTGCTTTAGTGCTCTGTGCTGCTGTGGTGTTGTGCTTTAGTGCTCAGTGCAACTGTGTGGTGTTGTGCTTTAGTGCTCTGTGCTGCTGTGGTGTTATGCTTTAGTGCTCTGTGTTGCTGTGTGGTGTTGCGCTTTAGTGCTCTGTGCTGCTGTGGTGTTATGCTTTAGTGCTCTGTGTTGCTGTGTGGTGTTGTGCTTTAGTGCTCTGTGTTGCTGTGTGGTGTTGTGCTTCAGTGCTCAGTGCTGCTGTGGTGTTATGCTTTAGTGCTCAGTGATGCTGTGTGGTGTTATGCTTTAGTGCTCAGTGCTGCTGTGGTGTTGTGTTTTAGTGGTCAGTGCTGTTGTGGTGTTATGCTTTAGTGCTCTGTGTTGCTGTGTGGTGTTGTGCTTTAGTGCCCTGTGTTGCTGTGTGGTGTTGTGCTTTAGTGCTCAGTGCTGCTGTGTGGTGTTGTGCTTTAGTGCTCAGTGCTGCTGTGGTGTTATGCTTTAGTGATCTGTGTTGCTGTGTTGTTGTGCTTTAGTGCTCTGTGTTGCTGTGTGGTGTTGTGCTTTAGTGCTCTGTGCTGCTGTGGTGTTATGCTTTAGTGCTCTGTGCTGCTGTGGTGTTGTGCTTTAGTGCTCAGTGCTGCTGTGTGGTGTTATGCTTTAGTGCTCTGTGTTGCTGTGTGGTGTTGTGCTTTAGTGCTCTGTGCTGCTGTGGTGTTGTGCTTTAGTGCTCTGTGCTGCTGTGGTGTTGTGCTTTAGTGCTCTGTGCTGCTGTGGTGTTGTGCTTTAGTGCTCTGTGTTGCTGTGGTGTTGTGCTTTAGTGCTCAGTGCTGCTGTGGTGTTATGCTTTAGTGCTCTGTGCTGCTGTGGTGTTGTGCTTTAGTGCTCTGTGCTGCTGTGGTGTTATGCTTTAGTGCTCTGTGTTGCTGTGGTGTTGTGCTTTAGTGCTCAGTGCTGCTGTGTGGTGTTATGCTTTAGTGCTCAGTGCTGCTGTGGTGTTATGCTTTAGTGCTCTGTGCTGCTGTGGTGTTGTGCTTTAGTGCTCAGTGCTGCTGTGTGGTGTTATGCTTTAGTGCTCAGTGCTGCTGTGTGGTGTTATGCTTTAGTGCTCTGTGCTGCTGTGGTGTTGTGCTTTAGTGCTCTGTGCTGCTGTGGTGTTGTGCTTTAGTGCTCTGTGTTGCTGTGGTGTTATGCTTTAGTGCTCAGTGCTGCTGTGGTGTTATGCTTTAGTGCTCTGTGCTGCTGTGGTGTTGTGCTTTAGTGCTCAGTGCTGCTGTGTGGTGTTATGCTTTAGTGGTCAGTGCTGCTGTGTGGTGTTATGCTTTAGTGCTTTGTGCTGCTGTGGTGTTGTGCTTTAGTGCTCTGTGCTGCTGTGTGGTGTTGTGCTTTAGTGCTCTGTGCTGCTGTGGTGTTGTGCTTTAGTGCTCTGTGCTGCTGTGGTGTTATGCTTTAGTGCTCAGTGCTGCTGTGGTGTTGTGCTTTAGTGCTCTGTGTTGCTGTGGTGTTATGCTTTAGTGCTCTGTGCTGCTGTGGTGTTGTGCTTTAGTGCTCTGTGTTGCTGTGTGGTGTTGTGCTTTAGTGCTCAGTGCTGCTGTGTGGTGTTGTGCTTAAGTGCTCAGTGCTGCTGTGTGGTGTTATGCTTTAGTGCTCAGTGCTGCTGTGTGGTGTTGTGCTTTAGTGCTCTGTGTTGCTGTGGTGTTGTGCTTTAGTGCTCTGTGTTGCTGTGTGGTGTTGTGCCTTAGTGCTCTGTGTTGCTGTGGTGTTATGATTTAGTGCTCAGTGCTGCTGTGTGGTGTTATGCTTTAGTGCTCTCTGTTGCTGTGGTGTTGTGCTTTAGTGCTCTGTGTTGCTGTGTGGTGTTGTGCTTTAGTGCTCTGTGTTGCTGTGTGGTGTTGTGCTTTAGTGCTCTGTGTTGCTGTGTGGTGTTGTGCTTTAGTGCTCTGTGTTGCTGTGTGGTGTTATGCTTTAGTGCTCTGTGTTGCTGTGTGGTGTTATGCTTTAGTGCTCTGCGTTGCTGTGTGGTGTTGTGCTTTAGTGCTCTGTGTTGCTGTGTGGTGTTATGCTTTAGTGCTCTGTGCTGCTGTGGTGTTGTGCTTTAGTGCTCTGTGCTGCTGTGTGGTGTTGTGCTTTAGTGCTCTGTGTTGCTGTGTGGTGTTATGCTTTAGTGCTCTGTGCTGCTGTGGTGTTGTGCTTTAGTGCTCTGTGTTGCTGTGTGGTGTTATGCTTTAGTGCTCAGTGCTGCTGTGTCGTTTTATGCTTTAGTGCTCTGTGTTGCTGTGGTGTTGTGCTTTAGTGCTCTGTGTTGCTGTGTGGTGTTATGCTTTAGTGCTCTGTGTTGCTGTGTGGTGTTGTGCTTTAGTGCTCTGTGTTGCTGTGGTGTTGTGCTTTAGTGCTCTGTGTTGCTGTGTGGTGTTATGCTTTAGTGTTCTGTGTTGCTGTGTGGTGTTGTGCTTTAGTGCCCTGTGTTGCTGTGTGGTGTTATGCTTTAGTGCTCAGTGCTGCTGTGTGGTGTTATGCTTTAGTGCTCAGTGCTGCTGTGTGGTGTTATGCTTTAGTGCTCTGTGTTGCTGTGTGGTGTTGTGCTTTAGTGCTCTGTGTTGCTGTGTGGTGTTGTGCTTTAGTGCTCTGTGTTGCTGTGTGGTGTTGTGCTTTAGTGCTCTGTGTTGCTGTGTGGTGTTGTGCTTTAGTGCTCTGTGTTGCTGTGTGGTGTTGTGCTTTAGTGCTCTGTGTTGCTGTGTGGTGTTGTGCTTTAGTGCTCTGTGTTGCTGTCTGGTGTTATGCTTTAGTGCTCTGTGTTGCTGTGTGGTGTTATGCTTTAGTGCTCTGTGTTGCTGTGTGATGTTATGCTTTAGTGCTCTGTGTTGCTGTGTGGTGTTGAGCTTTATTGCTCTGTGTTGCTGTGTGGTGTTGTGCTTTAGTGCTCTGTGTTGCTGTGTGGTGTTATGCTTTAGTGCTCTGTGCTGCTGTGGTGTTGTGCTTTAGTGCTCTGTGTTGCTGTGTGGTGTTGTGCTTTAGTGCTCTGTGTTGCTGTGTGGTGTTATGCTTTAGTGCTCTGTGTTGCTGTGTGGTGTTATGCTTTAGTGCTCTGTGTTGCTGTGTGGTGTTGTGCTTTAGTGCTCTGTGTTGCTGTGTGGTGTTATGCTTTAGTGCTCTGTGTTGCTGTGTGGTGTTATGCTTTAGTGCTCTGTGTTGCTGTGTGGTGTTGTGCTTTAGTGCTCTGTGTTGCTGTGTGGTGTTGTGCTTTAGTGCTCTGTGTTGCTGTGGTGTTGTGCTTTAGTGCTCTGTGCTGCTGTGGAGTTGTGCTTTAGTGCTCTGTGCTGCTGTGGTGTGCTTTAGTGCTCTGTGCTGCTGTGTGGTGTTATGCTTTACTGCTCTGTGCTGCTGTGGTGTTGTGCTTTAGTGCTCTGTGTTGCTGTATGGTGTTGTGCTTTAATGCTCTGTGCTGCTGTGGTGTTATGCTTTAGTGCTCTGTGTTGCTGTGTGGTGTTGCGCTTTAGTGCTCTGTGTTGCTGTGTGGTGTTGTGCTTTAGTGCTCTGTGCTGCTGTGGTGTTGTGCTTTAGTGCTCAGTGCTGCTGTGTGGTGTTGTGCTTTAGCGCTCTGTGCTGCTGTGGTGTGCTTTAGTGCTCTGTGTTGCTGTGTGGTGTTGTGCTTTAGTGCTCAGTGCTGCTGTGTGGTGTTGTGCTTTAGCGCTCTGTGCTGCTGTGGTGTGCTTTAGTGCTCTGTGTTGCTGTGTGGTGTTGTGCTTTAGTGCTCTGTGCTGCTGTGGTGTTGTGCTTTAGTGCTCAGTGCTGCTGTGGTGTTATGCTTTAGTGCTCTGTGCTGCTGTGGTGTTATGCTTTAGTGCTCTGTGTTGCTGTGTGGTGTTGTGCTTTAGTGCTCAGTGCTGCTGTGGTGTTATGCTTTAGTGCTCTGTGTTGCTGTGTGGTGTTGTGCTTTAGTGCTCAGTGCTGCTGTGTGGTGTTGTGCTTTAGTGCTCTGTGCTGCTGTGGTGTTGTGCTTTAGTGCTCTGTGCTGCTGTGGTGTTGTGCTTTAGTGCGCTGTGTTGCTGTGTGGTGTTGTGCTTTAGTGCTGCTGTGTGGTGTTGTGCTTTAGTGCTCTGTGCTGCTGTGGTGTAGTGCTTTAGTGCTCTGTGTTGCTGTGTGGTGTTGTGCTTTAGTGCTCTGTGTTGCTGTGTGGTGTTGTGCTTTAGTGCTCAGTGCTTCTGTGTGGTGTTGTGCTTTAGTGCTCTGTGTTGCTGTGTGGTGTTGTGCTTTAGTGCTCAGTGCTGCTGTGGTGTTATGCTTTAGTGCTCTGTGCTGCTGTGGTGTTATGCTTCAGTGCTCTGTGTTGCTGTGTGGTGTTGTGCTTTAGTGCTCTGTGTTGCTGTGTGGTGTTGTGCTTTAGTGCTCAGTGCTGCTGTGGTGTTATGCTTTAGTGCTCTGTGTTGCTGTGTGGTGTTGTGCTTTAGTGCTCAGTGCTGCTGTGTGGTGTTATGCTTTAGTGCTCTGTGTTGCTGTGTGGTGTTGTGCTTTAGTGCTCTGTGCTGCTGTGGTGTTGTGCTTTAGTGCTCTGTGCTGCTGTGGTGTTGTGCTTTAGTGCTCTGTGCTGCTGTGGTGTTGTGCTTTAGTGCTCTGTGTTGCTGTGTTGTTGTGCTTTAGTGCTCAGTGCTGCTGTGGTGTTATGCTTTAGTGCTCTGTGCTGCTGTGGTGTTGTGCTTTAGTGCTCTGTGCTGCTGTGGTGTTATGCTTTAGTGCTCTGTTTTGCTGTGGTGTTGTGCTTTAGTGCTCAGTGCTGCTGTGTGGTGTTATGCTTTAGTGCTCAGTGCTGCTGTGGTGTTATGCTTTAGTGCTCTGTGCTGCTGTGGTGTTGTGCAATAGTGCTCAGTGCTGCTGTGTGGTGTTATGCTTTAGTGCTCAGTGCTGCTGTGTGGTGTTGTGCCTTAGTGCTCTGTGCTGCTGTGGTGTTATGCTTTAGTGCTCAGTGCTGCTGTGGTGTTGTGCTTTAGTGCTCTGTGTTGCTGTGGTGTTATGCTTTAGTGCTCTGTGCTGCTGTGGTGTTGTGCTTTAGTGCTCTGTGTTGCTGTGTGGTGTTGTGCTTTAGTGCTCAGTGCTGCTGTGTGGTGTTGTGCTTTAGTGCTCAGTGCTGCTGTGTGGTGTTATGCTTTAGTGCTCACTGCTGCTGTGTGGTGTTGTGCTTTAGTGCTCTGTGTTGCTGTGGTGTTGTGCTTTAGTGCTCTGTGTTGCTGTGTGGTGTTGTGCTTTAGTGCTCTGTGTTGCTGTGGTGTTATGCTTTAGTGCTCAGTGCTGCTGTGTGGTGTTATGCTTTAGTGCTCTGTGTTGCTGTGGTGTTGTGCTTTAGTGCTCTGTGTTGCTGTGTGGTGTTGTGCTTTAGTGCTCTGTGTTGCTGTGTGGTGTTGTGCTTTAGTGCTCTGTGTTGCTGTGTGGTGTTGTGCTTTAGTGCTCTGTGTTGCTGTGTGGTGTTGTGCTTTAGTGCTCTGTGCTGCTGTGGTGTTGTGCTTTAGTGCTCTGTGCTGCTGTGGTGTTGTGCTTTAGTGCTCTGTGCTGCTGTGGTGTTGTGCTTTAGTGCTCTGTGCTGCTGTGGTGTTGTGCTTTAGTGTTCTGTGCTGCTGTGGTGTTGTGCTTTAGTGCTCTGTGCTGCTGTGTGGTGTTGTGCTTTAGTGCTCTGTGCTGCTGTGGTGTTGTGCTTTAGTGCTCAGTGCTGCTGTGGTGTTATGCTTTAGTGCTCTGTGTTGCTGTGTGGTGTTGTGCTTTAGTGCTCTGTGCTGCTGTGGTGTTGTGCTTTAGTGCCCAGTGCTGCTGTGGTGTTATGCTTTAGTGCTCTGTGTTGCTGTGTGGTGTTGTGCTTTAGTGCTCTGTGCTGCTGTGGTGTTGTGCTTTAGTGCTCTGTGCTGCTGTGGTGTTGTGCTTTAGTGCTCTGTGCTGCTGTGGTGTTGTGCTTTAGTGCCTTGTGCTGCTGTGGTGTTGTGCTCTAGTGCTCTGTGCTGCTGTGGTGTTGTGCTTTAGTGCTCAGTGCAACTGTGTGGTGTTGTGCTTTAGTGCTCTGTGCTGCTGTGGTGTTATGCTTTAGTGGTCTGTGTTGCTGTGTGGTGTTGTGCTTTAGTGCTCTGTGCTGCTGTGGTGTTATGCCTTAGTGCTCTGTGTTGCTGTGTGGTGTTGTGCTTTAGTGCTCTGTGCTGCTGTGGTGTTGTGCTTTAGTGCTCAGTGCTGCTGTGTGGTGTTGTGCTTTAGCGCTCTGTGCTGCTGTGGTGTGCTTTAGTGCTCTGTGTTGCTGTGTGGTGTTGTGCTTTAGTGCTCAGTGCTGCTGTGTTGTGTTGTGCTTTAGTGCTCTGTGCTGCTGTGGTGTTGTGCTTTAGTGCTCAGTGCTGCTGTGGTGTTATGCTTTAGTGCTCTGTGCTGCTGTGGTGTTGTGCATTAGTGCTCAGTGCTGCTGTGGTGTTATGCTTTAGTGCTCTGTGTTGCTGTGTGGTGTTGTGCTTTAGTGCTCAGTGCTGCTGTGTGGTGTTGTGCTTTAGTGCTCTGTGCTGCTGTGGTGTTATGCTTTAGTGCTCTGTGTTGCTGTGTGGTGTTGTGCTTTGGTGCTCTGTGTTGCTGTGTGGTGTTGTGCTTTAGTGCTCAGTGCTGCTGTGGTGTTATGCTTTAGTGCTCTGTGTTGCTGTGTGGTGTTGTGCTTTAGTGCTCAGTGCTGCTGTGTGGTGTTATGCTTTAGTGCTCTGTGCTGCTGTGGTGTTGTGCTTTAGTGCTCTGTGTTGCTGTGTGGTGTTGTGCTTTAGTGCTCTGTGCTGCTGTGGTGTTGTGCTTTAGTGCTCTGTGCTGCTGTGTGGTGTTGTGCTTTAGTGCTCTGTGCTGCTGTGGTGTTGTGCTTTATTGCTCTGTGCTGCTGTGTGGTGTTGTGCTTTATTGCTCTGTGCTGCTGTGTGGTGTTGTGCTTTAGTGCTCTGTGCTGCTGTGGAGTTGTGCTTTAGTGCTCTGTGCTGCTGTGGTGTTGTGCTTTAGTGCTCTGTGTTGCTGTGGTGTTGTGCTTTAGTGCTCTGTGCTGCTGTGGTGTTGTGCTTTAGTGCTCTGTGCTGCTATGGTGTTGTGCTTTAGTGCTCTGTGCTGCTGTGGTGTTGAGCTTTAGTGCTCTGTGCTGCTCTGGTGTTGTGCTTTAGTGCTCTGAGCTGCTGTGGTGTTGTGCTTTAGTGTTCTGTGCTGCTATGGTGTTGTGCTTTAGTGCTCTGTGCTGCTGTGGTGTTGTGCTTTAGTGCTCTGTGCTTCTATGGTGTTGTGCTTTAGTGCTCTGTGCTGCTGTGGTGTTGAGCTTTAGTGCTCTGTGCTGCTGTGGTGTTGTGCTTTAGTGCTCTGTGCTGCTGTGGTGTTGTGCTTTAGTGCTCTGTGCTGCTGTGGTGTTGTGCTTTTGTGCTCTGTGCTGCTGTGGTGTTGTGCTTTAGTGCTCTGTGCTGCTGTGTGGTGTTGTGCTTTAGTGCTCTGTGCTGCGGTGTGGTGTTGTGCTTTAGTGCTCTGTGCTGCTGTGGTGTTGTGCTTTAGTGCTCAGTGCTGCTGTGGTGTTATGCTTTAGTGCTCTGTGTTGCTGTGTGGTGTTGGGCTTTAGTGCTCAGTGCTGCTGTGGTGTTGTGCTTTAGTGCTCAGTGCTGCTGTGGTGTTATGCTTTAGTGCTCTGTGTTGCTGTGTGGTTTTGTGCTTTAGTGCTCTGTGCTGCTGTGGTGTTGTGCTTTAGTGCTCTGTGCTGCTGTGGTGTTGTGCTTTAGTGCTCTGTGCTGCTGTGGTGTTGTGCTTTAGTGCTCTGTGCTGCTGTGGTGTTGTGCTTTAGTGCTCAGTGCAACTGTGTGGTGTTGTGCTTTAGTGCTCTGTGCTGCTGTGGTGTTATGCTTTAGTGCTCTGTGTTGCTGTGTGGTGTTGCGCTTTAGTGCTCTGTGCTGCTGTGGTGTTATGCTTTAGTGCTCTGTGTTGCTGTGTGGTGTTGTGCTTTAGTGGTCAGTGCTGCTGTGGTGTTATGCTTTAGTGCTCTGTGTTGCTGTGTGGTGTTGTGCTTTAGTGCTCTGTGTTGCTGTGTGGTGTTGTGCTTTAGTGCTCTGTGCTGCTGTGGTGTTGTGCTTTAGTGCTCAGTGCTGCTGTTTGGTGTTGTGCTTTAGCGCTCTGTGCTGCTGTGGTGTGCTTTAGTGCTCTGTGTTGCTGTGTGGTGTTGTGCTTTAGTGCTCAGTGCTGCTGTGTGGTGTTGTGCTTTAGTGCTCTGTGCTGCTGTGGTGTTGTGCTTTAGTGCTCAGTGCTGCTGTGGTGTTATGCTTTAGTGCTGTGTGCTGCTGTGGTGTTATGCTTTAGTGCTCTGTGTTGCTGTGTGGTGTTGTGCTTTAGTGCTCAGTGCTGCTGTGGTGTTATGCTTTAGTGCTCTGTGTTGCTGTGTGGTGTTGTGCTTTAGTGCTCAGTGCTGCTGTGTGGTGTTGTGCTTTAGTGCTCTGTGTTGCTGTGTGGTGTTGTGCTTTAGTGCTCTGTGTTGCTGTGTGGTGTTGTGCTTTAGTGCTCTGTGCTGCTGTGGTGTTATGCTTTAGTGCTCAGTGCTGCTGTGGTGTTGTGCTTTAGTGCGCTGTGTTGCTGTGTGGTGTTGTGCTTTAGTGCTGCTGTGTGGTGTTGTGCTTTAGTGCACTGTGCTGCTGTGGTGTTGTGCTTTAGTGCTCTGTGTTGCTGTGTGGTGTTGTGCTTTAGTGCTCTGTGTTGCTGTGTGGTGTTGTGCTTTAGTGCTCAGTGCTGCTGTGTGGTGTTGTGCTTTAGTGCTCTGTGTTGCTGTGTGGTGTTATGCTTTAGTGCTCTGTGTTGCTGTGGTGTTGTGCTTTAGTGCTCTGTGTTGCTGTGGTGTTGTGCTTTAGTGCTCTGTGTTGCTGTGTGGTGTTGTGCTTTAGTGCTCTGTGTTGCTGTGTGGTGTTGCGCTTTAGTGCTCTGTTTTGCTGTGTGGTGTTATGCTTTAGTGCTCTGTGTTGCTGTGTGGTGTTGTGCTTTAGTGCTCTGTGTTGCTGTGTGATGTTATGCTTTAGTGCTCTGTGTTGCTGTGTGGTGTTGTGCTTTAGTGCTCTGTGTTGCTGTGTGGTGTTATGCTTTAGTGCTCTGTGCTGCTGTGGTGTTGTGCTTTAGTGCTCTGTGTTGCGGTGTGGTGTTGTGCTTTAGTGCTCTGTGTTGCTGTGTGGTGTTATGCTTTAGTGCTCTGTGTTGCTGTGTGGTGTCATGCTTTAGTGCTCTGTGTTGCTGTGTGGTGTTATGCTTTAGTGCTCTGTGTTGCTGTGTGGTGTTATGCTTTAGTGCTCTGTGTTGCTTTGTGGTGTTATGCTTTAGTGCTCTGTGTTGCTGTGTGGTGTTGTGCTTTAGTGCTCTGTGTTGCTGTGTGGTGTTGTGCTTTAGTGCTCTGTGTTGCTGTGGTGTTGTGCTTTAGTGCTCTGTGCTGCTGTGGAGTTGTGCTTTAGTGCTCTGTGCTGCTGTGTGGTGTTATGCTTTAGTGCTCTGTGCTGCTGTGGTGTTGTGCTTTAGTGCTCTGTGTTGCTGTATGGTGTTGTGCTTTAGTGCTCTGTGCTGCTGTGGTGTTATGCTTTAGTGCTCTGTGTTGCTGTGTGGTGTTGCGCTTTAGTGCTCTGTGTTGCTGTGTGGTGTTGTGCTTTAGTGCTCTGTGCTGCTGTGTTGTGCTTTAGTGCTCAGTGCTGCTGTGTGGTGTTGTGCTTTAGCGCTCTGTGCTGCTGTGGTGTGCTTTAGTGCTCTGTGTTGCTGTGTGGTGTTGTGCTTTAGTGCTCAGTGCTGCTGTGTGGTGTTGTGCTTTAGTGCTCTGTGCTGCTGTGGTGTTGTGCTTTAGTGCTCAGTGCTGCTGTGGTGTTATGCTTTAGTGCTCTGTGCTGCTGTGGTGTTATGCTTTAGTGCTCTGTGTTGCTGTGTGGTGTTGTGCTTTAGTGCTCAGTGCTGCTGTGGTATTATGCTTTAGTGCTCTGTGTTGCTGTGTGGTGTTGTGCTTTAGTGCTCAGTGCTGCTGTGTGGTGTTGTGCTTTAGTGCTCTGTGCTGCTGTGGTGTTGTGCTTTAGTGCTCTGTGCTGCTGTGGTGTTGTGCTTTAGTGCGCTGTGTTGCTGTGTGGTGTTGTGCTTTAGTGCTGCTGTGTGGTGTTGTGCTTTAGTGCTCTGTGCTGCTGTGGTGTTGTGCTTTAGTGCTCTGTGTTGCTGTGTGGTGTTGTGCTTTAGTGCTCTGTGTTGCTGTGTGGTGTTGTGCTTTAGTGCTCAGTGCTGCTGTGTGGTGTTGTGCTTTAGTGCTCTGTGCTGCTGTGGTGTTGTGCTTTAGTGCTCAGTGCTGCTGTGGTGTTATGCTTTAGTGCTGTGTGCTGCTGTGGTGTTATGCATTAGTGCTCTGTGTTGCTGTGTGGTGTTGTGCTTTAGTGCTCAGTGCTGCTGTGGTGTTATGCTTTAGTGCTCTGTGTTGCTGTGTGGTGTTGTGCTTTAGTGCTCAGTGCTGCTGTGTGGTGTTGTGCTTTAGTGCTCTGTGTTGCTGTGTGGTGTTGTGCTTTAGTGCTCTGTGTTGCTGTGTGGTGTTGTGCTTTAGTGCTCTGTGCTGCTGTGGTGTTATGCTTTAGTGCTCAGTGCTGCTGTGGTGTTGTGCTTTAGTGCGCTGTGTTGCTGTGTGGTGTTGTGCTTTAGTGCTGCTGTGTGGTGTTGTGCTTTAGTGCTCTGTGCTGCTGTGGTGTTGTGCTTTAGTGCTCTGTGTTGCTGTGTGGTGTTGTGCTTTAGTGCTCTGTGTTGCTGTGTGGTGTTGTGCTTTAGTGCTCAGTGCTGCTGTGTGGTGTTGTGCTTTAGTGCTCTGTGTTGCTGTGTGGTGTTATGCTTTAGTGCTCTGTGTTGCTGTGGTGTTGTGCTTTAGTGCTCTGTGTTGCTGTGGTGTTGTGCTTTAGTGCTCTGTGTTGCTGTGTGGTGTTGTGCTTTAGTGCTCTGTGTTGCTGTTTGGTGTTGTGCTTTAGTGCTCTGTGTTGCTGTGTGGTGTTATGCTTTAGTGCTCTGTGTTGCTGTGTGGTGTTGTGCTTTAGTGCTCTGTGTTGCTGTGTGATGTTATGCTTTAGTGCTCTGTGTTGCTGTGTGGTGTTGTGCTTTAGTGCTCTGTGTTGCTGTGTGGTGTTATGCTTTAGTGCTCTGTGCTGCTGTGGTGTTGTGCTTTAGTGCTCTGTGTTGCGGTGTGGTGTTGTGCTTTAGTGCTCTGTGTTGCTGTGTGGTGTTACGCTTTAGTGCTCTGTGTTGCTGTGTGGTGTCATGCTTTAGTGCTCTGTGTTGCTGTGTGGTGTTGTGCTTTAGTGCTCTGTGTTGCTGTGTGGTGTTATGCTTTAGTGCTCTGTGTTGCTTTGTGGTGTTATGCTTTAGTGCTCTGTGTTGCTGTGTGGTGTTGTGCTTTAGTGCTCTGTGATGCTGTGTGGTGTTGTGCTTTAGTGCTCTGTGTTGCTGTGGTGTTGTGCTTTAGTGCTCTGTGCTGCTGTGGAGTTGTGCTTTAGTGCTCTGTGCTGCTGTGTGGTGTTATGCTTTAGTGCTCTGTGCTGCTGTGGTGTTGTGCTTTAGTGCTCTGTGTTGCTGTATGGTGTTGTGCTTTAGTGCTCTGTGCTGCTCTGGTGTTATGCTTTAGTGCTCTGTGTTGCTGTGTGGTGTTGCGCTTTAGTGCTCTGTGTTGCTGTGTGGTGTTGTGCTTTAGTGCTCTGTGCTGCTGTGGTGTTGTGCTTTAGTGCTCAGTGCTGCTGTGTGGTGTTGTGCTTTAGCGCTCTGTGCTGCTGTGGTGTGCTTTAGTGCTCTGTGTTGCTGTGTGGTGTTGTGCTTTAGTGCTCAGTGCTGCTGTGTGGTGTGCTTTAGTGCTCTGTGCTGCTGTGGTGTTGTGCTTTAGTGCTCAGTGCTGCTGTGGTGTTATGCTTTAGTGCTCTGTGTTGCTGTGTGGTGTTGTGCTTTAGTGCTTTAGTGCTGCTGTGTGGTGTTGTGCTTTAGTGCTCTGTGCTGCTGTGGTGTTGTGCTTTAGTGCTCTGTGTTGCTGTGTGGTGTTGTGCTTTAGTGCTCTGTGTTGCTGTGTGGTGTTGTGCTTTAGTGCTCAGTGCTTCTGTGTGGTGTTGTGCTTTAGTGCTCTGTGTTGCTGTGTGGTGTTGTGCTTTAGTGCTCAGTGCTGCTTTGGTGTTATGCTTTAGTGCTCTGTGCTGCTGTGGTGTTATGCTTCAGTGCTCTGTGTTGCTGTGTGGTGTTGTGCTTTAGTGCTCTGTGTTGCTGTGTGGTGTTGTGCTTTAGTGCTCAGTGCTGCTGTGGTGTTGTGCTTTAGTGCTCTGTGTTGCTGTGTGGTGTTGTGCTTTAGTGCTCAGTGCTGCTGTGTGGTGTTATGCTTTAGTGCTCAGTGCTGCTGTGGTGTTGTGCTTTAGTGCTCAGTGCTGCTGTGGTGTTATGCTTTAGTGCTCTGTGTTGCTGTGTGGTGTTGTGCTTTAGTGCTCTGTGTTGCTGTGTGGTGTTGTGCTTTAGTGCTCAGTGCTGCTGTATGGTGTTGTGCTTTAGTGCTCAGTGCTGCTGTGGTGTTATGCTTTAGTGATCTGTGTTGCTGTGGTGTTGTGCTTTAGTGCTCTGTGTTGCTGTGTGGTGTTGTGCTTTAGTGCTCATTGCTGCTGTGGTGTTATGCTTTAGTGCTCTGTGCTGCTGTGGTGTTGTGCTTTAGTGCTCAGTGCTGCTGTGTTGTTGTGCTTTAGTGCTCTGTGCTGCTGTGGTGTTGTGCTTTAGTGCCCTGTGCTGCTGTGGTGTTATGCTTTAGTGCTCTGTGCTGCTGTGGTGTTGTGCTTTAGTGCTCTGTGCTGCTGTGGTGTTGTGCTTTAGTGCTCTGTGCTGCTGTGGTGTTATGCTTTAGTGCTCAGTGCTGCTGTGTGGTGTTATGCTTTAGTGCTCAGTGCTGCTGTGTTGTTGTGCTTTAGTGCTCTGTGTTGCTGTGTGGTGTTGTGCTTTAGTGCTCTGTGTTGCTGTGTGGTGTTATGCTTTAGTGCTCTGTGTTGCTGTGTGGTGTTGTGCTTTAGTGCTCTGTGTTGCTGTGTGATGTTATGCTTTAGTGCTCTGTGTTGCTGTGTGGTGTTGTGCTTTAGTGCTCTGTGTTGCTGTGTGGTGTTATGCTTTATTGCTCTGTGTTGCTGTGTGGTGTTATGCTTTAGTGCTCTGTGCTGCTGTGGTGTTGTGCTTTAGTGCTCTGTGCTGCTGTGGTGTTGTGCTTTAGTGCTCTGTGCTGCTGTGGTGTTATGCTTTAGTGCTCAGTGCTGCTGTGTGGTGTTATGCTTTAGTGCTCAGTGCTGCTGTGGTGTTATGCTTTAGTGCTCTGTGTTGCTGTGTGGTGTTATGCTTTAGTGCTCTGTGCTGCTGTGGTGTTATGCTTTAGTGCTCTGTGCTGCTGTAGTGTTATGCTTTAGTGCTCTGTGCTGCTGTGGTGTTGTGCTTTAGTGCTCTGTGCTGCTGTGGTGTTGTGCTTTAGTGCTCAGTGCTGCTGTGTTGTTGTGCTTTAGTGCTCTGTGCTGCTGTGGTGTTGTGCTTTAGTGCTCTGTGCTGCTGTGGTGTTATGCTTTAGTGCTCTGTGTTGCTGTGTGGTGTTATGCTTTAGTGCTCTGTGCTGCTGTGGTGTTGTGCTTTAGTGCTCTGTGCTGCTGTGGTGTTGTGCTTTAGTGCTCTGTGCTGCTGTGGTGTTATGCTTTAGTGCTCAGTGCTGCTGTGTGGTGTTATGCTTTAGTGCTCAGTGCTGCTGTGGTGTTATGCTTTAGTGCTCTGTGTTGCTGTGTGGTGTTATGCTTTAGTGCTCTGTGCTGCTGTGGTGTTATGCTTTAGTGCTCTGTGCTGCTGTGGTGTTATGCTTTAGTGCTCTGTGCTGCTGTGGTGTTGTGCTTTAGTGCTCTGTGCTGCTGTGGTGTTGTGCTTTAGTGCTCAGTGCTGCTGTGTTGTTGTGCTTTAGTGCTCTGTGCTGCTGTGGTGTTGTGCTTTAGTGCTCTGTGCTGCTGTGGTGTTATGCTTTAGTGCTCAGTGCTGCTGTGTGGTGTTATGCTTTAGTGCTCTGTGCTGCTGTGGTGTTGTGCTTTAGTGCTCTGTGTTGCTGTGTGGTGTTATGCTTTAGTGCTCAGTGCTGCTGTGTGGTGTTATGTTTAGTGCTCTGTGCTGCTGTGGTGTTGTGCTTTAGTGCTCTGTGCTGCTGTGGTGTTATGCTTTAGTGCTCTGTGTTGCTGTGGTGTTGTGCTTTAGTGCTCAGTGCTGCTGTGTGGTGTTATGCTTTAGTGCTCAGTGCTGCTGTGGTGTTATGCTTTAGTGCTCTGTGCTGCTGTGCTGTTGTGCTTTAGTGCTCAGTGCTGCTGTGTGGTGTTATGCTTTAGTGTTTCAGTGCTGCTGTGTGGTGTTATGCTTTAGTGCTCTGTGCTGCTGTGGTGTTGTGCTTTAGTGCTCTGTGCTGCTGTGTGGTGTTGTGCTTTAGTGCTCTGTGCTGTTGTGGTGTTGTGCCTTAGTGCTCTGTGCTGCTGTGGTGTTATGCTTTAGTGCTCTGTGTTGCTGTGGTGTTATGCTTTAGTGCTCTGTGCTGCTGTGGTGTTGTGCTTTAGTGCTCTGTGTTGCTGTGTGGTGTTGTGCTTTAGTGCTCAGTGCTGCTGTGTGGTGTTGTGCTTTAGTGCTCAGTGCTGCTGTGTGGTGTTATGCTTTAGTGCTCAGTGCTGCTGTGTGGTGTTGTGCTTTAGTGCTCTGTGTTGCTGTGGTGTTGTGCTTTAGTGCTCTGTGTTGCTGTGTGGTGTTGTGCTTTAGTGCTCTGTGTTGCTGTGGTGTTATGCTTTAGTGCTCAGTGCTGCTGTGTGGTGTTATGCTTTAGTGCTCTGTGTTGCTGTGGTGTTGTGCTTTAGTGCTCTCTGTTGCTGTGTGGTGTTGTGCTTTAGTGCTCTGTGTTGCTGTGTGGTGTTGTGCTTTAGTGCTCTGTGTTGCTGTGTGGTGTTGTGCTTTAGTGCTCTCTGTTGCTGTGGTGTTGTGCTTTAGTGCTCAGTGCTGCTGTGTGGTGTTATGCTTTAGTGCTCAGTGCTGCTGTGGTGTTATGCTTTAGTGCTCTGTGCTGCTGTGGTGTTGTGCTTTAGTGCTCAGTGCTGCTGTGTGGTGTTATGCTTTAGTGCTCTGTGCTGCTGTGGTGTTGTGCTTTAGTGCTCTGTGCTGCTGTGGTGTTGTGCTTTAGTGCTCTGTGTTGCTGTGGTGTTATGCTTTAGTGCTCAGTGCTGCTGTGTAGTGTTATGCTTTAGTGCTCTGTGTTGCTGTGGTGTTGTGCTTTAGTGCTCTGTGTTGCTGTGTGGTGTTGTGCTTTAGTGCTCTGTGTTGCTGTGTGGTGTTGTGCTTTAGTGCTCTGTGTTGCTGTGTGGTGTTGTGCTTTAGTGCTCTGTGTTGCTGTGTGGTGTTATGCTTTAGTGCTCTGTGTTGCTGTGTGGTGTTATGCTTTAGTGCTCTGCGTTGCTGTGTGGTGTTGTGCTTTAGTGCTCTGTGTTGCTGCTGTGGTGTTATGCTTTAGTGCTCTGTGTTGCTGTGTGGTGTTGTGCTTTAGTGGTCAGTGCTGCTGTGTGATGTTATGCTTTAGTGTTCTGTGCTGCTGTGGTGTTGTGCTTTAGTGCTCTGTGTTGCTGTGTGGTGTTATGCTTTAGTGCTCAGTGCTGCTGTGTGGTGTTATGTTTAGTGCTCTGTGTTGCTGTGGTGTTGTGCTTTAGTGCTCTGTGTTGCTGTGTGGTGTTGTGCTTTAGTGCTCTGTGTTGCTGTGTGGTGTTATGCTTTAGTGCTCTGTGTTGCTGTGTGGTGTTGTGCTTTAGTGCTCTGTGTTGCTGTGTGGTGTTATGCTTTAGTGCTCTGTGTTGCTGTGTGGTGTTATGCTTTAGTGCTCTGTGTTGCTGTGTGGTGTTGTGCTTTAGTGCTCTGTGTTGCTGTGTGGTGTTATGCTTTAGTGCTCAGTGCTGCTGTGTGGTGTTATGCTTTAGTGCTCAGTGCTGCTGTGTGGTGTTATGCTTTAGTGCTCTGTGTTGCTGTGGTGTTGTGCTTTAGTGCTCTGTGTTGCTGTGTGGTGTTGTGCTTTAGTGCTCTGTGTTGCTGTGTGGTGTTGTACTTTAGTGCTCTGTGTTGCTGTGTGGTGTTGTGCTTTAGTGCTCTGTGTTGCTGTGTGGTGTTGTGCTTTAGTGCTCTGTGTTGCTGTGTGGTGTTATGCTTTAGTGCTCTGTGTTGCTGTGTGGTGTTGTGCTTTAGTGCTCTGTGTTGCTGTGTGATGTTATGCTTTAGTGCTCTGTGTTGCTGTGTGGTGTTGTGCTTTAGTGCTCTGTGTTGCTGTGTGGTGTTATGCTTTAGTGCTCTGTGCTGCTGTGGTGTTGTGCTTTAGTGCTCTGTGTTGCTGTGTGGTGTTGTGCTTTAGTGCTCTGTGTTGCTGTGTGGTGTTATGCTTTAGTGCTCTGTGTTGCTGTGTGGTGTTATGCTTTAGTGCTCTGTGTTGCTGTGTGGTGTTGTGCTTTAGTGCTCTGTGTTGCTGTGTGGTGTTATGCTTTAGTGCTCTGTGTTGCTGTGTGGTGTTATGCTTTAGTGCTCTGTGTTGCTGTGTGGTGTTGTGCTTTAGTGCTCTGTGTTGCTGTGTGGTGTTGTGCTTTAGTGCTCTGTGTTGCTGTGGTGTTGTGCTTTAGTGCTCTGTGCTGCTGTGGAGTTGTGCTTTAGTGCTCTGTGCTGCTGTGGTGTGCTTTAGTGCTCTGTGCTGCTGTGTGGTGTTGCGCTTTAGTGCTCTGTGCTGCTGTGGTGTTGTGCTTTAGTGCTCTGTGCTGCTGTGGTGTTGTGCTTTAGTGCTCTGTGTTGCTGTATGGTGTTGTGCTTTAGTGCTCTGTGCTGCTGTGGTGTTATGCTTTAGTGCTCTGTGTTGCTGTGTGGTGTTGCGCTTTAGTGCTCTGTGCTGCTGTGGTGTTGTGCTTTAGTGCTCAGTGCTGCTGTGTGGTGTTATGCTTTAGTGCTCTGTGCTGCTGTGGTGTTGTGCTTTAGTGCTCTGTGCTGCTGTGGTGTTGTGCTTTAGTGCTCTGTGTTGCTGTGGTGTTATGCTTTAGTGCTCAGTGCTGCTGTGTAGTGTTATGCTTTAGTGCTCTGTGTTGCTGTGGTGTTGTGCTTTAGTGCTCTGTGTTGCTGTGTGGTGTTATGCTTTAGTGCTCTGTGTTGCTGTGTGGTGTTGTGCTTTAGTGCTCTGTGTTGCTGTGTGGTGTTGTGCTTTAGTGCTCTGTGTTTCTGTGTGGTGTTATGCTTTAGTGCTCTGTGTTGCTGTGTGGTGTTATGCTTTAGTGCTCTGCGTTGCTGTGTGGTGTTGTGCTTTAGTGCTCTGCGTTGCTGTGTGGTGTTGTGCTTTAGTGCTCTGTGTTGCTGCTGTGGTGTTATGCTTTAGTGCTCTGTGTTGCTGTGTGGTGTTGTGCTTTAGTGCTCAGTGCTGCTGTGTGGTGTTATGCTTTAGTGCTCTGTGCTGCTGTGGTGTTGTGCTTTAGTGCTCTGTGTTGCTGTGTGGTGTTATGCTTTAGTGCTCAGTGCTGCTGTGTGGTGTTATGTTTAGTGCTCTGTGTTGCTGTGGTGTTGTGCTTTAGTGCTCTGTGTTTCTGTGTGGTGTTGTGCTTTAGTGCTCTGTGTTGCTGTGTGGTGTTATGCTTTAGTGCTCTGTGTTGCTGTGTGGTGTTGTGCTTTAGTGCTCTGTGTTGCTGTGTGGTGTTATGCTTTAGTGCTCTGTGTTGCTGTGTGGTGTTATGCTTTAGTGCTCTGTGTTGCTGTGTGGTGTTGTGCTTTAGTGCTCTGTGTTGCTGTGTGGTGTTATGCTTTAGTGCTCAGTGCTGCTGTGTGGTGTTATGCTTTAGTGCTCAGTGCTGCTGTGTGGTGTTATGCTTTAGTGCTCTGTGTTGCTGTGGTGTTGTGCTTTAGTGCTCTGTGTTGCTGTGTGGTGTTGTGCTTTAGTGCTCTGTGTTGCTGTGTGGTGTTGTGCTTTAGTGCTCTGTGTTGCTGTGTGGTGTTATGCTTTAGTGCTCTGTGTTGCTGTGTGGTGTTGTGCTTTAGTGCTCTGTGTTGCTGTGTGATGTTATGCTTTAGTGCTCTGTGTTGTTGTGTGGTGTTGTGCTTTAGTGCTCTGTGTTGCTGTGTGGTGTTATGCTTTAGTGCTCTGTGCTGCTGTGGTGTTGTGCTTTAGTGCTCTGTGTTGCTGTGTGGTGTTGTGCTTTAGTGCTCTGTGTTGCTGTGTGGTGTTATGCTTTAGTGCTCTGTGTTGCTGTGTGGTGTTGTGCTTTAGTGCTCTGTGTTGCTGTGTGGTGTTGTGCTTTAGTGCTCTGTGTTGCTGTGTGGTGTTATGCTTTAGTGCTCTGTGTTGCTGTGTGGTGTTATGCTTTAGTGCTCTGCGTTGCTGTGTGGTGTTGTGCTTTAGTGCTCTGTGTTGCTGCTGTGGTGTTATGCTTTAGTGCTCTGTGTTGCTGTGTGGTGTTGTGCTTTAGTGCTCAGTGCTGCTGTGTGGTGTTATGCTTTAGTGCTCTGTGCTGCTGTGGTGTTGTGCTTTAGTGCTCTGTGTTGCTGTGTGGTGTTATGCTTTAGTGCTCAGTGCTGCTGTGTGGTGTTATGTTTAGTGCTCTGTGTTGCTGTGGTGTTGTGCTTTAGTGCTCTGTGTTTCTGTGTGGTGTTGTGCTTTAGTGCTCTGTGTTGCTGTGTGGTGTTATGCTTTAGTGCTCTGTGTTGCTGTGTGGTGTTGTGCTTTAGTGCTCTGTGTTGCTGTGTGGTGTTATGCTTTAGTGCTCTGTGTTGCTGTGTGGTGTTATGCTTTAGTGCTCTGTGTTTCTGTGTGGTGTTGTGCTTTAGTGCTCTGTGTTGCTGTGTGGTGTTATGCTTTAGTGCTCAGTGCTGCTGTGTGGTGTTATGCTTTAGTGCTCAGTGCTGCTGTGTGGTGTTATGCTTTAGTGCTCTGTGTTGCTGTGGTGTTGTGCTTTAGTGCTCTGTGTTGCTGTGTGGTGTTGTGCTTTAGTGCTCTGTGTTGCTGTGTGGTGTTGTGCTTTAGTGCTCTGTGTTGCTGTGTGGTGTTATGCTTTAGTGCTCTGTGTTGCTGTGTGGTGTTGTGCTTTAGTGCTCTGTGTTGCTGTGTGATGTTATGCTTTAGTGCTCTGTGTTGCTGTGTGGTGTTGTGCTTTAGTGCTCTGTGTTGCTGTGTGGTGTTATGCTTTAGTGCTCTGTGCTGCTGTGGTGTTGTGCTTTAGTGCTCTGTGTTGCTGTGTGGTGTTGTGCTTTAGTGCTCTGTGTTGCTGTGTGGTGTTATGCTTTAGTGCTCTGTGTTGCTGTGTGGTGTTATGCTTTAGTGCTCTGTGTTGCTGTGTGGTGTTGTGCTTTAGTGCTCTGTGTTGCTGTGTGGTGTTATGCTTTAGTGCTCTGTGTTGCTGTGTGGTGTTATGCTTTAGTGCTCTGTGTTGCTGTGTGGTGTTGTGCTTTAGTGCTCTGTGTTGCTGTGTGGTGTTGTGCTTTAGTGCTCTGTGTTGCTGTGGTGTTGTGCTTTAGTGCTCTGTGCTGCTGTGGAGTTGTGCTTTAGTGCTCTGTGCTGCTGTGGTGTGCTTTAGTGCTCTGCGGTGCTGTGTGGTGTTATGCTTTAGTGCTCTGTGCTGCTGTGGTGTTGTGCTTTAGTGCTCTGTGTTGCTGTATGGTGTTGTGCTTTAGTGCTCTGTGCTGCTGTGGTGTTATGCTTTAGTGCTCTGTGTTGCTGTGTGGTGTTGCGCTTTAGTGCTCTGTGTTGCTGTGTGGTGTTGTGCTTTAGTGCTCTGTGCTGCTGTGGTGTTGTGCTTTAGTGCTCAGTGCTGCTGTGTGGTGTTGTGCTTTAGTGCTCTGTGTTGCTGTGTGGTGTTGTGCTTTAGTGCTCAGTGCTGCTGTGTGGTGTTGTGCTTTAGTGCTCTGTGCTGCTGTGGTGTTATGCTTTAGTGCTCAGTGCTGCTGTGGTGTTGTGCTTTAGTGCGCTGTGTTGCTGTGTGGTGTTGTGCTTTAGTGCTGCTGTGTGGTGTTGTGCTTTAGTGCTCTGTGCTGCTGTGGTGTTGTGCTTTAGTGCTCTGTGTTGCTGTGTGGTGTTGTGCTTTAGTGCTCTGTGTTGCTGTGTGGTGTTGTGCTTTAGTGCTCAGTGCTGCTGTGTGGTGTTGTGCTTTAGTGCTCAGTGTTGCTGTGTGGTGTTGTGCTTTAGTGCTCAGTGCTGCTGTGGTGTTATGCTTTAGTGCTCTGTGCTGCTGTGGTGTTATGCTTCAGTGCTCTGTGTTGCTGTGTGGTGTTGTGCTTTAGTGCTCTGTGTTGCTGTGTGGTGTTGTGCTTTAGTGCTCAGTGCTGCTGTGGTGTTATGCTTTAGTGCTCTGTGTTGCTGTGTGGTGTTGTGCTTTAGTGCTCAGTGCTGCTGTGTGGTGTTATGCTTTAGTGCTCAGTGCTGCTGTGGTGTTGTGCTTTAGTGGTCAGTGCTGTTGTGGTGTTATGCTTTAGTGCTCTGTGTTGCTGTGTGGTGTTGTGCTTTAGTGCCCTGTGTTGCTGTGTGGTGTTGTGCTTTAGTGCTCAGTGCTGCTGTGTGGTGTTGTGCTTTAGTGCTCAGTGCTGCTGTGGTGTTATGCTTTAGTGATCTGTGTCGCTGTGGTGTTGTGCTTTAGTGCTCTGTGTTGCTGTGTGTTGTTGTGCTTTAGTGCTCTGTGCTGTTGTGGTGTTATGCTTTAGTGCTCTGTGCTGCTGTGGTGTTGTGCTTTAGTGGTCAGTGCTGCTGTGTGGTGTTATGCTTTAGTGCTCTGTGTTGCTGTGTGGTGTTGTGCTTTAGTGCTCTGTGCTGCTGTGGTGTTGTGCTTTAGTGCTCTGTGCTGCTGTGGTGTTGTGCTATAGTGCTCTGTGCTGCTGTGGTGTTGTGCTTTAGTGCTCTGTGTTGCTGTGGTGTTGTGCTTTAGTGCTCAGTGCTGCTGTGGTGTTATGCTTTAGTGCTCTGTGCTGCTGTGGTGTTGTGCTTTAGTGCTCTGTGCTGCTGTGGTGTTATGCTTTAGTGCTCTGTGTTGCTGTGGTGTTGTGCTTTAGTGCTCAGTGCTGCTGTGTGGTGTTATGCTTTAGTGCTCAGTGCTGCTGTGGTGTTATGCTTTAGTGCTCTGTGCTGCTGTGGTGTTGTGCTTTAGTGCTCTGTGCTGCTGTGTGGTGTTATGCTTTAGTGCTCAGTGCTGCTGTGTGGTGTTATGCTTTAGTGCTCTGTGCTGCTGTGGTGTTGTGCTTTAGTGCTCTGTGCTGCTGTGGTGTTGTGCTTTAGTGCTCTGTGTTGCTGTGGTGTTATGCTTTAGTGCTCAGTGCTGCTGTGGTGTTATGCTTTAGTGCTCTGTGCTGCTGTGGTGTTGTGCTTTAGTGCTCAGTGCTGCTGTGTGGTGTTATGCTTTAGTGGTCAGTGCTGCTGTGTGGTGTTATGCTTTAGTGCTTTGTGCTGCTGTGGTGTTGTGCTTTAGTGCTCTGTGCTGCTGTGTGGTATTGTGCTTTAGTGCTCTGTGCTGCTGTGGTGTTGTGCTTTAGTGCTCTGTGCTGCTGTGGTGTTATGCTTTAGTGCTCAGTGCTGCTGTGGTGTTGTGCTTTAGTGCTCTGTGCTGCTGTGGTGTTGTGCTTTATTGCTCTGTGCTGCTGTGGTGTTTTGCTTTAGTGCTCTGTGTTGCTGTGTGGTGTTGTGCTTTAGTGCTCAGTGCTGCTGTGTGGTGTTGTGCTTTAGTGCTCAGTGCTGCTGTGTGGTGTTATGCTTTAGTGCTCAGTGCTGCTGTGTGGTGTTGTGCTTTATTGCTCTGTGTTGCTGTGGTGTTGTGCTTTAGTGCTCTGTGTTGCTGTGTGGTGTTGCGCCTTAGTGCTCTGTGTTGCTGTGGTGTTATGATTTAGTGCTCAGTGCTGCTGTGTGGTGTTATGCTTTAGTGCTCTGTGTTGCTGTGGTGTTGTGCTTTAGTGCTCTGTGTTGCTGTGTGGTGTTGTGCTTTAGTGCTCTGTGTTGCTGTGTGGTGTTGTGCTTTAGTGCTCTGTGTTGCTGTGTGGTGTTGTGCTTTAGTGCTCTGTGTTGCTGTGTGGTGTTATGCTTTAGTGCTCTGTGTTGCTGTGTGGTGTTATGCTTTAGTGCTCTGCGTTGCTGTGTGGTGTTGTGCTTTAGTGCTCTGTGTTGCTGTGTGGTGTTATGCTTTAGTGGTCTGTGCTGCTGTGGTGTTGTGCTTAAGTGCTCTGTGCTGCTGTGTGGTGTTGTGCTTTAGTGCTCAGTGTTGCTGTGTGGTGTTATGCTTTAGTGCTCAGTGCTGCTGTGGTGTTGTGCTTTAGTGCTCTGTGTTGCTGTGTGGTGTTATGCTTTAGTGCTCAGTGCTGCTGTGTGGTGTTATGTTTAGTGCTCTGTGTTGCTGTGGTGTTGTGCTTTAGTGCTCTGTGTTGCTGTGTGGTGTTGTGCTTTAGTGCTCTGTGTTGCTGTGTGGTGTTATGCTTTAGTGCTCTGTGTTGCTGTGTGGTGTTGTGCTTTAGTGCTCTGTGTTGCTGTGTGGTGTTATGCTTTAGTGCTCTGTGTTGCTGTGTGGTGTTATGCTTTAGTGCTCTGTGTTGCTGTGTGGTGTTGTGCTTTAGTGCTCTGTGTTGCTGTGTGGTGTTATGCTTTATTGCTCAGTGCTGCTGTGTGGTGTTATGCTTTAGTGCTCAGTGCTGCTGTGTGGTGTTATGCTTTAGTGCTCTGTGTTGCTGTGGTGTTGTGCTTTAGTGCTCTGTGTTGCTGTGTGGTGTTGTGCTTTAGTGCTCTGTGTTGCTGTGTGGTGTTGTGCTTTAGTGCTCTGTGTTGCTGTGTGGTGTTATGCTTTAGTGCTCTGTGTTGCTGTGTGGTGTTGTGCTTTAGTGCTCTGTGTTGCTGTGTGATGTTATGCTTTAGTGCTCTGTGTTGCTGTGTGGTGTTGTGCTTTAGTGCTCTGTGTTGTTGTGTGGTGTTGTGCTTTAGTGCTCTGTGCTGCTGTGGTGTTGTGCTTTAGTGCTCTGTGTTGCGGTGTGTTGTTGTGCTTTAGTGCTCTGTGTTGCTGTGTGGTGTTATGCTTTAGTGCTCTGTGTTGCTGTGTGGTGTCATGCTTTAGTGCTCTGTGTTGCTGTGTGGTGTTGTGCTTTAGTGCTCTGTGTTGCTGTGTGGTGTTATGCTTTAGTGCTCTGTGTTGCTTTGTGGTGTTATGCTTTAGTGCTCTGTGTTGCTGTGTGGTGTTGTGCTTTAGTGCTCTGTGTTGCTGTGTGGTGTTGTGCTTTAGTGCTCTGTGTTGCTGTGGTGTTGTGCTTTAGTGCTCTGTGCTGCTGTGGAGTTGTGCTTTAGTGCTCTGTGCTGCTGTGGTGTGCTTTAGTGCTCTGTGCTGCTGTGTGGTGTTATGCTTTAGTGCTCTGTGCTGCTGTGGTGTTGTGCTTTAGTGCTCTGTGTTGCTGTATGGTGTTGTGCTTTAGTGCTCTGTGCTGCTGTGGTGTTATGCTTTAGTGCTCTGTGTTGCTGTGTGGTGTTGCGCTTTAGTGCTCTGTGTTGCTGTGTGGTGTTGTGCTTTAGTGCTCTGTGCTGCTGTGGTGTTGTGCTTTAGTGCTCAGTGCTGCTGTGTGGTGTTGTGCTTTAGCGCTCTGTGCTGCTGTGGTGTGCTTTAGTGCTCTGTGTTGCTGTGTGGTGTTGTGCTTTAGTGCTCAGTGCTGCTGTGTGGTGTTGTGCTTTAGTGCTCTGTGCTGCTGTGGTGTTGTGCTTTAGTGCTCAGTGCTGCTGTGGTGTTATGCTTTAGTGCTCTGTGCTGCTGTGGTGTTATGCTTTAGTGCTCTGTGTTGCTGTGTGGTGTTGTGCTTTAGTGCTCAGTGCTGCTGTGGTGTTATGCTTTAGTGCTCTGTGTTGCTGTGTGGTGTTGTGCTTTAGTGCTCAGTGCTGCTGTGTGGTGTTGTGCTTTAGTGCTCTGTGCTGCTGTGGTGTTGTGCTTTAGTGCTCTGTGCTGCTGTGGTGTTGTGCTTTAGTGCGCTGTGTTGCTGTGTGGTGTTGTGCTTTAGTGCTGCTGTGTGGTGTTGTGCTTTAGTGCTCTGTGCTGCTGTGGTGTTGTGCTTTAGTGCTCTGTGTTGCTGTGTGGTGTTGTGCTTTAGTGCTCTGTGTTGCTGTGTGGTGTTGTGCTTTAGTGCTCAGTGCTTCTGTGTGGTGTTGTGCTTTAGTGCTCTGTGTTGCTGTGTGGTGTTGTGCTTTAGTGCTCAGTGCTGCTGTGGTGTTATGCTTTAGTGCTCTGTGCTGCTGTGGTGTTATGCTTCAGTGCTCTGTGTTGCTGTGTGGTGTTGTGCTTTAGTGCTCTGTGTTGCTGTGTGGTGTTGTGCTTTAGTGCTCAGTGCTGCTGTGGTGTTGTGCTTTAGTGCTCTGTGTTGCTGTGTGATGTTGTGCTTTAGTGCTCAGTGCTGCTGTGGTGTTGTGCTTTAGTGCTCAGTGCTGCTGTGGTGTTATGCTTTAGTGCTCTGTGTTGCTGTGTGGTGTTGTGCTTTAGTGCTCAGTGCTGCTGTGGTGTTATGCTTTAGTGCTCTGTGTTGCTGTGTGGTGTTGTGCTTTAGTGCTCTGTGTTGCTGTGTGGTGTTGTGCTTTAGTGCTCAGTGCTGCTGTGTGGTGTTGTGCTTTAGTGCTCAGTGCTGCTGTGGTGTTATGCTTTAGTGATCTGTGTTGCTGTGGTGTTGTGCTTTAGTGCTCTGTGTTGCTGTGTGGTGTTGTGCTTTAGTGCTCATTGCTGCTGTGGTGTTATGCTTTAGTGCTCTGTGCTGCTGTGGTGTTGTGCTTTAGTGCTCAGTGCTGCTGTGTGGTGTTATGCTTTAGTGCTCAGTGCTGCTGTGTGGTGTTATGCTTTAGTGCTCTGTGCTGCTGTGGTGTTGTGCTTTAGTGCTCTGTGTTGCTGTGTGGTGTTATGCTTTAGTGCTCAGTGCTGCTGTGTGGTGTTATGTTTAGTGCTCTGTGCTGCTGTGGTGTTATGCTTTAGTGCTCTGTGTTGCTGTGTGGTGTTATGCTTTAGTGCTCAGTGCTGCTGTGTGGTGTTATGTTTAGTGCTCTGTGCTGCTGTGGTGTTGTGCTTTAGTGCTCTGTGCTGCTGTGGTGTTATGCTTTAGTGCTCTGTGTTGCTGTGGTGTTGTGCTTTAGTGCTCAGTGCTGCTGTGTGGTGTTATGCTTTAGTGCTCAGTGCTGCTGTGGTGTTATGCTTTAGTGCTCTGTGCTGCTGTGGTGTTGTGCTTTAGTGCTCAGTGCTGCTGTGTGGTGTTATGCTTTAGTGCTCAGTGCTGCTGTGTGGTGTTATGCTTTAGTGCTCTGTGCTGCTGTGGTGTTGTGCTTTAGTGCTCTGTGCTGCTGTGGTGTTGTGCTTTAGTGCTCTGTGTTGCTGTGGTGTTATGCTTTAGTGCTCAGTGCTGCTGTGGTGTTATGCTTTAGTGCTCTGTGCTGCTGTGGTGTTGTGCATTAGTGCTCAGTGCTGCTGTGTGGTGTTATGCTTTAGTGCTCAGTGCTGCTGTGTGGTGTTATGCTTTAGTGCTCTGTGCTGCTGTGGTGTTGTGCTTTAGTGCTCTGTGCTGCTGTGTGGTGTTGTGCTTTAGTGCTCTGTGCTGTTGTGGTGTTGTGCCTTAGTGCTCTGTGCTGCTGTGGTGTTATGCTTTAGTGCTCTGTGTTGCTGTGGTGTTATGCTTTAGTGCTCTGTGCTGCTGTGGTGTTGTGCTTTAGTGCTCTGTGTTGCTGTGTGGTGTTGTGCTTTAGTGCTCAGTGCTGCTGTGTGGTGTTGTGCTTTAGTGCTCAGTGCTGCTGTGTGGTGTTATGCTTTAGTGCTCAGTGCTGCTGTGTGGTGTTGTGCTTTAGTGCTCTGTGTTGCTGTGGTGTTGTGCTTTAGTGCTCTGTGTTGCTGTGTGGTGTTGTGCTTTAGTGCTCTGTGTTGCTGTGGTGTTACGCTTTAGTGCTTAGTGCTGCTGTGTGGTGTTATGCTTTAGTGCTCTGTGTTGCTGTGGTGTTGTGCTTTAGTGCTCTGTGTTGCTGTGTGGTGTTGTGCTTTAGTGCTCTGTGTTGCTGTGTGGTGTTGTGCTTTAGTGCTCAGTGCTGCTGTGGTGTTATGCTTTAGTGATCTGTGTTGCTGTGGTGTTGTGCTTTAGTGCTCTGTGTTGCTGTGTGGTGTTGTGCTTTAGTGCTCATTGCTGCTGTGGTGTTATGCTTTAGTGCACTGTGCTGCTGTGGTGTTGTGCTTTAGTGCTCAGTGCTGCTGTGTGGTGTTATGCTTTAGTGCTCAGTGCTGCTGTGTGGTGTTATGCTTTAGTGCTCTGTGCTGCTGTGGTGTTGTGCTTTAGTGCTCTGTGTTGCTTTGTGGTGTTATGCTTTAGTGCTCAGTGCTGCTGTGTGGTGTTATGTTTAGTGCTCTGTGCTGCTGTGGTGTTGTGCTTTAGTGCTCTGTGCTGCTGTGGTGTTATGCTTTACTGCTCTGTGTTGCTGTGGTGTTGTGCTTTAGTGCTCAGTGCTGCTGTGTGGTGTTATGCTTTAGTGCTCAGTGCTGCTGTGGTGTTATGCTTTAGTGCTCTGTGCTGCTGTGGTGTTGTGCTTTAGTGCTCAGTGCTGCTGTGTGGTGTTATGCTTTAGTGCTCAGTGCTGCTGTGTGGTGTTATGCTTTAGTGCTCTGTGCTGCTGTGGTGTTGTGCTTTAGTGCTCTGTGCTGCTGTGGTGTTGTGCTTTAGTGCTCTGTGTTGCTGTGGTGTTATGCTTTAGTGCTCAGTGCTGCTGTGGTGTTATGCTTTAGTGCTCTGTGCTGCTGTGGTGTTGTGCATTAGTGCTCAGTGCTGCTGTGTGGTGTTATGCTTTAGTGCTCAGTGCTGCTGTGTGGTGTTATGCTTTAGTGCTCTGTGCTGCTGTGGTGTTGTGCTTTAGTGCTCTGTGCTGCTGTGTGGTGTTGTGCTTTAGTGCTCTGTGCTGTTGTGGTGTTGTGCCTTAGTGCTCTGTGCTGCTGTGGTGTTATGCTTTAGTGATCTGTGCTGCTGTGTTGTGCTTTAGTGCTCTGTGTTGCTGTGTGGTGTTGTGCTTTAGTGCTCAGTGCTGCTGTGTGGTGTTGTGCTTTAGTGCTCAGTGCTGCTGTGTGGTGTTATGCTTTAGTGCTCAGTGCTGCTGTGTGGTGTTGTGCTTTAGTGCTCTGTGTTGCTGTGGTGTTGTGCTTTAGTGCTCTGTGTTGCTGTGTGGTGTTGTGCTTTAGTGCTCTGTGTTGCTGTGGTGTTATGCTTTAGTGCTCAGTGCTGCTGTGTGGTGTTATGCTTTAGTGCTCTGTGTTGCTGTGGTGTTGTGCTTTAGTGCTCTGTGTTGCTGTGTGGTGTTGTGCTTTAGTGCTCTGTGTTGCTGTGTGGTGTTGTGCTTTAGTGCTCTGTGTTGCTGTGTGGTGTTGTGCTTTAGTGCTCTGTGTTGCTGTGGTGTTGTGCTTTAGTGCTCAGTGCTGCTGTGTGGTGTTATGCTTTAGTGCTCAGTGCTGCTGTGGTGTTATGCTTTAGTGCTCTGTGCTGCTGTGGTGTTGTGCTTTAGTGCTCAGTGCTGCTGTGTGGTGTTATGCTTTAGTGCTCAGTGCTGCTGTGTGGTGTTATGCTTTAGTGCTCTGTGCTGCTGTGGTGTTGTGCTTTAGTGCTCTGTGCTGCTGTGGTGTTGTGCTTTAGTGCTCTGTGTTGCTGTGGTGTTATGCTTTAGTGCTCAGTGCTGCTGTGTGGTGTTATGCTTTAGTGCTCTGTGTTGCTGTGGTGTTGTGCTTTAGTGCTCTGTGTTGCTGTGTGGTGTTGTGCTTTAATGCTCTGTGTTGCTGTGTGGTGTTGTGCTTTAGTGCTCTGTGTTGCTGTGTGGTGTTGTGCTTTAGTGCTCTGTGTTGCTGTGTGGTGTTATGCTTTAGTGCTCTGTGTTGCTGTGTGGTGTTATGCTTTAGTGCTCTGCGTTGCTGTGTGGTGTTGTGCTTTAGTGCTCTGTGTTGCTGTGTGGTGTTATGCTTTAGTGCTCTGTGCTGCTGTGGTGTTGTGCTTAAGTGCTCTGTGCTGCTGTGTGGTGTTGTGCTTTAGTGCTCAGTGTTGCTGTGTGGTGTTATGCTTTAGTGCTCTGTGCTGCTGTGGTGTTGTACTTTAGTGCTCTGTGTTGCTGTGTGGTGTTATGCTTTAGTGCTCAGTGTTGCTGTGTGGTGTTATGCTTTAGTGCTCTGTGTTGCTGTGTTGTTGTGCTTTAGTGCTCTGTGTTGCTGTGTGGTGTTATGCTTTAGTGCTCTGTGTTGCTGTGTGGTGTTGTGCTTTAGTGCTCTGTGTTGCTGTGTGGTGTTATGCTTTAGTGCTCTGTGTTGCTGTGTGGTGTTATGCTTTAGTTCTCTGTGTTGCTGTGTGGTGTTGTGCTTTAGTGCTCTGTGTTGCTGTGTGGTGTTATGCTTTAGTGCTCAGTGCTGCTGTGTGGTGTTATGCTTTAGTGCTCAGTGCTGCTGTGTGGTGTTATGCTTTAGTGCTCTGTGTTGCTGTGGTGTTGTGCTTTAGTGCTCTGTGTTGCTGTGTTGTTGTGCTTTAGTGCTCTGTGTTGCTGTGTGGTGTTGTGCTTTAGTGCTCTGTGTTGCTGTGTGGTGTTGTGCTTTAGTGCTCTGTGTTGCTGTGTGGTGTTGTGCTTTAGTGCTCTGTGTTGCTGTGTGGTGTTATGCTTTAGTGCTCTGTGTTGCTGTGTGGTGTTGTGCTTTAGTGCTCTGTGTTGCTGTGTGATGTTATGCTTTAGTGCTCTGTGTTGCTGTGTGGTGTTGTGCTTTAGTGCTCTGTGTTGCTGTGTGGTGTTATGCTTTAGTGCTCTGTGCTGCTGTGGTGTTGTGCTTTAGTGCTCTGTGTTGCTGTGTGGTGTTGTGCTTTAGTGCTCTGTGTTGCTGTGTGGTGTTATGCTTTAGTGCTCTGTGTTGCTGTGTGGTGTTGTGCTTTAGTGCTCTGTGTTGCTGTGTGGTGTTGTGCTTTAGTGCTCTGTGTTGCTGTGTGGTGTTATGCTTTAGTGCTCTGTGTTGCTGTGTGGTGTTATGCTTTAGTGCTCTGTGTTGCTGTGTGGTGTTGTGCTTTAGTGCTCTGTGTTGCTGTGTGGTGTTGTGCTTTAGTGCTCTGTGTTGCTGTGGTGTTGTGCTTTAGTGCTCTGTGCTGCTGTGGAGTTGTGCTTTAGTGCTCTGTGCTGCTGTAGTGTGCTTTAGTGCTCTGTGCTGCTGTGTGGTGTTATGCTTTAGTGCTCTGTGCTGCTGTGGTGTTGTGCTTTAGTGCTCTGTGTTGCTGTATGGTGTTGTGCTTTAGTGCTCTGTGCTGCTGTGGTGTTATGCTTTAGTGCTCTGTGTTGCTGTGTGGTGTTGCGCTTTAGTGCTCTGTGTTGCTGTGTGGTGTTGTTCTTTAGTGCTCTGTGCTGCTGTGGTGTTGTGCTTTAGTGCTCAGTGCTGCTGTGTGGTGTTGTGCTTTAGTGCTCTGTGTTGCTGTGTGGTGTTGTGCTTTAGTGCTCAGTGCTGCTGTGTGGTGTTGTGCTTTAGTGCTCTGTGCTGCTGTGGTGTTATGCTTTAGTGCTCAGTGCTGCTGTGGTGTTGTGCTTTAGTGCGCTGTGTTGCTGTGTGGTGTTGTGCTTTAGTGCTGCTGTGTGGTGTTGTGCTTTAGTGCTCTGTGCTGCTGTGGTGTTGTGCTTTAGTGCTCTGTGTTGCTGTGTGGTGTTGTGCTTTAGTGCTCTGTGTTGCTGTGTGGTGTTGTTCTTTAGTGCTCTGTGCTGCTGTGGTGTTGTGCTTTAGTGCTCAGTGCTGCTGTGTGGTGTTATGCTTCAGTGCTCTGTGTTGCTGTGTGGTGTTGTGCTTTAGTGCTCTGTGTTGCTGTGTGGTGTTGTGCTTTAGTGCTCAGTGCTGCTGTGATGTTATGCTTTAGTGCTCTGTGTTGCTGTGTGGTGTTGTGCTTTAGTGCTCAGTGCTGCTGTGTGGTGTTATGCTTTAGTGCTCAGTGCTGCTGTGGTGTTGTGCTTTAGTGGTCAGTGCTGTTGTGGTGTTATGCTTTAGTGCTCTGTGTTGCTGTGTGGTGTTGTGCTTTAGTGCCCTGTGTTGCTGTGTGGTGTTGTGCTTTAGTGCTCAGTGCTGCTGTGTGGTGTTGTGCTTTAGTGCTCAGTGCTGCTGTGGTGTTATGCTTTAGTGATCTGTGTCGCTGTGGTGTTGTGCTTTAGTGCTCTGTGTTGCTGTGTGGTGTTGTGCTTTAGTGCTCTGTGCTGTTGTGGTGTTATGCTTTAGTGCTCTGTGCTGCTGTGGTGTTGTGCTTTAGTGCTCAGTGCTGCTGTGTGGTGTTATGCTTTAGTGCTCTGTGTTGCTGTGTGGTGTTGTGCTTTAGTTCTCTGTGCTGCTGTGGTGTTGTGCTTTAGTGCTCTGTGCTGCTGTGGTGTTGTGCTATAGTGCTCTGTGCTGCTGTGGTGTTGTGCTTTAGTGCTCTGTGTTGCTGTGGTGTTGTGCTTTAGTGCTCAGTGCTGCTGTGGTGTTATGCTTTAGTGCTCTGTGCTGCTGTGGTGTTGTGCTTTAGTGCTCTGTGCTGCTGTGGTGTTATGCTTTAGTGCTCTGTGTTGCTGTGGTGTTGTGCTTTAGTGCTCAGTGCTGCTGTGTGGTGTTATGCTTTAGTGCTGAGTGCTGCTGTGGTGTTATGCTTTAGTGCTCTGTGCTGCTGTGGTGTTGTGCTTTAGTGCTCAGTGCTGCTGTGTGGTGTTATGCTTTAGTGCTCAGTGCTGCTGTGTGGTGTTATGCTTTAGTGCTCAGTGCTGCTGTGTGGTGTTGTGCTTTAGTGCTCTGTGTTGCTGTGTGGTGTTGTGCTTTAGTGCTCAGTGCTGCTGTGGTGTTATGCTTTAGTGCTCTGTGCTGCTGTGGTGTTATGCTTCAGTGCTCTGTGTTGCTGTGTGGTGTTGTGCTTTAGTGCTCTGTGTTGCTGTGTGGTGTTGTGCTTTAGTGCTCAGTGCTGCTGTGGTGTTATGCTTTAGTGCTCTGTGTTGCTGTGTGGTGTTGTGCTTTAGTGCTCAGTGCTGCTGTGTGGTGTTATGCTTTAGTGCTCAGTGCTGCTGTGGTGTTGTGCTTTAGTGGTCAGTGCTGTTGTGGTGTTATGCTTTAGTGCTCTGTGTTGCTGTGTGGTGTTGTGCTTTAGTGCCCTGTGTTGCTGTGTGGTGTTGTGCTTTAGTGCTCAGTGCTGCTGTGTGGTGTTGTGCTTTAGTGCTCAGTGCTGCTGTGGTGTTATGCTTTAGTGATCTGTGTCGCTGTGGTGTTGTGCTTTAGTGCTCTGTGTTGCTGTGTGGTGTTGTGCTTTAGTGCTCTGTGCTGTTGTGGTGTTATGCTTTAGTGCTCTGTGCTGCTGTGGTGTTGTGCTTTAGTGCTCAGTGCTGCTGTGTGGTGTTATGCTTTAGTGCTCTGTGTTGCTGTGTGGTGTTGTGCTTTAGTGCTCTGTGCTGCTGTGGTGTTGTGCTTTAGTGCTCTGTGCTGCTGTGGTGTTGTGCTATAGTGCTCTGTGCTGCTGTGGTGTTGTGCTTTAGTGCTCTGTGTTGCTGTGGTGTTGTGCTTTAGTGCTCAGTGCTGCTGTGGTGTTATGCTTTAGTGCTCTGTGCTGCTGTGGTGTTGTGCTTTAGTGCTCTGTGCTGCTGTGGTGTTATGCTTTAGTGCTCTGTGTTGCTGTGGTGTTGTGCTTTAGTGCTCAGTGCTGCTGTGTGGTGTTATGCTTTAGTGCTCAGTGCTGCTGTGGTGTTATGCTTTAGTGCTCTGTGCTGCTGTGGTGTTGTGCTTTAGTGCTCAGTGCTGCTGTGTGGTGTTATGCTTTAGTGCTCAGTGCTGCTGTGTGGTGTTATGCTTTAGTGCTCAGTGCTGCTGTGTGGTGTTGTGCTTTAGTGCTCTGTGTTGCTGTGGTGTTGTGCTTTAGTGCTCTGTGTTGCTGTGTGGTGTTGTGCCTTAGTGCTCTGTGTTGCTGTGGTGTTATGATTTAGTGCTCAGTGCTGCTGTGTGGTGTTATGCTTTAGTGCTCTGTGTTGCTGTGGTGTTGTGCTTTAGTGCTCTGTGTTGCTGTGTGGTGTTGTGCATTAGTGCTCTGTGTTGCTGTGTGGTGTTGTGCTTTAGTGCTCTGTGTTGCTGTGTGGTGTTGTGCTTTAGTGCTCTGTGTTGCTGTGTGGTGTTATGCTTTAGTGCTCTGTGTTGCTGTGTGGTGTTATGCTTTAGTGCTCTGCGTTCCTGTGTGGTGTTGTGCTTTAGTGCTCTGTGTTGCTGTGTGGTGTTATGCTTTAGTGCTCTGTGCTGCTGTGGTGTTGTGCTTTAGTGCTCTGTGCTGCTGTGGTGTTGTGCTTTAGTGCTCTGTGTTGCTGTGGTGTTATGCTTTAGTGCTCAGTGCTGCTGTGTGGTGTTATGCTTTAGTGCTCTGCGTTCCTGTGTGGTGTTGTGCTTTAGTGCTCTGTGTTGCTGTGTGGTGTTATGCTTTAGTGCTCTGTGCTGCTGTGGTGTTGTGCTTTAGTGCTCTGTGCTGCTGTGGTGTTGTGCTTTAGTGCTCTGTGTTGCTGTGGTGTTATGCTTTAGTGCTCAGTGCTGCTGTGTGGTGTTATGCTTTAGTGCTCTGTGTTGCTGTGGTGTTGTGCTTTAGTGCTCTGTGTTGCTGTGTGGTGTTGTGCTTTAATGCTCTGTGTTGCTGTGTGGTGTTGTGCTTTAGTGCTCTGTGTTGCTGTGTGGTGTTGTGCTTTAGTGCTCTGTGTTGCTGTGTGGTGTTATGCTTTAGTGCTCTGTGTTGCTGTGTGGTGTTATGCTTTAGTGCTCTGCGTTGCTGTGTGGTGTTGTGCTTTAGTGCTCTGTGTTGCTGTGTGGTGTTATGCTTTAGTGCTCTGTGCTGCTGTGGTGTTGTGCTTAAGTGCTCTGTGCTGCTGTGTGGTGTTGTGCTTTAGTGCTCAGTGTTGCTGTGTGGTGTTATGCTTTAGTGCTCTGTGCTGCTGTGGTGTTGTACTTTAGTGCTCTGTGTTGCTGTGTGGTGTTATGCTTTAGTGCTCAGTGTTGCTGTGTGGTGTTATGCTTTAGTGCTCTGTGTTGCTGTGTTGTTGTGCTTTAGTGCTCTGTGTTGCTGTGTGGTGTTATGCTTTAGTGCTCTGTGTTGCTGTGTGGTGTTGTGCTTTAGTGCTCTGTGTTGCTGTGTGGTGTTATGCTTTAGTGCTCTGTGTTGCTGTGTGGTGTTATGCTTTAGTTCTCTGTGTTGCTGTGTGGTGTTGTGCTTTAGTGCTCTGTGTTGCTGTGTGGTGTTATGCTTTAGTGCTCAGTGCTGCTGTGTGGTGTTATGCTTTAGTGCTCAGTGCTGCTGTGTGGTGTTATGCTTTAGTGCTCTGTGTTGCTGTGGTGTTGTGCTTTAGTGCTCTGTGTTGCTGTGTTGTTGTGCTTTAGTGCTCTGTGTTGCTGTGTGGTGTTGTGCTTTAGTGCTCTGTGTTGCTGTGTGGTGTTGTGCTTTAGTGCTCTGTGTTGCTGTGTGGTGTTGTGCTTTAGTGCTCTGTGTTGCTGTGTGGTGTTATGCTTTAGTGCTCTGTGTTGCTGTGTGGTGTTGTGCTTTAGTGCTCTGTGTTGCTGTGTGATGTTATGCTTTAGTGCTCTGTGTTGCTGTGTGGTGTTGTGCTTTAGTGCTCTGTGTTGCTGTGTGGTGTTATGCTTTAGTGCTCTGTGCTGCTGTGGTGTTGTGCTTTAGTGCTCTGTGTTGCTGTGTGGTGTTGTGCTTTAGTGCTCTGTGTTGCTGTGTGGTGTTATGCTTTAGTGCTCTGTGTTGCTGTGTGGTGTTGTGCTTTAGTGCTCTGTGTTGCTGTGTGGTGTTGTGCTTTAGTGCTCTGTGTTGCTGTGTGGTGTTATGCTTTAGTGCTCTGTGTTGCTGTGTGGTGTTATGCTTTAGTGCTCTGTGTTGCTGTGTGGTGTTGTGCTTTAGTGCTCTGTGTTGCTGTGTGGTGTTGTGCTTTAGTGCTCTGTGTTGCTGTGGTGTTGTGCTTTAGTGCTCTGTGCTGCTGTGGAGTTGTGCTTTAGTGCTCTGTGCTGCTGTAGTGTGCTTTAGTGCTCTGTGCTGCTGTGTGGTGTTATGCTTTAGTGCTCTGTGCTGCTGTGGTGTTGTGCTTTAGTGCTCTGTGTTGCTGTATGGTGTTGTGCTTTAGTGCTCTGTGCTGCTGTGGTGTTATGCTTTAGTGCTCTGTGTTGCTGTGTGGTGTTGCGCTTTAGTGCTCTGTGTTGCTGTGTGGTGTTGTTCTTTAGTGCTCTGTGCTGCTGTGGTGTTGTGCTTTAGTGCTCAGTGCTGCTGTGTGGTGTTGTGCTTTAGTGCTCTGTGTTGCTGTGTGGTGTTGTGCTTTAGTGCTCAGTGCTGCTGTGTGGTGTTGTGCTTTAGTGCTCTGTGCTGCTGTGGTGTTATGCTTTAGTGCTCAGTGCTGCTGTGGTGTTGTGCTTTAGTGCGCTGTGTTGCTGTGTGGTGTTGTGCTTTAGTGCTGCTGTGTGGTGTTGTGCTTTAGTGCTCTGTGCTGCTGTGGTGTTGTGCTTTAGTGCTCTGTGTTGCTGTGTGGTGTTGTGCTTTAGTGCTCTGTGTTGCTGTGTGGTGTTGTGCTTTAGTGCTCAGTGCTGCTGTGTGGTGTTGTGCTTTAGTGCTCTGTGTTGCTGTGTGGTGTTGTGCTTTAGTGCTCAGTGCTGCTGTGGTGTTATGCTTTAGTGCTCTGTGCTGCTGTGGTGTTATGCTTCAGTGCTCTGTGTTGCTGTGTGGTGTTGTGCTTTAGTGCTCTGTGTTGCTGTGTGGTGTTGTGCTTTAGTGCTCAGTGCTGCTGTGGTGTTATGCTTTAGTGCTCTGTGTTGCTGTGTGGTGTTGTGCTTTAGTGCTCAGTGCTGCTGTGTGGTGTTATGCTTTAGTGCTCAGTGCTGCTGTGGTGTTGTGCTTTAGTGGTCAGTGCTGTTGTGGTGTTATGCTTTAGTGCTCTGTGTTGCTGTGTGGTGTTGTGCTTTAGTGCCCTGTGTTGCTGTGTGGTGTTGTGCTTTAGTGCTCAGTGCTGCTGTGTGGTGTTGTGCTTTAGTGCTCAGTGCTGCTGTGGTGTTATGCTTTAGTGATCTGTGTCGCTGTGGTGTTGTGCTTTAGTGCTCTGTGTTGCTGTGTGGTGTTGTGCTTTAGTGCTCTGTGCTGTTGTGGTGTTATGCTTTAGTGCTCTGTGCTGCTGTGGTGTTGTGCTTTAGTGCTCAGTGCTGCTGTGTGGTGTTATGCTTTAGTGCTCTGTGTTGCTGTGTGGTGTTGTGCTTTAGTTCTCTGTGCTGCTGTGGTGTTGTGCTTTAGTGCTCTGTGCTGCTGTGGTGTTGTGCTATAGTGCTCTGTGCTGCTGTGGTGTTGTGCTTTAGTGCTCTGTGTTGCTGTGGTGTTGTGCTTTAGTGCTCAGTGCTGCTGTGGTGTTATGCTTTAGTGCTCTGTGCTGCTGTGGTGTTGTGCTTTAGTGCTCTGTGCTGCTGTGGTGTTATGCTTTAGTGCTCTGTGTTGCTGTGGTGTTGTGCTTTAGTGCTCAGTGCTGCTGTGTGGTGTTATGCTTTAGTGCTGAGTGCTGCTGTGGTGTTATGCTTTAGTGCTCTGTGCTGCTGTGGTGTTGTGCTTTAGTGCTCAGTGCTGCTGTGTGGTGTTATGCTTTAGTGCTCAGTGCTGCTGTGTGGTGTTATGCTTTAGTGCTCAGTGCTGCTGTGTGGTGTTGTGCTTTAGTGCTCTGTGTTGCTGTGTGGTGTTGTGCTTTAGTGCTCAGTGCTGCTGTGGTGTTATGCTTTAGTGCTCTGTGCTGCTGTGGTGTTATGCTTCAGTGCTCTGTGTTGCTGTGTGGTGTTGTGCTTTAGTGCTCTGTGTTGCTGTGTGGTGTTGTGCTTTAGTGCTCAGTGCTGCTGTGGTGTTATGCTTTAGTGCTCTGTGTTGCTGTGTGGTGTTGTGCTTTAGTGCTCAGTGCTGCTGTGTGGTGTTATGCTTTAGTGCTCAGTGCTGCTGTGGTGTTGTGCTTTAGTGGTCAGTGCTGTTGTGGTGTTATGCTTTAGTGCTCTGTGTTGCTGTGTGGTGTTGTGCTTTAGTGCCCTGTGTTGCTGTGTGGTGTTGTGCTTTAGTGCTCAGTGCTGCTGTGTGGTGTTGTGCTTTAGTGCTCAGTGCTGCTGTGGTGTTATGCTTTAGTGATCTGTGTCGCTGTGGTGTTGTGCTTTAGTGCTCTGTGTTGCTGTGTGGTGTTGTGCTTTAGTGCTCTGTGCTGTTGTGGTGTTATGCTTTAGTGCTCTGTGCTGCTGTGGTGTTGTGCTTTAGTGCTCAGTGCTGCTGTGTGGTGTTATGCTTTAGTGCTCTGTGTTGCTGTGTGGTGTTGTGCTTTAGTGCTCTGTGCTGCTGTGGTGTTGTGCTTTAGTGCTCTGTGCTGCTGTGGTGTTGTGCTATAGTGCTCTGTGCTGCTGTGGTGTTGTGCTTTAGTGCTCTGTGTTGCTGTGGTGTTGTGCTTTAGTGCTCAGTGCTGCTGTGGTGTTATGCTTTAGTGCTCTGTGCTGCTGTGGTGTTGTGCTTTAGTGCTCTGTGCTGCTGTGGTGTTATGCTTTAGTGCTCTGTGTTGCTGTGGTGTTGTGCTTTAGTGCTCAGTGCTGCTGTGTGGTGTTATGCTTTAGTGCTCAGTGCTGCTGTGGTGTTATGCTTTAGTGCTCTGTGCTGCTGTGGTGTTGTGCTTTAGTGCTCAGTGCTGCTGTGTGGTGTTATGCTTTAGTGCTCAGTGCTGCTGTGTGGTGTTATGCTTTAGTGCTCAGTGCTGCTGTGTGGTGTTGTGCTTTAGTGCTCTGTGTTGCTGTGGTGTTGTGCTTTAGTGCTCTGTGTTGCTGTGTGGTGTTGTGCCTTAGTGCTCTGTGTTGCTGTGGTGTTATGATTTAGTGCTCAGTGCTGCTGTGTGGTGTTATGCTTTAGTGCTCTGTGTTGCTGTGGTGTTGTGCTTTAGTGCTCTGTGTTGCTGTGTGGTGTTGTGCATTAGTGCTCTGTGTTGCTGTGTGGTGTTGTGCTTTAGTGCTCTGTGTTGCTGTGTGGTGTTGTGCTTTAGTGCTCTGTGTTGCTGTGTGGTGTTATGCTTTAGTGCTCTGTGTTGCTGTGTGGTGTTATGCTTTAGTGCTCTGCGTTCCTGTGTGGTGTTGTGCTTTAGTGCTCTGTGTTGCTGTGTGGTGTTATGCTTTAGTGCTCTGTGCTGCTGTGGTGTTGTGCTTAAGTGCTCTGTGCTGCTGAGTGGTGTTGTGCTTTAGTGCTCAGTGTTGCTGTGTGGTGTTATGCTTTAGTGCTCAGTGTTGCTGTGTGGTGTTATGCTTTAGTGCTCTGTGCTGCTGTGGTGTTGTGCTTTAGTGCTCTGTGTTGCTGTGTGGTGTTATGCTTTAGTGCTCAGTGCTGCTGTGTGGTGTTATGTTTAGTGCTCTGTGTTGCTGTGGTGTTGTGCTTTAGTGCTCTGTGTTGCTGTGTGGTGTTATGCTTTAGTGCTCTGTGTTGCTGTGTGGTGTTGTGCTTTAGTGCTCTGTGTTGCTGTGTGGTGTTATGCTTTAGTGCTCTGTGTTGCTGTGTGGTGTTATGCTTTAGTGCTCTGTGTTGCTGTGTGGTGTTGTGCTTTAGTGCTCTGTGTTGCTGTGTGGTGTTATGCTTTAGTGCTCAGTGCTGCTGTGTGGTGTTATGCTTTAGTGCTCAGTGCTGCTGTGTGGTGTTATGCTTTAGTGCTCTGTGTTGCTGTGGTGTTGTGCTTTAGTGCTCTGTGTTGCTGTGTGGTGTTGTGCTTTAGTGCTCTGTGTTGCTGTGTGGTGTTGTGCTTTAGTGCTCTGTGTTGCTGTGTGGTGTTATGCTTTAGTGCTCTGTGTTGCTGTGTGGTGTTGTGCTTTAGTGCTCTGTGTTGCTGTGTGATGTTATGCTTTAGTGCTCTGTGTTGCTGTGTGGTGTTGTGCTTTAGTGCTCTGTGTTGCTGTGTGGTGTTATGCTTTAGTGCTCTGTGCTGCTGTGGTGTTGTGCTTTAGTGCTCTGTGTTGCTGTGTGGTGTTGTGCTTTAGTGCTCTGTGTTGCTGTGTGGTGTTATGCTTTAGTGCTCTGTGTTGCTGTGTGGTGTTATGCTTTAGTGCTCTGTGTTGCTGTGTGGTGTTGTGCTTTAGTGCTCTGTGTTGCTGTGTGGTGTTATGCTTTAGTGCTCTGTGTTGCTGTGTGGTGTTATGCTTTAGTGCTCTGTGTTGCTGTGTGGTGTTGTGCTTTAGTGCTCTGTGTTGCTGTGTGGTGTTGTGCTTTAGTGCTCTGTGTTGCTGTGGTGTTGTGCTTTAGTGCTCTGTGCTGCTGTGGAGTTGTGCTTTAGTGCTCTGTGCTGCTGTGGTGTGCTTTAGTGCTCTGTGCTGCTGTGTGGTGTTATGCTTTAGTGCTCTGTGCTGCTGTGGTGTTGTGCTTTAGTGCTCTGTGTTGCTGTATGGTGTTGTGCTTTAGTGCTCTGTGCTGCTGTGGTGTTATGCTTTAGTGCTCTGTGTTGCTGTGTGGTGTTGCGCTTTAGTGCTCTGTGTTGCTGTGTGGTGTTGTGCTTTAGTGCTCTGTGCTGCTGTGTTGTTGTGCTTTAGTGCTCAGTGCTGCTGTGTGGTGTTGTGCTTTAGTGCTCTGTGCTGCTGTGGTGTGCTTTAGTGCTCTGTGTTGCTGTGTGGTGTTGTGCTTTAGTGCTCAGTGCTGCTGTGTGGTGTTGTGCTTTAGTGCTCTGTGCTGCTGTGGTGTTGTGCTTTAGTGCTCAGTGCTGCTGTGGTGTTATGCTTTAGTGCTCTGTGCTGCTGTGGTGTTATGCTTTAGTGCTCTGTGTTGCTGTGTGGTGTTGTGCTTTAGTGCTCAGTGCTGCTGTGGTGTTATGCTTTAGTGCTCTGTGTTGCTGTGTGGTGTTGTGCTTTAGTGCTCAGTGCTGCTGTGTGGTGTTGTGCTTTAGTGCTCTGTGCTGCTGTGGTGTTGTGCTTTAGTGCTCTGTGCTGCTGTGGTGTTGTGCTTTAGTGCGCTGTGTTGCTGTGTGGTGTTGTGCTTTAGTGCTGCTGTGTGGTGTTGTGCTTTAGTGCTCTGTGCTGCTGTGGTGTTGTGCTTTAGTCCTCTGTGTTGCTGTGTGGTGTTGTGCTTTAGTGCTCTGTGTTGCTGTGTGGTGTTGTGCTTTAGTGCTCAGTGCTTCTGTGTGGTGTTGTGCTTTAGTGCTCTGTGTTGCTGTGTGGTGTTGTGCTTTAGTGCTCAGTGCTGCTGTGGTGTTATGCTTTAGTGCTCTGTGCTGCTGTGGTGTTATGCTTCAGTGCTCTGTGTTGCTGTGTGGTGTTGTGCTTTAGTGCTCTGTGTTGCTGTGTGGTGTTGTGCTTTAGTGCTCAGTGCTGCTGTGGTGTTGTGCTTTAGTGCTCTGTGTTGCTGTGTGGTGTTGTGCTTTAGTGCTCAGTGCTGCTGTGTGGTGTTATGCTTTAGTGCTCAGTGCTGCTGTGGTGTTGTGCTTTAGTGCTCAGTGCTGCTGTGGTGTTATGCTTTAGTGCTCTGTGTTGCTGTGTGGTGTTGTGCTTTAGTGCTCTGTGTTGCTGTGTGGTGTTGTGCTTTAGTGCTCAGTGCTGCTGTGTGGTGTTGTGCTTTAGTGCTCAGTGCTGCTGTGGTGTTATGCTTTAGTGATCTGTGTTGCTGTGGTGTTGTGCTTTAGTGCTCTGTGTTGCTGTGTGGTGTTGTGCTTTAGTGCTCATTGCTGCTGTGGTGTTATGCTTTAGTGCTCTGTGCTGCTGTGGTGTTGTGCTTTAGTGCTCAGTGCTGCTGTGGTGTTGTGCTTTAGTGCTCTGTGTTGCTGTGTGGTGTTGTGCTTTAGTGCTCAGTGCTGCTGTGTGGTGTTATGCTTTAGTGCTCAGTGCTGCTGTGGTGTTGTGCTTTAGTGCTCAGTGCTGCTGTGGTGTTATGCTTTAGTGCTCTGTGTTGCTGTGTGGTGTTGTGCTTTAGTGCTCTGTGTTGCTGTGTGGTGTTGTGCTTTAGTGCTCTGTGCTGCTGTGGTGTTGTGCTTTAGTGCTCTGTGCTGCAGTGGTGTTTTGCTTTAGTGCTCTGTGCTGCTGTGGTGTTGTGCTTTAGTGCTCTGTGTTGCTGTGGTGTTGTGCTTTAGTGCTCAGTGCTGCTGTGGTGTTATGCTTTAGTGCTCTGTGCTGCTGTGGTGTTGTGCTTTAGTGCTCTGTGCTGCTGTGGTGTTATGCTTTAGTGCTCTGTGTTGCTGTGGTGTTGTGCTTTAGTGCTCAGTGCTGCTGTGTGGTGTTATGCTTTAGTGCTCAGTGCTGCTGTGGTGTTATGCTTTAGTGCTCAGTGCTGCTGTGGTGTTGTGCTTTAGTGCTCAGTGCTGCTGTGTGGTGTTATGCTTTAGTGCTCAGTGCTGCTGTGTGGTGTTATGCTTTAGTGCTCTGTGCTGCTGTGGTGTTGTACTTTAGTGCTCTGTGCTGCTGTGCTGTTGTGCTTTAGTGCTCTGTGTTGCTGTGGTGTTATGCTTTAGTGCTCAGTGCTGCTGTGGTGTTATGCTTTAGTGCTCTGTGCTGCTGTGGTGTTGTGCATTAGTGCTCAGTGCTGCTGTGTGGTGTTATGCTTTAGTGCTCAGTGCTGCTGTGTGGTGTTATGCTTTAGTGCTCTGTGCTGCTGTGGTGTTGTGCTTTAGTGCTCTGTGCTGCTGTGTGGTGTTGTGCTTTAGTGCTCTGTGCTGTTGTGGTGTTGTGCCTTAGTGCTCTGTGCTGCTGTGGTGTTATGCTTTAGTGCTCTGTGTTGCTGTGGTGTTATGCTTTAGTGCTCTGTGCTGCTGTGGTGTTGTGCTTTAGTGCTCTGTGTTGCTGTGTGGTGTTGTGCTTTAGTGCTCAGTGCTGCTGTGTGGTGTTGTGCTTTAGTGCTCAGTGCTGCTGTGTGGTGTTATGCTTTAGTGCTCAGTGCTGCTGTGTGGTGTTGTGCTTTAGTGCTCTGTGTTGCTGTGGTGTTGTGCTTTAGTGCTCTGTGTTGCTGTGTGGTGTTGTGCTTTAGTGCTCTGTGTTGCTGTGGTGTTATGCTTTAGTGCTCAGTGCTGCTGTGTGGTGTTATGCTTTAGTGCTCTGTGTTGCTGTGGTGTTGTGCTTTAGTGCTCTGTGTTGCTGTGTGGTGTTGTGCTTTAGTGCTCTGTGTTGCTGTGTGGTGTTGTGCTTTAGTGCTCTGTGTTGCTGTGTGGTGTTGTGCTTTAGTGCTCTGTGTTGCTGTGGTGTTGTGCTTTAGTGCTCAGTGCTGCTGTGTGGTGTTATGCTTTAGTGCTCAGTGCTGCTGTGGTGTTATGCTTTAGTGCTCTGTGCTGCTGTGGTGTTGTGCTTTAGTGCTCAGTGCTGCTGTGTGGTGTTATGCTTTAGTGCTCAGTGCTGCTGTGTGGTGTTATGCTTTAGTGCTCTGTGCTGCTGTGGTGTTGTGCTTTAGTGCTCTGTGCTGCTGTGGTGTTGTGCTTTAGTGCTCTGTGTTGCTGTGGTGTTATGCTTTAGTGCTCAGTGCTGCTGTGGTGTTATGCTTTAGTGCTCTGTGCTGCTGTGGTGTTGTGCATTAGTGCTCAGTGCTGCTGTGTGGTGTTATGCTTTAGTGCTCAGTGCTGCTGTGTGGTGTTATGCTTTAGTGCTCTGTGCTGCTGTGGTGTTGTGCTTTAGTGCTCTGTGCTGCTGTGTGGTGTTGTGCTTTAGTGCTCTGTGCTGTTGTGGTGTTGTGCCTTAGTGCTCTGTGCTGCTGTGGTGTTATGCATTAGTGCTCTGTGTTGCTTTGGTGATATGCTTTAGTGCTCTGTGCTGCTGTGGTGTTGTGCTTTAGTGCTCTGTGTTGCTGTGTGGTGTTGTGCTTTAGTGCTCAGTGCTGCTGTGTGGTGTTGTGCTTTAGTGCTCAGTGCTGCTGTGTGGTGTTATGCTTTAGTGCTCAGTGCTGCTGTGTGGTGTTGTGCTTTAGTGCTCTGTGTTGCTGTGGTGTTGTGCTTTAGTGCTCTGTGTTGCTGTGTGGTGTTGTGCTTTAGTGCTCTGTGTTGCTGTGGTGTTATGCTTTAGTGCTCAGTGCTGCTGTGTGGTGTTATGCTTTAGTGCTCTGTGTTGCTGTGGTGTTGTGCTTTAGTGCTCTGTGTTGCTGTGTGGTGTTGTGCTTTAGTGCTCTGTGTTGCTGTGTGGTGTTGTGCTTTAGTGCTCTGTGTTGCTGTGTGGTGTTGTGCTTTAGTGCTCTGTGTTGCTGTGTGGTGTTGTGCTTTAGTGCTCTGTGTTGCTGTGCGGTGTTATGCTTTAGTGCTCTGTGTTGCTGTGTGGTGTTATGCTTTAGTGCTCTGTGTTGCTGTGTGGTGTTGTGCTTTAGTGCTCTGTGTTGCTGTTTGGTGTTGTGCTTTAGTGCTCTGTGTTGCTGTGTGGTGTTATGCTTTAGTGCTCTGTGCTGCTGTGGTGTTGTGCTTTAGTGCTCTGTGCTGCTGTGTGGTGTTGTGCTTTAGTGCTCAGTGTTGCTGTGTGGTGTTATGCTTTAGTGCTCTGTGCTGCTGTGGTGTTGTGCTTTAGTGCTCTGTGTTGCTGTGTGGTGTTATGCTTTAGTGCTCAGTGCTGCTGTGTGGTGTTATGCTTTAGTGCTCTGTGTTGTTGTGTGGTGTTATGCTTTAGTGCTCAGTGCTGCTGTGTGGTGTTATGCTTTAGTGCTCAGTGTTGCTGTGTGGTGTTATGCCTTAGTGCTCTGTGTTGCTGTCGTGTTGTGCTTTAGTGCTCTGTGTTGCTGTGTGGTGTTATGCTTTAGTGCTCTGTGTTGCTCTGGTGTTGTGCTTTAGTGCTCTGTGTTGCTGTGTGGTGTTATGCTTTAGTGCTCTGTGTTGCTGTGTGGTGTTGTGCTTTAGTGCTCTGTGTTGCTCTGTGGTGTTATGCTTTAGTGCTCAGTGCTGCTGTGTGGTGTTATGCTTTAGTGCTCTGTGTTGCTGTGGTGTTGTGCTTTAGTGCTGTGTTGCTGTGTGGTGTTGTGCTTTAGTGCTCTGTGTTGCTGTGTGGTGTTGTGCTTTAGTGCTCTGTGTTGCTGTGTGGTGTTGTGCTTTAGTGCTCTGTGTTGCTGTGTGGTGTTATGCTTTAGTGCTCTGTGTTGCTGTGTGGTGTTATGCTTTAGTGCTCTGTGTTGCTGTGTGATGTTATGCTTTAGTGCTCTGTGTTGCTGTGTGGTGTTGTGCTTTAGTGCTCTGTGTTGCTGTGTGGTGTTGTGCTTTAGTGCTCTGTGTTGCTGTGTGGTGTTATGCTTTAGTGCTCTGTGCTGCTGTGGTGTTGTGCTTTAGTGCTCTGTGTTGCTGTGTGGTGTTGTGCTTTAGTGCTCTGTGTTGCTGTGTGGTGTTATGCTTTAGTGCTCTGTGTTGCTGTGTGGTGTTATGCTTTAGTGCTCTGTGTTGCTGTGTGGTGTTGTGCTTTAGTGCTCTGTGATGCTGTGTGGTGTTATGCTTTAGTGCTCTGTGTTGCTGTGTGGTGTTATGCTTTAGTGCTCTGTGTTGCTGTGTGGTGTTGTGCTTTAGTGCTCTGTGTTGCTGTGTGGTGTTGTGCTTTAGTGCTCTGTGTTGCTGTGGTGTTGTGCTTTAGTGCTCTGTGTTGCTGTGTGGTGTTGTGCTTTAGTGCTCTGTGTTGCTGTGTGGTGTTATGCTTTAGTGCTTTGTGTTGCTGTGTGGTGTTGTGCTTTAGTGCTCTGTGTTGCTGTGTGGTGTTATGCTTTAGTGCTCTGTGTTGCTGTGTGGTGTTGTGCTTTAGTGCTCTGTGTTGCTGTGTGGTGTTGTGCTTTCGTGCTCTGTGCTGCTGTGGTGTTGTGCTTTAGTGCTCTGTGTTGCTGTGTGGTGTTGTGCTTTAGTGCTCTGTGTTGCTGTGTGGTGTTATGCTTTATTGCTTTGTGTTGCTGTGTGGTGTTGTGCTTTAGTGCTCTGTGTTGCTGTGTGGTGTTATGCTTTAGTGCTCTGTGTTGCTGTGTGGTGTTGTGCTTTAGTGCTCTGTGTTGCTGTGTGGTGTTATGCTTTAGTGCTCTGTGTTGCTGTGTGGTGTTGTGCTTTAGTGCTCTGTGTTGCTGTGTGGTGTTATGCTTTAGTGCTTTGTGTTGCTGTGTGGTGTTGTGCTTTAGTGCTCTGTGTTGCTGTGTGGTGTTATGCTTTAGTGCTCTGTGTTGCTGTGTGGTGTTGTGCTTTAGTGCTCTGTGTTGCTGTGTGGTGTTATGCTTTAGTGCTCTGTGTTGCTGTTGTGTTGTGCTTTAGTGCTCTGTGTTGCTGTGTGGTGTTATGCTTTAGTGCTCTGTGTTGCTGTGTGGTGTTGTGCTTTAGTGCTCTGTGTTGCTGTGTGGTGTTGTGCTTTAGTGCTCAGTGCTGCTGTGTGGTGTTATGCTTTAGTGCTCTGTGCTGCTGTGGTGTTGTGCTTTAGTGCTCTGTGCTGCTGTGGTGTTGTGCTTTAGTGCTCCGTGCTGCTGTGGTGTTGTGCTTTAGTGCTCAGTGCTGCTGTGTGGTGTTGTGCTTTAGTGCTCAGTGCTGCTGTGTGGTGTTGTGCTTTAGTGCTCTGTGTTGCTGTGTGGTGTTATGCTTTATTGCTCTGTGTTGCTGTGTGGTGTTGTGCTTTAGTGCTCTGTGTTGCTGTGTGGTGTTGTGCTTTAGTGCTCTGTGTTGCTGTGTGGTGTTATGCCTTAGTGCTCTGTGGTGCTGCTGTGGTGTTGTGCTTTAGTGCTCAGTGCTGCTGTGTGGTGTTATGCTTTAGTGCTCTGTGCTGCTGTGGTGTTGTGCTTTAGTGCTCTGTGCTGCTGTGGTGTTGTGCTTTAGTGCTCTGTGCTGCTGTGGTGTTGTGCTTTAGTGCTCTGTGTTGCTGTGGTGTTATGCTTTAGTGCTCTGTGGTGCTGCGTGGTGTTGTGCTTTAGTGCTCAGTGCTGCTGTGTGGTGTTGTGCTTTAGTGCTCTGTGCTGCTGTGGTGTTGTGCTTTAGTGCTCTGTGCTGCTGTGGTGTTATGCTTTAGTGCTCTGTGTTGCTGTGTGGTGTTGTGCTTTAGTGCTCAGTGCTGCTGTGGTGTTGTGCTTTAGTGCTCTGTGCTGCTGTGGTGTTATGCTTTAGTGCTCTGTGTTGCTGTGTGGTGTTGTGCTTTAGTGCTCAGTGCTGCTGTGTGGTGTTGTGCTTTAGTGCTCTGTGCTGCTGTGGTGTTGTGCTTTAGTGCTCTGTGTTGCTGTCTGGTGTTGTGCTTTAGTGCTCTGTGCTGCTGTGGTGTTGTGCTTTAGTGCTCTGTGCTGCTGTAGTGTTGTGCTTTAGTGCTCAGTGCTGCTGTGTGGTGTTGTGCTTTAGTGCTCTGTGCTGCTGTGGTGTTGTGCTTTAGTGCTCTGTGCTGCTGTGTGGTGTTGTGCTTTAGTGCTCTGTGTTGCTGTGGTGTTGTGCTTTAGTGCTCTGTGTTGCTGTGTGGTGTTGTGCTTTAGTGCTCTGTGCTGCTGTGGTGTTGTGCTTTAGTGCTCTGTGCTGCTGTGGTGTTGTGCTTTAGTGCTCTGTGCTGCTGTGGTGTTGTACGGTTCTGCTCTGTGAGCACATACAACATGACAGCTCTTCATAGAGAAACACCGACCACAGGAAGATGATGGCGGCTGTAGTCATTTCTTATACTGCTGAGGTAACATAAAAGCCAAGAACTGGTTGGGTACAGTAAAAGCCGAGCTCTGATTGGGTAAATTGAAAGCCGAGCTCTGATTGGTTGCTATGGCCAGTACAGTGAGACAGTTGTGATGAATGAGGCCTGATAAGCATTGTCTGTACAAACCCCACAACAAGGTAGACGGGCGGTGATCGTGCACCCGCCTGTACAACACTGGGGCCATCACTGCTTCCCACAGGGACCCAGTGATCCCACCATGGACCGGCTTTGTGCACTGGTGTGAGCTCCACCTACATGGACCATCAGCTTAAGGATAAGCAGCAGCCAGCAGACCATCGGAGAAAGTAAGGGAAGCACAGGTGTTCATATGGTACACGGCGCGCCCCATGTGCTGTATTTCCTGGCTCTGTATAAGGCTCCCAGGACTCACACCTGTGTCTTGGCATTACTAAGACTTGCTAGTTAGTAACTCCTTTAGTTGTCTGTGCACAGCTCACGTCCACAGTCTTCAGGACGTCTCCTGGATATCTGTGCTTCCCGTCCATGAGTTACTTGTCTGCAGTTTCCAGTAACCTTGCTACCTGACAATGGAGAACTTCACCTGCCTGCCTGCGGTTTCCAGTGTCGTAACCTGCCTGCGGTTTCCTGTTACTCCGGAGATCTGTCTACCTGTTCCCGGTCATCTAGGACCTCTTTTACATGTCCGCCTACGGTTTTCAGGACATCTTCCTGGCTGTGTGTGGCTTCCATGGTAATAGACTTTCTTGTTACTCCGGAGTTTTGTCTGCTACCTGTCTGCGCCTCCATCACGCCTCCTATCTGCCTAGGGTCTTCAGTAATTCTGCTATATGTTTAAGGTCTTCAATAACTCTGAAACTTGTTTGTGATTTTCAGGACTTTTTTAAACCTTTAGTTTGCATTATACGTGTCCGTGTTCCGTGTTCTCTACCTGGCTGCTGCACAGATGGCCGTGCCCCGTGTGCCCACCCAGACCTTGGGCTTAGAGCCTTAGAGGATCCACCTTCTGTGGTGCATCTTCCCCTCTTGTGTTTCCTCTGCCCTTCGTATAGTGCGTCTCCCCCTCTTACGGTGTGTCTGCCCCTTGTGTGATGTCTGCTCCTTATATTGTAAGTGCCTGTGTATATACCTGTGTGTTTATGTGCTCTGTGTATATACATGTGTATATGTATGTTCTCTATGTATATACATACTGTATGTGTCTATGTGCTCTGTATATATACATGTGTGTATCTGTTCTTATATTGTATAATTACTCTTCGTATTTTGTTAGAATAAAGATAGAGCAACTCTGGCCCAATATTGAAACTTGCAGGTCATCTCCTATTATTGGAGCTTGACTCTACAGACCAAGTATTGTTCTTAGAGTTGAACCCTGCTGGCCATGTCTTGTTCTTGTTGTTGGATCTTGCAGTCCATATTTGTTCTCAGAGTTGGACTCCGCAGGTTATGTCTTCTTCTCGGAGTGTTTGACTGTACAGCCCACGTCCTCTTTCAAGTGTTGGACTCAGCAGGTCATGTCCTCTTACTACTCGGTGTTCTCTTCTTGGTGTTAGTCCTTACAGGTTGTGATTTCTTTAGTATTGGATCCTGCAGGCCATTTCCCCTTTTTTGTGTTGGACCATGCATACCTTGTCCTCTCCCTTCTTGTTGATAGCACTAAACCAGAGCTTCATCTTTTACTTTTTGTTATTAATGTTGGAACTTGCAGGCCATGTCCTCTTCCTTTTTAGTGTTAGATCCTGCAAGCCTTGTCCTCTCCCTTCTTGGTGATGGCACTGAGCCAGAGCTTTACCCATTCCTTCTTGTTCTTGGCGATGGATCTTGCAGACCTTGTCCTCTTCCTTCTCGGTGTTGGACCAACCAGGCTGAGTGATCTTAGTGTTGGACCATGAGGGCCATGCCCTGCTTTCAGAATTAGGCCTTGCATGCCTTGCCTTCCCCGCCTTGCCTTACTCTTTCTTGATGATGGCGCTGAGTGAGAGCTTCAACTGTCCAGTCCTGTTCATGGGGTAGGCCATGTCAATTCGTTCTTTGTATTAGACACTGCAGGCCTGGTTCTTTTCCTTTCGCGTTGGACCATGCAGGCATTTTCCTTTTCTTGATGTTGTACCGTGTAGTTCATGTCCTCTTCTTAGACCTTGCAGGCCTTGTCCTCCTGCTTCTTGAAATTAGACCCAGCTGGTTATCTCCTTCTTATTTCTGTTAGACCCTACAGACCTTGTCCTCTTTCTTCTTTATGTTGGACTATATAGGCCTTATCCTCTTCTTGGTGTTGGACCTTGCAGGCCTTGTCCTCTTCCTTCTCTGTGTTAGGCCCTTCAGGCCTTTCCCTCTTCTTTATCGGTATTCTACCATGCTGGCCTTGTTCTCTTCTAGGTGTTGGATCTTACAGTCCATGTCCTTTTCCTTCTTTACGTTAGACCCTGCAGGCCTTTTCCTCTTCTTTCTCAGTGTTGGACCATGCTGCCTTGTTCTCTTCTTGTTGTTGGATCTTACAGTCCATGTCCTTTTCCTTCTTTACGTTACACCCTGCAGGCCTTTTCCTCTTCTTTCTCAGTGTTGGACCATGCTGGCCTTGTTCTCTTCTTGTTGTTGGATCTTACAGTCCATGTCCTTTTCCTTCTTTACGTTACACCCTGCAGGCCTTTTCCTCTTCTTTCTCAGTGTTGGACCATGCTGGCCTTGTTCTCTTCTTGGTGTTGGATCTTACAGTCCATGTCCTTTTCCTTCTTTACGTTAGACCCTGCAGGCCTTTTCCTCTTCTTTCTCGGTGTTGGACCATGCTGGCCTTGTTCTCTTCTTGTTGTTGGATCTTGCAGTCCATGTTCTTTTCCTTCTTTACGTTAGACCCTGCAGGCCTTTTCCTCTTCTCAGTGTTGGACCATGCTGGCCTTGTTCTCTTCTTGGTGTTGGATCTTACAGTCCATGTCCTTTTCCTTCTTTACGTTAGACCCTGCAGGCCTTTTCCTCTTCTTTCTCGGTGTTGGACCATGCTGGCCTTGTTTTCTTCTTGGTGTTGGATCTTACAGTCCATGTTCTTTTCCTTCTTTACATTAGACCCTGCAGGCCTTTTCCTCTTCTTTATCGGTGTTGGATCTTGCAGTCCATGTTCTTTTCTTTCTTTACGTTAGACCCTGCAGGCCTTTTCCTCTTCTTTCTTGGTGTTGGACCATGCTGGACTTGTTCTCTTCTTGTTGTTGAATTTGCAGTCCATGTTCTTTTCCTTCTTTACATTAGACCCTGCAGGCCTTTTCCTCTTCTTTATCGGTGTTGGATCTTGCAGTCCATGTTCTTTTCTTTCTTTACGTTAGACCCTGCAGGCCTTTTCCTCTTCTTTCTTGGTGTTGGACCATGCTGGACTTGTTCTCTTCTTGTTGTTGAATTTGCAGTCCATGTTCTTTTCCTTCTTTACGTTACACCCTGCAGGCCTTTTCCTCTTCTTTCTCAGTGTTGGACCATGCTGGCCTTGTTCTCTTCTTGTTGTTGGATCTTACAGTCCATATCCTTTTCCTTCTTTCAGTTAGACCCTGCAGGCCTTTTCCTCTTCTTTCTCGGTGTTGGACCATGCTGGCCTTGTTTTCTTCTTGGTGTTGGATCTTACAGTCCATGTTCTTTTCCTTCTTTACATTAGACCCTGCAGGCCTTTTCCTCTTCTTTATCGGTGTTGGATCTTGCAGTCCATGTTCTTTTCTTTCTTTACGTTAGACCCTGCAGGCCTTTTCCTCTTCTTTCTTGGTGTTGGACCATGCTGGACTTGTTCTCTTCTTGTTGTTGAATTTGCAGTCCATGTTCTTTTCCTTCTTTACATTAGACCCTGCAGGCCTTTTCCTCTTCTTTATCGGTGTTGGATCTTGCAGTCCATGTTCTTTTCTTTCTTTACGTTAGACCCTGCAGGCCTTTTCCTCTTCTTTCTTGGTGTTGGACCATGCTGGACTTGTTCTCTTCTTGTTGTTGAATTTGCAGTCCATGTTCTTTTCCTTCTTTACGTTACACCCTGCAGGCCTTTTCCTCTTCTTTCTCGGCGTTGGACCATGCTGGCCTTGTTCTCTTCTTGGTGTTGGATCTTAGAGTCCATGTCCTTTTCCTTCTTTACGTTAGACCCTGCAGGCCTTTCCCTCTTATTTGTCGGTATTCTACCATGCTGGCCTTGTTCTCTTCTTGGTGTTGGATCTTAGAGTCCATGTTCTTTTCCTTCTTTACGTTAGACCCTGCAGGCCTTTTCCTCTTCTTTCTAGGTGTTGGATCTTACAGTCCATGTCCTTTTCCTTCTTTACGTTAGACCCTGCAGGACTTTCCCTCTTATTTGTCGGTATTCTACCATGCTGGCCTTGTTCTCTTCTTGGTGTTGGATCTTACAGTCCATGTTCTTTTCCTTCTTTACGTTAGACCCTGCAGGCGTTTTCCTCTTTCTCGTTGTTTGACCATGCTGGCCTTGTTTTCTTCTTGGTGTTGGATCTTACAGTCCATGTCCTTTTCCTTCTTTACGTTAGACCCTGCAGGCCTTTTCCTCTTCTAGGTGTAGGATCTTACAGTCCATGTTCTTTTCCTTCTTTACGTTAGACCCTCCAGGCCTTTCCCTCTTCTTTCTCGGTATTCTACCATGCTGGCCTTGTTTTCTTCTTGGTGTTGGATCTTACAGTCCATGGCCTTTTCCTTCTTTACGTTAGACCCTGCAGACCTTTTCCTCTTCTTTCTTGGTGTTGGACCATGCTGGCCTTGTTCTCTTCTTGGTGTTGGTCCATGTCCTTTTCCTTCTTTACGTTAGACCCTGCAGGCCTTTTCCTCTTCTTTCTTGGTGTTGGACAATGCTGGCCTTGTTCTCTTCTTGTTGTTGGATCTTGCAGTCCATGTTCTTTTACTTCTTTACGTTAGACCCTGCAGGCCTTTTCCTCTTCTTTCTTGGTGTTGGACCATGCTGGCCTCGTTCTCTTCTTGGTGTTGGATCTTAGATTCCATGTCCTTTTCCTTCTTTATGTTAGACCTTGCAGGCCTTTTCCTCTTCTTTCTAGGTGTTGGATCTTACAGTCCATGTCATTTTCCTTCTTTACGTTAGACCCTGCAGGCCTTTCCCTCTTATTTCTCGGTATTCTGCCATGCTGGCCTTGTTCTCTTCTTGGTGTTGGATCTTACAGTCCATGTTCTTTTCCTTCTTTACGTTAGACCCTGCAGGCCTTTTCCTCTTCTTTTCTCGTTGTCTGACCATGCTGGCCTTGTTTTCTTCTTGGTGTTGGATCTTACAGTCCATGTTCTTTTCCTTCTTTACGTTAGACCCTGCAGGCGTTTTCCTCTTCTTTCTCGGTATTCTACCATGCTGGCCTTGTTCTCTTCTTGGTGCTGGATCTTACAGTCCATGTCCTTTTCCTTCTTTACGTTAGACCCTGCAGGCCTTTTCCTTTTCTTCGTGTTGGATCTTACTGTCCATGTTCTTTTCCTTCTTTACGTTAGACCCTCCAGGCCTTTCCCTCTTCTTTCTCGGTATTCTACCATGCTGGCCTTGTTTTCTTCTTGGTGTTGGATCTTACAGTCCATGTCCTTTTCCTTCTTTACGTTAGACCCTGCAGGCCTTTTCCTCTTCTTTCTCGGTGTTGGATCTTGCAGTCCATGTTCTTTTCCTTCTTTACGTTAGACCCTGCAGGAATTTTCCTCTTCTTGGTGTTGGATCTTACAGTCCATGTTCTTTTCCTTCTTTACGTTAGACCCTTCAGGCCTTTCCCTCTTCTTTCTCGGTATTCTACCATGCTGGCCTTGTTTTCTTCTTGGTGTTGGATCTTACAGTCCATGTCCTTTTCCTTCTTTACGTTAGACCCTGCAGGCCTTTTCCTCTTCTTCGTGTTGGATCTTACAGTCCATGTTCTTTTCCTTCTTTACGTTAGACCCTGCAGGCCTTTTCCTCTTCTTTCTCGGTGTTGGACCATGCTGGCCTTGTTCTCTTCTTGGTGTTGGATCTTACAGTCCATGTTCTTTTCCTTCTTTACATTAGACCCTGCAGGCCTTTTCCTCTTCTTTATCGGTGTTGGATCTTGCAGTCCATGTTCTTTTCCTTCTTTACGTTAGACCCTGCAGGCCTTTTCCTCTTCTTTCTTCGTGTTGGACCATGCTGGCCTTGTTCTCTTCTTGCTGTTGGATCTTGCAGTCCATGTTCTTTTCCTTCTTTACGTTAGACCCTGCAGGCCTTTTCCTCTTCTTTCTCGGCGTTGGACCATGCTGGCCTTGTTCTCTTCTTGGTGTTGGATCTTAGAGTCCATGTCCTTTTCCTTCTTTACGTTAGACCTTGCAGGCTTTTTCCTCTTCTTTCTAGGTGTTGGATCTTACAGTCCATGTCCTTTTCCTTCTTTACGTTAGACCCTGCAGGCCTTTCCCTCTTATTTCTCGGTATTCTACCATGCTGGCCTTGTTCTCTTCTTGGTGTTGGATCTTACAGTCCATGTTCTTTTCCTTCTTTACGTTAGACCCTGCAGACCTTTTCCTCTTCTTTCTCGGTGTTGGACCATGCTGGCCTTGTTCTCTTCTTGTTGTTGGATCTTACAGTCCATGTCCTTTTCCTTCTTTACGTTAGACCCTGCAGGCCTTTTCCTCTTCTTTCTCGTTGTTTGACTATGCTGGCCTTGTTTTCTTCTTGGTGTTGGAGCTTGCAATCCATGTTCTTTTCCTTCTTTCCGTTAGACCCTGCAGGCCTTTTCCTCTTCTTGGTGTTGGATCTTACAGTCCATGTACTTTTCCTTCTTTACGTTAGACCCTGCAGGCCTTTTCCTCTTCTTTCTTGGTGTTGGACCATGCTGGCCTTGTTCTCTTCTTGGTGTTGGTCCATGTACTTTTCCTTCTTTACGTTAGACCCTGCAGGCCTTTTCCTCTTCTTTCTTGGTGTTGGACAATGCTGGCCTTGTTCTCTTCTTGTTGTTGGATCTTGCAGTCCATGTTCTTTTCCTTCTTTACGTTAGACCCTGCAGGCCTTTTCCTCTTCTTTCTTGGTGTTGGACCATGCTGGCCTTGTTCTCTTCTTGGTGTTGGATCTTAGAGTCCATGTCCTTTTCCTTCTGTACGTTAGACCTTGCAGGCCTTTTCCTCTTCTTTCTAGGTGTTGGATCTTACAGTCCATGTCCTTTTCCTTCTTTACGTTAGACCCTGCAGGCGTTTTCCTCTTCTTTCTCGGTATTCTACCATGCTGGCCTTGTTCTCTTCTTGGTGCTGGATCTTACAGTCCATGTCCTTTTCCTTGTTTACGTTAGACCCTGCAGGCCTTTTCCTCTTCTTGGTGTTGGATCTTACAGTCCATGTTCTTTTCCTTCTTTACGTTAGACCCTCCAGGCCTTTCCCTCTTCTTTCTCGGTATTCTACCATGCTGGCCTTGTTCTCTTCTTTGTGTTGGATCTTACAGTCCATGTCCTTTTCCTTCTTTACGTTAGACCCTGCAGGCCTTTTCCTCTTCTTTCTTGGTGTTGGACCATGCTGGCCTTGTTCTCTTCTTGGTGTTGGTCCATATCCTTTTCCTTCTTTACGTTAGACCCTGCAGGCCTTTTCCTCTTCTTTCTCAGTGTTGGAACATGCTGGCCTTGTTCTCTTCTTGGTGTTGGATCTTACAGTCCATATCCTTTTCCTTCTTTACGTTAGACCCTGCAGGCCTTTTCCTCTTCATGGTGTTGGATCTTACAGTCCATGTTCTTTTCCTTCTTTACGTTAGACCCTTCAGGCCTTTCCCTCTTCTTTCTCGGTATTCTACCATGCTGGCCTTGTTTTCTTCTAGGTGTTGGATCTTAGAGTCCATGTCCTTTTCCTTCTTTACGTTAGACCCTGCAGGACTTTTCCTCTTCTTTCTTGGTGTTGGACCATGCTGGCCTTGTTCTCTTCTTGGTGTTGGTCCATGTCCTTTTCCTTCTTTACGTTAGACCCTGCAGGCCTTTTCCTCTTCTTTCTTGGTGTTGGACCATGCTGGCCTTGTTTTCTTCTCCGTGTTGGATCTTACAGTCCATGTCCTTTTCCTTCTTTACGTTAGACCCTGCAGGCCTTTTCCTCTTCTTTCTTGGTGTTGGACCATGCTGGCCTTGTTCTCTTCTTGGTGTTGGATCTTACAGTCCATGTCCTTTTCCTTCTTTACGTTAGACCCTGCAGGTCTTTTCCTCTTCTTTCTCGGTGTTGGACCATGCTGGCCTTGTTCTCTTCTTGGTGTTGGATCTTACAGTCCATGTCCTTTTCCTTCTTTACGTTAGACCCTGCAGGCCTTTTCCTCTTCCTTCTTTGTTGGATCTTGCAGTCCATGTTCTTTTCCTTCTTTACGTCACACCCTGCAGGCCTTTCCCTATTCTTTCTCGGTATCCTACCGTGCTGGCCTTGTTCTCTTCTTGGTGTTGGATCTTACAGTCCATGTCCTTTTCCTTCTTTACGTTAGACCCTGCAGGCCTTTTCCTCTTCTTTCTCGTTGTTTGACCATGCTGCCTTGTTTTCTTCTTGTTGTTGGATCTTACAGTCCATGTTGTTTTCCTTCTTTACGTTAGACCCTGCAGGCCCTTTCCTCTTCTTTCTCGGTGTTGGATCTTACAGTCCATGTCCTTCTCCTTCTTTACGTTAGACCCGGCAGGCCTTTTCCTCTTCTTTCTCGGTGTTGGACCATGCTGGCCTTGTTTTCTTCTTGTTGTTGGATGTTACAGTCCATGTCCTTTTCCTTCTTTACGTTAGACCCTGCAGGCCTTTTCCTCTTCTTTCTCGGTGTTGGATCTTACAGTCCATGTCCTTTTCCTTCTTTACGTTAGACCCTGCAGGCCTTTTCCTCTTCTTTCTCAGTGTTGGATCTTGCAGTCCATGTCCTTTTCCTTCTTTACGTTAGACCCTGCAGGCCTTTTCCTCTTCGTTCTTGGTGTTGGACCATGCTGCCCTTGTTCTCTTCTTGTTGTTGGATCTTACCATCCATGTCCTTTTCCTTCTTTACGTTAGACCCTGCAGGCCTTTTCCTCTTCTTTCTCGGTTTTGGACCATGCTGGCCTTGTTCTCTTCTTGTTGTTGGATCTTACAGTCCATGTTCTTTTCCTTCTTTCAGTTAGACCCGGCAGGCCTTTTCCTCTTCTTTCTCGGTGTTAGACCATGCTGGCCTTGTTTTCTTGTAGGTGTTGGAGTCCATGTCCTTTTCCTTCTTTACGTTAGACCCTGCAGGCCTTTTCCTCTTCTTTCTTGGTGTTGGACCATGCTGGCCTTGTTCTCTTCTTGGTGTTGGTCCATGTCCTTTTCCTTCTTTACGTTAGACCCTGCAGGCCTTTTCCTCTTCTTTCTCGGTGTTGGACCATGCTGGCCTTGTTCTCTTATTGGTGTTGGATCTTACAGTCCATGTCCTTTTCCTTCTTTACGTTAGACCCTGCAGGCCTTTTCCTCTTCTTTCTCGGTGTTGGATCTTGCAGTCCATGTTCTTTTCCTTCTTTACGTTAGACCCTGCAGGCCTTTTCCTCTTCTTTCTCGGTGTTGGACCATGCTGGCCTTGTTTTCTTCTTGGTGTTGGATCTTACAGTCCATGTCCTTTTCCTTCTTTACGTTAGACCCTGCAGGCCTTTCCCTCTTCTTTCTCGGTATTCTACCATGCAGGCCTTTTCCTCTTCTTTCTCGGTGTTGGATCTTACAGTCCATGTCCTTTTCCTTCTTTACGTTAGACCCTGCAGGTCTTTTCCTCTTCTTTCTCAGTGTTGAATCTTGCAGTCCATGTCCTTTTCCTTCTTTACGTTAGACCCTGCAGGCCTTTTCCTCTTCTTTCTTGGTGTTGGACCATGCTGCCCTTGTTCTCTTCTTGTTGTTGGATCTTACCGTCCATGTCCTTTTCCTTCTTTACGTTAGACCCTGCAGGCCTTTTCCTCTTCTTTCTCGGTGTTGGACCATGCTGGCCTTGTTCTCTTCTTGTTGTTGGATCTTACAGTCCATGTTCTTTTCCTTCTTTCAGTTAGACCCGGCAGGCCTTTTCCTCTTCTTTCTCGGTGTTGGACCATGCTGGCCTTGTTTTCTTCTTGGTGTTGGATCTTACTGTCCATGTTCTTTTCCTTCTTTAAGTTAGACCCTCCAGAACTTTTCCTCTTCTTTCTCGGTGTTGAACCATGCTGGCCTTGTTCTCTTCTTGTTGTTGGATCTTACAGTCCATGTTCATTTCCTTCTTTATGTTAGACCCTGCAGACCTTTTCCTCTTCTTTCTCGGTGTTGGACGATGCTGGCCTTGTTCTCTTCTTGTTGTTGGATCTTACAGTCCATGTTCATTTCCTTCTTTATGTTAGACCCTGCAGACCTTTTCCTCTTCTTGCTCGGTGATGGACCATGCTGGCCTTGTTCTCTTCTTGTTGTTGGATCTTACAGTCCATGTTCTTTTCCTTCTTTATGTTAGACCCTGCCGGCCTTTTCCTCTTCTTTCTCGGTGTTGGACCATGCTGGCCTTGTTCTCTTCTTGTTGTTGGATCTTACAGTCCATGTCCTTTTCCTTCTTTATGTTAGACCCTGCAGGCCTTTTCCTCTTCTTGCTCAGTGTTGGACCATGCTGGCCTTGTTCTCTTCTTGGTGTTGAATCTTACAGTCCATGTTCTTTTCCTTCTTTACGTTAGACCCTCCAGACCTTTTCCTCTTCTTTCTCGGTGTTGGACCATGCTGGCCTTGTTCTCTTCTTGTTGTTGGATCTTACAGTCCATGTCCTTTTCCTTCTTTCAGTTAGACCCTGCAGGCCTTTTCCTCTTCTTTCTCAGTGTTGGACCATGCTGGCCTTGTTCTCTTCTTGTTGTTGGATCTTACAGTCCATATCCTTTTCCTTCTTTACGTTAGACCCTGCAGGCCTTTTCCTCTTCTTTCTCGGTGTTGGACCATGCTGGCCTTGTTCTCTTCTTGGTGTTGGATCTTACAGTCCATATCCTTTTCCTTCTTTACGTTAGACCCTGCAGGCCTTTTCCCCTTCTTTCTCAGTGTTGGATCTTACAGTCCATGTTCTTTTCCTTCTTTATGTTAGACCCTGCAGGCCTTTTCCTCTTCTTTCTCGGTATTCTGCCATGATGGCCTTGTTCTCTTCTTGTTGTTGGATCTTACAGTCCATGTTCTTTTCCTTCTTTACATTAGACCCTCCAGACCTTTTCCTCTTCTTTTTTGGTGTTGGACCATGCTGGCCTTGTTTTCTTCTTGTTGTTGGATCTTACAGTCCATGTTCTTTTCCTTCTTTCAGTTAGACCCGGCAGGCCTTTTCCTCTTCTTTCTCGGTGTTGGACCATGCTGGCCTTGTTCTCTTCTTGTTGTTGGATCTTACAGTCCATGTTCTTTTCCTACTTTATGTTAGACCCTGCCGGCCTTTTCCTCTTCTTTCTCGGTGTTGGACCATGCTGGCCTTGTTCTCTTCTTGTTGTTAGATCTTACAGTCCATGTCCTTTTCCTTCTTTCAGTTAGACCCTGCAGGCCTTTTCCTCTTCTTTCTCGGTGTTGGACCATGCTGGCCTTGTTCTCTTCTTGTTGTTGGATCTTACAGTCCATGTCCTTTTCCTTCTTTACGTTAGACCCTGCAGGCCTTTTCCTCTTCTTTCTCGGTGTTGGACCAAGCTGGGCTTGTTCTCTTCTTGGTGTTGGATCTTACAGTCCATGTCCTTTTCCTTCTTTCAGTTAGACCCTGACGGCCTTTTCCTCTTCTTGCTCGGTGATGGACCATGCTGGCCTTGTTCTCTTCTTGGTGTTGGATCTTACAGTCCATGTCCTTTTCCTTCTTTCAGTTAGACCCGGCAGGCCTTTTCCTCTTCTTGTTCGGTGTTGGACCATGCTGGCCTTGTCCTCTCTTTGGTGCCGTACCTTGGGCGACATGTCCTCTTTCTAGTATTGGACTGTGCAGGCTATATCCTGTTCTTTTTGTTAGACCCTACAGGCCATATTTCCTTCCTCCTAGAAGTTACCGCTGAGATTGAGCTGCACCTGTTCCTTCCAGTTCATCAGGTATTTATTTATGGAGATGCCTTGACAGCCGCAGCTTCCCTCGGAGCGCGCCTCGCCGGGATGTTTTCCTTCTACCCTGTGCAAATGAGAGGAGATCAGGCGCTGGGGTCTAATAATACGGTAAGAGGCGAAATGAACGAGGTGCTGCTCCACGTAAACATCACTGCGCTCCATGCAGCATAGCTGGGGAAGAGATTAACCCTGTGTGTGCCAACATGGAGAAGGAGAGAGGTGTGAGGCACCAGGTATCATAAGCCTCAGTTCATATCAGTCTTTAGCACTGAAAAAAGATACGTGAATTATCTGTATGGGCAACTGAAGCGCTCGGGCCCATGCTCTGCTCCCAGTTTCCGAGATGGCATTTCCAGTACATGTATGTGGTTCTGCTCTGACATTGGAGGAAATAAAAGATTTAATTTAAATGGGTTTTCTTAACTTCAATGTTCGGGACCTCCCTGCTCCGTTGCCCTCATCGGCCTACTGCTTGCTGGTGGTAGGGGGTATCCTTATGATGATTGACAGGTCACTATGCTGGTTCACAGTGTGACAAAGGAAGCATTGCCTCTGCAGCATTGGAAGAGCGCAGAAGCAATGAAGCTGGCCGGATCACGATCCAACCACTTTCAGAGCTGCACTTACAAGCTTTAAAGAAAAAGAAGAGCTTGTAAGCCCTGTGCTCCTGCTCAGGACGCTGCTGATGTTGTTGATTAAATGAGGCAACGAGCTGTAAACTGTAAAATTAAAAATCCTTTCACTGAGAGAATTTTTAATAAGTTTCTTGTTTTTCAAAGCATATTGACATTTTACCCATTTATTAAGCTTTGTAGCATAGCTGGGAAGGACAGGGTTAAATCCCAGCTCTGCAGGGTCTTGATTAGATGCACCTGTAGTGGTGCTCTCCTGAGGGAGTGCCAGTCTGGTGAATGTTGAGCAGAATTGATTGTACTACTGGTGAGTGTCCAGCCAAAATGCGAGCTGTAGAGTCTCTCTCTGAATGGAGACTGCTCTGTTTGTGAGAGCTTCTGAGAACCGTGTGGAAGCTGCAGCCTGATCAGTGTGAACTGTGCCCGGAGTTGAACACTTCTATTTGCTGCTGGAGCTCTGGCTGAAGGGGACACCGAGCCTGGGTGGACTGTGCCTCTTCTGTGTATGATGTTTGCTCCGAGAGAAAGCAATCTGTTTGGGTGAGCCACACTGACATATGTCATCATGAGTAAATGCACAGGCCGTGTGCGGAGAACCACGAGTATGGCTGGTGGCTATGGACGAGAGCGTACGGGGGACCGGGCTGGGGCTGGCTCAGCCGTGTGTGAGGAGCCGGGGTCTGCTCTGTTTAATTAGCGCCTGGACAAGACCGGGGTTGATGTTTAGGAGTAATAAAAACTGCACGTGTTTGGACCAAAACTGCATTGCCTGTGTGAACGCTACCTAATATATCTCTTATCAAGGAAGAAGTCAACCAACCTCCAAAATATTTAATTCAAATATAATGATTTTATTAGTCACAAAGAATGTACTCAAAGGAATAAAAGTAGCCAGATAACGGGCATAAAGTACAATAATCAGTGAGGTTGTCAGTACAGCTCAAACTACGGGAACAACCCTCCAAACTACAACAAAGCAACACACGGAGCAGTGAGTAATCCCCAGAAAATGCATGTAAGGTCACAAAGGTCAAATATTACCCGTTAATAATGTTATAGATCATTCTAAATATCACCCCATGGAAAATGCATCAGTCCATGTAAGAAAGATCAGGTATACAATGTCTAACAGGGGATGCAAAGCGTAACCAGGAGAACAAACAAGGAAAAATAGAGAATAAAGTGCAATTATGTCAAGAAGATGGTGTTACTCTGTACAACAGTGTGAACCTCCCTGTCAATCTGCTGCCGCTAGATAAGACCTGAGCAGAGGCATAGACTCAATAAGTAGCAAAAAGTGCCAGAAGAATGATGTATTGTAGTGGAATCAGTCTCTTACCCACGTTGCTGAGTGAGTTCCAAATGCACGTTTCGCAAGGGCTTCTTCAGGGGGTGAATCTATGAGGAGGTAGATGTTGTATGTATGTCAGGGCTGCCATCAGGAATTTCTGGGCCCCATACTGGCAACATTTTCAGCCCCCTTGAGACTCTGCCCAGGCTCCATCCCAGCTCCGCATCCATCCCTCAAACCTTCCGCAGTCCCACCGCCCACTCTTGGAAAAACTCCACTTCTGCGCCCCGTCCTCACCAATCACACGATACCAGTTCCCATCGAACACCAGATCACATACATAGCCGGCAGCTTTTGTTTTAACCAAAATATTTTTTATGCCGCCACCACGGCAAGGTAGACTCTTCTCGCCGGGCCTCTACTTTACTCTAACCTATTAATCATTTCTTATAATACCCAATACTCTTTTTAGGTATATTTTTATTTAAGGGAATGTGTCATATACATTTTTTGAAATGACCAATAATACCATGTACAAGGGACAATTACCGCCACACCATGACCAGACCACATATTACCACCGCATAGTGACCGAATACTATCACATACAAGGGACAAATACCTCCACACAGTGACCAGACCACATATTACCACCGCATAGTGACCGAATAATACCACATACAAGGAACAAATACCGCCACACCATGACCAGACCACATATTACCACTGCATAGTGACCGAATACTATCACATACAAGGGACAAATACCTCCACACAGTGACCAGACCACATATTACCACCGCATAGTGACCGAATAATACCACATACAAGGAACAAATACCGCCACACCATGACCAGAACACATATTACTATCGCATAGTGACTGAATACTATCACATACAAGGAACAAATACCGCCACACCATGACCAGACCACATATTACTACCGCATAGTGACCGAATACTATCACATACAAGGAACAAATACCGCCACACCATGACCAGACCACATATTACCACCGCATAGTGACCGAATAATACCACATACAAGGAACAAATACCGCCACACCATGACCAGACCACATATTACTACCGCATAGTGACCGAATACTATCACATACAAGGGACAAATACCTACACACAGTGACCAGACCACATATTACCATCACATAGTGACCGAATACTACAATACTGATCATTAATAAAAAAACACAATATTACCATAAGTGCCATTATACACGGGAACTCTGTACATAGTATGCAATGTATAGTGTCAGCGTACAGATAATACAGTGATCACCAGTGACATTATACAAAGGAGCTCTGTATATAGTGTACAGGTAATACAGGGATCACCAGTGACATTATACACAGGAGCTCTGAATATAGTGTCAGTGTACAGGTAATACAGTGATCACCAGTGACATTATACACAGGAGCTCTGTATATAGTGTCAGTGTACAGATAATACAGTGATCACCAGTGACATTATACACAGGAGCTCTGTACATCGTGTACAGTGTACAGGTAATACAGGGATCACCAGTGACATTATACACAGGAGCTCTGTATATAGTGTACAGGAAATACAGGGATCACCAGTGACATTATACACAGGAGCTCTGTATATAGTGTATAAGTAATACAGGGATCACCAGTGACATTACACACAGGAGCTCTGTATATAGTGTACAGGTAATACAGGGATCACCAGTGACATTATACACAGGAGCTCTGTATATAGTGTATAGGTAATACAGTGATCACCAGTGACATTATATACAGGAGCTCTGTATATAGTGTATAGGTAATACAGTGATCACCAGTGACATTATACACAGGAGCTCTGTACATAGTGTATAGTGTATAGTGTACAGATAATACAGTGATCACCAGTGACATTATACACAGGAGCTCTGAATATAGTGTACAGGTAATACAGTGATCACCAGTGACATTATAATCAGGAGCTCTGTATATAGTGTCAGTGTACAGATAATACAGGGATCACCAGTGACATTATACGCAGGAGCTCTGTATATAGTGTCAGTGTACAGGTAATGCAGTGATCACCAGTGACATTATACATAGGAGCTCTGTATATAGTGTATAGTGTACAGGTAATACAAGGATCATCAGTGACATTATACACAGGAGCTCTGTATATAGTGTATAGTGTACAGGTAATACAGTGATCACCAGTGACACTATACACAGGAGCTCTGTATATAGTATATAGTGTACAGGTAATACAGTGATCACCAGTGACATTATACACAGGAGCTATGTATATAGTGTATAGTGTACAGGTAATACAGTGATCACCAGTGACATTATACACAGGAGCTCTGTATATAGTGTATAGTGTACAGGTAATACAGTGATCACCAGTGACATTATACACAGGAGTTCTGTATATAGTGTACAGTGTACAGGTAATACAGTGATTACCAGTGACATTATACACAGGAGCTCTGTATATAGTGTATAGTGTACAAGTAATACAGTGATCACCAGTGACATTATACACAGGAGCTCTGTATATAGTGTATAGTGTACAGGTAATATTGTGATCACCAGTGACATTATACACAGGAGCTCTGTATATAGCGTATAGTGTACAGGTAATACAGTGATAAACAGTGACATTATACACAGGAGCTCTGTATATAGTGTATAGTGTACAGGTAATACAGGGATCACCAGTGACATTATACACAGGAGCTCTGTATATAGTGTCAATGTACAGGTAATACAGAGATCACCAGTGACATTATACACAGGAGCTCTGTATATAGTGTCAATGTACAGGTAATACAGAGATCACCAGTGACATTATACACAGGAGCTTTGTATATAGTGTCAGTGTACAGGTAATACAGGGATCACCAGTGACATTATACACAGGAGCTCTGTATATAGTGTATAGTGTACAGGTAATACAGTGATCACCAGTGACATTATAAACAGGAGCTCTGTATATAGTGTATAGTGTACAGGTAATACAGGGATCACCAGTGACATTATACACAGGAGCTCTGTATATAGTGTTAGTGCACAGGTAATACAGTGATCACCAGTGACATTATACACAGGAGCTCTGTATATAGTGTACAGGTGATACAGTGATCACCAGTGACATTATACACAGGAGCTCTGTATATAGTGTCAGTGTACAGGTAATACAGTGATCACCAGTGACATTATATACAGGAGCTCTGTATATAGTGTATAGTGTACAGGTAATACAGTGATCAGCAGTGACATTATACACAGGAGCTCTGTATATAGTGTCAGTGTACAGGTAATACAGTGATCACCAGTGACATTATATACAGGAGCTCTGTATATAGTGTATAGTGTACAGGTAATACAGTGATCAGCAGTGACATTATACACAGGAGCTCTGTATATAGTGTCAGTGTACAGGTAATACAGTGATCACCAGTGACATTATACACAGGAGCTCTGTATATAGTGTCAGTGTACAGGTAATACAGTGATCACCAGTGACATTATATACAGGAGCTCTGTATATAGTGTATAGTGTACAGGTAATACAGTGATCAGCAGTGACATTATACACAGGAGCTCTGTATATAGTGTCAGTGTACAGGTAATACAGTGATCAGCAGTGACATTATACACAGGAGCTCTGTATATAGTGTCATTGTACAGGTAATACAGTGATCACCAGTTACATTATACACCGGAGCTCTGTATATAGTGTGCAGGTAATACAGAGATCACCAGTGACATTATACACAGGAGCTCTGTATATAGTGTCAGTGTACAGGTAATACAGTGATCACCAGTGACATTATACACAGGAGCTCTGTATATAGTGTATAGTGTACAGGTAATACAGTGATCACCAGTGACATACACAGGAGCTCTGTATATAGTGTCATTGTACAGGTAATACAGTGATTACCAGTTACATTATACACGGGAGCTCTGTGTATAGTATATAGTGTACAGGTAATACAGTGATCACCAGTGACATTATACACAGGAGCTCTGTATATTGTGTATAGTTTACAGGTAATACAGTGATCACCAGTGACATTATACACAGGAGCTCTGTATATTGTGTATAGTGTACAGGTAATACAGTGATCACCAGTGACATTATACACAGGAGCTCTGTATATAGCGTATAGTGTACAGGTAATACAGTGATCAACAGTGACATTATACACAGGAGCTCTGTATATAGTGTCAATGTACAGGTAATACAGTGATCACCAGTGACATTATACACAGGAGCTCTGTATATAGTGTATAGTGTACAGGTAATACAGAGATCACCAGTGACATTATACACAGGTGCTTTGTATATAGTGTCAGTGTACAGGTAATACAGGGATCACCAGTGACATTATACACAGGAGCTCTGTATATAGTGTATAGTGTACAGGTAATACAGTGATCACCAGTGACATTATACACAGGAGCTCTGTGTATAGTGTATAGTGTACAGGTAATACAGGGATCACCAGTGACATTATACACAGGAGCTCTGTATATAGTGTTAGTGTACAGGTAATACAGTGATCACCAGTGACATTATACGCAGGAGCTCTGTATATAGTGTATAGTGTACAGGTAATACAGTGATCACCAGTGACATTATATACAGGAGCTCTGTATATAGTGTATAGTGTACAGGTAATACAGTGATCACCAGTGACATTATACACAGGAGCTCTGTATATAGTGTCAGTGTACAGGTAATACACTGGTCACCAGTGACATTATACACAGGACCTCTGTATATTGTATTTAGTGTACAGGTAATACAGTGATCACCAGTGACATACACAGGAGCTCTGTATATAGTGTCATTGTACAGGTAATACAGTGATCACCAGTTACATTATACACGGGAGCTCTGTATATAGTTTGCATTTAATACAGTGATCACCAGTGACATTATACACAGGAGCTCTGTATATAGTGTCAGTGTACAGGTAATACAGTGATCACCAGTGACATTATACACAGGAGCTCTGTATATAGTGTCAGTGTACAGGTAATACAGTGATCACCAGTGACATTATACACAGGAGCTCTGTATATAGTGTATAGTGTACAGGTAATACAGTGATCACCAGTGACATTATACACAGGAGCTCTGTATATAGTGTAGAGGTAATACAGGGATCACCAGTGACATTATACACAGGAGCTCTGTATATAGTGTAGAGGTAATACAGAGATCACCAGTGACATTATACACAGGAGCTCTGTATATACTGTCAGTGTACAGGTAATACAGTGATCACCAGTGACATTATACACAGGAGCTCTGTATATAGTGTATAGTGTACAGGTAATGCAGGGATCACCAGTGACATTATACACTGGAGCTCTGTATATAGTGTATAGGTAATACAGTGATCACCAGTGACATTATACACAGGAGCTCTGTATATAGTGTATAGTGTACAGGTAATACAGGGATCACCAGTGACATTATACTCAGGAGCTCTGTATATAGTGTAGAGGTAATACAGAGATCACCAGTGACATTATACACAGGAGCTCTGTATATAGTGTATAGTGTACAGGTAATGCAGGGATCACCAGTGACATTATACACTGGAGCTCTGTATATAGTGTATAGTGTACAGGTAATACAGTGATCACCAGTGACATTATACACAGGAGCTCTGTATATAGTGTATAGTGTACAGGTAATACAGGGATCACCCGTAACATTATACACAGGAGCTCTGTATATAGTGTATAGTGTACAGGTTATACAGTGATCACCAGTGACATTATACACAGGAGCTCTGAATATAGTGTATAGTGTACAGATAATACAGGGATCACCCGTGACATTATACACTGGAGCTCTGTATATAGTGTCAGTGTACAGGTAATACACTGATCACCAGTGACATTATGCACAGGAGCTCTGTATATTGTATATAGTGTACAGGTAATACAGTGATCACCAGTGACATACACAGGAGCTCTGTATATAGTGTCATTGTACAGGTAATACAGTGATCAGCAGTTACATTATACACGGGAGCTCTGTATATAGTGTGCAGGTAATACAGAGATCACCAGTGACATTATAGACAGGAGCTCTGTATATAGTGTCAGTGTACAGGTAATACAGTGATCACCAGTGACATTATACACAGGAGCTCTGTATATAGTGTATAGTGTACAGGTAATACAGTGATCACCAGTGACATACACAGGAGCTCTGTATATAGTGTCATTGTACAGGTAATACAGTGATCACCAGTTACATTATACACGGGAGCTCTGTATATAGTGTATAGGTAATACAGGGATCACCAGTGACATTATACTCAGGAGCTCTGTATACAGTGTAGAGGTAATACAGAGATCACCAGTGACATTATACACAGGAGCTCTGTATATAGTGTATAGTGTACAGGTAATGCAGGGATCACCAGTGACATTATACACTGGAGCTCTGTATATAGTGTATAGTGTACAGGTAATACAGTGATCACCAGTGACATTATACACAGGAGCTCTGTATATAGTGTATAGTGTACAGGTAATACAGGGATCACCCGTAACATTATACACAGGAGCTCTGTATATAGTGTATAGTGTACAGGTTATACAGTGATCACCAGTGACATTATACACAGGAGCTCTGAATATAGTGTATAGTGTACAGATAATACAGGGATCACCCGTGACATTATACACTGGAGCTCTGTATATAGTGTCAGTGTACAGGTAATACACTGATCACCAGTGACATTATGCACAGGAGCTCTGTATATTGTATATAGTGTACAGGTAATACAGTGATCACCAGTGACATACACAGGAGCTCTGTATATAGTGTCATTGTACAGGTAATACAGTGATCAGCAGTTACATTATACACGGGAGCTCTGTATATAGTGTGCAGGTAATACAGAGATCACCAGTGACATTATAGACAGGAGCTCTGTATATAGTGTCAGTGTACAGGTAATACAGTGATCACCAGTGACATTATACACAGGAGCTCTGTATATAGTGTATAGTGTACAGGTAATACAGTGATCACCAGTGACATACACAGGAGCTCTGTATATAGTGTCATTGTACAGGTAATACAGTGATCACCAGTTACATTATACACGGGAGCTCTGTATATAGTGTATAGTTAATACAGGGATCACCAGTGACATTATACACAGGAGCTCTGTATATAGTGTATAGGTAATACAGGGATCACCAGTGACATTATACACAGGAGCTCTGTATATAGTGTAGAGGTAATACAGAGATCACCAGTGACATTATACACAGGAGCTCTGTATATACTGTCAGTTTACAGGTAATACAGTGATCACCAGTGACATTATACACAGGAGCTCTGTATATAGTGTATAGTGTACAGGTAATGCAGGGATCACCAGTGACATTATACACTGGAGCTCTGTATATAGTGTATAGTGTACAGGTAATACAGTGATCACCAGTGACATTATACACAGGAGCTCTGTATATAGTGTATAGTGTACAGGTAATACAGGGATCACCAGTGACATTACACACAGGAGCTCTGTATATAGTGTATAGTGTACAGGTAATACAGTGATCACCAGTGACATTATACACAGGAGCTCTGTATATAGTGTATAGTGTACAGGTAATCCAGGGATCACCAGTGACATTATACACAGGAGCTCTGTTTATAGTATATAGTGTACAGGTAATACATGGATCACCAGTGACATTATACACAGGAGCTCTGTATATAGTGTCAGTGTACAGGAAATACAGTGATCACCAGTGACATTATACACAGGAGCTCTGTATATAGTGTCAGTGTACAGGGATCACCCGTGACATCATACACAGGAGCTCTGTATATAGTGTATAGTGTACAGGTAATACAGGGATCACCAGTAACATTATACACAGGAGCTCTGTATATATTGTCAGTGTACAGGAAATACAGTGATCACCAGAGACCTTATACACAGGAGCTCTGTATATAGTGTCAGTGTGCAGGTAATACAGTGATCACCAGAGACATTATACACAGGAGCTCTGTATATAGTGTCAGTGTACAGGTAATACAGTGATCACCAGAGACATTATACACAGGAGCTCTGTATATAGTGTCAGTGTACAGGTAATAGAGTGATCACCAGAGACATTATACACAGGAGCTCTGTATATAGTGTCAGTGTACAGGTAATACAGTGATCACCAGAGACATACACAGGAGCTATGTATATAGTGTCAGTGTACAGGTAATACAGTGATCACCAGAGACATTATACACAGGAGCTCTGTATATAGAGTCAGTGTACAGGTAATACAGTGATCACCAGAGACATTATACCCAGGAGCTCTGTATATAGTGTCAGTGTACAGGTAATACAGTGATCACCAGAGACATTATACACAGGAGCTATGTATATAGTGTCAGTGTACAGGTAATACAGTGATCACCAGTGACATCATACACAGGAGCTCTGTATATAGTGTATAGGTAATACAGGGATCACCAGTGACATTATACACAGGAGCTCTGTATATAGTGTATAGTGTACAGGTAATACAGTGATCACCAGTGACATTATACACAGGAGCTCTGTATATAGTGTCAGTGTACAGGTAATACAGGGATCACCAGTGACATTATACACAGGAGCTCTGTATATAGTGTATAGTGTACAGGTAATATAGTGATCACGAGTGACATTATATACAGGAGCTCTGTATATAGGGTATAGTGTACAGGTAATGCAGGGATCACCAGTGACATTATACACAGGAGCTCTGTATATAGTGTATAGTGTATAGGTAATCCAGGGATCACCCGTGGCATTATACACAGGTGCTCTGCATATAGTGTCAGTGTACACGTAATACAGTGATCACCAGTGACATTATACACAGGAGCTCTGTCTATAGTGTATAGTGTACTGGTAATACAGTGATCACCAGTGACATTATACACAGGAGCACTGTATATAGTGTATAGTGTACAGGTAATGCAGGGATCACCAGTGACATTATACACAGGAGCTCTGTATATAGTGTATAGTGTACAGGTAATCCAGGGATCACCCATGACATCATGCACAGGAGCTCTGTATATAGTGTACAGGTAATACAGTGATCACCAGTGACATTATACACAGGAGCTCTATATATAGTGTCAGTGTACAGGTAATACAGTGATCACCAGTGACATTATACACAGGAGCTCTGTATATAGTGTATAATGTACAGATAATACAGTGATCACCAGTGACATTATACACAGGAGCTCTGTATATAGTGTCAGTGTACAGGTAATACAGTGATCACCAGTGACATTATACACAGGAGCTCTGTATATAGTGTATAGTGTACAGGTAATACAGTTATCACCAGTGACATTATACACAGGAGCTCTGTATATAGTGTCAGTGTACAGGTAATACAGGGATCACCAGTGACATTTTACATAGGAGCCCTGTGTATAGTATGTAGTGTATAGTGTCAGTGTACAGATAACACACTGACTCACCGGTGACGTCTCTAGATGAAGCCTTTCATCTTCGCTTTTCCGCTTCATCCCGCACAGACCGCCATCACTTCTTTCAGCCAGGACTCGTCTCTAGAGAAAATTACACAGTTATCTATAGCACATTCCCCAACTGCTACACTTCTCCAGATGAAGAAAAAAAGTGTGATAGTGCCGCCCTGCACAATAACAGGAGCCCCCCCCCCACCCCACTGAAAACAGTATCCTCAAAAATAAAATACATCACAGCATTAATAATATCCATAATTAGCCCCTACAGTAATATCCAACTTCCTGCCCCCATTTCTCCATTCTGCCCCCATTGCCTCAATCCTGCTTCCATTTGTCTCCATTCTGCCTCTAATGTCTCCATTCTGCCCCTATTGCCTCCATATAGTAATAGTGCTCCCTCTGTGCCTCCATATAGTAATAGTGCCCCCTCTGTGCCTCCATATAGTAATAGTGCTCCCTCTGTGCCTCCATATAGTAATAGTGCCCCCTCTGTGCCTCCATATAGTAATAATGCCCCCTCTGTGCCTCCATATAGTAATAGTGCCCCCTCTGTGCCTCCATATAGTAATAGTGCTCCCTCTGCACCTCCATATAGTAATAGTGCCCCCTCTGCGCCTCTATATAGTAATAGTGCCCCCTCTGTGCCTCCATATAGTAATAGTGCCCCCTCTGTGCCTCCATATAGTAATAGTGCCCCCTCTGTGCCTCCATATAGTAATAGTGCCCCGTCTGTGCGTCCATATAGTAATAGTTCCCCCTCTGTGCCTCCCTACAGTAATAGTGCCCCCTCTGTGCCTCCATACAGTAATAATGCCCCCTCTGTGCCTCCATATAGTAATAGTGCACCCTCTGTGCCTCCATACAGTAATAATGCCCCCTCTGTGCCTCCATATAGTAATAGTGCCCCCTCTGTGCCTCCATATAGTAATAGTGCCCCCTCTGTGCCTCCATATAGTAATAGTGCCCCCTCTGTGCCTCCATACAGTAATAGTGCCCCCTCTGTGCCTCCATACAGTAATAATGCCCCCTCTGTGCCTCCATATAGTAATAGTGCCCCCTCTGTGACTCCATATAGTAATAGTGCCCCCTCTGTGCCTCAATATAGTAATAGTGCCCCCTCTGTGCCTCCATATAGTAATAGTGCCCCCTCTGTGCCTCCATACAGTAATAGTGCCCCCTCTGTGCCTCCATACAGTAATAGTGCCCCCTCTGTGCCTCCATATAGTAGTAGTGCCCCCTCTGTGCCTCCATACAGTAATAATGCCCCCTCTGTGCCTCCATATAGTAATAGTGCCCCCTCTGTGCCTCCATATAGTAATAGTGCCCCCTCTGTGCCTCCATATAGTAATAGTGCCCCCTCTGTGCCTCACCAGTGACATTATACACAGGAGCTCTGTATATAGTGTCAGTGTACAGGTAATACAGTGATCACCAGTGACATTATACACAGGAGCTCTGTATATAGTGTCAGTGTACAGATAATACAGTGATCACCAGTGACATTATACACAGGAGCTCTGTACATCGTGTACAGTGTACAGGTAATACAGGGATCACCAGTGACATTACACACAGGAGCTCTGTATATAGTGTACAGGTAATACAGGGATCACCAGTGACATTATACACAGGAGCTCTGTATATAGTGTATAGGTAATACAGTGATCACCAGTGACATTATACACAGGAGCTCTGTATATAGTGTATAGGTAATACAGTGATCACCAGTGACATTATACACAGGAGCTCTGTATATAGTGTATAGTGTACAGATAATACAGTGATCACCAGTGACATTATACACAGGAGCTCTGAATATAGTGTACAGGTAATATAGTGATCACCAGTGACATTATACTCAGGAGCTCTGTATATAGTGTCAGTGTACAGGTAATACAGGGATCACCAGTGACATTATACGCAGGAGCTCTGTATATAGTGTCAGTGTACAGGTAATGCAGTGATCACCAGTGACATTATACATAGGAGCTCTGTATATAGTGTATAGTGTACAGGTAATACAAATATCACCAGTGACATTATACACAGGAGCTCTGTATATAGTGTATAGTGTACAGGTAATACAGTGATCACCAGTGACATTATACACAGGAGCTCTGTATATAGTATATAGTGTACAGGTAATACAGTGATCACCAGTGACATTATACACAGGAGCTATGTATATAGTGTATAGTGTACAGGTAATACAGTGATCACCAGTGACATTATACACAGGAGCTCTGTATATAGTGTATAGTGTACAGGTAATACAGTGATCACCAGTGACATTATACACAGGAGCTCTGTATATAGTGTATAGTGTACAGGTAATACAGTGATCACCAGTGACATTATACCCAGGAGCTCTGTATATAGTGCATAGTGTACAGGTAATATTGTGATCACCAGTGACATTATACACAGGAGCTCTGTATATAGCGTATAGTGTACAGGTAATACAGTGATAAACAGTGACATTATACACAGGAGCTCTGTATATAGTGTCAATGTACAGGTAATACAGTGATCACCAGTGACATTATACACAGGAGCTCTGTATATAGTGTCAATGTACAGGTAATACAGAGATCACCAGTGACATTATACACAGGAGCTTTGTATATAGTGTCAGTGTACAGGTAATACAGGGATCACCAGTGACATTATACACAGGAGCTCTGTATATAGTGTATAGTGTACAGGTAATACAGTGATCACCAGTGACATTATACACAGGAGCTCTGTATATAGTGTATAGTGTACAGGTAATACAGGGATCACCAGTGACATTATACACAGGAGCTCTGTATATAGTGTTAGTGCACAGGTAATTCAGTGATCACCAGTGACATTATACACAAGAGCTCTGTATATAGTGTACAGGTAATACAGTGATCACCAGTGACATTATACACAGGAGCTCTGTATATAGTGTCAGTGTACAGGTAATACAGTGATCACCAGTGACATTATATACAGGAGCTCTGTATATAGTGTATAGTGTACAGGTAATACAGTGATCAGCAGTGACATTATACACAGGAGCTCTGTATATAGTGTCAGTGTACAGGTAATACACTGATCACCAGTAACATTATACAAAGGAGCTCTGTATATTGTATATAGTGTACAGGTAATACAGTGATCACCAGTGACATACACAGGAGCTCTGTATATAGTGTCATTGTATAGGTAATACAGTGATCACCAGTTACATTATACACGGGAGCTCTGTATATAGTGTGCAGGTAATACAGAGATCACCAGTGACATTATACACAGGAGCTCTGTATATAGTGTCAGTGTACAGGTAATACAATGATCACCAGTGACATTATACCCAAGAGCTCTGTATATAGTGTATTGTGTACAGGTAATACAGTGATCACCAGTGACATACACAGGAGCTCTGTATAAAGTGTCATTGTACAGGTAATACAGTGATCACCAGTTACATTATACACGGGAGCTCTGTATATAGTATATAGTGTACAGGTAATACAGTGATTACCAGTGACATTATACACAGGAGCTCTGTATATTGTGTATAGTTTACAGGTAATACAGTGATCACCAGTGACATTATACACAGGAGCTCTGTATATTGTGTTTAGTGTACAGGCAATACAGTGATCACCAGTGACATTATACACAGGAGCTCTGTATATAGTGTATAGTGTACAGGTAATACAGTGATCACCAGTGACATTATACACAGGAGCTCTGTATATAGTGTATAGTGTACAGGTAATATTGTGATCACCATTGACATTATACACAGGAGCTCTGTATATAGCGTATAGTGTACAGGTAATACAGTGATCAACAGTGACATTATACACAGGAGCTCTGTATATAGTGTCAATGTACAGGTAATACAGTGATCACCAGTGACATTATACACAGGAGCTCTGTATATAGTGTATAGTGTACAGGTAATACAGAGATCACCAGTGACATTATACACAGGTGTTTGTATATAGTGTCAGTGTACAGGTAATACAGGGATCACCAGTGACATTATACAGAGGAGCTCTGTATATAGTGTATAGTGTACAGGTAATACAGTGATCACCAGTGACATTATACACAGGAGCTCTGTATATAGTGTATAGTGTACAGGTAATACAGTGATCAGCAGTGACATTATACACAGGAGCTCTGTATATAGTGTCAGTGTACAGGTAATACACTGATCACCAGTAACATTATACAAAGGAGCTCTGTATATTGTATATAGTGTACAGGTAATACAGTGATCACCAGTGACATACACAGGAGCTCTGTATATAGTGTCATTGTATAGGTAATACAGTGATCACCAGTTACATTATACACGGGAGCTCTGTATATAGTGTGCAGGTAATACAGAGATCACCAGTGACATTATACACAGGAGCTCTGTATATAGTGTCAGTGTACAGGTAATACAGTGATCACCAGTGACATTATACCCAAGAGCTCTGTATATAGTGTATAGTGTACAGGTAATACAGTGATCACCAGTGACATACACAGGAGCTCTGTATAAAGTGTCATTGTACAGGTAATACAGTGATCACCAGTTACATTATACACGGGAGCTCTGTATATAGTATATAGTGTACAGGTAATACAGTGATCACCAGTGACATTATACACAGGAGCTCTGTATATTGTGTATAGTTTAGAGGCAATACAGTGATCACCAGTGACATTATACACAGGAGCTCTGTATATTGTGTATAGTGTACAGGCAATACAGTGATCACCAGTGACATTATACACAGGAGCTCTGTATATAGTGTATAGTGTACAGGTAATACAGTGATCACCAGTGACATTATACACAGGAGCTCTGTATATAGTGTATAGTGTACAGGTAATATTGTGATCACCATTGACATTATACACAGGAGCTCTGTATATAGCGTATAGTGTACAGGTAATACAGTGATCAACAGTGACATTATACACAGGAGCTCTGTATATAGTGTCAATGTACAGGTAATACAGTGATCACCAGTGACATTATACACAGGAGCTCTGTATATAGTGTATAGTGTACAGGTAATACAGAGACCACCAGTGACATTATACACAGGTGCTTTGTATATAGTGTCAGTGTACAGGTAATACAGGGATCACCAGTGACATTATACAGAGGAGCTCTGTATATAGTGTATAGTGTACAGGTAATACAGTGATCACCAGTGACATTATACACAGGAGCTCTGTATATAGTGTATAGTGTACAGGTAATACAGGGATCACCAGTGACATTATACACAGGAGCTCTGTATATAGTGTTAGTGTACAAGTAATACAGTGATCACCAGTGACATTATACGCAGGAGCTCTGTATATAGTGTATAGTGTACAGGTAATACAGTGATCACCAGTGACATTATATACAGGAGCTCTGTATATAGTGTATAGTGTACAGGTAATACAGTGATCACCAGTGACATTATACACAGGAGCTCTGTATATAGTGTCAGTGTACAGGTAATACACTGATCACCAGTGACATTATACACAGGACCTCTGTATATTGTATATAGTGTACAGGTAATACAGTGATCACCAGTGACATACACAGGAGCTCTGTATATAGTGTCATTGTACAGGTAATACAGTGATCACCAGTTACATTATACACGGGAGCTCTGTATATAGTGTGCAGGTATTACAGTGATCACCAGTGACATTATACACAGGAGCTCTGTATATAGTGTCAGTGTACAGGTAATACAGTGATCACCAGTGACATTATACACAGGAGCTCTGTATATAGTGTCAGTGTACAGGTAATACAGTGATCACCAGTGACATTATACACAGGAGCTCTGTATATAGTGTATAGTGTACAGGTAATACAGTGATCACCAGTGAGATTATACACAGGAGCTCTGTATATAGTGTATAGGTAATACAGGGATCACCAGTGACATTATACACAGGAGCTCTGTATATAGTGTAGAGGTAATACAGAGATCACCAGTGACATTATACACAGGAGCTCTGTATATACTGTCAGTGTACAGGTAATACAGTGATCACCAGTGACATTATACACAGGAGCTCTGTATATAGTGTATAGTGTACAGGTAATGCAGGGATCACCAGTGACATTATACACTGGAGCTCTGTATATAGTGTATAGTGTATAGGTAATACAGAGATCACCAGTGACATTATACACAGGAGCTCTGTATATAGTGTATAGTGTACAGGTAATACATCGATCACCAGTGACATTATACTCAGGAGCTCTGTATATAGTGTAGAGGTAATACAGAGATCACCAGTGACATTATACACAGGAGCTCTGTATATAGTGTATAGTGTACAGGTAATGCAGGGATCACCAGTGACATTATACACTGGAGCTCTGTATATAGTGTATAGTGTACAGGTAATACAGTGATCACCAGTGACATTATACACAGGAGCTCTGTATATAGTGTATAGTGTACAGGTAATACAGGGATCACCCGTGACATTATACACAGGAGCTCTGTATATAGTGTATAGTGTACAGGTTATACAGTGATTACCAGTGACATTATACACAGGAGCTCTGTATATAGTGTATAGTGTACAGGTAATACAGGGATCACCCGTGACATTATACACTGGAGCTCTGTATATAGTGTCAGTGTACAGGTAATACACTGATCACCAGTGACATTATGCACAGGAACTCTGTATATTGTATATAGTGTACAGGTAATACAGTGATCACCAGTGACATACACAGGAGCTCTGTATATAGTGTCATTGTACAGGTAATACAGTGATCACCAGTTACATTATACACGGGAGCTCTGTATATAGTGTGCAGGTAATACAGAGATCACCAGTGACATTATACACAGGAGCTCTGTATATAGTGTCAGTGTACAGGTAATACAGTGATCACCAGAGACATTATACACAGGAGCTCTGTATATAGTGTCAGTGTACAGGTAATACAGTGATCACCAGTGACATTATACACAGGAGCTCTGTATATAGTGTATAGTGTACAGGTAATACAGTGATCACCAGTGACATACACAGGAGCTCTGTATATAGTGTCATTGTACAGGTAATACAGTGATCACCAGTTACATTATACACGGGAGCTCTGTATATAGTGTATAGGTAATACAGGGATCACCAGTGACATTATACACAGGAGCTCTGTATATAGTGTAGAGGTAATACAGAGATCACCAGTGACATTATACACAGGAGCTCTGTATATACTGTCAGTGTACAGGTAATACAGTGATCACCAGTGACATTATACACAGGAGCTCTGTATATAGTGTATAGTGTACAGGTAATGCAGGGATCACCAGTGATATTATACACTGGAGCTCTGTATATAGTGTATAGTGTATAGGTAATACAGTGATCACCAGTGACATTATACACAGGAGCTCTGTATATAGTGTATAGTGTACAGGTAATACAGGGATCACCAGTGACATTATACACAGGAGCTCTGTATATATTGTAGAGGTAATACAGAGATCACCAGTGACATTATACACAGGAGCTCTGTATATACTGTCAGTGGACAGGTAATACAGTGATCACCAGTGACATTATACACAGGAGCTCTGTATATAGTGTATAGTGTACAGGTAATACAGGGATCACCAGTGACATTACACACAGGAGCTCTGTATATAGTGTATAGTGTACAGGTAATACAGTGATCACCAGTGACATTATACACAGGAGCTCTGTATATAGTGTATAGTGTACAGGTAATCCAGGGATCACCAGTGACATCATACACAGGAGCTCTGTATATAGTGTCAGTGTACAGGTAATACAGTGATCACAAGAGACATTATACATAGGAGCTCTGTATATAGTGTCAGTGTACAGGTAATACAGTGATCACCAGAGATATTATACACAGGATCTATGTATATAGTGTCAGTGTACAGGTAATACAGGGATCACCCGTGACTTCTTACACAGGAGCTCTGTATATAGTGTATAGTGTACAGGTAATACAGTGATCACCAGTGACATTATACACAGGAGCTCTGTATATAGTGTTTAGTGTACAGGTAATACAGGGATCACCAGTGACATTATACACAGGAGCTCTGTTTATAGTGTATAGTGTACAGGTAATACATGGATCACCAGTGACATTATACACAGGAGCTCTGTATATAGTGTCAGTGTACAGGAAATACAGTGATCACCAGTGCCATTATACACAGGAGCTTTGTATATAGTGTCAGTGTACAGGGATCACCCGTGACATCATACACAGAAGCTCTGTATATAGTGTATAGTGTACAGGTAATACAGGGATCACCAGTAACATTATACACAGGAGCTCTGTATATAGTGTCAGTGTACAGGAAATACAGTGATCACCAGTGACATAATACACAGGAGCTCTGTATACAGTGTCAGTGTACAGGTAATACAGTGATCACCAGAGACATTATACACAGGAGCTCTGTATATAGTGTCAGTGTACAGGTAATACAGTGATCACCAGAGACATTATACACAGGAGCTCTGTATATAGTGTCAGTGTACAGGTAATACAGTGATCACCCGAGACATACACAGGAGCTATGTATATAGTGTCAGTGTACAGGTAATACAGTGATCACCAGAGACATTATACACAGGAGCTCTGTATATCGTGTCAGTGTACAGGTAATACAGTGATCACCAGAGACATTATACCCAGGAGCTCTGTATATAGTGTCAGTGTACAGGTAATACAGTGATCACCAGAGACATTATACACAGGAGCTATGTATATAGTGTCAGTGTACAGGTAATACAGTGATCACCAGTGACATCATACACAGGAGCTCTGTATATAGTGTATAGTGTACAGGTAATACAGTGATCACCAGTGACATTATACACAAGAGCTCTGTATATAGTGTCAGTGTACAGGTAATACAGGGATCACCAGTGACATTATACACAGGAGCTCTGTATATAGTGTATAGTGTACAGGTAATATAGTGATCACCAGTGACATTATACACAGGAGCTCTGTATATAGTGTATAGTGTACAGGTAATGCAGGGATCACCAGTGACATTATACACAGGAGCTCTGTATATAGTGTATAGTGTACAGGTAATCCAGGGATCACCCATGACATCATACACAGGAGCTCTGTATATAGTGTACAGGTAATACATTGATCACCAGTGACATTATACACAGGAGCTCTGTATATAGTGTCAGTGTACAGGTAATACAGTGATCACCAGTGACATTATACACAGGAGCTCTGTATATATTGTATAGTGTACAGGTAATACAGTGATCACCAGTGACATTATACACAGGAGCTCTGTATATAGTGTCAGTGTACAGGTAATACAGGGATCACCAGTGACATTATACATAGGAGCGCTGTGTATAGTATGTAGTGTATAGTGTCAGTGTACAGATAACACACTGACTCACCGGTGACGTCTCTAGATGAAGCCTTTCATCTTCGCTTTTCCTCTTCATCCCGCACAGACCGCCATCACTTCTTTCAGCCAGGACTCGTCTCTAGAGAAAATTACACAGTTATCTATAGCACATTCCCCAACTGCTACACTTCTCCAGATGAAGAAAAAAAGTGTGATAGTGCCGCCCTGCACAATAACAGGAGCCCCCCCACCCCACTGAAAACAGTATCCTCAAAAATAAAATACATCACAGCAGTAATAATATCCATAATTAGCCCCTACAGTAATATCCCACTTCCTGCCCCCATTTCTCCATTCTGCCCCCATTGCCTCAATCCTGCTTCCATTTGTCTCCATTCTGCCTCCAATGTCTCCATTCTGCCCCTATTGCCTCCATATAGTAATAGTGCTCCCTCTGTGCCTCCATATAGTAATAGTGCCCCCTCTGTGCCTCCATATAGTAATAGTGCTCCCTCTGTGCCTCCATATAGTAATAGTGCCCCCTCTGTGCCTCCATATAGTAATAGTGCCCCCTCTGTGCCTCCATATAGTAATAGTGCCCCCTCTGTGCCTCCATATAGTAATAGTGCTCCCTCTGCACCTCCATATAGTAATAGTGCCCCCTCTGCGCCTCTATATAGTAATAGTGCCCCCTCTGTGCCTCCATATAGTAATAGTGCCCCCTCTGTGCCTCCATATAGTAATAGTGCCCCCTCTGTGCCTCCATATAGTAATAGTGCCCCCTCTGTGCCTCCATATAGTAATAGTTCCCCCTCTGTGCCTCCCTACAGTAATAGTGCCCCCTCTGTGCCTCCATACAGTAATAATGCCCCCTCTGTGCCTCCATATAGTAATAGTGCCCCCTCTGTGCCTCCATACAGTAATAATGCCCCCTCTGTGCCTCCATATAGTAATAGTGCCCCCTCTGTGCCTCCATATAGTAATAGTGCCCCCTCTGTGCCTCCATATAGTAATAGTGCCCCCTCTGTGCCTTCATACAGTAATAATGCCCCCTCTGTGCCTCCATATAGTAATAGTGCCCCCTCTGTGCCTCCATATAGTAATAGTGCCCCCTCTGTGCCTCCATATAGTAATAGTGCCCCCTCTGTGCGTCCATACAGTAATAGTGCCCCCTCTGTGCCTCCATACAGTAATAGTGCCCCCTCTGTGCCTCCATACAGTAATAATGCCCCCTCTGTGCCTCCATACAGTAATAATGCCCCCTCTGTGCCTCCATATAGTAATAGTGCCCCCTCTGTGCCTCCATATAGTATTAGTGCCCCCTCTGTGCCTCCATATAGTAATAGTGCCCCCTTTGTGCCTCCATACAGTAATAGTGCCCCCTCTGTGCCTCCATATAGTAATAGTGCCCCCTCTGTGCCTCCATACAGTAATAATGCCCCCTCTGTGCCTCCATACAGTAATAATGCCCCCTCTGTGCCTCCATATAGTAATAGTGCCCCCTCTGTGCCTCCATATAGTAATAGTGCCCCCTCTGTGCCTCCATATAGTAATAGTGCCCCCTCTGTGCCTCCATATAGTAATAGTGCCCCCTCTGTGCCTCCATATAGTAATAGTGCCCCCTCTGTGCCTTCATACAGTAATAATGCCCCCTCTGTGCCTCCATATAGTAATAGTGCCCCCTCTGTGCCTCCATATAGTAATAGTGCCCCCTCTGTGCCTCCATATAGTAATAGTGCCCCCTCTGTGCCTCCATACAGTAATAGTGCCCCCTCTGTGCCTCCATACAGTAATAGTGCCCCCTCTGTGCCTCCATACAGTAATAGTGCCCCCTCTGTGCCTCCATACAGTAATAATGCCCCCTCTGTGCCTCCATACAGTAATAATGCCCCCTCTGTGCCTCCATATAGTAATAGTGCCCCCTCTGTGCCTCCATATAGTATTAGTGCCCCCTCTGTGCCTCCATATAGTAATAGTGCCCCCTTTGTGCCTCCATACAGTAATAGTGCCCCCTCTGTGCCTCCATATAGTAATAGTGCCCCCTCTGTGCCTCCATACAGTAATAATGCCCCCTCTGTGCCTCCATACAGTAATAATGCCCCCTCTGTGCCTCCATATAGTAATAGTGCCCCCTCTGTGCCTCCATATAGTAATAGTGCCCCCTCTGTGCCTCCATACAGTAATAGTGCCCCCTCTGTGCCTCCATACAGTAATAATGCCCCCTCTGTGCCTCCATACAGTAATAATGCCCCCTCTGTGCCTCCATATAGTAATAGTGCCCCCTCTGTGCCTCCCGCATGCCTACACATAGTGATAATGCTCCTTTCTGTGCCTCCTTGCAGTACACAGTGCTTCTATCAGAGTCGGCCTGGACATATGATAGTGCAGCCTGAATGCCAGATCTGCAGTGAACACTGACACTTACACGGGCAGAGCAGACCTCCCAGGACGGGCTGTGGGTGAGTGGATGGCATGGCGTGTGCTTGGCTCAGCTGTGGATGTGAGATGAATGTCACGCACCCTCTCGTGGGCACCATATACCTATTCTTCAATGGGTCTTTTGTATAATTGTGAAATGTATCTTCCCGGCTGATCGGTATCTTGGGATCTCCTGGCCTGACTAAGTACTAAGGATGCCTCCAGCCTGGGCAGGGGCATAATAACCCGCTGCCAGATGTTGGGATTCTTCATTAGGAGAAGCTGAAGGTCCATGCGGGATCCATCATTACATCACCTTGGACTTGTTAAAGAAACAGCACATATGGATAAAACCTGCGTCCGGAATATGTCTGTTACATGAGCCGTATATGCTCTGTGCATCCTCTGCTACATCCCTACCCGGCCTGCTCCTGCATCCTCTGCTACATCCCTACCCGCCTGCTCCTGCATCCTCTGCTACATCCCTACCCGGCCTGCTCCTGCATCCTCTGCTACATCCCTACCCGCCCACTCCTGCATCCTCTGCTACATCCCTACCCGTCCACTCCTGCATCCTCTGCTACATCCCTACCCGCCCACTCCTGCATCCTCTGCTACATCCCTACCCGTCCACTCCTGCATCCTCTGCTACATCCCTACCCGGCCTGCTCCTGCATCCTCTGCTACATCCCTACCCGCCTGCTCCTGCATCCTCTGCTACATCCCTACCCGGCCTGCTCCTGCATCCTCTGCTACATCCCTACCCGCCCACTCCTGCATCCTCTGCTACATCCCTACCCGTCCACTCCTGCATCCTCTGCTACATCCCTACCCGCCCACTCCTGCATCCTCTGCTACATCCCTACCCGTCCACTCCTGCATCCTCTGCTACATCCCTACCCGGCCTGCTCCTTGTCAGGAAAAGACACTTGGTCAGACCTTGCAGCCCTCTGGCGCCCCCTTATCCTGCTGGTCAAACACAGTATTGACCGAGGATAAGCAACAGGGAGCAGCTGCTCTAATTTATGCCGCCTGTTGTGGCACGTGATGTGACAGGACGTATATATACCACCAGTTCCTTCCAGGAACGTATATATACCTCCGTCCAGCCACCCTCAAACCACAATATCACATAAATACTGGTATGCTGCCACCACCGATCGCGTAACAGGTGGATCGGGTACCTGGTAGGTAACGTGAATTAGCGGGTGAGGAACGTGTTTGCTTGACATAGGACAAGAAGAACGAAGCTGGTAAATAATAATGATTTACTCCCGAAAGTGGGCAGTGTTTACAAAAGATATACAAGATATTATAAAGGAGACAATTTGCATGTATGCATAAACAGTTATTAAAATAAAAGGGATAAGTAATAGCAAAACCTGCGCCACAAGGTCATGGTCTCAGATTCTGTGGGGGGGACGGCTCCCCGGAAATTAGGTGTGATTCCTCCACGCAGCGAGGAGGGCATGCGTCTGACGTCCCTGGGTAAGAATGAAGTAAAATGGCCGTTCTAGTTTTTAGTAAGGGGCCAAAACCCTAGGAGACACCCATGTTGTTTACCTCACACGGGGGCTCAGTTTTGTGAACCCACCCAGCTGCCTAAGACATAAAAATCCTTCAGATTTCATATCTTGGTATGGGGGGGTCCCACATGTTTGCCATCACCACTATTCATGAAGATGGATATCAAATATGATATCTCTATGATGCTCAGAAGCTCAGAACCCATTTCCCAGGTTCCTGGTGGTCTCCCAGCCACGAAAACCACACCATCACAATTGGAAAAAGGTGAACATCTCAAAAATGTGGTCCCTGTGTTTGTGACAGTCATGTGCATTATTAAAATCGACATTAAAAGTTTGTACAGTTAGACAATAGGATTTTGGAGGGGATTTCCAGTTTAGACCAGAATGCTTGCTCTGGGCTGAGGTTTTATGGCGGTTATAAAAATTCCTGGTTTGGGGGAAAGCAAGAGTGAGTTCTATCTAGGCTGTCCTGTTAACATTTTTAAAACTAGGACAAAAATACATTTTGCCTGACACACTGTATATATTATCCCTGTCCTGTGACATCACTGTGTGTATTATCTCTGTACTGTGACATCACTGTATATATTATCCCTGTCCTGTGACATCACTGTGTGTATTATCTCTGTACTGTGACATCACTGTGTGTATTATCTCTGTACTGTGACATCACTGTGTGTATTATCCCTGTACTGTGACATCACTGTGTGTAAATCTCTGTACTGTGACATCACTGTGTATTATCCCTGTACCGTGACATCACTGTGTGTATTATCCCTGTACTGTGACATCGCTGTGTATTATCCCTGTACTGTGACATCGCTGTGTATTATCCCTGTACTGTGACATCACTGTGTGTATTATCTCTGTACTGTGACATCACTTTGTGTATTATCCCTGTACTGTGACATCACTGTGTGTATTATCCCTGTACTGTGACATCACTATGTGTATTATCTCTGTACTGTGACATCACTGTATTATCCCTGTACTGTGACATCACTGTGTGTATTATCCCTGTACTGTGACATCACTGTGTATTATCCCTGTACTGTGACGTCACTGTGTGTATTATTCCTGTACTGTGACATCACTGTGTGTATTATCCCTGTCTTGTGACATCATTGTGTGTATTATCCCTGTACTGTGACATCACTGTGTGTATTATCCCTGTCCTGTGACATCACTGTGTGCATTATACCTGTCCTGTGACATCGCTGTGTGTATTATCCCTGTACTGTGACATCACTATGTTTATTAACCCTGTACTGTGACATCACTGTGTATATTATCCCTGTACTGTGACATCACTGTGTGTATTATCCCTGTACTGTGACATCACTGTGTGCATTATCCCTGTACTGTGACATCACTGTGTGTATTATCCCTGTACTGTGACATCACTGTGTGTATTATCCCTGTACTGTGACATCACTGTGTGCATTATTCCTGTACTGTGACATCACTGTGTGTATTATCCCTGTACTGTGACATCACTGTGTGTATTAACCCTGTACTGTGACATCACTGTGTATATTATCCCTGTACTGTGACATCACTGTGTGCATTATCCCTGTACTGTGACATCACTGTGTGTATTATCCCTGTACTGTGACATCACTGTGTGCATTATACCTGTCCTGTGACATCACTGTGTATTATCTCTGTACTGTGACATCACTGTGTGTATTATCTCTGTACTGTGACATCACTGCGTGTATTATCCCTGTACTGTGACATCACTGTGTGCATTATCCCTGTCCTGTGACATCACTGTGTGCATTATCCTTGTCCTGTGACGTCAGCCCTCCCCAGAGTGGAATAATCGGCAGTGAATGTTGAGGTCAGCGCTGTGGTGTCTCAGTTGGAGAAAACAGATCTGGCAGGGAGAGAGCTGCAGGGAGAATGTGACCCGTGAGGAGACAGGGAGGTGACACCGCCAAGAGAGTTGTGAGATGTCGTCTGAACTGCTAATGTCAGAGAACATTCTATAGAATCCGCCACTACAGGGATGCCGCCGGAGGCGTGAGAGTGAGGAGGCTGCAGAGCATAGAAGTCCACCCCCCAGGATTCTGCCCTTAGCTCCCGATGCGCCCCCCAGTGCCGGGTATGAGGATGTCTCGGATTCTGGAGCGTCCTTTATCTGGGCTCCGGTGATTGTCATTTCTGAACTATGGATGCAGAAGTCTGGATTAACCCTCGGAGGTGAGGGCTTGCATCCACCCTGGCACCAGAAGGGTGCGGTGGGAGACAATGATGTGCGGTGACAGCCCCGGCTAATTGGAGAAAATGCATTTATCTTGGGTGCAATGTTTCTCCACGTTCTCCGTTTCCCCGGCATACGTGATGAGCGCCAGGGCCTGAATTAGCTCTGACTTTTTAATCATTTAGGAGTGCAATCTGTTAATTAGCGCGGGGGAACGATGCCAGCTCTGCAGCTGCACCAGGAGAGGAGGCTCTGTGATTCTCAGCCATGTCAGACTCCGAGGCTGTGATTTATTCATTTACTCAGCAGATGCTGACAGTCGGGGGAGCAGAGGAGGGGGCAGCCGCCTCAGAAGTTTACCAAAACTTTACTTGTCTTCAGAATCCTTCCATCTACAAACATTTTATAATAGGCCCCAGCTTTTAGGGCCCCGAGTACCATTGTTGTATTCCTCAGCACCGCAAGGCTCCACGAATCCATGATGAGCAGAATGTAATGGAGCTCCTCACACTGTACTCGAGCCGGGGCTCCCCAGCATCTCAGCTCTGAAGTGGTGGTCGCGCCACTTTCCTATGAGGTTCATCATCGAAATAATAAGTACAGTTTACATTTTACAGATGGAGTCAATGGGTGAAGTCTGCGCAGTGGTGAACTCCGAAGGTAGACGATGGGAAATAACGAACACCATGTGACTAGATCTAGGTGTTATACTAGTGGAGCAAATCACTCAGGATAATAGGTAAAGCTGGAAACTGCAGCTGACCCTGCCGGCTCCTGTACAGACTAGAGATCCCGACCTCGCAGTCCTTAGTGGTGCCTGCGTGAGCTGAGATAGCCCTAACTACAGACTAGAAGATAACACCTTGGAACTATGCTGCCAAAAGGCCATTGAGCACTTCACTTTCCTCCTAAAGATCCGGAGGGCAGGGCACAGTGTGAATTACCTACAGACGGGAAAGTGTGCTGAAATAGAAAGAGATCCCAGAGTGAGTAAAACAAGCCACGAAATACACAATAAAGTATAAACTACAGTACGTACAGTTAGATTATATGCTGCCTACTTCCCCAAAAGAAACAGAAGATAGCTGCAGGTAAGAACAATGCTGCCTACTTCCCCAAAAGAAACAGAAGATAGCTGCAGGTAAAGAACAGAACCAGCAGAGAGATACACTCTAGCTGGTCTATCACTGACTGACTTTACACAACAGTAGAATGTCTGAACATACAAATGAGGCCATCACGAGCAGGGGGAAAGTATATAAAGCAGCACCCGAAAGGTGATAGGGCAGACAATTGAGTAAATGAAAACAACTGTTACCCTAAAAGACTGAAGCAAGGATAACAGAAACTAAACACCTGGAGAAAAAGTGTATCTACTGTGGATCGGTGGACAGAGAAGCCGACCACAAAACTGACCCAAGGGTTTGAACCCAGGAGCATGAAACTAAGCTTCGCAAAGTCCTGGACTTTGTGAACAGGAGAGAGGCGTGGCTTGAGTACATTTGCATAAAAACAGTTGTGACTATGTAATTCGGGGCTGTCCTGAAATGATCAGTTCCCTGTGATCTGTTCTCGACATGTTACAAAGTCACTTATTGTTACATCCATAGCGATATAGCTATATAAAGCTACATCATTATATTTATAGTTACAAAGTTACTTCTAGTACAGTTCAAAAAAGACCCACGTCCATCAGCTGCAACTGACTGACAGGAGAGGATGTGACTGGAAGGAAAAGTAAGCAAAAAATGATCACAGAAATAAAATTCTACAGGAAGACGAGAAGGCTGAAATCTTACCTGTACGTCTCCTCCATGTTCACCAATCATCGGCCTGTGCCCGGTATGAGTCAGCAAGGCAGGAAGCGGCTCCACCACCCAATATAACATAGAGAAGTGTGCCTGCGTCTGAGCAAGTTATATAGTGAGAAAGCCCCTGGGCCGGACGGGATTCACCCACGGATACTGAGGGAGCTGAGCTCAGTAATTGACAGACCGCTGAATCTCATATTCTTAGACTCTCTTGTAACAGGGTCAGTGCCACAGGATTGGAGGAGGCTGAGGTGGTACTGATATTTAGGAAAGGTAAGAAGGTGGATCCAGGTAACTACCGCACAGTAAGTCTGACAGCAGTAGAGATAAGAGATGAGCTACAGAGTTATATCACAGAGAATAATAGAATAAATGATAATCAGCACGGATTCATGAAGAATAGGTCGTGTCTGACCAACATGCTGGGGTCTATGAGGAGGTAAGCGCAGATCTCGATGTTGGTTGCGGCGGATGTGATTTATCTGGACTCTGATCTTGTACCACATAACAGCCTTATACTGAAGCTACAGGAGCCGGGACCGGAGGAACTACATGCAGATGGGTGAGGAACGGGCTAAATGATAGGAAACAAAGAGTCGTCATAAATGGTACATTCTCTAAGGCTGTGTGCCCACGTAGCATTTTTCAAGCGTTTATGCTGCGGAATATCCGCAGCGTAAACGCTTGAAAAACGCATGTATATCCGCACCCCATGGTCCCCAATGGGATTCCGCAAGTTCTATGCACATGCTGCAGATTTTTCCGCAGCGTTTATGCCGCGTTCAAAAATCCGCAGCATGTCATTTAATTTTGCGTTTCCGCAAGCGGAATTGCCTTTGTCCAATGCATAAAAAACACAAGGCAATTCCGCATGTGGAAAACGCGTGATAAACGCGCGAAAAATGCGCGATAAACGCGTGCGGAATTCCGCATGTGTTTTTCCGGGAGAGGACTTGCATTTATGCAGCAGAAAATTTCTGCTTCATAAATGCAACGTGGGCACATAGCCTTAATGGGACAGTCAGCCGCGGGGACTGCAGGGATCTGTACTGGGAGCAGTGGGGGCCGCAGGGATCTGTACTGGGAGCAGTGGGGACTGCAGGGATCTGTACTGGGAGCAGTGGGGACGGCAGGGATCTGTACTGGGAGCAGTGGGGACTGCAGGGATCTGTACTGGGAGCAGCGGGGACCGCAGGGATCTGTACTGGGAGCAGTGGGGACCGCAGGGATCTGTACTGGGAGCAGTGGGGACCGCAGGGATCTGTACTGGGAGCAGTGGGGACCGCAGGGATCTGTACTGGAAGCAGTGGGGACCGCAGGGATCTGTACCGGAAGCAGGGGGGACCGCAGGGATCTGTACCGGGAGCAGTGGGGACCGCAGAGATCTGTACCGGGAGCAGTGGGGACCGCAGGGATCTGTACCGGGAGCAGTGGGGACCGCAGGGATCTGTACCGGGAGCAGTGGGGACGCAGGGATCTTTCCCGGAAGCAGTGGGGACCGCAGGGATCTGTACCGGGAGCAGTGGGGACCGCAGGGATCTGTACCGGGAGCAGTGGGGACCGCAGGGATCTGTACCGGGAGCAGTGGGGACCGCAGGGATCTGTACCGGAAGCAGTGGGGACCGCAGGGATCGGTACTGGGAGCAGTGGGGACTGCAGGGATCTGTACTGGGAGCAGTGGGGACTGCAGGGATCTGTACTGGGAGCAGTGGGGAACGCAGGGATCTGTACCGGGAGCAGTGGGGACCGCAGGGATCGGTACTGGGAGCAGTGGGGACCGCAGGGATCTGTACCGGAAGCAGTGGGGACTGCAGGGATCTGTACTGGGAGCAGTGGGGACTGCAGGGATCTGTACTGGGAGCAGTGGGGGCCGCAGGGATCTGTACTGGGAGCAGTGGGGACCGCAGGGATCTGTACCGGGAGCAGTGGGGACCGCAGGGATCTGTACCGGGAGCAGTGGGGACGGCAGGGATCTGTACCGGGAGCAGTGGGGACGGCAGGGATCTGTACCGGGAGCAGTGGGGGCCGCAGGGATCTGTACTGGGAGCAGTGGGGACCGCAGGGATCTGTACTGGGAGCAGTGGGGACCGCAGGGATCTGTACTGGGAGCAGTGGGGGCCGCAGGGATCTGTACCGGGAGCAGTGGGGACCGCAGGGAGCAGTGGGGACCGCAGGGATTTGTACCGGGAGCAGAGGGGGCCGCAGGGATCTGTACCGGGAGCAGTGGGGACCGCAGGGATCTGTACTGGGAGCAGTGGGGACCGCAGGGATTTGTACCGGGAGCAGTGGGGACCGCAGGGATCTGTACTGGGAGCAGTGGGGACCGCAGGGATCTGTACCGGGAGCAGTGGGGGCCGCAGGGATCTGTACCGGGAGCAGTGGGGACCGCAGGGATCTGTACTGGGAGCAGTGGGGGACCGCAGGGATCTGTACCGGAAGCAGTGGGGACCGCAGGGATCTGTACCGGGAGCAGTGGGGGACCGCAGGGATCTGTACTGGAAGCAGTGAGGACCGCAGGAATCTGTACCGGGAGCAGTGGGGGCCGCAGGGATCTGTACCGGAAGCAGTGGGGACCGCAGGGATCTGTACTGGGAGCAGTGGGGACCACAGAGATCTGTACCGGAAGCAGTGGGGACCGCAGGGATCTGTACCGGGAGCAGTGGGGGACCGCAGGGATCTGTACCGGGAGCAGTGGGGGACCGCAGGGATCTGTACCGGGAGCAGTGGGGACCGCAGGGATCTGTACTGGGAGCAGTGGGGACCGCAGGGATCTGTACCGGAAGCAGTGGGGACCGCAGGGATCTGTACCGGAAGCAGTGGGGACCGCAGGGATCTGTACCGGGAGCAGTGGGGGACCGCAGGGATCTGTACCGGAAGCAGTGGGGACCGCAGGGATCTGTATCGGGAGCAGTGGGGGACCGCAGGGATCTGTACCGGGAGCAGTGGGACCGCAGGGATCTGTACCGGGAGCAGTGGGGACCGCAGGGATCTGTACCGGGAGCAGTGGGGACCGCAGGGATCTGTAGCGGAAGCAGTGGGGACCGCAGGGATCTGTACTGGGAGCAGTGGGGACCGCAGGGATCTGTACTGGGAGCAGTGGGAACCGCAGGGATCTGTACTGGGAGCAGTGGGGACCGCAGGGATCTGTACTGGGAGAAGTGGGGACCGCAGGGATCTGTACTGGGAGCAGTGGGGACCGCAGGGATCTGTACTGGGAGCAGTGTGGACCGCAGGGATCTGTACTGGGAGCAGTGGGGACCGCAGGGATCTGTACTGGAAGCAGTGGGGACCGCAGGGATCTGTACCGGAAGCAGTGGGGACCGCAGGGATCTGTACCGGGAGCAGTGGGGACCGCAGAGATCTGTACCGGGAGCAGTGGGGACCGCAGGGATCTGTACCGGGAGCAGTGGGGACCGCAGGGATCTGTACCGGGAGCAGTGGGGACGCAGGGATCTTTCCCGGAAGCAGTGGGGACCGCAGGGATCTGTACCGGGAGCAGTGGGGACCGCAGGGATCTGAACCGGGAGCAGTGGGGACCGCAGGGATCTGTACCGGGAGCAGTGGGGACCGCAGGGATCTATACTGGGAGCAGTGGGGACTGCAGGGATCTGTACTGGGAGCAGTGGGGACCGCAGGGTTCTGTTCTGGGAGCAGTGGGGACCGCAGGGATGTGTACCGGGAGCAGTGGGGACCGCAGGGATCTGTACTGGGAGCAGTGGGGACCGCAGGGATGTGTACTGGGAGCAGTGGGGACCGCAGGGATCTGTACCGGGAGCAGTGGGGACCGCAGGGATCTGTACCGGGAGCAGTGGGGACCGCAGGGATCTGTACCGGGAGCAGTGGGGACCGCAGGGATCTGTACTGGGAGCAGTGGGGACCGCAGGGATCTGTACCGAGAGCAGTGGGGACCGCAGGGATCTGTACTGGGAGCAGTAGGGACTGCAGGGATCTGTACTGGGAGCAGTGGGGGCCGCAGGGATCTGTACCGGGAGCAGTGGGGGCCGCAGGAAGATCTCACCCTACATGTCTGTAACAAGTCCAGACCTTCATCCTACAGGAAGATTTCACCCTACATGTCTGTAACAAGTCCAGACCTTCATCCTACAGAAGATCTCACCCTACATGTCTGTAACAAGTCCAGACCTTCATCCTACAGGAAGATCTCACCCTACGTGTCTGTAACAAGTGCTGACCTTCATCCTACAGGAAGATCTCACCCCACATGTCTGTAACAAGTCCAGACCTTCATCCTACAGGAAGATCTCACCCCACATGTCTGTAACAAGTCCAGACCTTCATCCTACAGGAAGATCTCACCCTACATGTCTGTAACAAGTCCAGACCTTCATCCTGCAGGAAGATCTCACCCTACATGTCTGTAACAAGTCCAGACCTTCATCCTACAGGAAGATCTCACCCCACATGTCTGTAACAAACCCAGACCTTCATCCTACAGGAAGATCTGACCCTACATGTCTGTAACAAGTCCAGACCTTCATCCTACAGGAAGATCTCACCCTACGTGTCTGTAACAAGTCCAGACCTTCATCCTATAGGAACATCTCACCCCACATGTCTGTAACAAGCCTAGACCGTCATCCTACAGGAAGATCTCACCCCACATGTCTGTAACAAGTCCAGACCTTCATCCTACAGGAAGATCTCACCCCACATGTCTGTAACAAGTCCAGACCTTCATCCTACAGGAAGATCTCACCCCACATGTCTGTAACAAGTCCAGACCTTCATCCTACAGGAAGATCTCACCCCACATGTCTGTAACAAGTCCAGACCTTCATCCTACAGGAAGATTTCACCCTACATGTCTGTAACAAGTCCAGACCTTCATCCTGCAGGAAGATCTCACCCTACATGTCTGTAACAAGTCCAGACCTTCATCCTACAGGAAGATCTCACCCTCCATGTCTGTAACAAGTCCAGACCTTCATCCTACAGGAAGATCTCACACCACATGTCTGTAACAAGTCCAGACCTTCATCCTACAGGAAGATCTCACCCTCCATGTCTGTAACAAGTCCAGACCTTCATCCTACAGGAAGATCTCACCCCGCATGTCTGTAACAAGTCCAGACCTTCATCCTACAGGAAGATCTCACCCCACATGTCTGAAACAAGTCCAGACCTTCATCCTACAGGAAGATTTCACCCTACATGTCTGTAACAAGTCCAGACCTTCATCCTACAGGAAGATCTCACCCCACATGTCTGTAACAAGTCCAGACCTTCATCCTACAGGAAGATCTCACCCCACATGTCTGTAACAAGTCCAGACCTTCATCCTACAGGAAGATCTCACCCCACATGTCTGTAACAAGTCCAGACCTTCATCCTACAGGAAGATCTCACCCTACATGTCTGTAACAAGTCCAGACCTTCATCCTACAGGAAGATCTCACCCCACATGTCTGTAACAAGTCCAGACCTTCATCCTACAGGAAGATCTCACCCCACATGTCTGTAACAAGCCCAGACCTTCATCCTACAGGAAGATCTCACCCCACATGTCTGTAACAAGCCCAGACCTCCATCCTGCAGGAAGATCTCACCCTACATGTCTGTAACAAGTCCAGACCTTCATCCTGCAGGAAGATCTCACCCTACATGTCTGTAACAAGTCCAGACCTTCATCCTGCAGGAAGATCTCACCCTACATGTCTGTAACAAGTCCAGACCTTCATCCTACAGGAAGATCTCACACCACATGTCTGTAACAAGTCCAGACCTTCATCCTACAGGAAGATCTCACCCTACATGTCTGTAACAAGTCCAGACCTTCATCCTACAGAAGATCTCACCCTACATGTCTGTAACAAGTCCAGACCTTCATCCTACAGGAAGATCTCACCCTACATGTCTGTAACAAGTCCAGACCTTCATCCTACAGAAGATCTCACCCTACATGTCTGTAACAAGTCCAGACCTTCATCCTACAGGAAGATCTCACCCTACATGTCTGTAACAAGTCCAGACCTTCATCCTACAGGAAGATCTCACCCTACGTGTCTGTAACAAGTGCTGACCTTCATCCTACAGGAAGATCTCACCCCACATGTCTGTAAGAAGTCCAGACCTTCATCCTACAGGAAGATCTCACCCTACATGTCTGTAACAAGTCCAGACCTTCATCCTGCAGGAAGATCTCACCCTACATGTCTGTAACAAGCCCAGACCTTCATCCTACAGGAAGATCTCACCCTACGTGTCTGTAACAAGTCCAGACCTTCATCCTACAGGAAGATCTCACCCCACATGTCTGTAACAAACCCAGACCTTCATCCTACAGGAAGATCTGACCCCACATGTGTGTAACAAGTCCAGACCTTCATCCTACAGGAAGATCTGACCCTACATGTCTGTAACAAGTCCAGACCTTCATCCTACAGGAAGATCTCACCCTACGTGTCTGTAACAAGTCCAGACCTTCATCCTATAGGAAGATCTCACCCCACATGTCTGTAACAAGCCTAGACCGTCATCCTACAGGAAGATCTCACCCCACATGTCTGTAACAAGTCCAGACCTTCATCCTACAGGAAGATCTCACCCCACATGTCTGTAACAAGTCCAGACCTTCATCCTACAGGAAGATCTCACCCCACATGTCTGTAACAAGTCCAGACCTTCATCCTACAGGAAGATCTCACACCACATGTCTGTAACAAGTCCAGACCTTCATCCTACAGGAAGATTTCACCCTACATGTCTGTAACAAGTCCAGACCTTCATCCTGCAGGAAGATCTCACCCTACATGTCTGTAACAAGTCCAGACCTTCATCCTGCAGGAAGATCTCACCCTACATGTCTGTAACAAGTCCAGACCTTCATCCTACAGGAAGATCTCACACCACATGTCTGTAACAAGTCCAGACCTTCATCCTACAGGAAGATCTCACCCTACATGTCTGTAACAAGTCCAGACCTTCATCCTACAGAAGATCTCACCCTACATGTCTGTAACAAGTCCAGACCTTCATCCTACAGGAAGATCTCACCCTACATGTCTGTAACAAGTCCAGACCTTCATCCTACAGAAGATCTCACCCTACATGTCTGTAACAAGTCCAGACCTTCATCCTACAGGAAGATCTCACCCTACGTGTCTGTAACAAGTGCTGACCTTCATCCTACAGGAAGATCTCACCCCACATGTCTGTAAGAAGTCCAGACCTTCATCCTACAGGAAGATCTCACCCTACATGTCTGTAACAAGTCCAGACCTTCATCCTGCAGGAAGATCTCACCCTACATGTCTGTAACAAGCCCAGACCTTCATCCTACAGGAAGATCTCACCCTACGTGTCTGTAACAAGTCCAGACCTTCATCCTACAGGAAGATCTCACCCCACATGTCTGTAACAAACCCAGACCTTCATCCTACAGGAAGATCTGACCCCACATGTGTGTAACAAGTCCAGACCTTCATCCTACAGGAAGATCTGACCCTACATGTCTGTAACAAGTCCAGACCTTCATCCTACAGGAAGATCTCACCCTACGTGTCTGTAACAAGTCCAGACCTTCATCCTATAGGAAGATCTCACCCCACATGTCTGTAACAAGCCTAGACCGTCATCCTACAGGAAGATCTCACCCCACATGTCTGTAACAAGTCCAGACCTTCATCCTACAGGAAGATCTCACCCCACATGTCTGTAACAAGTCCAGACCTTCATCCTACAGGAAGATCTCACCCCACATGTCTGTAACAAGTCCAGACCTTCATCCTACAGGAAGATCTCACCCCACATGTCTGTAACAAGTCCAGACCTTCATCCTACAGGAAGATTTCACCCTACATGTCTGTATCAAGTCCAGACCTTCATCCTGCAGGAAGATCTCACCCTACATGTCTGTAACAAGTCCAGACCTTCATCCTACAGGAAGATCTCACCCTCCATGTCTGTAACAAGTCCAGACCTTCATCCTACAGGAAGATCTCACACCACATGTCTGTAACAAGTCCAGACCTTCATCCTACAGGAAGATCTCACCCCACATGTCTGTAACAAGTCCAGACCTTCATCCTACAGGAAGATCTCACCCCACATGTCTGTAACAAGTCCAGACCTTCATCCTACAGGAAGATTTCACCCTACATGTCTGTAACAAGTCCAGACCTTCATCCTGCAGGAAGATCTCACCCTACATGTCTGTAACAAGTCCAGACCTTCATCCTACAGGAAGATCTCACCCTCCATGTCTGTAACAAGTCCAGACCTTCATCCTACAGGAAGATCTCACACCACATGTCTGTAACAAGTCCAGACCTTCATCCTACAGGAAGATCTCACCCTGCATGTCTGTAACAAGTCCAGACCTTCATCCTACAGGAAGATCTCACCCCGCATGTCTGTAACAAGTCCAGACCTTCATCCTACAGGAAGATCTCACCCTACATGTCTGTAACAAGTCCAGACCTTCATCCTGCAGGAAGATCTCACCCTACATGTCTGTAACAAGCCCAGACCTTCATCCTACAGGAAGATCTCACCCTACGTGTCTGTAACAAGTCCAGACCTTCATCCTACAGGAAGATCTCACCCCACATGTCTGTAACAAACCCAGACCTTCATCCTACAGGAAGATCTGACCCCACATGTGTGTAACAAGTCCAGACCTTCATCCTACAGGAAGATCTGACCCTACATGTCTGTAACAAGTCCAGACCTTCATCCTACAGGAAGATCTCACCCTACGTGTCTGTAACAAGTCCAGACCTTCATCCTATTGGAAGATCTCACCCCACATGTCTGTAACAAGCCTAGACCGTCATCCTACAGGAAGATCTCACCCCACATGTCTGTAACAAGTCCAGACCTTCATCCTACAGGAAGATTTCACCCTACATGTCTGTAACAAGTCCAGACCTTCATCCTGCAGGAAGATCTCACCCTACATGTCTGTAACAAGTCCAGACCTTCATCCTACAGGAAGATCTCACCCTCCATGTCTGTAACAAGTCCAGACCTTCATCCTACAGGAAGATCTCACACCACATGTCTGTAACAAGTCCAGACCTTCATCCTACAGGAAGATCTCACCCTGCATGTCTGTAACAAGTCCAGACCTTCATCCTACAGGAAGATCTCACCCCGCATGTCTGTAACAAGTCCAGACCTTCATCCTACAGGAAGATCTCACCCCACATGTCTGAAACAAGTCCAGACCTTCATCCTACAGGAAGATTTCACCCTACATGTCTGTAACAAGTCCAGACCTTCATCCTACAGGAAGATCTCACCCCACATGTCTGTAACAAGTCCAGACCTTCATCCTACAGGAAGATCTCACCCCACATGTCTGTAACAAGTCCAGACCTTCATCCTACAGGAAGATCTCACCCCACATGTCTGTAACAAGTCCAGACCTTCATCCTACAGGAAGATCTCACCCTACATGTCTGTAACAAGTCCAGACCTTCATCCTACAGGAAGATCTCACCCCACATGTCTGTAACAAGTCCAGACCTTCATCCTACAGGAAGATCTCACCCCACATGTCTGTAACAAGCCCAGACCTTCATCCTACAGGAAGATCTCACCCCACATGTCTGTAACAAGCCCAGACCTTCATCCTACAGGAAGATCTCACTCTACATGTCTGTAACAAGCCCAGACCTTCATCCTACAGGAAGATCTCACCCCACATGTCTGTAACAAGTCCAGACCTTCATCCTGCAGGAAGATCTCACCCTACATGTCTGTAACAAGTCCAGACCTCCATCCTGCAGGAAGATCTCACCCTACATGTCTGTAACAAGTCCAGACCTTCATCCTGCAGGAAGATCTCACCCTACATGTCTGTAACAAGTCCAGACCTTCATCCTGCAGGAAGATCTCACCCTACATGTCTGTAACAAGTCCAGACCTCCATCCTGCAGGAAGATCTCACCCTACATGTCTGTAACAAGTCCAGACCTTCATCCTACAGGAAGATCTCACCCTACATGTCTGTAACAAGTCCAGTGCAGAAGAAGACTATTAAGAGAGAGGGGCACATCTACATGAAACATGCTAGTACTGTAAAAGTCAAAGCTAATACCTGCAGTGTAAAGCATTGTAAAAAATCTGAATTATGTGGCCTTAAGATATTTGAGAACTCTAGACATTCTTCAAAATAGCTTTCTACCTGAAGTATAAAGTATGGTGGAGGAGATGGTGTTATATAGTCATAGGTGATCACTACTGATATAAATCCTGGGAAAGGCAGTGTTAAAAAAAAAAAACTCATCAAACAGCTAAAAACTTTCTCCAAGATGGAAGGAAACCTTCTGTATTTCATGTCTGGAATGAAAACGATTGGGAAAAGGGTGAATGTTAATGATTCCTGCACCACAAAGATGGTGCGGTTCATTAGAGGGTGTCCATTTACTGACAGCAAGCAGAGGTGTTGTAGTGATGAACCGTTATGATGTGGCAGTCATATATTTGGCCTGATGATGATGTGGGTCCCCTCCTATAGGCCCTGTACAGACAGGCGCAGCAGTCAGCGGCTTTATCCGCTCACGGTCCCTGCTTCCCTCCTATTCCGGGTGCAGGAAGCTGTTGCTGCGGTTCTGTTACTTTACTCGCAGCACTTTCACAGTTTGCAGCTGTGTTCATTCTCCGCGTTTAACAGTTTGACTCTGTTTGTGTCGCACCAAGTTCTCATCATCCACAAAGTATTTACCGAGAGCTGCAAACGATCTGCGGAAGACGCTGAGCGGGTGGAGGTCTGGACGAGCGGCCAAGTGCCAATGTGACAAGTCAATCATACACAGTAACGCAGAAGGATACAGAGGTATGAGCAAAAAGATGCAGGAGATTGTCAGGGATCAGCCGGGAGATCCCGCAGATGTCTCCCCGCCATTGCCAGGTGGTCACAAGCCAACGCTCCGCTGCCTCCAATCGTCAGGACAATTATTCCACTGACTGACGACTGATGGACGAGACCGCGACTATTCTCATCACTAGGCCGGTTATTAGGGAGCTCACAGTGAATGTATGGTATATACACATCCGATTCCATCACATGGAATACATATAAGTATATATACAGTACAGACCAAAAGTTTGGACACACCTTCTCATTTAAAGATTTTTCTGTATTTTCTTGACTATGAAAATTGTACATTCACACTGAAGGCATCAAAACTATGAATTATCACATGTGGAATTATATACTTAACAAAAAAGTGTGAAACAACTGAAAACATGTCTTATATTCTAGGGTCTTCACAGTAGCCACCTTTTGCTCTGATGACTGCTTTGCACACTCTTGGCATTCACCCCGCTATTGAAGGGCATCCACAGAGAGGAGGTAGCGGCAAGCTTAGGAAGCTGACAGACCATTGAGGTATGTGACCAAGTGACCTGATTGTCCCAACTTGGATTCTCCAAACATCTCCATGGGTTCCATGATGGGCAGTGGAGGGGACCGTGGTCCCTAGGCTGAAGTCCTATAGAATCACACAAGTGACAGGAACATGCCACTTTTTATAACCCTCAGCTCCCATTTCAGAGCATTGTCCCACAGGATTGGGGGGGAGATAATCATGGCTGTTCACTGTGTTCGCTAGTTCAATTAGACTGCATAATTGTCCTCCAAATGATGCAGACTAGTACACCGCAGAGGGCTGATGCAATCCGTAATCAGCAGGCATTCCACAAATTAGCATGCAAAAAGGGGCAGTCAGACATGAAACAATGGCTTATCTCCCTCCGCTTACTGAATAAAGGAATAGTACGTCTGGCATATTTAAGAATAGTCACTACTGCACAAGTGGCCAGACTGACGCTGAGTCATCACAACAGGAGACATTTGATTGCAGAGAAAGACACGGAAAACATACAAGTGCACAGAAAGACACAAGTAACTGACATTTGTAGAGAAAGACGCCCGAGGGTAGAGAAAGTGTGACATGCAGAAGTAGTGCTGGTGAATTAAAAGCATCCAGCAACTAAAGGGGTTAACACAGTCACAGGAGAAGTGTTTTAGCAGAGCCCCAGGGGGATTGTGGGGAAGTTGTTTACTGTCTGGCTGGAGCTGAAGAGAAAGGTGGTGTGTGTGTTCTGTATCTCACAGAAGCGCCCCTGCAAGTGAAAAAGGATTCAAGTCAGGAGTGAAGTTAAGCACAGGTCAGGTAGAGTTCCTGAACTAGCAGTGCAGAGTATTGTCAGGCAGAAAGATAAGGACTGGAAGAAATGGTGTCACAGGGATCATCTCCCTCAGGAAACCCTCACCCCTCCTCCATTTCACTGTCCTGTAAAAAATGCTGTGTTCATTAATGTGCCTTTGCATTAGATCTGTGCTGTCCTGTACTACTGGGAAGACTGTGAACTGCTGTGCTGATAAGGAAACTGAAGTGTTTGTCACTGGAGCCTGTTGCTCATAAGACTTACCTTGCACTGGCTGTGCGGCTTCTTATTAAATGCTACTGTTCTACCGTTTATGAGGACTCTTGTCAAGTGTGTCTGGTCAGCAAGTGAAACAACCTACGTGTCTGTGCCTGAGGGTCAATACCCCTGTGTGCCTGAGAGCAGCTGCAGCACATGGTCTATGGTCGCCCTGAGTAACGATTCCCCCAGGATTCCAAAGAATTCATGTAACCTGTCTCGCCCCTATCTGAACCTAGCGGCATGCGGGTAACAGAAGACGTGGGAGACGTACAAGTATAAAGATGCGGGAGCCGAACCAGTGCGGAGAAAAACACAAGAGACAAACGATTGTAAAGAAAGATGCGGTAAACGCCGGAGACACTCGAATGTGCAGAAAGATGTGAGATACGTCCAAGTGTGGAGAAAGATGCAAGAGACAAACAATTGCAGAGAAAGACGCGGGAGGCGACTGAGTATAGAGAAAGATGGGGAGATGCCCGACTGTGAAGAAAGACCCAGGAGATGCTCGAGTGCGGAGAAAGAGGACACTTTTCTATCATAGCTGCGATACTCTGCTTGTTCTGACACCTTTCTATCATAGTTGCGATGCTCTGCTTGTTCTGACACCTTCCTATCATAGCTGTCATGCTCTGCGTGTCCTGCTCCCTTTCTATCATAGCTGCGATGCTCTGCATGTCCTGACACCTTTCTATCATAGCTGCAATGCTCTGTGTGTTCTGACACCTTTCTATTATTGCTGTGATGCTCTGCGTGTTCTGATACCTTCCTATCATAGCAGCGATGCTCTGCGTGTCCTGCTCCCTTTCTATCATAGCTGTGATGCTCTGCGTGTCCTGCTCCCTTTCTATCATAGCTGCGATGCTCTGCATATCATGACACCTTTCTATCATAGCTGCGATGCTCTGCGTGTTCTGACACCTTTCTATTATAGCTGTGATGCTCGGCGTGTTCTGACACCTTCCTATCATAGCTGTGATGCTCTGCGTGTCCTGCTCCCTTTCTATCATAGCTGCGATGCTCTGCGTGTTCTGACACCTTTCTATCATAGCTGCGATGCTCTGCGTGTTCTGACACCTTTCTATCATAGCTGCGATGCTCTGCGTGTTCTGATACCTTTCTATCATGGCTGCGATGCTCTGCGTGTTCTGACACCTTTCTATCATAGCTGCGATGCTCTGCGTGTTCTGACACCTTTCTATCATAGCTGCGATGCTCTGCGTGTTCTGACACCTTCCTATCATAGCTGTGATGCTCTGGGGATTCTGACACCTTTCCATCATAGCTGTGATGCTCTGCGTGTCCTGCTCCCTTTCTATCATAGCTGCGATGCTCTGCGTGTTCTGACACCTTTCTATCATAGCTGTGATGCTCTGGGGATTCTGACACCTTTCTATCATAGCTGCGATGCGGAGACACCTGCTTGTGTTGCTCTGTGCCGTCACTGGGGGGCAGTATAACCCTGCCATCCACATTTTTACACTGGGACCTTGGTTGTTTCTTTCTAAGCTGTAACATCACTGGGCCATTTTAATAAACTACTGCACTACCAATCACCCCCATTATCCACCGCTGCAGAGGATGCGCCCAAAACACAGGAAGACACAGAAAGGAGAACTCCTGGCCGTGCGCGGTCCAGTGGCTTCACAACCTCTAAAGTAGGACGACGCACCAGAAATCCTCCAGGAGGTCAGTTTGTGTCCAAGATGATGGAAGACTGCAGCCGAACCAACTGTGCCACCCTGGATGTGAGGGAGGCTCCCCCTACCACAACTGTGCCATACTGGATGTGAGGGAGGCTCCCCTACCACAACTGTGCCATACTGGATGTGAGGGAGGCTCCCCTACCACAACTGTGCCATCCTGGATGTGAGGGAGGCTCCCACTACCATAAATGTGCAATCCTGGATGTGAGGGAGGCTCCCACTACCACAACTGTGCCATCCTGGATGTGAGGGAGGCTCCCCTACCACAACTGTGCCATCCTGGATGTGAGGGAGACTCCCCTACCCCAACTGTGCCATCCTGGATGTGAGGTAGGCTCCCCTACCCCAACTGTGCCATCCTGGATGTGAGGGAGGCTTCCCTACCACAACTGTGCCACCCTGGATGTGAAGGAGGCTTCCCTACCACAACTGTGCTATCCTGGATGTGAGGGAGGCTCCCCTACCACAACTGTGCCATCCTGGATGTGAGGGAGGCTCCCCTACCACAACTGTGCCATACTGGATGTGAGGGAGACTCCCCCTACCACAACTGTGCCATCCTGGATGTGAGGGAGGCTCCCCTACTACAACTGTGCCATCCTGGATGTGAGGGAGGCTCCCCTACTACAACTGTGCCATCCTGGATGTGAGGGAGGCTCCCCCTACTACAACTGAGCCATACTGGATGTGAGGGAGGCTCCCCCTACCACAACTGTGCCATCCTGGATGTGAGGGAGGCTCCCCTACCACAACTGTGCCATACTGGATGTGAGGGAGGCTCCCCCTACTACAACTGAGCCATACTGGATGTGAGGGAGGCTCCCCCTACCACAACTGTGCCATCCTGGATGTGAGGGAGGCTCCCCCTACTACAACTGTGCCATCCTGGATGTGAGGGAGGCTCCCCCTACGACAACTGTGCCATCCTGGATGTGAGGGAGGCTCCCCCACCACAACTGTGCCATCCTGGATGTGAGGGAGGCTCCCCCTACGACAACTGTGCCATCCTGGATGTGAGGGAGGCCCCCTCCACAACTGTGACATCCTGGATGTGAGGGAGGCTCCACCTACTACAACTGTGCCATCCTGGATGTGAGGGAGGCTCCCCCACCACAACTGTGCCATTCTGGATGTGAGGGAGGCTCCCCCACCACAACTGTGCTATCCTGGATGTGAGGGAGGCTCCCCTACCACAACTGTGCCATCCTGGATGTGAGGGAGGCTCCCCCTACCACAACTGTGCCATACTGGATGTGAGGGAGGCTCCCCCTACCACAACTGTGCCATACTGGATGTGAGGGAGACTCCCCCTACCACAACTGTGCCATCCTGGATGTGAGGGAGGCTCCCCCACCACAACTGTGCCATACTGGATGTGAGGGAGGCTCCCCTACCACAACTGTGCCATACTGGATGTGAGGGAGGCTCCCCCTACCAGAACTATGCCATCCTGAATGTGAGGGAGGCTCCCCTACCACAACTGTACCACCCTGGATGTGAGGGAGGCTCCCCTACCACAACTGTGCCATCCTGGATGTGAGGGAGGCTCCCCTACCACAACTGTGCCACTCTGGATGTGAGGGAGGCTCCCCTACCACAACTGTGCCACTCTGGATGTGAGGGATGCCAATACCCTTAAGCTTGAATCATGTAGAATCCAAATCTGTGTCTCTTTGGGTAATGCCATGCAATCCATCTACTGTCCTGAAGGATGTCTGTCATTCTCCTTGTAAAGTCTTTCTGATTTCTGTTCCAAGTCTCACTGCTACAGAAGTACATGTCCTTTTTAAGTACACATCCACAGGTCAAGAGTTTAGGGAGGGCATTACTCATAGGGCTGAGCTATCATTGTTTGAGCTAATCTATTTACATAGTTGGTATCACAGGGGCTATTGTAAATAAACTTTCAGCTGACTTAGTGTAATATGTAATTAGCATAGTAGCAAACAACATTGTTCACCTAACCAAGAGAAGACAGCAATCAGGGTTAGACAAATACTGGTCTGACCTTTAGAAATTCTGAAATATATACAAGTCAATTTAAACACAATAGTGTATTTCTCTTGGATTAACAAATCTAATTGTCTGGTTAATTAATTATAGGCTATATTGTCACAGTGAGGTTCCCCTACCACAACTGTACCATCCTGGATGTGAGGGAGGCTTCTCCTACCACAACTGTGCCATCCTGGATGTGAGGGAGGCTCCCCCTACCAGAACTGTGCCATACTGGATGTAAGAGAGGCTCTCCTATCCCAACTGTGCCACCCTGGATTTGAGGGAGGCTCCCCTACAACAGCTGTACCACGCTGGATGTCAGGTAGGCTCCCCTACCACAACTGTGCCATCCTGGATGTGAGGGAGGCTCCCCTACCACAATTGTGCCATCCTGGATGTCAGGTAGGCTCCCCTACCACAACTGTGCCATCCTGGATGTGAGGGAGATTCCCCTACCACAACTGTGCTATCCTGGAAGTGAGGGAGGCTCTCCTACCACAACTATGCCACCCCGGATGTAAGGGAGGCTCCCCTACCCCAACTGTGCCACCCTGGATGTGAGGGAGGCTTCCCTACAACAGCTGTACCACGCTGGATGTGAGGTAGGCTCCCCTACCCCAACTGTGCCACCCTGGATGTGAGGGACGTTCCCCTACCACAACTGTGCCATCCTGGATGTGAGGGAGGCTCCCCTACCACAAATGTGCCACCTTGGATGTAAGGGAGGTTCCCCTACCCCAATTGTGCAATACTGAATGTGAGGAAGGCTCCCCTACCCCAACTGTGCCATCCTGGATGTGAGGAAGCCTCTGCTAAACAACTATGCCATCCCGAATGTAAAGGGAGGCTCCCCTACCACAACTGTACCACCCTGGATGTGAGGGAGGCTCCCCCTACCACAACTATGCAACCCTGGATGTGAGGGAGGCTCCCCCTACCACAACTATGCAACCCTGGATGTGAGGGAGGCTCCCCTACCACAACTGTGCCACTCTGGATGTGAGGGATGCCAATACCCTTAAGCTAGAATCATGTAGAATCCAACTCTGTGTGCCTTTGCATGGAGCTGCCATGCAATCCATCTACCATCCTGAAGGATGTCTGTCATTCTCATTGTAAAGTCTTTCTGATTTCTGTTCCAAGTCTCACTGCTACAGAAGTACATGTCCTTTTTAAGTACACATCCACAGGTCAAGAGTTTAGGGAGGGCATTACTCACAGGCCTGAGCTATCATTGTTTGAGCTAATCTATTTACATAGTATCACAGGGGCTATTGTGAATAAACTTTCAGCTGACTTAGTGTAATATGTAATTAGCATAGTAGCTAACAACATTGTTCACCTAACCAAGAGGAGAAAGCAATCAGGGATATACAATACTGGTCTGACCTTTAGAAATTCCCAAACACATACAAGTCAATTTAAACACAATAGTGTATTTCTCTTGGATTAAAAAATATAATCGTCTAGCTAATTAAAATTATAGGCTGTGTTGTCAAAGGTAGGTTCCCCTATCACAAAAATACCATCCTGGATGTGAGGGAGGCTCCCCCTACAACTGTGCCATCCTGGATGTGAAAAAGGGTCCCCCTTCCAGAACTGTGCCATACTGGAAGTGTGGTAGGCTCCCCTACCACAACTATGCCACCCTGGATGTGAGGGAGGTTCCCCTACCACAACTTTTAGAACCTGGATGTGACGGAGGCTCCCCTAAAACCACTATGCCATCCTGGACGTGAGGGAGGCTCTCCTACCACAACTGGGCCATCCTGGATGTGAGGGAGGCTCCCCTACCACAACTGTGCCATCCTGGATGTGACGGAGGCTCCCCTGCCACAACTGTGCCATACTGGATGTGAGGGAGACTCCCCTACCCCAACTGAGCCTGCCTGGATGTGAGGGAGGCTCCCCTACCACAGCTGTACCACTCTGGATGCGGGGCAGCCTCCCCTACCTCAAATGTGGCACCTTGGATGTAAGGGAGGTTCCCCTACCCCTATTGTGCAATCCTGGATGTGAAGAAGGCTCCCCTACCCCAACTGTGCCATCCTGAATGTGAGGGAGGCTCCACTAAAACAACTGTGCCATCCTGGACGTGACGGAGGCTCTCCTACCACAACTGTGCCATCCTGGACGTGACGGAGGCTCTCCTACCACAACTGTGCCATCCTGGACGTGACGGAGGCTCTCCTACCACAACTGTACCATCCTGGATGTGAGGGAGGCTCCCCCTACCACAACTGTGCAACCCTGGATGTGAGGGAGGCTCCCCTACCACAACTTTGCCATCCTGGATGTGAGGGAGGCTCCCCTACCACAACTGTGCCACTATGGATGTGAGGGATGCCAATACCCTTAAGCTAGAATCATGTAGAATCCAACTCTGTGTGCCTTTGCATGGAGCTGCCATGCAATCCATCTACCTTCCTGAAGGATGTCTGTCATTCTCATTGTAAAGTCTTTCTGATTTCTGTTCCAAGTCTCACTGCTACAGAAGCACATGTCCTTTTTAAGTACACATCCACAGGTCAAGGGTTTAGGGAGGGCATTACTCACAGGCCTGAGCTATTGTTTGAGCTAATCTATTTACATAGTTAGTATCACAGGGGCTATTGTGAATAAACTTTCAGCTGACTTAGTGTAATATGTAATTAGCATAGTAGCAAACAACATTGTTCACCTAACCAAGAGGAGAAAGCAATCAGGGATATACAATACTGGTCTGACCTTTAGAAATTCCCAAACATATACAAGTCAATTTAAACACAATAGTGTATTTCTCTTGGATTAACAAATATAATCGTCTGGCTATTTAAAATTATAGGCTGTATTGTCAAAGGTAGGCTCCCCTATCACAAAAATACCATCCTGGATGTGAGGAAGGCTCCCCCTACCAGAACTATGCCATACTGGATGTAAGGGAGGCTCCCCTACCCCAACTGTGCCACCCTGGATGTGAGGGAGGCTCCCCTACAACAGCTGTACCACGTTGGATGTGAGGTAGGCTCCCCTACCACAACTATGCCACCCTGGATGTGAGGGAGGTTCCCCTACCACAACTTTTACATCCTGGATGTGAGGGAGGCTCCCCTAAAACAACTGTGCCATTCTGGATGTGAGGGTGGCTCCCCTACCACAACTGTGCCATCCTGGATGTGACGGAGGCTCCCCTACCACAACTGTGCCATACTGGATGTGAGGGAGGCTCCCCTGCCCCAACTGTGCCATCCTGGATGTGAGGGAGGCTCGCCTACCACAACTGTGCCATCCTGGATGTGAGGGAGGCTCCCCTAAAACCACTATGCCATCCTGGACGTGAGGGAGGCTCTCCTACCATGACTGTGCCATCCTGGATGTGAGGGAGGCTCCCCTACCACAACTGTGCCATCCTGGATGTGACGGAGGCTCCCCTGCCACAACTGTGCCATACTGGATGTGAGGGAGACTCCCCTACCCCAACTTTGCCACTCTGGATGTGAGGGAGGCTCCCCTACCACAGCTGTACCACTCTGGATGTGGGGCAGCCTCCCCTACCACAAATGTGCCACCTTGGATGTAAGGGAGGTTCCCCTACCCCAATTGTGCAATCCTGGATGTGAAGAAGGCTCCCCTACCCCAACTGTGCCATCCTGAATGTGAGGGAGGCTCCCCTAAAACAACTGTGCCATCCTGGACGTGAGGGAGGCTCCCCTACCAAAACTGTGCCATCCTGGATGTGATGGAGAATCCCCTACCACAACTGTGCCACCCTGGATGTGAGGGAGGCTCCCCAACCACAGCTGTACCACTCTGGATGTGGGGCAGCCTCCCCTACCACAAATGTGCCACCTTGGATGTGAGGGAGGTTCCCCTACCCCAATTGTGCAATCCTGGATGTGAAGAAGGCTCCCCTACCCCAACTGTGCCATCCTGGATGTGAGGGAGGCTCCCCTACCACAACTGTGCTACACTGAATGTGAAGGAGGCTCCCCTACCACAGTTGTGCCACCCTGGTGGTGAGGGAGGCTCACCTACCTCAACTGTGACATCCTAGATGTGAGGGATGCTCACCCTACCACGTTTGTGCTATCCCGGATGTGAGGGAGGCTCCCCCTATCACACCTGTACCACGCTGGATGTGAGGTAGGCTCCCCTACCAGAAATATGCCACCTTGGATGTGAGGGAGGTTCCCCTACCACAACTGTGTCATCCTGGATGTGAGGGAGGCTTCCCTACCACAACTGTGCCATCCTGGATGTGAGGGCGGCTTCCATACCACAACTGTGCCATCCGGGATGTGAGGTACGCTCCCCTACCACAACTATGCCACTCTGGATGTGAGGAAGGTTCCCCTACCAAAACGGTGCCATCCTCGAGTTGAGGGTGGCTCCGCTAAACAAATATGCCATTGCGGATTTAAAGGGAGGCGCCCTTACCACCAGTGTACCACCATAGATGTGAGGGAGGCTCCACAACAACAACTGTACCAACCTGGATGTAAGGGAGTCTCCTATACCACAACTGTGCCACACTGGATGTGAGGGAGGCTCCCCTACCACAACTGTGCAATCCTGGATGTGAGGGAGGTTCCCCTACCACAAATATGCCACCCTGGATGTGAGGGAGGTTCCCCTACCCCAACTGTACAATCCTGGATGTGAGGGAGGTTCCCCTACCACAAATATGCAACCCTGGATGTGAGGGAGGTTCCCCTACCCCAACTATGCCATCCTGGATGTGAGGGAGGCCCCCTCCACAACTGTACCATCCTGGATGTGAGGGAGGTTCCCCTACCACAAATATGCGACCCTGGATGTGAGGGAGGTTCCCCTACCCCAACTGAGCCATCCTGGATGTGAGGGAGGCTCTCCTACCACAACTGTGCAATCCTGGATGTGAGGGAGGTTCCCCTACCACAACTGTACCACCCTGGCTGTAAGGGAGACTCCCCTACAACAACTGTACCAACCTGGATGTAAGGGAGTCTCCTATACCACAACTGTGCCACACTGGATGTGAGAGAGGCTCCCCTACCACAACTATGCCACCCTGAATGTGAGGGAGGTTCCCCTACCCCAACTGTACCATCCTGGATGTGAGGGAGGTTCCCCTACCACAAATATGCTACCCTGGATGTGAGGGAGGTTCCCCTACCCCAACTATGCCATCCTGGATGTGAGGGAGGCCCCCTCCACAACTTTACCATCCTGGATGTGAGGGAGGTTCCCCTTCCACAAATATGCGACCCTGGATGTGAGGGAGGTTCCCCTACCCCAACTGTGCCATCCTGGATGTGAGGGAGGCTCCCATACCACAACTGTGCAATCCTAGATGTGAGGGAGGCTCCCCTACCACAACTATGCCATCCTGGATGTGAGGGAGGTTCCCCTACCACAACTGTACCACCCTGGATGTAAGGGAGGCTCCCCTACCATAACTGTGCCACCCTGGATGAAAGGGAGGCTCCCCTACCACAACTCTGCCACCCTGGATGAAAGGGAGTCTCCCCTACCACAACTGTACCACCCTGGATGTAAGGGAGGCTCCTTTACCACAATGGTGCAACACTGAATGTGAGGGAGAATCCCCTACCACAACTATGCCACCCTGGATGTGAGAGAGGTTCTCCTACCACAAATGTGCCACACTGGATGTGATGGAGGCTCTCCTACCACAACTGTGGCATCTTGGATGTGTGGGTGGCTCCCCTACCACAACTGTGCCATCCTGGATGTGAGGGAGGTTCCCCTACCACAACTGTGCAATCCTGGATGCGAGGGAGGCTTCCCTACCACATCTGTGCCATTTTGGATGTGAGGGAGGCTCCCCTACCACAACTGTACCATGCTGGATGTGAAGGAGGCTCCCATACCACAACTGTGCCATCCTGGATGTGAGGGAGGCTACCCTACCACAACTGTACCACGCTGGATGTGAGGGAGGCTCACCTACCACAACTGTGCCACTTGAAAGAAAGAGAGTCTCCACTACCACAACTGTGCCACACTGGCTGTGAGGGAGGCTCCCCTACCACATCTGTGTCATCCTGGATTTGAGAGAGGCTACCTTACCCCAACTGTTCCACCCTGGATGTGAGCAAGGCTCCCCTACCACAGCTGTACCACGCTGGATGAGAGGGAGGCTCTCCTACCACAACTATGCCACTCTGGAGGTGAGGAAGGCTCCCCTACCCCAACTTTGCCGTCCTGGATTTGAGGGTGGCTCCGTTAAACAAATGTGCCATCCTGGATGTAAAGGGAGGCTCTCCTACCAAAACTGTACCACCCTGGATATGAGGGAGGCTCCCCTACCACAACTGTACCACCCTGGATGAGAGGGAGGCTCCCCTATCACAACTATGCCACCCTGGATGTGAGGGAGGCTCCAATACCACAACTGTGCCATCCTGGATGTGAGGAAGGCTCCCATACCACAGCAGTGCTACCCTGGATGTGAGGAAGGCTCCCCCTATCACAACTATGCCATCTTGGATGTGAGGGAGGTTCCCCTACCCCAACTATGCCATCCTGAATGTGAGGGAGGCTCCCCTACCACAACTGTGCCCCACTGGATGTGAGGGAGGCCCCCGTATCCCAACTATGCCACCCTGGATGTGAGGGAGGCTACCCTACCACAGCTGTACCACGAAGAATGTGAGTTAGGCTCCCCTACCACAACTTTGCCACCGTGGATGTGAGGTAGGTTCGCCTACCCCAATTGTGCCATCCTGGTTGTGAGGAAGGCTCCCCTACCCCAACTGTGCCATTCTGGATTTGAGTGCGGCTCCGCTAAACAACTATGCCATCCCGGATGTAAAGGGAGGCTCCCCTGCCACAACTGTACGACCCCAGATGTGAGGGAGGCTCCCCTACCACAACTGTACCACCCTGGATGTAAGGGAGGCTCCCCTACCACAACTGTGCCACACTGGATGTGAGGGAGGCTCCCCTACCACAGCTGTGCTATCCAAGATGTGAGTAAGGCTCCCCTACCACAACTGCGCCATCCTGGATGTGAGGGAGGCTCCCCTATCACAACTGTACCACCCTGGATGTGAGGGAGGCTCCCCTACCACAACTGTGCCATCTTGGATGTGATGGAGGCTCCCCTATCACAACTGTACCACCCTGGATGTGAGGGAGGTTTCCCTACCACACCTGTGCCATACTGGATGTAAGGGAGGTTTCCCTACCACACCTGTGCCATCCTGGATGTGAGGGAGGCTCCCCTACCACAACTATGCCACCCTGGATGTGAGGGAGGCTCCCCTACCACAACTGTGTCATCCTGGATGTGAGGGAGGTTTCCCTACCCAAAATGTGCCATGCTGGATGTGAGGGAGGCTCCCCTACCACAAATGTACCACCCTGGATGTGAGGAAGACTTCCCTACCTCAATTGTGCCATCCTAGTTGTGAGGGAAGCTCCCCAAGCACAACTGTGCCCTCCTGCATGTGAGGGAGGCTCCCCTACCACAACTATGATGAATAGGGGCATATGATGAGAACATTGTTCTTCCTCTGTATAAAGCGCTGGTAAGGCCGCACTTAGAATATTGTGCACAGTTCTGGGCTCCGGGGCTCAGGAAAGACATATTGGAGCTAGAGAGGGTACAAAGGAGGGCGACTAAGGTAATAAAGGGAATGGAGGGACTAGAATACCCAGAGAGGTTGTCAAAATTAGGCCTATTTACGTTGGAAAAGAGAAGGCTTAGGGGAGACCTCATAAACATGTATAAATACATCAGGGGGCAGTACAGAGATCTCTCCCATGACCTGTTTATACCAAGGATGGTGACAAAGACGAGGGGGCACACTATGCGTCTGGAGGAAAGGAGGTTCCTGCACCAGCATAGAAGGGGATTCTTTACGGTCAGAGCCGTGAGACTCTGGAACTCTCTGGGAGAGGAAGTGGTGATGTCCAACTCACTTAATGAGTTCAAGAGAGGCCTGGACGCCTTTCTTGAGAACAATAAAATTACATCTTATGCTTAGTGATAGTTAATTAATCCAGGGATTTAATCTGACTGCCAGATTGGAGTCGGGAAGCGAATTTTTCCTCAATGATGTAAATTGGCCTATACCGCATGGGTTTTTTTTTTGCCTTCCCCTGGATCAACGCTGCGGAATAGCTGCAGTGCACAAGAAATAGGCTGAACTGGATGGATGCTTGTATTTTTTTCGGCCTTATAAACTATGTAACTATGTAACTATGCCACCCTGGATGTGAGGGAGGCTCCCCTACCACAGTTGTACCACTCTGGATGTGAGGGAGGCTCCCCTACGACAGCTGGGCCACCCTGGATGTGAGGGAGGCTCCTCTACCACAAATGTGCCATCCTGGATGTGAGGGAGGCTCCCCCACCACAGTTGTACCACTCTGGATGTGAGGGAGGCTCCCCTACGACAGCTGGGCCACCCTGGATGTGAGGGAGGCTCCTCTACCACAAATGTGCCATCCTGGATGTGAGGGAGGCTCCCCCACCACAACTGTGCCATCCTGGATGTGAGGTAAGGCTCCGCTAAAAAACTATGCCATCCCGGATGTAAATGGAGGCTCTCCTACCACAACTGTACCACGCTGGATGTGAGGGAGGCTCCCCTACTACAACTGTGCCACACTGGATGTGAGGGAGGTTCCCCTACCACAGCTGGGCCACCCTGGATGTGAGGGAGGCGCCCCTACCACAACTGTGCCACACTGGATGTGAGGGAGGCTCCCCTACCACAGCTGTGCCACACTGGATGTGAGGGAGGCTCCCCTACCACAGCTGTGCCACCCTGGATGTGAGGGCGGTTCCCCTACCACAACTGTGCCATCCTGGATGTGAGGTAGGCTCCCCTACCACAACTGTGCTATCCTGGATGTAAAGGAGGCTCCCCTACCCCAACTGTGCCACCCGGGATCTAAGGAAGGTTCCCCTACCACAACTATGCCACTCTGGATGTGAGGGAGGTGCCCCTACCCCAATTGTGCCACTCTGGATGTGAGAAAGGCTCCCCTACCCCAACTGTGCCATCCTGGATTTTAGGGTGGCTCTGCTAAGCAACTATGCCATCCTGGATGTAAAGGGAGGCTCCCCTACCACAACTGTGCCATCCTTGATGTAAGGGAGGCTCCTATACCACAACTGTACCACCCTGCATGTGAGGGAGGATCCACTACCACAACTATGCTACACAGGATGTGAGGGAGGCTCCCCTACCACAGCTGTGCTACACTGGATGTGAGGGAGGCTCCCCTACCACGACTGTGCCACCCTGGATGAAAGGGAGGCTCCCCTACCACAACTGTGTCACTCTGGATGTGAGGGAGGATCCCCTACCACAACTGTGCCACTCTGGATGTGAGGGAGGCTCCCCTACCACGACTGTGCCACCCTGGATGTGAGGGAGACTCCTCTACTACAACTGTGCCATCCTAGACGTGAGGTAGGCTCCCCTACCAAAACTATGCCACCTTGGATGTGAGGGAGGTTCCTCTACCACAACTGTGCCATCCTGGATGTAAGGGAGGCTCCCCTACCACAACTTTGCCATACTGGATGTGAGGGAGGCTCCCCTACCACAACTTTGCCATACTGGATGTGAGGGAGGCTCCTGTTAGAACCTTGCTCTTAGGTTTTTTCCTTTGCTGGTCACATGACCTTGTTGGCCTATTTAATCCTGCTCCGCCCTTCTGGCTTTGCTGGACTTCATTGTATATCTACTTTCTAGCTAGCCTGTGCTCTGTGTCTTGCTCTGTTAGCTTGCTTGGTCTACTGACCTCTATGTTCTATATATTTTGTTTGTTCGTCTGTCTGCTACTATTTCTGTTAGGAGGTGTCCCATATTCCTCCCAGTCCTTAGTACTTGTAGGGATTCCTTCCCCACATTTATAGGTCTCCGTACAGACTAGCTTAGGACTTTAGCAGGTCTGATCACAGGATCAGGTCCCCTGTTACATCGTAGGGATTAAGCTGAGTTCTATCGTAGGGACAGATCTCCTCTCTTTCCTTAGCTCTGGTAGCAGAACATAACAGTAAGTCCAGCCTGCAAATTCTCTAAGGAAAGATTTTTCTGTTCCATCATGGTGTCGGTTCAGGATTTGGCTCATCGCCTGCAGGGACTCTCTCTGGAGGTGGCCGAGCTCCGTCAGCACGTGAGTAACTGTCCTGGAGCACATTTCTTGGAGCCTAAGGTATGTTTGCCGGATTTATTTTTTGGTGAACACCGAGAATTTTTTTCATTCAAAAATGCGTGCTTATTGTATTTTCGTTTGAGACCTAAGTCCTCTGGGGATGAATCCCAGCGCGTAGGGTTCATAATGTCACTTTTGCGCAAAGAGCCTCAGGAGTGGGCCTTTTCTTTGCAACCTAGTGATACATGCTTCAGATCAGTGGATAGTTTTTTTTCTGCTTTGGGACTATTATATGATGATCCTGACCGTGTCGCATCAGCTGAGACTGAGTTGAGACGTTTAAAACAGGGATCAGGTAATGTGGAAAAATATTGTACTCATTTCCGTCGTTGGTCTACTCAAACAGGGTGGAACGATTCTGCTCTGAAAAGTCTATTTCTTGCTGGGCTCAGTGAAAGGGTTAAAGACCTGCTAATTGCTTATCCTACACCTGAAGATTTGCAACAGGCTATGCAATTAGCTATACGGGTGGATAGGAGACTGCGTGCTAGGGTTAATGAGAGCAAATCCTCTGCTATGTCAGTTTCTGGTTATGAGAATGTGTGTACTAACAGTGGTGAACCGATGGAGATTGGATCGGTGGCACCTCGCTCTCAAGAAAAAGACCGTCGATTTTCTGAAGGCTTGTGTTTCTATTGCGGAAAATCTGGTCATTTGATTAAAGGCTGTGAGCTTCGTATGAAGAAAGAAAAAAAAATGGTCAGTCATGCCCGTATTGCCTGTTTAAATTCCAAGGGTGTATTTTTAGCTGCTTCCACGATTGCTCAGAAAAAATTAATGGAATTTCGGGTGTTTGTTGATTGTGGGTCTACTCTGAATGTAATTGATGGGGGATTCGTGGAAAGACTCAATTTAAAACCTGAACCTTTATCATCCCCCATTGCTGTGGTTTCTGTGGATGGTTCCCCTTTGAAGAATGTTACTCTCAAGGTCTGTGAATTTCCTCTCACTATTAATGGTGTTCACCATGAGAAATTGGATTTGGTAGTTTTGAATAACTTGCCTTCTCCAGTAATATTGGGATTGCCCTGGTTAAAATTTCACAATCCTGTACTGGATTGGTCTACCAGTGAAATTAAATCCTGGAGCCATAAATGTTATGACAAGTGTTGTAACGGGCGTATTGCAGCTTTGGATAGGGGAGAATTGCCTGTTCCTATTCAGGATTTTTGGAGAGTTTTTTCTGAGAAGGAATCGCAGGTTTTGCCTCCCCATAGAGACTATGATTGTTCTATTGAATTTGTCCCTGGAGCGACTCTTCCTAAAAGTCGTTTATTTAACCTTACTATTCCTGAGAGGAAGGCTTTGGAGGAATACATACAGACAAGTTTGGCCGCCGGTCACATTAGGCCCTCTAAGTCTCCTGTGGCGGTTGGATTTTTTTTTGTAAAAAAAAAGGACGGCGGTTTACGTCCTTGTCTGGATTTTCGTGAGATTAACAAAATTACTGTACGCAATCCTTACCCACTGCCATTGATTCCTGATCTGTTTAACCAGTTAATGGGGGCCAAGTGGTTCTCTAAAATTGACCTTAAGGGGGCATACAATCTGTTGCGCATGAAGGAGGGTGATGAATGGAAGACTGCTTTTAACACTCCTGTGGGTCATTTTGAGAATCTGGTTATGCCTTTTGGTCTTACTAATGCTCCTGCATTTTTTCAGAATCTGATTAATGACATCCTTAGACCTTTGATCGGCAAAAATGTGGTTGTGTATTTGGATGACATTTTGATTTATTCGCCGGATCTGGAGTCTCATTGGCGGAGCGTACGTGAGGTATTACAGTTATTAATGGACAATTCGCTTTTTGCTAAGCTGGAGAAATGTGAGTTCGCTGTACAGAGAATTAGTTTTTTGGGTTACATTATCTCCAGTGAAGGTTTTGAGATGGATCCGGTTAAGGTTCAGGCTGTGCAGGAATGGCCTAGGCCTATTGGTTTGAAATCGATACAGAGGTTTTTGGGTTTCGCCAATTATTACAGAAAATTCATAAAAATTTTTTCTAGTATTGTCAAACCTCTGACTGATCTCACCAGGAAAGGTGCTGATGCGGTTCAGTGGTCTTCTGAGGCCATTGAAGCTTTTGTGTATCTCAAGGAGAGGTTCACCTCTGCTCCCATCCTTATGCAGCCTGATGTGACTAAGCCGTTTTTGGTTGAGGTTGATGCTTCCTCTGTGGGGGTTGGCGCAGTATTGTCTCAGGATAACGGGGATGGATTACATCCCTGTGCCTTTTTTTCAAAAAAATTTTTGGAGACTGAACTGAATTACGATATTGGTAATCGGGAATTATTGGCTATTAAACTCGCATTTGAACACTGGCGCCACTTCTTGGAAGGTGCGGAATTTCCCGTTCAGGTTCTTACGGATCATAAAAATCTGATATATCTTGATGCTGCCAAGCGCCTGAATGCCCGTCAGGCTAGGTGGGCACTGTTTTTCTCGCGGTTTAATTTCTCCGTTACTTACATCCCTGGTACTAAGAATGTTAAGGCGGATGCCTTGTCTCGCAGTTTTTCTCCCATAGTCGGTGCTGAGAAAGAGGAGAACATTTTACAAGAAGGTGTTGTGATAGCTGCTTTAGACTCCGTTTTGGAAGATGAGATTCTTAAAGCACAGGAGAATGCCCCATCTAACACTCCTCATGGGAGGTTGTTTGTGCCTGGGACCTTTAGGAGAGATTTGTTTGTTGAGTGTCACGAATCTCGGTTGGCAGGTCATCCCGGAATCTCTGAGACCAAGAGACTGGTGGGTCGCAGTTTTTGGTGGCCTGGATGGCAGAAGGAAGTCATTAAGTGGGTGCGCCAATGTACTATATGTGCTAGATCTAAGTCCTCACATACTCCTGCTGCGGGGTTGCTTTGTCCTTTGGAGGTCCCCAGTGCTCCTTGGACACATTTGGCTATGGACTTTATAACTGACCTTCCCCCCTCTGAGGGTTTTACTGTCATCTGGGTGGTCGTGGACCGTTTTAGCAAGATGTGTCACTTGGTTCCCTTCGTCAAACTGCCCTGCGCTAAAACTCTCGCTAAGGCCTTTGTCAAGGAAATTGTCAGACTTCATGGCGTTCCTACTGACATTGTTTCTGATAGGGGTCCTCAGTTCGTGGCTCGTTTTTGGCGTGCCTTTTGTGACAGGTTGGGAATTCATTTGTCGTTTTCGTCCGGATATCATCCTGAATCTAATGGCCAGACAGAAAGGAAAAACCAGGATGTTGAGCAGTTCTTGCGTTGTTTTGTGGCAGACAATCAAGAGGGGTGGTCTGAGTTTCTGCCACTTTCTGAATTTGCTCTGAACAATCATACATCTTCTTCTGCTGGTTGTTCGCCTTTTTTTTGTTGTTCTGGGAGACATCCGTCGTTTGGGTCGTTCTCCAAGTTGGGATCTGCCGTGCCTGAGGAGGAGAATTTTTCCGGTGATTTGGAGAGAGTTTGGACGGATGTGCGTGGTAATCTTCAGGAGGCCAACAGAAAATCTAAAGACTGCTTTGATAGGAAACGACAGGAGGTTTTGTTCGCTGTTGGTGACATGGTTTGGTTGTCCTCTAGGAATCTGCGGTTGAGGATTCCTTCTAAGAAATTGGGTCCCAAGTTTGTAGGGCCCTTTAAGGTGCTTCAGGTTGTCAACCAATCTGCTGTTAGGTTGGAGGTTCCTACCTCCTGGAGAATTAATCCGGTATTTCATGTCTCTCTGTTAAAAAAAGCTGTTGTATCGGATTGTGACGCCTCTGCCTCTGTTCCTCCGGTGGTGGAGGACGGGGAATATGAAATTTCTCGCATCCTTAACTCTAGACGGTATAGAGGTAGTTTGCAGTATCTTGTGGCCTGGAAAGGTTTCGGTCCCGAGGATAACTCTTGGGTGAGGTCGGATGATGTTTCCGCGTCCAGACTTATCAGAGCGTTTCACAGGAGATTTCCTGATAAGCCTGGTCCTAGGGGATCCGGAGGATCCTCTTAGAAGGGGGGGTACTGTTAGAACCTTGCTCTTAGTTTTTTTTTCCTTTGCTGGTCACATGACCTTGTTGGCCTATTTAATCCTGCTCCGCCCTTCTGGCTTTGCTGGACTTCATTGTATATCTACTTTCTAGCTAGCCTGTGCTCTGTGTCTTGCTCTGTTAGCTTGCTTGGTCTACTGACCTCTATGTTCTATATATTTTGTTTGTTCGTCTGTCTGCTACTATTTCTGTTAGGAGGTGTCCCATATTCCTCCCAGTCCTTAGTACTTGTAGGGATTCCCTCCCCACATCTATAGGTCTTCGTACAGACTAGCTTAGGACTTTGGCAGGTCTGATCACAGGATCAGGTCCCCTGTTACATCGTAGGGATTAAGCTGAGTTCTATCGTAGGGACAGATCTCCTCTCTTTCCTTAGCTCTGGTAGCAGAACATAACAGCTCCCCTACCACAACTATGCCACCCTGGATGTGAGGGAGGTTCCCCTACCCCAATTTTGCCATCCTGGATGTGAGGAAGGCTCCTCTACCCCAACTGTGCCATCCTGGATTTGAGGGTGGCTCCGCTAAACAACTATGCCTTTGCGGATGTAAAGGGAGACTCCCCAACCACAACTTTACCACCCTGGATGTGAGGGAGGCTTCCTTACCACAGCTGTAACATCCTGGATGTGAGGGAGGCTCCCCTACCCCAACTGTGCCATACTGGATGTGAGGGAGTCTCCCCTACCACAAATGTGCAACCCTGGATGTGAGGGAGGCTCCCCTACCTCAACTGTGCCATCCTAGATGTGAGGGATGCTCACCCTACCACAACTGTACCACCCTGGAAGTGAGGGAGACTCCCCTACCTCAACTGTGCCATCTTAGGTGTGAGGGAGGCTCCCCAAGCACAACTGTGCCATACTGGATGTGAGGGAGGCTCCCTTACCACAGCTGGGCCACCTTGGATGTGAGGGAGGTTCCCCTACCACAACTGTGCCATCCTGGATGTGAGGTAGGCTCCCCTACCACAACTGTGCCATCCTGGATGTGAGGGAGGCTCCCCTATCACAACTGTACCATCCTGGATGTGAGAGAGGCTCCCCTATCACAACTGTGCCATCCTGGATGTGAGAGAGGCTCCCCTATCACAACTGTGCCATCCTGGATGTGAGAGAGGCTCCCCTAACACAACTGTGCCATACTGGATGTGAAGGAAGCTCCCCTACCCCAACTGTGCCACCCGGGTTGTAAGGGAGGTTCCCTTACCTCAACTATGCCATTCTGGATGTGAGGGAGGTGCCCCTACCCCAATTGTGCCACTCTGGATGTGAGAAAGGCTCCCCTACCCCAACTGTGACATCCTGGATTTGAGGGTGGCTCTGCTAAGCAACTATGCCATCCTGGATGTAAAGGGAGGCTCCCCTACCACAACTGTGCCATCCTTGATGTAAAGGAGGCTCCTATACCACAACTGTACCACCCAGCATGTGAGGGAGGATCCACTACCACAACTGTGCTACACTGGATGTGAGGTAGGCTCCCCTACCACGACTATGCCATCCTGGATGTGAGGGAGGTTCCCCTACCCCAACTGTACCACCCTGGATGTAAGGGAGGCTACCTTACCACAACTGTGCCATCCTGGATGTGAGGTAGGCTCCCCTACCACAACTGTGCCATCCTGGATGTGAGGTATGCTCTCCTACCACAACTGTGCCATCCTGGATGTGAGGTAGGCTCCCCTACCACAACTGTGCCATCCTGGATATGAGGGAAGCTCCCCTACCACAGCTTTGCCATCCTGGATGTGAGGGAGGCACTACTACCACATCTGTGCCATCCTGGATGTGAGGGAGGTTCCCCTACCACAACTTTGCCATCCTAGATGTGAAGGAGGCTCCCCTACCACAACTGTGCCATCCTGGATGTGAGGGCGGCGCCCCTACCCCAACTATGCCACCCTGGATGTGAGGAAGGCTTCCCTACAACAGCTATACCACGCTGGATGTGAGGTAGGCTCCCCTACCACAACTATGCCACCCTCGATGTGAGGGAGGCACCCCTACCACAGCTGTACCACCCTGGATGTGAGGTAGGCTCCCCTACTACAACTATGCCACCCTGGATACGAGGGAGGTTCCCCCACCACAACTGTGCCATCCTGGATGTAAGGGAGGCTCCCCTACCACAACTGTGTCATCCTCAATGTGAGGGCGGCTCCCCTACCCCAACTGTACCATCCCGGATGTGAGGGAGGTTCCCCTACCACAACTATGCCATCCCGGATGTAAAGGGAGGTTCCCCTACTATAACTGTGCCATCCTGGATGTGAGGTATGCTCCGCTACCACAACTATGCCATCCTGGATGTGAGGTAGGCTCCCCTACCCCAACTGTGCCATGCTGGATGTGAGGGAGGTTCCCCTACCACAACTGTGCCATCCTGGATGTGAGGTAGGGTCCCCTACCACAACTGTGCCATCCTGGATGTGAGGGTGGCTCCCCTACCAAAGCTGTGCCATCCTGGATGTGAGGTAGGCTCTTTTACCACAACTGTGCCATCCTGGATGTGAGTGAGGTTCCCCTACCACAACTGTGCCATCCTGGATGTGATGGAGGCTCCCCTACCACAACTGTGCCATCCTGGATGTGAGGGAGGCTCCACTACACTAACTGTGCCATTCTGGATGTGAGGCAGGCTCCCCTACCACAACTATGCCATCCTGGATGTGAGTGAGGTTCCCCTACCACAACTGTGCAATACTGGATGTAAGGGAGGCTCCCCTACCACAACTGTGCCATCCTGGATGTGAGGGAGTCTCTACTACCACAACTGTGCCATCCTGGATGTGAGGGAGGTTCCCCTACCACACCTTTGCCATCCTGGATGTGAGGGAGGCTTCCCTACCACAACTGTGCCATACTGGATGTGAGGGAGGCTCCCCTACACCAACTGTACCATCCTGGATATGAGGGAGGCTCCACCTAACACAACTATGCCATCCTGGATATGAGGACGGCGCCCCTTCCCCAACTATGCCACCGTGAATGTGAGGATGGCTCCCCTACAACAGCTGTACCTCGCTGGAGGTGAGGTAGGCTCCCCTACCACAACTATGCCACCCTCGATGTGGAGAACTACTGTCGCTCCTGTACCACATGTCAAAGAGTGGGAAAGTCAGGGTCGGCTCCTAAAGCCCCCCTGATCTCTTTGCCAGTGATAGAGGAGCCTTTCCAGAGGATTGCTGTGGACATTGTGGGACCACTGGCCATACCCAGCAGCTCTGGAAAACGTTTCATCCTTACCGTGGTAGACTATGCTACCCGGTATCCGGAGGCAGTAGCCCTGTCCTCAATTAGGGCGGATAAGGTGGCGGACGCCCTCTTGACCATCTTTTCGCAAGTAGGCTTTCCCAGGGAGATGCCTACCGACCAGGGGACCCAGTTCATGTCTCGCTTAATGGAAGCCCTCTGTAAGAAAATGCAGGTGCAGCATCTGGTATCAAGCGCGTATCATCCCACAGACCAATGGTTTGTGTGAGCGATTCAACGGTACCCTCAAACAGATGTTAAAAATGCTGGTTGAAACCCAGGGTCGCGACTGAGAGCGTTACCTCCCACACCTGCTATTTGCTTACAGAGAGGTTCCACAGGCCTCAACGGGGTTCTCCCCCTTTGAGCTCCTGTATGGCACACGTGTCCGAGAACCCCTTGGGTTGCTAAGGGAATTCTGGGAAGAAGAGCCGAGCTCCCCAGGAGTGTCCATCGTGGAGTATGTCATGCGCTTCCGTGACAAGATGCAGACCTTGACGCAGTTGGTGTATGACAACATGGCGCAAGCCCAGGCTGACCAGAAGCATTAGTACGACCAGAACGCCTGAGAGCGGACCTACCAGGTGGGTCAGAAGGTGTGGGTGCTGGTCCCCGTACCAAAGGACAAGCTTCAGGCGGCCTGGGAAGGCCCGTACGTCATTCACCAACAGCTCAACCCGGTCACCTACGTGATCACTCTTGACCACGCGCAGGGTAGGCGGAAGGCTTTTCACGTTAATATAATGAAGGCTCATCAAGAACGTGGAGCCTGCGTCCTACCGGTCTGCAGCCTGCCCGAGGATAGGGAGGACGACCCCCTCTTGGACATGCTGGCCCAAGCGAAGGCTATCGGGTCCCTAGAGGATGTAGAGATAAGCGCCTTGCTATCCGCAGACCAGAGGTCTCAGATGCGAGCAGTGCTGAAACCCTTCCAAGCAGTGTTCACCAACCTGCCTGGCAGGACTGAAGTGGTGGTCCATGAAGTGGACACCGGGAATCATGCCCCACTCCGGCGGACCGCCTATTGAATCTCCGACGAGGTGCAGCATGTCATGCGCCAGGAGGTCGAGGATATGCTGAACTTGGGGGTGATTAAGCGGTCCAAGAGCGCGTGGGCCTCACCTGTAGTCCTGGTGCCAAAGAAGGGCCGGACCACCCGGTTCTGTGTGGACTACAGGGGGCTCAACGCTATCACCGCCACGCATTGAGGAGCTGCTGGAGCGGTTAGCCAGCGCGAGCTATCTCTCCATTATGGATCTGAGTCGGGGATATTGGCAGATTCCCTTGAGCCCCGGGGCCCAGGAGAAGTCCGCCTTTATCACCCCCTTCGGATTGTATGAATTCATGGTCATGCCTTTTGGCATGAAAAATGCCCCTGCCACTTTCCAGCGAATGGTCAACCACCTGCTCCAGGGACTGGAGAGGTACGCAGTGGCGTACCTGGATGACATTGCTGTCTTCAGTCCCACCTGGGAGGATCACCTCGAGCATCTGCAGCAGGTGCTTGGGCGCATTCACCAGGCGGGCTTGACCATTAAGCTAGGAAAGTGCTAGATGGGCATGAACGAGGTCCACTACCTGGGGCACCGGGTAGATGGGAGTACTCTAAAGCCAGAGCCTGGGAAAGTGGACGCTATCGTGTCCTGGCCCACCCCCAGGACCAAGAAGCAGGTGCAGTCCTTCTTGGGCACCGCAGGGTACTGTAACATACCTGGCGGCGTCCTTGCATAGTGGTCCATCTCCCACTGTGCAAGAGCGCGCACTTGATCTCCAGTCCAGTCTGTTAGCCTGGCTTCCCTCCATGCTGTCTGCTTGCCTCTGTTTCTGCTGCTTAAGGGCGGCGCCCGATCACTTCCTGTTTCTTGTACCTGCTGCAGACACACCCCTGATGCGTCCTCAGCCTATTGCTGTCTGTCACCTGGTATTTAACCCAGCTCCTCCCAAGAAACCCTGCCTGAGCATTGCGGTTCATTCAGTGTGCTCTTTCACTCTGAATGTGCCAGGTCCCTTTCTGTGTTTGCTTGCCTGCCTTTCCTGGAGGCTGTATTTCCAGGCCTGTCTGAACTCGCTCCTAGCCTGTTCCTTCTGCCCTCTAGGGGATGCATACCTAGACCTGCTCCTGTATCTTGTCTGTCCTGTCTGAACACGCTCCTAGCCTGTTCCTTCTGCCTTCTAGGGGCTGCATACCTAGACCCGCTCCTGTATCTTGCTACTGTGTCTGTTCTTGTCTGAATACTCTTCTAGCCTGTTTTCTGTTTTTCTCTATGTCCGTACCTTTCCTTTTTCTGCAGAGTCTGAACTCGTATGTAACTCCTACTTGTTGTCCCTGTACTCCCGTTTGTGAGTTTGTGGTCCACTCGCTACTTCACTGCAAGTACCCTGTGGGTATCTGGTTCTGCCTTTCCCTTCCTGTCTGTTCCGTGTGAACAGAGCCCTGTCCCCTCTGCTCTGCCTTGCTCACCGCTCCGGCGGTTCTTGCCTGCTCTGCCTTGCTCACCGCTCCGGCAGTCTCGCTCTGCTCTGACCCTTTGCTCGCTGCTCCGGCGGTCTCGCTCTGCTCTGACCCTTTGCTCGCTGCTCCGGCAGTCTCGCTCTGCTCTGACCCTTTGCTCGCTGCGTCGGCAGTCTCGCTCTGCTCTGACCCTTTGCTCGCTGCTTCGGCAGTCTCGCTCTGCTCTGACCCTTTGCTCGCTGCTCCGGCAGTCTCGCTCTGCTCTGACCCTTTGCTCGCTGCTCCGGCAGTCTCGCTCTGCTCTGACCCTTTGCTCGCTGCTCCGGCAGTCTCGCTCTGCTCTGACCCTTTGCTCGCTGCTCCGGCAGTCTCGCTCTGCTCCGACCCTTTGCTCGCTGCTCCGGCAGTCTCGCTCTGCTCCAACCCTTTGCTCGCTGCTCCGGCAGTCTCGCTCTGCTCCGACCCTTTGCTCGCTGCTCCGGCAGTCTCGTCCTGCTCCTCTCTCGCTCACCGCTCCAGGTGGCCTTGTCCTGCTCTTCTCTCGCTCACCGCTCCAGGCGGTCTCGTCTTGTTCTGCTCTTGCTCGCCGCCCTGGGCGGCCTCACTCTGCTGTTTGTCCACCGCGTCAGCAGTTCTGTTCCTGAGTCCCAGTCTGAACTGGGTCCTATCCACTCTGTGCTCCAACCTGTCATACCAGCCAGTACCTCCCTGCCTGCATACCAGTCGTGCTCGCCAGCATCCACCCGTCTGTATTCCAGCCATGTCTGCCTATACCCACCAGTCGGTGTGCCAGCCTAACCTGCCTGTTCCAGTATTCCCCTGTGTGGGTCAACAGCCGTGTCCGGGGTCTGACCTGGAGTAGCACCTGGTCCCTCTGCCTGGTTCCTCCCTGGTGCACTGGCGTCGTATGCCGTCGTGCGACCTTGGTCGGATCGGGCAGATACTTAGTTACGCCTCTCCAGGCACTCTCCGGTTCATGGCACAGTGGAATCACTAAACACGTACACGCCAGTCTGTCCGGGCGTGTGCATTACAGGTACTATAGACGCTTTGTACAAGACTATAGTAGCCTTGCGAAGCCCTTGACAGACCTCACCAGGAGGAGCCTATCCCATTCAGTCAAATGGACAGAGGAATGCGATGTGGCCTTTCGGGCTTTGAAGACTGCCCTGAGCAGCTCTCCTGTGCTAAAGGCGGTCGACAGCACACGGCCACTCTTTGTACAGACCGACGCCAGTGAGTTTGGCCTCGGTGCTGTACTCAGCCAGGTCGACTCGGTGAACCAAGAACACCCCGTGTTGTACCTAAGTCGGAAACTGCTGCCGAGGGAAGTGGCCTATTCCACCATAGAGAAGGAGTGCCTGGCCATTGTATGGGCCCTCAACCGTTTACAACCTTACTTGTACGGGCGCCCCTTCACTGTCGTGACTGACCACAACCCCCTGAGTTGGCTGCACGCCATGTCCGGTGCCAACGGAAGGTTGCTACGTTGGAACCTCACCCACCAGCAGTACGACTTTACCGTTCAACACCGCAAAGGCAGCGAGCATGGCAATGCTGATGGGTTGTCCCGGCGAGGGGAACCTCCCGAAATACGCCTGGAGGAGTACCAGAAGGTCCTACCTCCATAGCGCAGTCTAAAAAGGGGGAGGTGTCTGGCAAAATGTATTTTTGTCCTAGTTTTAAAAATGAGAGATGTCTTAAATCTCCTCCCCCTGTTCACTTGGAAGGGACATCCGTAGAACTCTTCTCTTACTTTCCCCAAAACCAGGAATTTTTATGATCGCCATAAAGCCTCAGCCCAGAGCAAGCATACTGGTCTAAACTGGAAATTCCCTCCAAGATCCCATTGTTTAACTGCACAAACTTTTAATGTCAATTTTAATAATGCACATGACGGTCACAAACACAGGGAGCACATTTTTGAGATGTTCACCTTTTTCCAATTGTGATGGTGTGGTTTTCGTGGCTGGGAGACCACCAGGAGCCTGGGAAATGGGTTCTGAGCTTCTGAGCATCATAGAGATATCATATTTGATATCCATCTTCATGAATAGTGGTGACGGCAAACATGATGTCTCCATCTTGGATGTGGGACCCCCCCCATACCAAGAAATGAAATCTGAAGGATTTTTATGTCTAATGCAGCTGGGTGGGTTCACAAAACTGAGCCCCCGTGTGAGGTAAACAACATAGGTGTCTCCTAATGTTTTGGCCCCTTACTAAAAACCAGAATGGCCATTTTAAGTCATTCTTACCCGTGACGTCAGACGCATGCACTCCTTGCTGCGTGGAAGAATCACATTTAATTTCCGGGGAGCCGTCCCCCCACAGAATCTGAGACCATCACCTCGTGGCGCAGGTTTTGCTATTACTTATCCCTTTTATTTTAATAACTTTTATGCATATATGTAAATTGTCTCTTTTATAATATCTTGTATATCTTTTGTAAACACTGCCCACTTTCGGGAGTAAATCATTACTATTTACCGGCTTCGTTCTTCTTGTCCTATGTTGAGCAAACACATTCCTCACCCGCTAATTCACATTACCTAACGGGTACCCGATCCACCTGTTAAGCGATCGGTGGTGGCAGTATACCAGTATTTATGTGATATTGTGGTTTGAGGGTGGCTGGACAGAGGTATATATACATTGCTGGAAGGAACTGGTGGTATATATGCGTCCTGTCACATCACGTGCCACAATAGTCGACATAAATTAGAGCAGCTGCGCCCGTGCTTATCCTTGGTCAATACTGTGTCTGACCAGCAGGATAAGGGGGCGCAAGAGGGCTGCAAGGTCTGACCAAGTGTCATTTTTCGTGACACTCCCCTACCACAACTGTACCACCCTGGATGTGAGGGAGGCTCCCCTACCACAACTGTGCCACCCTGGATGAAAGGGAGGCTCCCCTACCACAACTATGCAACCCTGGATGTGAGGAAGGCCCCCCTACCACAACTGTGCCATTCTGGATGTGAGGGAGTCTCCCCTACAACAACTGTGACACTCTGGATGTGAGGGAGGCTCGCCTACTACAACTGTGCCACCCTGGATGTGAGGGAGACTCCCCTACCTCAACTGTGCCATCCTAGATGTGAGGGAGGCTCCCCCTACAACTATGCCATCCTGGATGTGAAGGACGCTCCCCCTACCAGAACTGTGCCATACTGGATGTGAGGGAGGATCCCCTACCCAAACTGTACCACGCTGGATGTGAGGTAGGCTCCCCTACTACAATGATGCCACCTTGGATGTGAGGGAGGTTCCCCTACCACAACTGTGCCATCCTGGATGTAAGGGAGGCTCCCCTACCACAACTGTGCCATACTGGATGTGAGGGAGGCTCCCCTACCACAACTTTGCCATACTGGATGTGAGGGAGGCTCCCCTACCACAACTGTGCCATCCTGGATGTAAGGGAGGCTCCCCTACCACAACTGTGCCATACGGGATGTGAGGGAGGCTCCCCTACCACAACTTTGCCATACTGGATGTGAGGGAGGCTCCCCTACCACAACTATGTCACCCTGGATGTGAAGGAGGTTCCCCCACCCCAATTGTGCCATCCTGGATGTGAGGAAGGCTCCTCTACCCCAACTGTGCCATCCTGGATTTGAGATTTGAGAGTGGCTCCGCTAAACAATTATGCCATCCCTGATGTTAAGGGAGAACCCCCTACCACAACTGTACCACCCTGGATGTGAGGGAGACTCCCCTACCACAACTGTACCACCCTGGATGTGAGGGAGGCTCCCCTACCACAGCTGTTCTACAATGGATGCGAAGAAGGCTCCCCCTACCACAACTGTACCATCCTGGATGTGAGGAAGGCTCCCCTACCACAGCTGTGCCATCATGGATGTGAGGGAGGCTCCCTTTCCCCAACTATGCCATACTGGATGTGAGGGAGGCTCCACTACCACAAATGTGCCACCCTGGGTGTGAGGGAGGCTCCCCTACCTCAACTGTGCCACCCTAGATGAGAGGGATGCTCACCCTACCTCAACTGTACCACCCTGGATGTGATGGAAACTCCACTACCTCAACTGTGCCATCCTAGGTGTGAGGGAGGCTCCCCAAGCACAAATGTGCCATACTGGATGTGAGGGAGGCTCCCCTACCCCAACTGTGCCCTACTGGATGTGAGGGAGGCTCCCCTACCACAATTGTGCCACCCTGGATGTGAGGGAGGCTCCCCTACCACAACTGTGGCATCCTGGATGTGAGGGAGGCTCCCCTACCACAACTGTGCCATCCTGGATGTGAGGGAGCCTCCCCTACCCCAACTGTGCCATAATGTATGTGAGGGAGGCTCTCCTACCACAAGTGTGCCACCATGGATGTGAGGGAAGCTCCCCTACCACAACTGTGCCATCCTGGATGTGAGGGAGGCTCCCCTACCACAACTGTGCCATCCTGGATGTGAGGGAGGCTCCCCTACCACAACTGTGCCATCCTGGATGTGAGGGAGGCTCCCCTACCACAACTGTACCACGATGAATGTGAGGTAGGCTCCCCTACCACAACTATGCCATCCTGGAGGTGAAGGAGATTCCCCTACTCCAATTTTGCCATCCTGGATGTAAGGAAGGCTCCCCTACCCCAACTGTGCCATCATGGATTTGAGGGCGGCTCCCCTACCACAACTGTGCCATCCTGGATGTGAGGGAGGCTCCCCTACCACAACTGTGCCACAATGGTTGTGAGGGTGGCTCCCCTACCACAAATGTGCCGCTCTGGATGTGAGGGAGGCTCCCCTACCACAGCTGTACCATCCTGGATATGAGGGAGGCTCCCCTACCACAACTGTGCCATCCTGGATGTACTGGAGGTTCCCCTACCACAACTGTGCCATACTAGATGTGAGGGAGGCTCACCTACCCCAACTGTGCCATCCTGGATGAGAGGGAGGCTCCCCTATCCCAACTGTACCACTCTGGATGTAAGGGAGGCTCCCCTACCACAAATGTCCCACCCTGGATGTGAGGGAGGCTCCCCTACCACAACTGTGCCACTCTGGATGTGAGGGAGGCTCCCCTACCACAAGTGTGCCACTCTGGATGTGAGGGAGGCTCCCATACCACAAATTTGCCACTCTGGATGTGAGGGAGGCTCCCATACCACAAATGTGCCACTCTGGATGTGAGGGAGGCTCCTGTACCACAGCTGTGCCACCCTGGATGCGAGGGGGGCTCACGCTACCACAGCTGTGCCACCCTGGATGTTAGGGAGGCTCCCCTATCACAGCTGTACCATGCTGGATGTGAGGTAGGCTCCCCTACCACAACTATGCCACCCTGGATGTGAGGGAGGTTCCCCTCGCCCAATTGTGCCATCCTGGATGTGAGGAAGGCTCCCCTACCCCAACGGTGCCATCCTGGATTTGAGGGTGGCTCCGCTAAACAACTATGCCACCCTGGATATAAAGGGATGCTCCCCTACCACATCTGTACCACTCTGGATGTGAGGGAGGCTCCCCTACCACAACTGTGCAACCCTGGATGTGAGGGAGGCTCCCCTACCACAACTTTGCCACCCTGGATGAAAGGGAGGCTCCCCTACCACAACTGTGGCACCCTAGATGTAAGGGAGTCTCCCCTACCACAACTGTGGCACCCTGGATGTGAGGGAGTCTCCCCTACCACAACTGTGCAACACTGGATGTGAGGGAGGCTCCCCTACCACAACTGTGCCACACTGGATGTGAGGGACGCTCCCTTACCACAAATGTGCCACTCAGGATGTGAGGGAGACTTCCCTACCTCAACTGTGCCATCCTAGATGTGAGGGAGGCTCCCCCTACAACTATGCCATCCTGGATGTGAAGGAGGCTCCCCCTACCACAACTATGCCACGTTGGATGTGAGGGAGGTTCCCCTACCACAACTATGCCACTTTGGATGTGAGGGAGGTTCCCCTACCACAACTGTGCCATCCTGGATGTGAAGGAGGCTCCCCACGCATAACTGTGCCATCCTGGATGTGAGGGAGGCTCCCCTACCACAACTTTGTCATACTGGATGTGAGGGAGGCTGCCCTACCACAACTATGACACACTGTATGTGAGGGAGGTTCCCCTACCCCAATTGTGCCATACTGGATGTGAGGGAGGCTCCCCTACCTCAACTGTGCCACCCTGGATGTGAGGGAGGCTCCACCTAACACAACTGTACCACTCTCGATGTGAGGGAGGCTCCACCTAACACAACTGTGCCACCCTGGATGTGAGGGAGGTTCCCCTACCACAATTGTGCCAGCCTAGATGTGAGGTAGGCTCCCCTACCACTACTATGCCACACTGTATGTGAGGGAGGTTCCCCTACCCCAATTGTGCCATCCTGGATGTGAGGGAGGCTTCCCAAGCACAACTGTGCCATCCTGGATGTGAGGGAGGCTCTAATACCACAACTTTGTCATACTGGATGTGAGGGAGGCTCCCCTACCACAACTGTACCACCCTGGATGTGAGGGAGGCTCCCCTACCCCAATTGTGCCACCCTGGATGTGAGGAAGGCTCCCCTACCACAGCTGTACCACGCTGGTTGTGAGGTAGGCTCCCTTGCCACAGCTGTACCACACTGGATGAGAGGGAGGCTCCCCCTACCTCAACTGTGCCATCCTAGATGTGAGGGAGGCTCCCCTACCACAGCTGTGCCACCGTGGATATGAGGAAGGCTAACCTACCAAAACTGTGCTTCCCTGGATGAAAGGGAGGCTTCCCTACCACAGCTATGCCACACTGGATGTAAGGGAGGCTCCCCTACCACAACTGTGCCACTCTGGATGTGAGGGAGGCTCCCCTACCACAAATGTGCCACTCTGGATGTGAGGGAGGTTCCCCTACCACAAATGTGCCATCCTGGATGTGAGCGAGGCTCCCCTACCACAGCTGTGCCACCCTGGATTTGAGGGAGACTAACCTACCTCAACTGTGCCATCCTAGATGTGAGGGAGACTCCCCTACCACAGCTGTGCCTCCCTGGATGTGAGGGAGGCTCCCCCTACCTCAACTGTGCCATCCTAGATGTGAGGGAGGCTCCCCTACCACAGCTGTGCCATCGTGGATATGAGGGAGGCTAACCTACCACAACTGCGCTACCCTGGATGAAAGGGAGGCTCCCCTACCACAACTATGCCACACTGGATGTGAGGGAGGATCACCTACCACAACTGTGGCACTCTGGATGTGAGGGAGGTTCCCGTACCACAACTATGCCACCCTGGATGTGAGGGAGGCTCCGCTACCACAACTGTGCCACCCTGGATGTGAGGGAGGCTCCGCTACCACAGCTGTGCCACCCTGGATGTGAGGGAGACTCCCCTACCTCAACTGTGCCATCCTAGATGTGAGGGACATTCCCCTACCACAGCTGTGCCACCCTGGATGTGAGGGAGACTCCCCTACCTCAACTGTGCCACCCTGGATGTGAGGGAGGCTCCGCTACCACAACTGTGCCACCCTGGATGTGAGGGAGGTTCCCCTACCACAAATGTGCCATCCTGGATGTGAGGGAGGCTCCCCTACCACAGCTGTGCCACCCTGGATTTGAGGGAGACTACCCTACCTCAACTGTGCCATCTTAGATGTGAGGGACATTCCCCTTCCACAGCTGTGCCACCCTGGATGTGAGGGAGACTCCCCTACCTCAACTGTGCCACCCTGGATGTGAGGGAGGCTCCGCTACCACAACTGTGCCACCCTGGATGTGAGGGAGGCTCCGCTACCACAGCTGTGCCACCCTGGATGTGAGGGAGACTCCCCTACCTCAACTGTGCCATCCTAGATGTGAGGGAGGCTCACCTTACAACAGCTGTGCTACCCTGGATGTGAGGGAGGTTGCCCTACCACAACTGTGCCATCCTGGATGTGAGGGCGGCGCCCCTATCAGAACTGTGCCATACTGGATGTGAGGGAGGCTCCCCTTCCCCAACTGTGCCACTCTGGCTGTGAGAAATGTTCCCCTACCACAGCTGTACTACGCTGGATGTGAGGTAGGCTCACCTACCACAACTGTGCCACCCTGGATGTGAGGGAGGCTTCCCTACCACAACTGTGCCACCCTGGATGTGAGGTAGGCTCCCCTACCACAACTGTACCACGCTGGATGTGAGGTAGGCTCCCCTACCACAACTATGCCACCCTGGATGTGATGGAGGTTCCCCTACCACAACATTGCAATAAAATGCAATAACGGGCGATTAAAACATCGGATCTACCCCAAAATGGTATGAATAAAAACGTCAGCCCGGCGTGCAAAAAATAAGCCCTCACCCGGCCCCAGATCCAAAAAAAATGGAGACGCTACGGGTCTTGGAAAATGGCGCCATTTTTTTTTTTTTTTAGCAAACTTTGGAATTTTTTTTCACCACTTAAATAAAAAATAACCTGTATATGTTTGGCGTCTACGAACTCGTAATGACCTGGAGAATAAGAATGGCAGGTCAGTTTTAGCATTCAGGGAATGTGGTAAAAAACAAAACAACAACCGTGGAATTGCATTTTTTTTGCATTTTCACCGCATTTGGAATTTTTTTCCCGTTTTCCAGTACACGATATGGTAAAACAAGTGATGGCGTTTAAAAGTACAACTCGTCCCGCAAAAAATAAGCCCTCACACGGCCATATTGACCGAAAAATATAAAGGTTATGGCTCTGGAAAGTAGGGGAGCAAAAAACGAAAACGCAAAAACGGAAAATGTTTCAGTCATGAAGGGGTTAAAATCAGGCAGGGAATGCTTCACCTCACAGAAAGAATCAGCTGTGATCCCCTGCTGTCCTGTCTGTATACTCTCATGTGATCCCCTGCTGTCCTGTCTGTATACTCTCATGTGATCCCCTGCTGTCCTGTCTGTATACTCTCATGTGATCGCCTGCTGTCCCGTCTGTATACTCTCATGTGATCGCCTGCTGTCCTGTCTGTATACTCTCATGTGATCCCCTGCTGTCCTGTCTGTATACTCTCATGTGATCCCCTGCTGTCCTGTCTGTATACTCTCATGTGATCTCCTGCTGTCCTGTCTGTATACTCTCATGTGATCCCCTGCTGTCCTGTCTGTATACTCTCATGTGATCCCCTGCTGTCCTGTCTGTATACTCTCATGTGATCCCCTGCTGTCCTGTCTGTATACTCTCATGTGATCGCCTTCTGTCCTGTCTGTATACTCTCATGTGATCGCCTGCTGTCCTGTCTGTATACGCTCATGTGATCCCCTGCTGTCCTGTCTGTATACTCATGTGATCCCCTGCTGTCCTGTCTGTATACTCTCATGTGATCCCCTGCTGTCCTGTCTGTATAATCTCATGTGATCCCCTGCTGTCCTGTCTGTATACTCTCATGTGATCCCCTGCTGTCCTGTCTGTATACTCTCATGTGATCCCCTGCTGTCCTGTCTGTATACTCTCATGTGATCCCTTGCTGTCCTGTCTGTATACTCTCATGTGATCCCCTGCTGTCCTGTCTGTTTACTCTCATGTGATCCCCTGCTGTCCTGTCTGTATACTCTCATGTGATCCCCTGCTGTCCTGTCTGTATACTCTCATGTGATCCCCTGCTGTCCTGTCTGTATACTCTCGTGTGATCCCCTGCTGTCCTGTCTGTATACTCTCATGTGATCCCCTGCTGTCCTGTCTGTATACTCTCATGTGATCCCCTGCTGTCCTGTCTGTATACTCTCCCGCGTCCTCCCCTGCTGTAATGTCTGTATACTCTCATGTGATCCCCTGCTGTCCTGTCTGTATACTCTCATGTGATCCCCTGCTGTCCTGTCTGTTTACTCTCATGTGATCCCCTGCTGTCCTGTCTGTATACTCTCATGTGATCCCCTGCTGTCCTGTCTGTATACTCTCATGTGATCCCCTGCTGTCCTGTCTGTATACTCTCATGTGATCCCCTGCTGTCCTGTCTGTATACTCTCATGTGATCCCCTGCTGTCCTGTCTGTATACTCTCATGTGATCCCCTGTTGTCCTGTCAGTATACTCTCATGTGATCGCCTGCTGTCCTGTCTGTATACTCTCATGTGATCGCCTGCTGTCCTGTCTGTATACTCTCATGTGATCCCCTGCTGTCCTGTCTGTATACTCTCATGTGATCCCCTGCTGTCCTGTCTGTTTACTCTCATGTGATCCCCTGCTGTCCTGTCTGTATACTCTCATGTGATCCCCTGCTGTCCTGTCTGTATACTCTCCCGCGTCCTCCCCTGCTGTCCTGTCTGTATACTCTCATGTGATCCCCTGCTGTCCTGTCTGTATACTCTCATGTGATCCCCTGCTGTCCTGTCTGTATACTCTCCCGCGTCCTCCCCTGCTGTAATGTCTGTATACTCTCATGTGATCCCCTGCTGTCCTGTCTGTATACTCTCATGTGATCCCCTGCTGTCCTGTCTGTTTACTCTCATGTGATCCCCTGCTGTCTTGTCTGTATACTCTCATGTGATCCCCTGCTGTCCTGTCTGTATACTCTCATGTGATCCCCTGCTGTCCTGTCTGTATACTCTCATGTGATCCCCTGCTGTCCTGTCTGTATACTCTCATGTGATCCCCTGCTGTCCTGTCTGTATACTCTCATGTGATTGCCTGCTGTCCTGTCAGTATACTCTCATGTGATCGCCTGCTGTCCTGTCTGTATACTCTCATGTGATCGCCTGCTGTCCTGTCTGTATACTCTCATGTGATCCCCTGCTGTCCTGTCTGTATACTCTCATGTGATCCCCTGCTGTCCTGTCTGTTTACTCTCATGTGATCCCCTGCTGTCCTGTCTGTATACTCTCATGTGATCCCCTGCTGTCCTGTCTGTATACTCTCATGTGATCCCCTGCTGTCCTGTCTGTATACTCTCATGTGATCCCCTGCTGTAATGTCTGTATACTCTCATGTGATCCCCTGCTGTCCTGTCTGTATACTCTCATGTGATCCCCTGCTGTCCTGTCTGTATACTCTCCTTTACATCCTCCCCTGCCCAGGAGCTGTGGTATGATCAGACCATGTTCCTGCACGGTCAGACACAGACATTACACAGTACACAGCAGGGTACATCTATAAGATTATCTCAGCACAGGAACATTTTATTTAAACACATTTAATTGTGGAAATTATTATTATCACAAGATCTATTGATTAAAATGAACTTTCATTCGTGGTAATACCCCTTTAAGTATGCTGACATCCCCCTATATACTGTTTGAACCCGAATACAGTCCCTTCTATATACCGTAAGAGACCCCAAACAGCCTCCACATATACAGCATGAGCCCCACACAGCCTCCCCATATCCAGCATGAGAGGCCCGCAGCCTCCCCATGTCCAGCATGAGAGCCCCACTGACCCCCCATGTCCAGTATGAGACCCCCATAGCCTCCCCATGTCCAGCATGAGAGCCTCACAGCCTCCCCATGCCCAGCATGAGAGCCTCACAGCCTCCCCATGTCCAGTATGAGACCCCCATAGCCTCCCCATGTCCAGCATGAGAGCCTCACAGCCTCCCCATGCCCAGCATGAGAGCCTCACAGCCTCCCCATGTCCAGCATGAGAGCCTCACAGCCTCCCCATGTCCAGCATGAGAGCCTCACAGCCTTCCCATGTCCAGCATGAGAGCCTCACAGCCTTCCCATGTCCAGCATGAGAGCCTCACAGCCTTCCCATGTCCAGCATGAGAGCCCCACAGCCTCCCCATGTCCAGCGTTAGAGCCCCACTGCCTCCCCATGTCCAGCATGAGAGCCCCACTGCCTCCCCATGTCCAGCATGAGAGCCCCACAGCCTCCCCATGCCCAGCATGAGAGCCTCACAGCCTCCCCATGTCCAGCATGAGAGCCCCACAGCCTCCCCATGCCCAGCATGAGAGCCTCACAGCCTTCCCATGTCCAGCATGAGAGCCCCACAGCCTCCCCATGTCCAGCGTTAGAGCCCCACTGCCTCCCCATGTCCAGCATGAGAGCCCCACTGCCTCCCCATGCCCAGCATGAGAGCCTCACAGCCTTCCCATGTCCAGCATGAGAGCCTCACAGCCTCCCCATGTCCAGTATGAGAGCCCCACTGCCTCCCCATGTCCAGCATGAGAGCCTCACATCCTCCCCATGCCCAGCATGAGAGCCTCACAGCCTCCCCATGTCCAGTATGAGAGCCCCACTGCCTCCCCATGTCCAGCATGAGAGCCTCACAGCCTCCCCATGTCCAGCATGAGAGCCTCACAGCCTCCCCATGTCCAGCATGAGAGCCTCACAGCCTCCCCATGTCCAGCATGAGAGCCTCACAGCCTTCCCATGTCCAGCATGAGAGCCCCACAGCCTCCCCATGTCCAGCGTTAGAGCCCCACTGCCTCCCCATGTCCAGCATGAGAGCCTCACAGCCTTCCCATGTCCAGCATGAGAGCCCCACAGCCTCCCCATGTCCAGCGTTAGAGCCCCACTGCCTCCCCATGTCCAGCATGAGAGCACCACGGCCTCCCCATATCCAGCATAAGAGCACCACAGCCTCCCCATGCCCAGCATGAGAGCCTCACAGCCTCCCCATGCCCAGCATGAGAGCCTCACAGCCACCCCATGCCCAGTATGAGAGCCTCACAGCCTCCCCATGTCCAGCATGAGAGCCCCACAGCCTCCCCATGTCCATTATAAGAGCCCACTGTCCCCCCTCCATGTCCAGCATGAGAGCTTCACAGCCTCCCCATGTCCAGCATGAGAGCACCACAGCCTCCCCATATCCAGCATGAGAGCACCACAGCCTCCCCATATCCAGCATGAGAGCACCACAGCCTCCCCATGTCCAGGATGAGAGCCCCACAGCCCCCCCATGTCCAGCATGAGAGCTTCACAGCCTCCTCATGTCCAGGATGAGAGCCCCACAGCCTCCCCATGTCCAGCATGAGAGCCCCACAGCCTCCCCATGTCCAGCATGAGAGCCTCACAGCCTCCCCATGCCCAGCATGAGAGCCCCACAGCCTCCCCATGTCCAGCATGAGAGCCTCACAGCCTCCCCATGTCCAGCATGAGAGCCTCACAGCCTCCCCATGTCCAGGGTGAGAGCCCCACAGCCTCCCCATGTCAAGGATGAGACCCCCATAGCCTCCCCATGTCGAGGATGAGAGCCCCACAGCCTCCCCATGTCCAGCATGAGAGCTTCACAGCCTCCCCATATCCAGCATGAGAGCACCACAGCCTCTCCATGTCCAGCATGAGAGCCCCACAGCCTCCCCATGTCCAGCATGAGTGCCTTATAGCCTCCTATACACATGGAAAAAAGACCACATACACACCTTGGTCCCGTTCCCCCGGCGCTCTGCCTGTGCCTCTGCCCCTGTCTCCGGTGCGCTGACTCTCTGCAGTACACAGTGATGAAATTACGTCATCGCGTCAGCTGTTTCACACGCTGATTGGTGGAGGAAGGGGCCGGAGTCTCCTCCTCCACCAATGCAGTCAGCGTGACTGGAGAAAGAGGGCGGGTGGGCGTGGGACGGCACAGTGCAGCCCAGGTCTAGTCTGAAGTAAATATTTAAATAAAATGGCGCTGGAATCAACGCGTGCACAGACCGCGCTATCTGGCGCCATTTTGTTGAAGACACTGCGAATTTGTCTTCAACAAAATGGCTCCGAAGATCGTGCTATGCGCACAGGCGCTGACTCTGTCGCCACACTCCTCTTCCATATTTATTCTCCGGTATGTCCTCATGGCGCCAGAGATAGCAGTATGTGGTCAGCTCCTATGCATACCGCTATCTTCGGCTCCACACTACTCGCCCACCTCCTGGTCTTGATGTGTTCTTCTGTCTCCAGCCCCATACTCCTCGCCCTTCTCCCCTTCTCCAGGTCTAGATAGGTTCTTCTGTCTCCAGCCCCATGCTCCTCGCCCTACTCCAGGTCTGGATGCGTTCTTCTGTCTCCAGCCCCATACTCCTCGCCCTACTCCTGGTCTTGATGTGTTCTTCTGTCTCCGGTCCCACGCTCCTTGTCCTCCTCCTGGTCTGGATGTGTTCTTCTGTCTCCAGCCCCATGCTCCTCGCCCTCCTCCCGGTCTGGATACGTTCTTCTGTCTCCGGCCTCACGCTCCTCGCCCTTCTCCCGGTCTGGATACTTTCTTCTGTCTCCGGTCCCATGCTCCTCGCCCTCCTCCCAGTCTGGATACGTTCTTCTGTCTTCGCCTCCACGCTCCTCGCCCTCCTCCCGGTCTGGATACGTTCTTCTGTCTCCGGTCCCACACTCCTCGCCCTCCTCCCGGTCTGGATACTTTCTCCTGTCTCCAGCCCCATACTCCTCGTCCTTCTCCAGGTCTGGATACATTCTTCTGTCTCCAGCCCCATACTCCTCGCCCTTCTCCCGGTCTGGATACGTTCTTCTGTCTCCAGTCCCATGCTCCTCGCCCTCCTCCCAGTCTGGATACGTTCTTCTGTCTTCGCCTCCACGCTCCTCGCCCTCCTCCCGGTCTGGATACGTTCTTCTGTCTCCGGTCCCACACTCCTCGCCCTCCTCCCGGTCTGGATACTTTCTTCTGTCTCTGGACCCATGCTCCTCGCCCTTCTCCAGGTCTGGATGTGTTCTCCTGTCTCCAGCCCCATACTCCTCGTCCTTCTCCAGGTCTGGATACATTCTTCTGTCTCCAGCCCCATACTTCTCGCCCTTCTCCAGGTCTGGATACGTACTTCAGTCTCCAGCCCCATACTCCTCGCCCTTCTCCAGGTCTGGATACGTTCTTCTGTCTCCAGCCCCATACTCCTCGCCCTTCTCCAGGTCTGGATACGTTCTTCTGTCTCCGGCCACACGCTCCTCGCTTCCTCCTGGTCTGGATACGTTCTTCTGTCTCCAGCCCCATACTCCTCGCCCGTCTCCCCTTCTCCAGGTCTGGATACGTTCTTCTGTCTCCGGCCACACGCTCCTCGCTTCCTCCTGGTCTGGATACGTTCTTCTGTCTCCAGCCCCATAATCCTTGCCCTTCTCCCCTTCTCCAGGTCTGGATAGGTTCTTCTGTCTCCGGCCCCATGCTCCTCGCTTCCTCCTGGTCTGGATACGTTCTTCTGTCTCCAGCCCCATAATCCTTGCCCTTCTCCCCTTCTCCAGGTCTGGATAGGTTCTTCTGTCTCCGGCCCCATGCTCCTCGCTTCCTCCTGGTCTGGATACGTTCTTCTGTCTCCAGCCCCATACTCCTCGCCCTTCTCCCCTTCTCCAGGTCTGGATAGGTTCTTCTGTCTCCGGTCCCACGCTCCTCGCCCTCCTCCCAGTCTGGATACGTTCTTCTGTCTCCGGCCTCATGCTCCTCGCCCTCCTCCCGGTCTGGATACTTTCTTCTGTCTCTGATCCCACGCTCCTAGCCCTCCTCCCGATCTGGATGTGACGCACCCCCTGGGCCGTGGGGTACCCGGTGCCGGACCAGTGGATGCTGGGGAATGTCACAGTGGCGGTGACCCGGTCCATGACGCAGGGCGGTCAATAATAGTGGTTATGGATAGGGGATTTATAGAGTCTTTATACAGTTTGTGACGCCACCTGTGGAATGCGGCTAAAGGGAGCCGCCGCTGCGGAGCAGGTCCTCTGAAGCTGATGTTACTGCAGCAGGGATGGTGTGGCTCTCCACAGGAAGAGCTGGCTCCAGGGCAGTGTAGATATTGCAGGTTGTGCTGGGCGTTGTAGTGCAGGGGTAGATGGCGCAGCAAGAAACACAGAGACAAGGAAGTGCAGTCCCGGGGTCTTTACTCACAGTTATTGCAGGCCAGATTACAGACGTCAAAGTAACTTCCCCTGCCGTGCTGCGTTTACTCAGTGAGGGGCTCAGTCCACCCTCAGATATCTCCGGAGTACATAGCAGGACCCCCTTCTGTGTCTTCTCTCTGACTGTCTCCCTAAACCTCATACCAAGAGTTCCAGTCCAGCACCTGCGGGCATTGGCGGGCGACGTCTGTTCCGTCCCCTGGGTCCTATATAGCTACCTTCCAGATGAGACTGATATGGACTGTTGGCTACAGGACATGAAATACTGCAGCCTCCGGTTTCTAGTTAAGACGTACAGTCTTCCGCTAGCTGAGGGACCGGTTCCCTTTTTGCAGCCTGACCCCTCCACCTCCCAGTAGATGCGGGCGTATGGGTGGCCTTCTGCATGGCCCGTACCCCTAGGGTCCTTTCCTCTGGTTCCTGGAGCCTTCCTACTCCCTCTCCTCTCCTTCTCTTCAACCTCGGGCCTCCCTGATTAGGCCCGCTTCTGGAGCAGAGCTCCTGCAGAGCCTCTGCTCCTGTCACTTTCCTCCTCAGACTCAACTGGCTTTATAAGATGGCTTATCTACTTATCTCTTTCTTCTATGTGCTCCCCTTAACTACTTCCTCCACCCACACCTGCTACATGGTTCCCCTTACCAACTAGGTTCCCCCCACTCCAGCCAGGAAAGGGCTCAGCAAGTACGTGGGAGGCATCTTGCCCCTCCTGCTGGCCTGGAGTGGTGTGTTGGATGCAGGTGTTAGGGTCCTGAGCTGTACTCACTCCTTATCTGAGAGTGAGATACCACACCTCTGGATGAGATGCAGTACCTCTGTGGCGACCAAACGCTCAGGGGCGCCACACACCCCCCTGGTAAAACACAGCACGTCCACGGGCTGGAACAGAGTAAAAAACAATTTTAAAGACATGCAAAATTTAGATGCATCACATAGAAGATTATAAACATAACACCTTTTCTTCCCTTTATGGGAGGCTCTTTTTCTTTAATGTTACTGGTTACGTTTTTATCACATTATAAAACTTTCTTCACATATATAAAACATTATAAAACTCCTTCAGTAAAACTCTTTTCACTTGTATAAAACATTTTTCTTGGCTGGCTACAGCACGATCTGTAACCAGGTGTCCATTCTCTTTATCAAGGTGCAATTCAGTGAACATGAGGGACCCGTCCGAAAACCCTCAACGGAGGCCCTGGGCGTGGCTGCAGGGCATAGGCGATCCAGTCGTTGGACCATGTCGTCGGCCACGCCAAACGGGTTTTTGTTCTGAGGTCATTTGTTGTAGATTTATAAAACCAATAGGGGGCACTCTAAGAAGTGCAACTATTTACAAGGGAAAGTTCTTCGGTTATTCACCGTCCATAACCTGACAGTTTTTGTACCCTTTCCGGGTAACTGGGTTAACACAGTCACTATGGTGAAGTTGCGCCCGTATAGATAGGGCTGCAGCTTCCGCAGGGCCCACACTATAGCGAGGCACTCCTTCTCCACAGTGGCGTAAGCCACTTCCCGGGGTAAGAGCTTGCGGCTGAGAAACATCACCGGATGCTCTTCCCCCTGCCCGTTTACCTGGCTGAGCACAGCGCCCAGGCCAAACGCACTGGCATCCATTTGGACTACAAACCGCCGGGTGAAGTCCGGGGCCTGCAGTACTGGGGAACTGGCCAGGGCAGCTTTCAGCGCCATGAAGGACCGCTCACAGTCAGCTGTCCAGTCGACTGTCTGCGGCAGCTTCTTTTTCGTGAGGTCCGTCAGAGCCTTAGCAAGGGCACTATAGTTGGGAACAAACTTCCTATAGTACCCTGCCGTACCCAAGAAGGACATCACCTGCTTCTTAGTTTTGGGGGAGGGCCAGGAGGTGATGGCATCAACCTTCCCGGGCTCTGGCTTCAGAGTTCCGCCACCCACTCTGTGTCCGAGGTACTGCACCTCCGTCATGCCTACCTGACACTTTGCAGGCTTGATAGTCAATCCAGCTCCTTGGACCCGCCTGAGCACCTGCTCCAGGTGCGCCAGGTGTTCCTCCCAGGTGGGACTGAAGACGGCAATGTCATCCAGGTACGCAACCGCGAACCCCTCCAGTCCCTCGAGCAGCCGGTTGACTAATCGTTGGAAAGTGGCAGGTGCATTCCTCATGCCGAAAGGCATGACGAGGGATTCATACAGCCCGAACGGTGTATTGAAGGCGGACCTCTCCTGGGCCTCCTGAGTTAGTGAATCTGCCAGTATCCTCGACTCAGGTCCATGATGGTCAAGTACCTTGCCCCGGCTAAGCGATCCAGCAGCTCATCGATGCGTGGCATCGGATACTCATCGGGAGCTGTGATGGCATTTAGCCTCCTGTAGCCCACGCAGAACCGGGTGGTCCGGTCCTTTTTTGGGACCAGGACTACAGGTGAGGCCCACGCACTTTTCGACCTTTGGATCACCCCTAGATCCAACATCTCATCGATCTCCACCTTCATGTCCTTCTGCACCTCTAGAGAGACCCGGTAAGCTGATTGACGGACTGGGGGGTGACTCCCTGTGTCCACCTGGTGGACAGCGAGCTGCGTCCTCCCAGGGACACCAGTGAAGAGGGTCAAGTAGGGCCGGAACACCTCTCGCAGCTGGGACTTCTGGTCCGTGGATAGCTGCGGATTGAATTCCGCGTCCTCAATAGACCCTCCGTCCCGGGCGGCGGCCAGTAAGTCCATCAGGACTTCTGTCTCGCCTTCTTCAGGGACGCTACATACAGGAAGGGCACAGGCCTCCCTGTCATGATGAGCTTTCATCATGTTGACGTGGAAGACCTTCTGCCTCTTCCTCACATGGTCAATGGTGACCACGTAGTTCACGTCATTGAGGCGCTGGCATATGGGGTATGGGCCTTCCCAGGCCGCCTGAAGCTTGTTCTGGGTCATTGGGACTAGGACCCATACCTTCTGACCCACTTCGTACACCCGCTCCCGGGCGTTCCGGTCGTACCACAGCTTCTGGCTGGCCTGGTCCTGCACCATGTTCTCATGCACCAGCCGCGTCATGGCCTGCATTTTGTCACGGAGCTGCATGACATACTCTATGACGGACACTTCAGGGGTGTTCAGTTCCCCTTCCCAGGATTCTCTCACCAGACCAAGGGGCCCCCGGACTCGTCGGCCATACAGGAGCTCGAAGGGGGAGAACCCCGTTGAGGCCTGTGGTACCTCTCTGTAAGCAAAGAGCAGGTGTGGGAGGTACCGCTCCCAGTCGCGCCCATGTGACTCGACCAGCATCTTAAGCATCTGCTTAAGGGTACCATTGAATCGTTCACACAAACCATTGGTCTGTGGGTGATACGAACTTGATACCAGGTGCTGCACCTGCATTTTCTTACAGAGAGCTTCCATTAGGAGAGACATGAACTGAGTCCCCTGGTCGGTGAGCATCTCCCTGGGAAATCCTACCCATGAAAAAATGGCCAGCAGGGCATCCGCCACCTTATCGGCTCGAATGGAGGACAGAGCTACTGCCTCTGGGTACCGAGTAGCATAGTCTACCACAGTAAGGATGAACTGCTTTCCAGAGCTGCTGGGGATGGCCAGTGGGCCAATAATGTCCACAGCAATCCTCTGGAACGGCTCCTCTATCACGGGTAAAGGGATCAGGGGAGCCTTAGGGGCACGCCCCGACTTCCCCACTCTTTGGCACGTGATACAGGAGCGGCAGTAGTTGGCAATGTCTGTCCCCATTTGGGGCCAATAGAAGTGGTGCGACAGCCGGGCCTTTGTTTTGCGGACCCCCAAGTGTCCGGCCAGAGGAATCTCATGGGCAACCCGCAACAACTCCTCCCTAAACTGATAGGGCACGACCAGCTGTCTCTCCCTCATCCACTCCTGTTGGGGGTTACAGGGGACCATTTCTCGGTACAACCTCCCCTTATGCCAGAATACCCTCTCCTTATTGGATTCGGAGATGGGCTTCTCTGCGAGGTCCCTTAACGCCTCTAGGCTGACATCTGTGCGCAGAGCCGCCTGGAACTCCTAGCTGGAGGTAGCCAGAAGCGACGTCAGGGCCCCAACCTCACTGGAACCATCTGGGACTGGCTCTGGGTCCACCGCCAGTTCTGTTGTCCCACCATGGGATGAGGGCCCAGAAGGCAGCGCATGGCGTGCGTTCTGGGTACTCATACTCCGGGTGACAGCGGCTATGTAGGCCGTCTTCCCGGAGGACAACAAACCCTTACCATCAGCCTGACAGGCTGGAGGCACCAACTCCCCACCATCCCCCAATGCCTCAGGAGCCGTGTCAGTCATGGGGCAGCTGCCACCGGCCAAGTCACAGTCCGTCGTGACACTGGTTGACGGCACGGGACCACCGGCTTCAAGGTCCCCGGGCCTGCTCCCATCGCGCTCAGCACTCGTGCTGGCTCCGTCTTGGGGGTCCTCAGCAACATCACCCCGCGGGGCGACGTGGCTGAGCACTCCGTTACCACAATGCATATCATCATTATACATCATATTAGCGTTCATATCACTGGCATTCTCATCACAGACATTGACAGTGGCATTATATGTGTAACGGGTCCGGGAGGCGGAACCTCTGAGCTACTATACAAGGGGGCGGCCCTTGTAAGGGAGCGGGTGGCAGTCTCTGGGTGAACGGACAGGGAGTTACGGCAAGTGATCAGGGCAGTCTCTGGGTAAGGGGTAGGTACGACCTGTGATGGCGGAGCCTCCGGGTAGGCTAGCAGGCAGATGGTAGATGTGTGCTCCCAGGTGAGCAAGCGAGAGTCTCTGGAATAGCAGGTGGTCACGGCACGTGACGGCGGAACCTCCGGGCTGGCAGGCAGGTAGGTAACGGAGAAGCGCTCCCAGGTGAGCGGGCAAGAGTCTCTGGAATAGCTGGTGGTCACCGCACGTGACAACGGGACCTCCGGGCTGGCAAGCAGGCAGGTAACGGAGATGTGCTCCCAGGTGAGCGGGCAAGAGTCTCTGAGATAGCTGGTGGTCACAGCACGTGACAACGGAGCCTCCGGGCTGGCAAGCAGGCAGGTAGCGGAGAAGCGCTCCCAGGTGAGCGGGCAAGCTGGTCCATAGACAGACTGACCGGAGTTGTAAGGCAGACCGTCGGACCTCAGGCAAGCAGGCAGGTAGCTGATGTGCGCTCCCAGGTGAGCGGACAAGTTGGTCCTTAGACAGACTGACCGGAGTTGTAAGGCAGACCGTCGGACCTCAGGCAGGCAGGCAGGTAACAAGTATTCAGGCAGGAATCAGGCAGGTAACTAGCAGGTAACTAGCAGGAAACTGGCAGGAAACTGGCAGGAAACTGGCAACGGGACCTGAGGGCTGAAGCACAGGTGAGACGCAGGTGCAAACAACATTGCTCGGGCACCTCCAATTGGAGGAGGTGCCTTATATATGATGAAGTCCTCCGGCCATTGGCCGGGGACTCCTTAGGACGGCGCGCGCGGCCCCTTTAAGAGGAGGGGAGCGCGCGCGCGCGCGCCCTAAGCACAGGGGCCGGGAAGGAGCGCGCGCTGAGAGCAGAGCGGAAGGAGGACGCCGGGAAGGAGCGCGCGCTGACAGCAGAGCGGGGAGAGGACGCCGGGCACGGAGCAGAGCGGTGAGGGGAGCAGCGTCCCTGCCTAGCAGAGGGCAGGGACGCCAGCGCTACAATATGACATATCAGATCTGGGGGGGTTGTCAGGAACATATTGGGCAATCAACCGCCCCAGATCAGTCCCCAATAAAACATTGGTCGGAAGGTTCTCTGACACCCCCACTTCCCGCAATCCCCTCCCCGCACCCCAGTCTAGGAAAACCCGGGCCATGGGCAAAGGACGGTGAACACCCCCAATCCCGGTGACAGTCAGGGTTTTCCCAGGGATAAGATCTTCAGGGGACACCAATTCAGGGCGGATGAGGGTCCGTTCGGCTCCGGTATCCTTGAGCCCCATAGTGACTTTATCACCCACGGTGACTGATTGCAAATTGTCACAGACCCCCCCAACCACCCCACTCACAAAAAGAACTGCTGCAGCAGACCCCTGGGCCTTAGGCGTGGGGTTCTTCTTCTGCCTCTGTGGGCAGGTGATGCTGATGTGACCAGTCTTGTCGCAGGTATAGCACTTACGGGAGTCAGATGCGGGCCGGGTGATAAAAGATGACGCAGGACCCGCTGAGGGCCGGCTGGCTGGAACACTGGGGGTGGTCATCGGCTTACCCCCTTTCCAGCTGGAGGCGGCTGACTTCCGCACCTCTGGTGTGCGGTTGGCCTCATAGATATCCGCAATCTGGGCTGCTTTGGCGGCTTCCTTCGGCTCCCGGTCAAGCACAAACTGTCTCACTTCCACTGGGCAAAGATGAAGAAACTGGTCCTTCACCATCAGATCCTTCAGGTCCTCGAAGGTGGTGACTGACAGTCCTTGGATCCACTGCGCAAAGTTGGTTCTGAGCCCGTCTACCACATCGCTGTAGGTGTCATGTGGTCCACGTTGGAGGGCTCTGAACTTTTTCCGGTAAACCTCCGGAGTCAGCTGGTACTTTTTTATCAGGGCCTGCTTGACGGCCTCATAGTCTCCATCTTGTTCTCGAGGGAGGGAAGCAAACACCTCCAAGGCTTTTCCTCGGAGCCCTGGAGTTAAATATCTTTCCCACTGGTCGGTGGGCAGCTGATACTGCCTGTAGGCCTTTTCAAAGCCTCGCAGAAATGTGTCCAAGTCCCCATCCTTTTCCATCACAGGGAAGTGATCAGGACGGGGTTTAAAGCAGCTGGCACTGTTGGACTCTCGGGTGTGCGTAGAGGATGACTCCTTCTGAATCCGGGCTAGCTCCAGCTGGTGTTGTCGGTCAGCTTGTCGCTCAGCAGCCTCTCGGTCAGCTTGGGCATGGCGCTCAGCCTCTCGGTCAGCTTGTCGCTCTTCTCGGTCAGCTTGTCGCTCAGCAGCCTCTCGGTCAGCTTTGACCTGTTGCTCTGCTCGCTCCTGGAATTTCAGGATCAGCTGCAGTCGTCCATCACGATCGTCTGCGGCGAGCTGCTCCAAGGCCATCTGCAGGTGGGGGTTCACACTACCCTGGCTGCGGGTATGGCTGGCAATCACAGGTGGGACCCCTGCAGCAGCGCCATCCGGGCCTTGGCTGGCCGCCCCATCATCAGGGCTCTGCTGTTGGACGGGCTCTGCAGCACCTTGTAACAGTTCAGCAATCATCTGGTCCTTGGTTTTGCCCGTGGAGTCAATCTGTATCAGCTCACAGAGGGCAGTGATAGTGGGCTTCGTCTGCTGTTGATACCAGGGCTCTCCACGTGTAGCCATTATTGCCAAATAAAAGATAGGACAGAAAAACAAGAGAAGGGAGGGGATGCAACTGCTACACGTATAGTAATGTCCTAGATAAAAAATATTAAAACACTGAGTCTGATTTCTTAAAACTCTGCACAGAATTCTCACAAGAACCGTGCAAGTTTTCAGTGACAGGAATGATTGCTCAATCCAGCCACTGATGTTCTGTAATATCCCACCGCTGCCACCAATTTGTCAGGAAAACTTGCCGGCCGGTGAGTGCAGCTCTCAGGCGCCCCCTTGCCTCTCAGGTCAGTCAAGGTACTGCACCTAGAGTAAGTAGTGCCAGGAAGCTGCTACCAGCGGGGGAAAACACGGTGGTGTGTTATCCCTTACACGTCACCTATCCGTGACGCAACAATACAGGCACAACTCTCTGGCGCCCCCTTGCCTCTCAGGTCAGTCAAGGTACTGCACCTAGAGCGAGTGGTCGCAGGAGAGGCTGTCCTGTAGCCCACTGGGTATTTGAGGCACTCTGCAGTGAGGGCGGTATATATATATATATTTCCCTGGCTGCGCCAGTAATATATATCCACACCTCCGACCGTCACTGCCAGCCTTCCTCAAATCCCCCAGATGGTATGCTGCCACCAGTTCTGGTTTGATACAGCCCGGTATTACTGGACTTGTATCGGGTCAGGAACCAACCCGGTAGCGTTTATGGCTTCGGGGAGGAGAACGATTACAGAACAAAGGAAACAGAACTATTAAATTTTATATTTAATCCAAAAGGGAGGCAGTGTTTAGGAAAAATATATACATAAGGATGTTACAAAGGGGGCATTAAAATACATAAACAGTTACATAAAATAAACAGGGTAAAGAGTGAAAATTACTTACACTATACGATCGTGGAGACGATTCAATATAGTGGGAGGGGGGGTTCTCCAGATTGCTGTTATTGAACAGGACCCTTTGCGTAAAATTCGTATTCCCCCCAGCAATGAGTACTTCTCTCTTCCCCATAGACTCTTTTATTCCTAAGGGAGATCTGGCCACACGCCCCTGGTGGTGACATCATGTGGGCCGGTCTCCAGCCTGTACATTTTTATTAGAACCGCTGATTTCTGCGATAACTCATCGCCTGTTAATCGCAGAAGCTCGCAAACTACGCCATATTTTCCCTCATGATTTTATCTTTCTTTTGATATTACGCATCACATCGCTGCAGTCTGCTATTCCGGGGTTCTTGCATTACGGCCCCCCGATGTTGGTTACGGCCGTGGAAAAATACCTGCATATTCCGGGGCTGATTTGGTTACTCCACATATGGGTCCCGTTATTGTCGGACATATAGAACTCATATTATTTCATATCTAATATCGGAGTCATCATGTCTGCAAATTCCCCTTTGAAGCTGGGGAACTGGTCTTCAACAGTTACATTTAAATTAGCGCAAGCCCGCATAGTAATTACCCCCTGCTCTCTCAGAGACAAGAGGCTTGGTTCCCTAACGAAGTTTTCACACTTCTTCCCTGGCCGTGTGTGAATAACTATTTATCAGTAGTGCATTAATTGGGGATTTGTGCTGGCAGAAGGAGAATAAGCGAGGGGGGTGAACATCTGTGTCACGCAGGTGGAAGGACATTTTTCTGATATCAATATTTTATAATATTCCTGACAACACTCTATTAACTTTTCAAACTTGCCGCATTCCTGCTATACCCTTCCGGGCAACTATATACAGTTCACAGTTCCAGCTTCTGTCCTAGTAGTGGTGCTCCCTCCGGGGAAGCTCTTGTCCCCTGTAGACTGGCCCAGCCGGGTCTTCAGCGCTGTAGGGTGAGGAACTGCTCCCTTTCCCCACCCGGTGGACATTCAGGGCATACCAGCCCCTTTCACCTCTGTGTCTTGTGTAGGTGACAATCACCCGGGTACAGGTTCCGGTCCGGGTGACCTTCTTTTAGGTGGGACTCCACGTCCCTCCGGTTCACAAAGAGGTCGGCCTCGGACTGCGGGTCCCGGATGAAGCCCCAACCTCCTTCCAGGTTGAACTTTACTATTGTCCCCTCGGCACGGGGACCGGATGCTGCCTTGCTATTTCTGCGGGCCCGGGCCTTCTCCTCCATGTTGCGGGCTTCCAGCTTCTCCCTCCGCACCCGCCAGATGTGTCGCTCCCTCTCGAGCTGCTCCAGCTCCCTCCTGCAGTGCTCTTTTCTGCGGGCAGCCTCTGCCTTTGTTTATTGGGGAAACCCCATGAGATCTCCCCCGGGGTTGTCCCACTCTAATTGATCCTCCTCACCTCGGGAGATGGCAGGGGGGCAGGGGAGTTGGTAGGAGTGGGGGCTGCTGGTCCTCCACCTCCGCGGACCAATCCCAGGTACGGCGTCTGCACACCCATTCGGGTGTCAGGGGAGGCGGTTCTCGTAAGGTGCCCAGGAATGGGCCGGTGTCGCTGGTGCCCGGAGGTGACGGTTCCGGGGCCTGAAGGACATCTAGGGCGGGCGTGCCCGGGGACAGATGTCCTGGGAGGAGGGTCCGGAATGGGTCCGCGTCTTTCGGGCCCGGGGGCACAGGGCCTTGCTGGGGTGTCAGGAGCGGGCTGGTGTCAGTAGCGCCCGGGATCGGCGGTTCCACCAGGGGGCCCAGGAGCAGGTCAGCGGCTCTAGCCCCCGGGACAGGGAGACTCCTCTTACCTGCTCCCGCGGCCGCTCTTTCGCTGCACTCTGCTTTCTGGCGCTGGTCCGGATCCGCCAAGGCTGGGTCGCTGCCTGTGCTTGGTAGCGTTGTCTGCTGCCGGCTTGCCATCCTTTCCACCATCTCCTTTTTCCAGCTTGTGATGGCATCTTGCTGGGCCCTCTCCATTCTCCGGTTTAGGTCCTCCATCCCGGCGTAGAGGAACTCTGAATCCTCCCGTGACAGCCTGGCAACTAACCCCTCCAGGGTGAGGGGCGCCTCCGGTCATAGCAGGCCGCTGGCAGGGATTCCGATCTCTCCTCCTTCCATGTTCCCTGCCGGGTGTGATCTGTCTGGAAGGATCCAGACCACACCCCGTCTCCCAGTTTTATTCCTCCCTCTCCCCTTTTTGGGGCGGTCCCATGTCTGCTTGCTGTCGGTCACACCTGGGGGTGTCTCCTCCAGACCGATGGACAGGTCCAGGGTTATGGCCACAGTTGCAGTGGGTGGGCCGCGCTTTTGGCGCCATTCTGGGACCCGGCCCACGATGGGAGGCGATCTCTTGTTGTTGTTTGGCTCGCACATAATGGCGCCCGTTCTTCTGGGGTGGGCGCCACATTCAGTATTTAAACACAGTCTTTAGGCGCACAATACCCGGTGATAACGGGTGGGTTACATATCCTGTTCGTGACACCAAATTTGACGCACCCCCTGGGCCGTGTGGTACCCGGTGCCGGGCCAGTGGATGCTGGGGAATGTCACAGTGGCGGTGACCTGGTCCGTAACCCAGGACGGTCAATAAAAGTGGTTATTGATAGGGGATTTATAGAGTTTTTATAGCATTTGTGACGCCACCTGTGGAATGCGGCTATATGGAGCCGCTGCTGCGGAGCAGGTCCTCTGAAGCTGATGTTACTGCAGCAGGGATGGTGTGGCTCTCCACAGGAAGAGCTGGCTCCAGGGCAGTGTAGATATTGCAGGTTGTGCTGGGCGTTGTAGTGCAGGGGTAGATGGCGCAGCAAGAAACACAGAGACAAGGAAGTGCAGTCCCGGGGTCTTTACTCACAGTTATTGCAGTCCAGATTACAGACGTCAAAGTAACTTCCCCTGCCGTGCTGCGTTTACTCAGTGAGGGGCTCAGTCCACCCTCAGATATCTCCGGAGTACATAGCAGGACCCCCTTCTGTGTCTTCTCTCTGACTGTCTCCCTAAACCTCATACCAAGAGTTCCAGTCCAGTACCTGCGGGCATTGGCGGGCGACGTCTGTTCCGTCCCCTGGGTCCTATATAGTTACCTTCCAGATGAGACTGATATGGACTGTTGGCTACAGGACATGAAATACTGCAGCCTCCGGTTTCTAGTTAAGACGTACAATCTTCCGCTAGCTGAGGGACCGGTTCCCTTTTTGCAGCCTGACCCCTCCACCTTCCGGTAGATGCGGGCGTACGTGTGGCCTTCTGCATGGCCCGTGCCCCTAGGGTCCTTTCCTCTTGTTCCTGGAGCCTTCCTACTCCTTCTCCTCTAATTCTCTTCAACCTCGGGCCTCCCTGATTAGGCCCGCTTCTGGAGCAGAGCTCCTGCAGAGCCTCTGCTCCTGTCACTTTCCTCCTCAGACTCAACTGGCTTTCTAAGATGGCTTATCTACTTATCTCTTTCTTCTATGTGCTCCCCTTAACTACTTCCTCCACCCACACCCGCTACATGGTTCCCCTTACCAACTAGGTTCCCCCCACTCCAGCCAGGAAAGGGGCTCAGCAAGTACGTGGGAGGCATCTTGCCTCTCCTGCTGGACTGGAGTGGTGTGTTGGATGTAGGTGTTAGGGTCCTGAGCTGTACTCCTTCCTTACCTGAGAGTGAGATACCACACCTCTGGGTGAGATGCAGTACCTCTGTGGCGACCAAACCCTCAGGGGCGCCACAGATGCGTTCTTCTGTCTCCGGTCCCATGCTCCTCGCCCTCCTCCTGGTCTGGATGTTTTCTTCTGTCTCCGGCCCCATACTCCTCGCCCTCCTCCTGGTCTGGATGTGTTCTTCGGTCTCCGGCCACACGCTCCTCGCCCTCCTCCCAGTCTGGATATGTTCTTCTGTCTCCGGCCCCACGCTCCTCGCCCTCCTCCCGGTCTAGATGTGTTCTCCTGTCTCCGGCCCCATGCTCCTCGCCCTCCTCCCGGTCTGGATACGTTCTTCTGTCTCCGGCCCCATGCTCCTTGCCCTCCTCCCGGTGTAGATGCGTTCTTCAGTCTCCGGCCCCATGCTCCTCGCCCTCCTCCCGGTCTGGATACGTTCTTCTGTCTCCGGCCCCATGCTCCTCGCCCTCCTCCCGGTCTGGATACATTCTTCTGTCTCCGGCCCCACACTCCTCGCCCTCCTTCTGGTCTGGATATGTTCTTCTGTCTCCGGCCCCATGCTCCTCGCCCTCCTCCCGATCTGGATGTGTTCTCCTGTCTCCAGCCCCATACTCCTCGCCCTCCTCCCGCTCTGGATGCGTTCTTCTGTCTCCGGCCACACGCTCCTCGCCCTCCTCCCGGTCTGGATGCGTTCTTCTGTCCCCGGCCACACGCTCCTCGCTTCCTCCCGGTCTGGATGAGTTCTTCTGTCTCCGGCCCCACGCTCCTCGCTCTCCTCCCAGTCTGGATAGGTTCTTCTGTCTCCGGCCCCATGCTCCTCGCCCTTCTCCCGGTCTGGATGCATTCTTCTGTCTCCGGCCCCATGCTCCTCGCCCTCATCCCAGTATGGATACGTCCTTCTGTCTCCGGCCCCACGCTCCTCTCCCTCCTCCTGGTCTGGATACATTCTTCTGTCTCCGGCCCCATGCTCCTCGCCCTCCTCCTGGTCTGGATAGGTTCTTCTGTCTCCGGCCCCACGCTCCTCGCCCTCCTCCCAGTCTGGATAGGTTCTTCTGTCTCCGGCCCCATGCTCCTCGCCCTTCTCCCGGTCTGGATACGTTCCTCTGTCTCCGGTCCCATGCTCCTCGCCCTTCTCCCGGTCTGGATGCGTTCTTCTGTCTCCGGCCCCATGCTCCTCGCCCTCCTCCTGGTCTGGATACGTTCTTTTGTCTCCGGCCCCATGCTCCTCGCCCTCCTCCCGGTCTGGATACGTTCTTCTGTCTCCAGCCCCATGCTCCTCGCCCTCCTCCCGGTCTGGATATGTTCTCCTCTCTTCAGCCACATGGCGCCGACACAGTCTATAAAGGCTTCGGGCAGAAGGATGCCTCCCTGGTTATATTAATTATAGATGTGGATGACACTATTATAGCGGCACCATTCTCGAGAGAAGAATCCTGTGGTCATCTGTCCGCATCTCCAGGGCGAGGGCCAGTACTGGAAACCTTCTGTGAGGGATACGCTATATACTGCAGAACCCATTCTGAGGTCTCAGAGCCGATAGTCCAACTGGCTTTCTAAGATGGCTTATCTACTTATCTCTTTCTTCTATGTGCTCCCCTTAACTACTTCCTCCACCCACACCCGCTACATGGTTCCCCTTACCAACTAGGTTCCCCCCACTCCAGCCAGGAAAGGGGCTCAGCAAGTACGTGGGAGGCATCTTGCCCCTCCTGCTGGCCTGAAGTGGTGTGTTGGATGTAGGTGTTAGGGTCCTGAGCTGTACTCCTTCCTTACCTGAGAGTGAGATACCACACCTCTGGGTGAGATGCAGTACCTCTGTGGCGACCAAACCCTCAGGGGCACCACAGACGCGTTCTTCTGTCTCCGGCCCCACACTCCTCGCCATCCTCCTGGTCTGGATGTGTTCTTCTGTCTCCAGCCCCATACTCCTTGCCCTCCTCCCAGTCTGGATGCGTTCTTCTGTCTCCGGCCCCACACTCCTCGCCCTCCTCCCGGTCTGGATGTGTTCTTCTGTCTCCGGCCCCATACTCCTCGCCCTCCTCCCAGTCTGGATGCGTTCTTCTGTCTCCGGCCCCACACTCCTCGCCATCCTCCTGGTCTGGATGTGTTCTTCTGTCTCCAGCCCCATACTCCTTGCCCTCCTCCCAGTCTGGATGCGTTCTTCTGTCTCCGGCCCCACACTCCTCGCCCTCCTCCCGGTCTGGATGTGTTCTTCTGTCTCCGGCCCCATACTCCTCGCCCTCCTCCCAGTCTGGATGCGTTCTTCTGTCTCCGGCCCCACACTCCTCGCCCTCCTCCCGGTCTGGATGTGTTCTTCTGTCTCCGGCCCCATACTCCTCGCCCTCCTCCCAGTCTGGATGCGTTCTTCTGTCTCCAGCCCCATATTCCTTGCCCTCCTCCCAGTCTGGATGCGTTCTTCTGTCTCCGGCCCCACACTCCTCGCCCTCCTCCCGGTGTGGATGCGTTCTTCTGTCTCCGGCCTCATACTCCTCGCCCTCCTCCCGGTCTGGATGCGTTCTTCTGTCTCCGGCCCCATACTCCTCGCCCCCCTGCTGGTCTGGATGCATTCTTCTGTCTCCGGCCCCATACTCCTCGCCCTCCTCCTGGTCTGGATGTGTTCTTCGGTCTCCGGCCACACGCTCCTCGCCCTCCTCCTTGTCTGGATGCGTTCTTCTGTCTCCGGCCCCATACTCCTCGCCCCCCTGCTGGTCTGGATACGTTCTTCTGTTTCCGGTCCCACGCTCCTCGCTCTTCTCCCGGTCTGGATGTGTTCTCCTGTCTCCGGCCCCATGCTCCTCACCCTCCTCCCGATCTGGATGTGTTCTCCTGTCTCCAGCCCCATACTCCTCGCCCTCCTCCCGGTCTGGATACGTTCTTCTGTCTCCGGCCCCATACTCCTCGCCCTCCTCCTGGTCTGGATGTGTTCTTCGGTCTCCGGCCACACGCTCCTCGCCCTCCTCCCGGTCTGGATACGTTCTTCTGTCTCCGGCCCCATGCTCCTCGTCCTCCTCCCGGTCTGGATACGTTCTCCTGTCTCCGGCCCCACGCTCCTCGTCCTCCTCCCGGTCTGGATACGTTCTCCTGTCTCCGGCCCCATACTCCTCGCCCTCCTCCCGGTCTGGATACGTTCTCCTGTCTCCGGCCCCATGCTCCTTGCCCTCCTCCCGGTCTGGATACGTTCTCCTGTCTCCGGCCCCATACTCCTCGCCCTCCTCCCGGTCTGGATACGTTCTCCTGTCTCCGGCCCCATGCTCCTTGCCCTCCTCCCGGTCTGGATACGTTCTCCTGTCTCCGGCCCCACGCTCCTCACCCTTCTCCCGGTCTGGATACATTCTTCTGTCTCCGGCCCCATGCTCCTCGTCCTCCTCCCGGTCTGGATACGTTCTCCTGTCTCCGGCCCCATGCTCCTTGCCCTCCTCCCGGTCTGGATACGTTCTCCTGTCTCCGGCCCCATACTCCTCGCCCTCCTCCCGGTCTGGATACGTTCTCCTGTCTCCGGCCCCATGCTCCTCGCCCTCCTCCCGGTCTGGATACGTTCTCCTGTCTCCGGCAACATGGCGCCGACACAGTCTATAAAGGATGGGCTGAAGGATGCATGCCTGGTTATATTAATTATAGATGTGGATGACACTATTATAGCGGCACTATTCTCGAGAGAAGAATCCTGTGGTCATCTGTCCGCATCTCCAGGGCGAGGACCAGTACTGGAAACCTTCTGTGAGGGATACGCTATATACTGCAGGACCCATTCTGGGGTCTCAGAGCCGATAGTCCTGTGGTGCTGGGCATCCCATCGTGTGACCATTGTGGGGCGGCGCAGCCTGGTAGTGACACCGGGGGAGTAGATGGAGGCTCGTGGTGTTTCCTCAGCTCCGGCTCCCTGGTGGAGCTAATGATCGGAGGTGTCAGTGACCCGTTATCATGACTGGCGGGCTGTGATGACGCCGCCGCACTTTACACTCACACACACGCTCATTAACCTTTACTGATTAATGCAATTATTTCTGAAACATTAACCTCGAATCTAAACATGGCAGACGGCTCTGCTGCCTGAGACGACTGCTCTGCTGCCCAAGAGGAAAGCTCTGCTGCCCTAGACGACTGCTCTGCTGCCTGAGACGTCTGCTCTTCTGCCCTAGACGACTGCTCTGCTGCCCGAGACGACGGCTCTGCTGCCCTAGACAACTGCTCTGCTGCCCGAGACGACTGCTCTGCTGCCTGAGACGACTGCTCTGCTGCCCAAGAGGAAAGCTCTGCTGCCCGAGACGATGGCTCTGCTGCCCGAGACGACAGCTCTTCTGCCCTAGACGACTGCTCTGCTGCCCGAGACGAAGGCTCTGCTGCCCGAGACAAAGGCTCTGCTGCCCGAGACGACGGCTCTGCTGCCCTAGACCACTGCTCTGCTGCCCTGGATGACTGCTCTGCTGCCCGAGACGAAGGCTCTGCTGCCCGAGACGAAAACTCTCTTGCCCGAGACGACTGCTCTGCTGCCTGAGATGACGGCTCTGCTGCCCGAGACGATGGCTCTGCTGCCCAAGACGACTGCTCTGCTGCCCGAGACGACGGCTCTGCTGCCCTAGACAACTGCTCTGCTGCCTGAGACGTCTGCTCTTCTGCCCTAGACGACTGCTCTGCTGCCCGAGACGACGGCTCTGCTGCCCTAGACAACTGCTCTGCTGCCCGAGACGACTGCTCTGCTGCCTGAGACGACTGCTCTGCTGCCCAAGAGGAAAGCTCTGCTGCCCGAGACGATGGCTCTGCTGCCCGAGACGACAGCTCTTCTGCCCTAGACGACTGCTCTGCTGCCCAAGACGATGGCTCTGCTGCCCGAGACAAAGGCTCTGCTGCCCGAGACGACGGCTCTGCTGCCCTAGACCACTGCTCTGCTGCCCTGGATGACTGCTCTGCTGCCCGAGACGAAGGCTCTGCTGCCCGAGACGAAAACTCTCTTGCCCGAGACGACTGCTCTGCTGCCTGAGATGACGGCTCTGCTGCCCGAGACGATGGCTCTGCTGCCCGAGATGACGGCTCTGCTGCCCGAGACGACTGCTCTGCTGCCTGAGATGACGGCTCTGCTGCCCGAGACGATGGCTCTGCTGCCCAAGACGACTGCTCTGCTGCCCGAGATGACGGCTCTGCTGCCCGAGATGACGGCTCTGCTGCCCGAGACGAAGGCTCTGCTGCCCGAGACGATGGCTCTGCTGCCCGAGACGATGGCTCTGCTGCCCGAGACGACTGCTCTGCTGCCCGAGATGACGGCTCTGTTGCCCGAGAAGAAGGCTCTGCTGCCCGAGACGACGGCTCTGCTGCCAGAGATGAAAGCTCTGCTGCCCGAGACGACTGCTCTTCTGCCCGAGACGACGGCTCTGCTGCCCGAGACGACGGTTCTGCTGCCCGAGATGAAAGCTCTGCTGCCCGAGACAACAGTTCTGCTGCCCGAGACGACGGCTCTGCTGCCCGAGACGACGGTTCTGCTGCCCGAGATGAAAGCTCTGCTGCCCGAGACAACAGTTCTGCTGCCCGAGATGAAAGCTCTGCTGCCCGAGACGACTGCTCTGCTGCCCGAGACGACGGCTCTGCTGCCCGAGATGAAAGCTCACTGATGGTTCACTGACCTGCCTTCCTCAGCATCAGATAGAGCGCCCCCCACAGGCCGCCCCGGAGCACGAGCATATCATTATCTCCAAACTGAAAGTGAAGATTATACAAGAACCACAGGACGGATTTCATCCCCCAGGCATCATATTAATCAGTGTAATGTCACCCACCTGACAGTGTATGTGGTTACTGAGCACAATCCTGCTGACAGCTGCGCTTAACAGGCGGCTCTGCTGCCCAAAGCCACTGCTCTACCACCCAAGAAATCTGCTGTGCTGCCCGGGACGACTGCGGTGCCAGCAGAGAAGACAGATCTGCCATAGCTCCCCACCGATATGAGGGGTCAGTCCCGTTGTCCCGACACGTCAGGGCTTTGTCTCGACCTCCTCGCCAGGTTTAACTGTCCAATGAACCTGGATGTGATTTCATGGAAGCTGCGCCCCCTGTGCTGGTTTGGTGCTTTTTTTCTCTAGAGCCTTATATGTGGACCCTAAACACTGTCTGCAAACAAGGTTGATGCATTTATAAGTGCACAAAAATAAGGGGGAAAAGACATAAAGGAAGCCGCAAAAATGCAATAATCACCGCCCCCCTGACATCTCCTGCCAGGGTATAAAGAAATGGTAAATGAGTGACCACCTGAGACGCCACCGGATCAGAACTAGCACTAGGACCATGCAACCATGTGACATGCAAGTCCCTGATGTCACATTTTATGAGTCCCACCTATTACCGCCATATAGGACCAAAATAATACTGACACATACAGCCCACCTATTACTGCCATATAGTGCCAAAATAATACTGACACATACAGCCACCTATTACTGCCATATAGTGCCAAAATAATACTGACACATACAGCCCACCTATTACTGCCATATAGTGCCAAAATAATACTGACACATACAGCCCACCTATTACTGCCATATAGTGCCAAAATAATACTGACACATACAGCCCACCTATTACTGCCATATAGAGCCAAAATAATACTGACACATACAGCCCACCTATTACTGCTATATAGTGCCAAAATAATACTGACACATACAGCCCACCTATTACTGCTATATAGTGCCAAAATAATACTGACACATACAGCCCACCTATTACTGCTATATAGTGCCAAAATAATACTGACACATACAGCCAACCTATTACTGCTATATAGTGCCAAAATAATACTGACACATACAGCCCACCTATTACTGCCATATAGTGCCAAAATAATACTGACACATACAGCCCACCTATTACTGCCATATAGTGCCAAAATAATACTGACCCATACAGCCCACCTATTACTGCCATATAGTGCCAAAATAATACTGACACATACAGCCCACCTATTACTGCCATATAGTGCCAAAATAATACTGACACATACAGCCCACCTATTACTGACATACAGGCCAAAATAATACTGACACATACAGCCCACCTATTACTGCCATATAGTGCCAAAATAATACTGACACATACAGCCGACCTATTACTGACATACAGGCCAAAATAATACTGACACATACAGCCCACCTATTACTGCCATATAGTGCCAAAATAATACTGACACATACAGCCCACCTATTACTGACATACAGGCCAAAATAATACTGACACATACAGCCAACCTATTACTGCCATATAGTGCCAAAATAATACTGACACACACAGCCCACCTATTACTGCCATATAGTGCCAAAATAATACTGACACATACAGCCCACCTATTACTGCCATATAGTGCCAAAATAATACTGACACATACAGCCCACCTATTACTGCTATATAGTGCCAAAATAATACTGACACATACAGCCAACCTATTACTGCCATATAGTGCCAAAATAATACTGACACATACAGCCCACCTATTACTGCCATATAGTGCCAAAATAATACTGACCCATACAGCCCACCTATTACTGCCATATAGTGCCAAAATAATACTGACACATACAGCCAACCTATTACTGCTATATAGTGCCAAAATAATACTGACATATACAGCCCACCTATTACTGCCATATAGTGCCAAAATAACACTGACCCATACAGCCCACCTATTACTGCCATATAGTGCCAAAATAATACTGACACATACAGCCCACCTATTACTGCTATATAGTGCCAAAATAATACTGACACATACAGCCCACCTATTACTGACATACAGGCCAAAATAATACTGACACATACAGCCCCCCTATTACTGCTATATAGTGCCAAAATAATACTGACACATACAGCCCACCTATTACTGCTATATAGTACCAAAATAATACTGACCCATACAGCCCACCTATTACTGCCATATAGTGCCAAAATAATACTGACACATAAAGCCCACCTATTACTGCTATATAGTGCCAAAATAACACTGACACATACAGCCCACCTATTACTGCTATATAGTGCCAAAATAATACTGACACATACAGCCCACCTATTACTGCTATATAGTGGCAAAATAATACTGACACATACAGCCCAGCTATTACTGCTATATAGTGCCAAAATAATACTGACACATACAGCCCACCTATTACTGCCATATAGTGCCAAAATAATACTGACACATACAGCCCACCTATTACTGCCATATAGTGCCAAAATAATACTGACACATACAGCCCACCTATTACTGCTATATAGTGCCAAAATAATACTGACCCATACAGCCCACCTATTACTGCCATATAGTGCCAAAATAATACTGACACATACAACCCACCTATTACTGCTATATAGTGCCAAAATAATACTGACCCATACAGCCCACCTATTACTGCTATATAGTGCCAAAATAATACTGACACATAAAGCCCACCTATTACTGCTGTATAGTGCCAAAATAACACTGACACATACAGCCCACCTATTACTGCCATATAGTGCCAAAATAATACTGACACATACAGCCCACCTATTACTGCTATATAGTGCCAAAATAATACTGACACATACAGCCCACCTATTACTGACATACAGGCCAAAATAATACTGACACATACAGCCCACCTATTACTGCCATATAGTGCCAAAATAATACTGACACATACAGCCCCCCTATTACTGCTATATAGTGCCAAAATAATACTGACACATACAGCCCACCTATTACTGCCATATAGTGCCAAAATAATACTGACACATACAGCCCCCCTATTACTGCTATATAGTGCCAAAATAATACTGACACATACAGCCCACCTATTACTGCTATATAGTACCAAAATAATACTGACACATACAGCCCACCTATTACTGCTATATAGTGCCAAAATAATACTGACACATACAGCCCACCTATTACTGCCATATAGTGCCAAAATAATACTGACCCATACAGCCCACCTATTACTGCCATATAGTGCCAAAATAATACTGACACATACAGCCCACCTATTACTGACATACAGGCCAAAATAATACTGACACATACAGCCCCCCTATTACTGCTATCTAGTGCCAAAATAATACTGACACATACAGCCCACCTATTACTGCCATATAGTGCCAAAATAATACTGACACATACAGCCCACCTATTACTGCTATATAGTGCCAAAATAATACTGACACATACAGCCCACCTATTACTGCTATATAGTACCAAAATAATACTGACACATACAGCCCACCTATTACTGACATACAGGCCAAAATAATACTGACACATACAGCCCACCTATTACTGCCATATAGTGCCAAAATAATACTGACACATACAGCCCACCTATTACTGCTATATAGTGCCAAAATAATACTGACACATACAGCCCACCTATTACTGCTATATAGTACCAAAATAATACTGACACATACAGCCCACCTATTACTGCCATATAGTGCCAAAATAATACTGACACATACAGCCCACCTATTACTGCTATATAGTACCAAAATAATACTGACACATACAGCCCACCTATTACTGCCATATAGTGCCAAAATAATACTGACACATACAGCCCCCCTATTACTGCTATCTAGTGCCAAAATAATACTGACACATACAGCCCACCTATTACTGACATACAGGCCAAAATAATACTGACACATACAGCCCACCTATTACTGCCATATAGTGCCAAAATAATACTGACACATACAGCCCACCTATTACTGCCATATAGGGCCAAAATAATACTGACACATACAGCCCACCTATTACTGCCATATAGTACAAAAATAATACTGACACATACAGCCCACCTATTACTGCCATATAGTGCCAAAATAATACTGACACATACAGCCCACCTATTACTGCCATATAGTGCCAAAATAATACTGACACATACAGCCCACCTATTACTGCCATATAGTGCCAAAATAATACTGACACATACAGCCCACCTATTACTGCCATATAGTGCCAAAATAATACTGACACATACAGCCCACCTATTACTGCCATATAGTGCCAAAATAATACTGACACATACAGCCCACCTATTACTGCCATATAGTGCCAAAATAATACTGACACATACAGCCCACCTATTACTGCTATATAGTGCCAAAATAATACTGACACATACAGCCCACCTATTACTGCTATATAGTGCCAAAATAATACTGACACATACAGCCCACCTATTACTGTCATATAGTGCCAAAATAATACTGACACATACAGCCCACCTATTACTGCCATATAGTGCCAAAATAATACTGACACATACAGCCCACCTATTACTGCCATATAGTGCCAAAATAATACTGACACATACAGCCCACCTATTACTGCCATATAGTGCCAAAATAATACTGACACATACAGCCCACCTATTACTGCTATATAGTGCTAAAATAATACTGACACATACAGCCCACCTATTACTGCCATATAGTGCCAAAATAATACTGACACATACAGCCCACCTATTACTGCCATATAGTGCCAAAATAATACTGACACATACAGCCCACCTATTACTGCCATATAGTGCCAAAATAATACTGACACATACAGCCCACCTATTACTGCCATATAGTGCCAAAATAATACTGACACATACTGCCCACCTATTACTGATATATAGTGCCAAAATAATACTGACACATACAGCCCACCTATTACTGCTATATAGTGCCAAGATAATACTGACACATACAGCCTACCTATTACTGCCATATAGAGCCAAAATAATACTGACACATACAGCCCACCTATTACTGCCATATAGTGCCAAAATAATACTGACACATACTGCCCACCTATTACTGATATATAGTGCCAAAATAATACTGACACATACAGCCCACCTATTACTGCTATATAGTGCCAAGATAATACTGACACATACAGCCTACCTATTACTGCCATATAGAGCCAAAATAATACTGACACATACAGCCCACCTATTACTGCCATATAGTGCCAAAATAATACTGACACATACAGCCCACCTATTACTGCCATATAGTGCCAAAATAATACTGACACATACAGCCCACCTATTACTGCCATATAGTGCCAAGATAATACTGACACATACAGCCTACCTATTACTGCCACATAGTGCCAAAATAATACTGACACATACAGCCCACCTATTACTGCCATATAGTGCCAAAATAATACTGACACATACAGCCCACCTATTACTGCCATATAGAGCCAAAATAATACTGACACATACAGCCCACCTATTACTGCCATATAGTGCCAAAATAATACTGACACATACAGCCCACCTATTACTGCCATATAGTGCCAAAATAATACTGACACATACAGCCCACCTATTACTGCCATATAGTGCCAAAATAATACTGACACATACAGCCCACCTATTACCGCCATATAGTGCCAAAATAATACTGACACATACAGCCCACCTATTACTGCTATATAGTGCCAAAATAATACTGACATATACAGCCCACCTATTACTGCCATATAGTGCCAAAATAATACTGACCCATACAGCCCACCTATTACTGCTATATAGTGCCAAAATAATACTGACACATACAGCCCACCTATTACTGCCATATAGTGCCAAAATAATACTGACACATACAGCCCACCTATTACTGCTATATAGTGCCAAAATAATACTGACATATACAGCCCACCTATTACTGCCATATAGTGCCAAAATAATACTGACCCATACAGCCCCCCTATTACTGCTATATAGTGCCAAAATAATACTGACACATACAGCCCACCTATTACTGCTATATAGTACCAAAATAATACTGACCCATACAGCCCACCTATTACTGCCATATAGTGCCAAAATAATACTGACACATAAAGCCCACCTATTACTGCTATATAGTGCCAAAATAACACTGACACATACAGCCCACCTATTACTGCCATATAGTGCCAAAATAATACTGACACATACAGCCCACCTATTACTGTTATATAGTGCCAAAATAATACTGACACATACAGCCCACCTATTACTGCTATATAGTGCCAAAATAATACTGACACATACAGCCCACCTATTACTGCTATATAGTGCCAAAATAATACTGACACATACAGCCCACCTATTACTGCTATATAGTACCAAAATAATACTGACACATACAGCCCACCTATTACTGACATACAGGCCAAAATAATACTGACACATACAGCCCACCTATTACTGCCATATAGTGCCAAAATAATACTGACACATACAGCCCACCTATTACTGCTATATAGTGCCAAAATAATACTGACACATACAGCCCACCTATTACTGCTATATAGTACCAAAATAATACTGACACATACAGCCCACCTATTACTGCCATATAGTGCCAAAATAATACTGACACATACAGCCCACCTATTACTGCTATATAGTGTCAAAATAATACTGACACATACACCCCACCTATTACTGCTATATAGTACCAAAATAATACTGACACATACAGCCCACCTATTACTGCTATATAGTGTCAAAATAATACTGACACATACACCCCACCTATTACTGCTATATAGTACCAAAATAATACTGACACATACAGCCCACCTATTACTGCTATATAGTGTCAAAATAATACTGACACATACACCCCACCTATTACTGCTATATAGTACCAAAATAATACTGACACATACAGCCCAACTATTACTGCCATATAGGGCCAAAATAATACTGACACATACAGCCCACCTATTACTGCCATATAGGGCCAAAATAATACTGACACATACAGCCCACCTATTACTGCCATATAGTACAAAAATAATACTGACACATACAGCCCACCTATTACTGCTATATAGTGCCAAAATAATACTGACACATACAGCCCACCTATTACTGCTATATAGTGTCATAATAATACTGACACATACAGTCCACCTATTACTGCTATATAGTACCAAAATAATACTGACACATACAGCCCACCTATTACTGCTATATAGTACCAAAATAATACTGACACATACAGCCCACCTATTACTGCCATATAGTGCCAAAATAATACTGACACATACAGCCCACCTATTACTGCCATATAGTGCCAAAATAATACTGACACATACAGCCCACCTATTACTGCCATATAGTGCTAAAATAATACTGACACATACAGCCCACCTATTACTGCCATATAGTGCTAAAATAATACTGACACATACAGCCCACCTATTACTGCCATATAGTGCCAAAATAATACTGACACATACAGCCCACCTATTACTGCCATATAGTGCCAAAATAATACTGACACATACAGCCCACCTATTACTGCCATATAGTGCTAAAATAATACTGACACATACAGCCCACCTATTACTGCCATATAGTGCCAAAATAATACTGACACATACAGCCCACCTATTACTGATATATAGTGCCAAAATAATACTGACACATACAGCCCACCTATTACTGCCATAGAGACAAAATAATACTGACACATACAGCCCACCTATTACTGCCATAGAGACAAAATAATACTGACACATACAGCCCACCTATTACTGCCATAGAGACAAAATAATACTGACACATACAGCCCACCTATTACTGCCATATAGTGCCAAAATAATACTGACACATACAGCCCACCTATTACTGCTATATACTGCCAAAATAATACTGACACATACAGCCCACCTATTACTGCCATATAGTGCCAAAATAATACTGACACATACAGCCCACCTATTACTGCCATATAGTGCCAAAATAATACTGACACATACAGCCCACCTATTACTGCCATATAGTGCCAAAATAATACTGACACATACAGCCCACCTATTACTGCCATATAGTGCCAAAATAATACTGACACATACAGCCCACCTATTACTGCCATATAGTGCCAAAATAATACTGACACATACAGCCCACCTATTACTGCCATATAGTGCCAAAATAATACTGACACATACAGCCCACCTATTACTGCCATATAGTGCCAAAATAATACTGACACAACAGCCCACCTATTACTGCCATATAGTGCCAAAATAATACTGACACATACAGCCCACCTATTACTGATATATAGTGCCAAAATAATACTGACACATACAGCCACCTATTACTGCTATATAGTGCCAAAATAATACTGACACATACAGCCCACCTATTACTGCTATATAGTACCAAATAATACTGACCCATACAGCCCACCTATTACTGCCATATAGTGCCAAAATAATACTGACACATAAAGCCACCTATTACTGCTATATAGTGCCAAAATAACACTGACACATACAGCCCACCTATACTGCCATATAGTGCCAAAATAATACTGACACATACAGCCAACCTATTACTGTTATATAGTGCCAAAATAATAACTGACACATACAGCCCACCTATTACTGCTATATAGTGCCAAAATAATACTGACACATACAGCCCACCTATTACTACTGCTATATAGTGCCAAAATAATACTGACACATACAGCCCACCTATTACTGCTATATAGTACCAAAATAATACTGACACATACAGCCACCTATTACTGACATACAGGCCAAAATAATACTGACACATACAGCCCACCTATTACTGCTATATAGTGCCAAAATAATACTGACACATACAGCCCACCTATTACTGCTATATAGTGCCAAAATAATACTGACACATACAGCCCACCTATTACTGCTATATAGTGCCAAAATAATACTGACACATACAGCCCACCTATTACTGCCATATAGTGCCAAAATAATACTGACACATACAGCCCACCTATTACTGCTATATAGTGTCAAAATAATACTGACACATACACCCCACCTATTACTGCTATATAGTACCAAAATAATACTGACACATACAGCCCACCTATTACTGCTATATAGTGTCAAAATAATACTGACACATACACCCCAACCTAATTACTGCATATATTACCAAAATAATACTGACACATACAGCCCACCTATTACTGCTATATAGTGTCAAAATAATACTGACACATACACCCCACCTATTACTGCTATATAGTACCAAAATAATACTGACACATACAGCCCAACTATTACTGCCATATAGGGCCAAAATAATACTGACACATACAGCCCACCTATTACTGCCATATAGGGCCAAAATAATACTGACACATACAGCCCACCTATTACTGCCATATAGTACAAAAATAATACTGACACATACAGCCCACCTATTACTGCTATATAGTGCCAAAATAATACTGACACATACAGCCCACCTATTACTGCTATATAGTGTCATAATAATACTGACACATACAGTCCACCTATTACTGCTATATAGTACCAAAATAATACTGACACATACAGCCCACCTATTACTGCTATATAGTACCAAAATAATACTGACACATACAGCCCACCTATTACTGCCATATAGTGCCAAAATAATACTGACACATACAGCCCACCTATTACTGCCATATAGTGCCAAAATAATACTGACACATACAGCCCACCTATTACTGCCATATAGTGCTAAAATAATACTGACACATACAGCCCACCTATTACTGCCATATAGTGCTAAAATAATACTGACACATACAGCCCACCTATTACTGCCATATAGTGCCAAAATAATACTGACACATACAGCCCACCTATTACTGCCATATAGTGCCAAAATAATACTGACACATACAGCCCACCTATTACTGCCATATAGTGCTAAAATAATACTGACACATACAGCCCACCTATTACTGCCATATAGTGCCAAAATAATACTGACACATACAGCCCACCTATTACTGATATATAGTGCCAAAATAATACTGACACATACAGCCCACCTATTACTGCCATAGAGACAAAATAATACTGACACATACAGCCCACCTATTACTGCCATAGAGACAAAATAATACTGACACATACAGCCCACCTATTACTGCCATAGAGACAAAATAATACTGACACATACAGCCCACCTATTACTGCCATATAGTGCCAAAATAATACTGACACATACAGCCCACCTATTACTGCTATATACTGCCAAAATAATACTGACACATACAGCCCACCTATTACTGCCATATAGTGCCAAAATAATACTGACACATACAGCCCACCTATTACTGCCATATAGTGCCAAAATAATACTGACACATACAGCCCACCTATTACTGCCATATAGAGCCAAAATAATACTGACACATACAGCCCACCTATTACTGCCATGTAGTGCCAAAATAATACTGACACATACAGCCCACCTATTACTGCCATATAGTGCTAAAATAATACTGACACATACAGCCCACCTATTACTGCCATATAGTGCCAAAATAATACTGACACATACAGCCCACCTATTACTGCCATATAGTGCCAAAATAATACTGACACAACAGCCCACCTATTACTGCCATATAGTGCCAAAATAATACTGACACATACAGCCCACCTATTACTGATATATAGTGCCAAAATAATACTGACACATGCAGCCCACCTAATACTGCTATATAGTGCCAAAATAATACTGACACATACAGCTCACCTATTACTGCTATATAGTGCCAAAATAATACTGACACATACAGCCCACCTATTACTGCTATATAGTGCCAAAATAATACTGACACATACAGCCCACCTATTACTGCCATATAGGGCCAAAATAATACTGACACATACAGCCCACCTATTACTGCCATATAGTGCCAAAATAATACTGACACATACAGCCCAACTATTACTGCTATATAGAGCCAAAATAATACTGACACATACAGCCCACCTATTACTGCCATATAGTGCCAAAATAATACTGACACATACAGCCCAACTATTACTGCCATATAGAGCCAAAATAATACTGACACATACAGCCCAACTATTACTGCCATATAGGGCCAAAATAATACTGACACATACAGCCCAACTATTACTGCCATATAGGGCCAAAATAATACTGACACATACAGCCCACCTATTACTGCCATATAGAGCCAAAATAATACTGACACATATAGCCCACCTATTACTGCTATATAGTGCCAAAATAATACTGACACATACAGACCACCTATTACTGCCATATAGTGCCAAAATAATACTGACACATACAGCCCAACTATTACTGCCATATAGAGCCAAAATAATACTGACACATGCAGCCCAACTATTACTGCCATATAGGGCCAAAATAATACTGACACATACAGCCCACCTATTACTGCCATATAGAGCCAAAATAATACTGACACATACAGCCCACCTATTACTGCCATATAGTGCCAAAATAATACTGACACATACAGCCCACCTATTACTGCCATATAGTGCCAAAATAATACTGACACATACAGCCCAACTATTACTGCCATATAGTGCCAAAATAATACTGACACATACAGCCCACCTATTACTGCCATATAGTGCCAAAATAATACTGACACATACAGCCCACCTATTACTGCCATATAGTGCCAAAATAATACTGACACATACAGCCCAACTATTACTGCCATATAGTGCCAAAATAATACTGACACATACAGCCCAACTATTACTGCCATATAGAGCCAAAATAATACTGACACATACAGCCCAACTATTACTGCCATATAGGGCCAAAATAATACTGACACATACAGCCCAACTATTACTGCTATATGGTGCCAAAATAATACTGACACATACAGCCCACCTATTACTGCCATATAGTGCCAAAATAATACTGACACATACAGCCCAACTATTACTGCCATATAGAGCCAAAATAATACTGACACATACAGCCCAACTATTACTGCCATATAGGGCCAAAATAATACTGACACATACAGCCCAACTATTACTGCTATATAGAGCCAAAATAATACTGACACATACAGCCCACCTATTACTGCCATATAGTGCCAAAATAATACTGACACATACAGCCCAACTATTACTGCCATATAGAGCCAAAATAATACTGACACATGCAGCCCAACTATTACTGCCATATAGGGCCAAAATAATACTGACACATACAGCCCACCTATTACTGCCATATAGGGCCAAAATAATACTGACACATACAGCCCACCTATTACTGCCATATAGTGCCAAAATAATACTGACACATACAGCCCACCTATTACTGCCATATAGTGCCAAAATAACACTGACACATACAGCCCAACTATTACTGCCATATAGTGCCAAAATAATACTGACACATACAGCCCACCTATTACTGCTATATAGTGCCAAAATAACACTGACACATACAGCCCACCTATTACTGCCATATAGGGCCAAAATAATACTGACACATACAGCCCACCTATTACCGCTATATAGTGCCAAAATAATACTGACACATACAGCCCAACTATTACTGCCATATAGAGCCAAAATAATACTGACACATACAGCCCAACTATTACTGCCATATAGGGCCAAAATAATACTGACACATAAAGCCCACCTATTACTGCCATATAGTGCCAAAATAACACTGACACATACAGCCCACCTATTACCGCCATATAGTGCCAAAATAATACTGACACATAAAGCCCACCTATTACTGACATACAGGCCAAAATAATACTGACACATACAGCCCACCTATTACTGCCATATAGTACCAAAATAATACTGAAACATACAGCCCACCTATTACTGCTATATAGTGCCAAAATAATACTGACACATAAAGCCCACCTATTACTGCCATATAGTGCCAAAATAACACTGACACATACAGCCCACCTATTACCGCCATATAGTGCCAAAATAATACTGACACATACAGCCCACCTATTACTGACATACAGGCCAAAATAATACTGACACATACAGCCCACCTATTACTGCCATATAGTGCCAAAATAATACTGACACATACAGCCCACCTATTACTGCTATATAGTGCCAAAATAATACTGACACATACAGCCCACCTATTACTGCTATATAGTGTCAAAATAATACTGACACATACAGCCCACCTATTACTGCTATATAGTACCAAAATAATACTGACACATACAGCCCACCTATTACTGCTATATAGTACCAAAATAATACTGACACATACAGACCACCTATTACTGCCATATAGGGCCAAAATAATACTGACACATACAGCCCACCTATTACTGCCATATAGTGCCAAAATAATACTGACACATACAGCCCAACTATTACTGCCATATAGAGCCAAAATAATACTGACACATACAGCCCAACTATTACTGCCATATAGGGCCAAAATAATACTGACACATACAGCCCAACTATTACTGCTATATAGAGCCAAAATAATACTGACACATACAGCCCACCTATTACTGCCATATAGTGCCAAAATAATACTGACACAGCCCAACTATTACTGCCATATAGAGCCAAAATAATACTGACACATACAGCCCACCTATTACTGCCATATAGTGCCAAAATAATACTGACACATACAGCCCACCTATTACTGCCATATAGAGCCAAAATAATACTGACACATACAGCCCAACTATTACTGCCATATAGGGCCAAAATAATACTGACACATACAGCCCAACTATTACTGCTATATAGAGCCAAAATAATACTGACACATACAGCCCACCTATTACTGCCATATAGTGCCAAAATAATACTGACACATACAGCCCACCTATTACTGCCATATAGAGCCAAAATAATACTGACACATACAGCCCAACTATTACTGCCATATAGGGCCAAAATAATACTGACACATACAGCCCAACTATTACTGCTATATAGAGCCAAAATAATACTGACACATACAGCCCACCTATTACTGCCATATAGTGCCAAAATAATACTGACACATACAGCCCAACTATTACTGCCATATAGAGCCAAAATAATACTGACACATGCAGCCCAACTATTACTGCCATATAGGGCCAAAATAATACTGACACATACAGCCCACCTATTACTGCCATATAGAGCCAAAATAATACTGACACATACAGCCCACCTATTACTGCCATATAGTGCCAAAATAATACTGACACATACAGCCCACCTATTACTGCCATATAGTGCCAAAATAACACTGACACATACAGCCCAACTATTACTGCCATATAGTGCCAAAATAATACTGACACATACAGCCCAACTATTACTGCTATATAGTGCCAAAATAACACTGACACATACAGCCCACCTATTACTGCTATATAGTGCCAAAATAATACTGACACATACAGCCCACCTATTACTGCCATATAGGGCCAAAATAATACTGACACATACAGCCCACCTATTACTGCCATATAGGGCCAAAATAATACTGACACATACAGCCCACCTATTACTGCTATATAGAGCCAAAATAATACTGACACATACAGCCCAACTATTACTGCCATATAGGGCCAAAATAATACTGACACATAAAGCCCACCTATTACTGCCATATAGTGCCAAAATAACACTGACACATACAGCCCACCTATTACCGCCATATAGTGCCAAAATAATACTGACACATAAAGCCCACCTATTACTGACATACAGGCCAAAATAATACTGACACATACAGCCCACCTATTACTGCCATATAGTGCCAAAATAATACTGACACATAAAGCCCACCTATTACTGCCATATAGTGCCAAAATAACACTGACACATACAGCCCACCTATTACCGCCATATAGGGCCAAAATAATACTGACACATACAGCCCACCTATTACTGACATACAGGCCAAAATAATACTGACACATACAGCCCACCTATTACTGCCATATAGTGCCAAAATAATACTGACACATACAGCCCACCTATTACTGCTATATAGTACCAAAATAATACTGACACATACAGCCCACCTATTACTGCTATATAGTACCAAAATAATACTGACACATGCAGCCCACCTATTACTGCTATATAGTACCAAAATAATACTGACACATACAGCCCACCTATTACTGCTATATAGTACCAAAATAATACTGACACATACAGCCCACCTATTACTGCTATATAGTACCAAAATAATACTGACACATACAGACCACCTATTACTGCCATATAGGGCCAAAATAATACTGACACATACAGCCCACCTATTACTGCCATATAGTGCCAAAATAATACTGACACATACAGCCCAACTATTACTGCCATATAGAGCCAAAATAATACTGACACATACAGCCCAACTATTACTGCCATATAGGGCCAAAATAATACTGACACATACAGCCCAACTATTACTGCTATATAGAGCCAAAATAATACTGACACATACAGCCCACCTATTACTGCCATATAGTGCCAAAATAATACTGACACAGCCCAACTATTACTGCCATATAGAGCCAAAATAATACTGACACATACAGCCCAACTATTACTGCCATATAGGGCCAAAATAATACTGACACATACAGCCCACCTATTACTGCCATATAGTGCCAAAATAATACTGACACATACAGCCCACCTATTACTGCCATATAGTGCCAAAATAATACTGACACATACAGCCCACCTATTACTGCCATATAGTGCCAAAATAATACTGACACATACAGCCCACCTATTACTGCTATATAGTGCCAAAATAACACTGACACATACAGCCCACCTATTACTGCCATATAGGGCCAAAATAATACTGACACATACAGCCCAACTATTACTGCCATATAGTGCCAAAATAATACTGACACATACAGCCCAACTATTACTGCCATATAGGGCCAAAATAATACTGACACATACAGCCCACCTATTACTGCCATATAGTGCCAAAATAATACTGACACATACAGCCCACCTATTACTGCTATATAGTGCCAAAATAACACTGACACATACAGCCCACCTATTACTGCCATATAGGGCCAAAATAATACTGACACATACAGCCCAACTATTACTGCCATATAGTGCCAAAATAATACTGACACATACAGCCCACCTATTACTGCTATATAGTGCCAAAATAACACTGACACATACAGCCCACCTATTACTGCTATATAGGGCCAAAATAATACTGACACATACAGCCCACCTATTACTGCCATAGAGACAAAATAATACTGACACATACAGCCCACCTATTACTGCCATATAGAGCCAAAATAATACTGACACATACAGCCCAACTATTACTGCCATATAGGGCCAAAATAATACTGACACATACAGCCCACCTATTACTGCCATATAGTGCCAAAATAATACTGACACATACAGCCCAACTATTACTGCCATATAGAGCCAAAATAATACTGACACATACAGCCCACCTATTACTGTCATATAGTGCCAAAATAATACTGACACATACAGCCCACCTATTACTGCTATATAGTGCCAAAATAATACTGACACATACAGCCCACCTATTACTGCCATAGAGACAAAATAATACTGACACATACAGCCCACCTATTACTGCCATATAGTGCCAAAATAATACTGACACATACAGCCCACCTATTACTGCCATATAGTGCCAAAATAATACTGACACATACAGCCCACCTATTACTGCCATATAGAGCCAAAATAATACTGACACATACAGCCCACCTATTACTGCCATGTAGTGCCAAAATAATACTGACACATACAGCCCACCTATTACTGCCATATAGTGCTAAAATAATACTGACACATACAGCCCACCTATTACTGCCATATAGGACCAAAATAATACTGACACATACAGCCCACCTATTACTGCCATATAGTGCCAAAATAATACTGACACATACAGCCCACCTATTACTGCCATATAGTGCCAAAATAATACTGACACAACAGCCCACCTATTACTGCCATATAGTGCCAAAATAATACTGACACATACAGCCCACCTATTACTGCCATATAGTGCCAAAATAATACTGACACATACAGCCCACCTATTACTGATATATAGTGCCAAAATAATACTGACACATGCAGCCCACCTAATACTGCTATATAGTGCCAAAATAATACTGACACATACAGCCCACCTATTACTGCCATATAGTGCCAAAATAATACTGACACATACAGCCCACCTATTACTGATATATAGTGCCAAAATAATACTGACACATACAGCCCACCTATTACTGCTATATAGTGCCAAAATAATACTGACACATACAGCCCACCTATTACTGCTATATAGTGCCAAAATAATACTGACACATACAGCCCACCTATTACTGCCATATAGGGCCAAAATAATACTGACACATACAGCCCACCTATTACTGCCATATAGTGCCAAAATAATACTGACACATACAGCCCAACTATTACTGCTATATAGAGCCAAAATAATACTGACACATACAGCCCACCTATTACTGCCATATAGTGCCAAAATAATACTGACACATACAGCCCACCTATTACTGCCATATAGTGCCAAAATAATACTGACACATACAGCCCAACTATTACTGCCATATAGTGCCAAAATAATATTGACACATACAGCCCAACTATTACTGCCATATAGGGCCAAAATAATACTGACACATACAGCCCACCTATTACTGCCATATAGAGCCAAAATAATACTGACACATACAGCCCACCTATTACTGCCATATAGTGCCAAAATAATACTGACACATACAGCCCACCTATTACTGCCATATAGTGCCAAAATAATACTGACACATACAGCCCAACTATTACTGCCATATAGTGCCAAAATAATACTGACACATACAGCCCAACTATTACTGCCATATAGTGCCAAAATAATACTGACACATACAGCCCACCTATTACTGCTATATAGTGCCAAAATAACACTGACACATACAGCCCACCTATTACTGCCATATAGGGCCAAAATAATACTGACACATACAGCCCACCTATTACTGCCATATAGGGCCAAAATAATACTGACACATACAGCCCACCTATTACTGCTATATAGTGCCAAAATAATACTGACACATACAGCCCAACTATTACTGCCATATAGAGCCAAAATAATACTGACACATACAGCCCAACTATTACTGCCATATAGGGCCAAAATAATACTGACACATACAGCCCAACTATTACTGCCATATAGGGCCAAAATAATACTGACACATACAGCCCAACTATTACTGCCATATAGAGCCAAAATAATACTGACACATACAGCCCAACTATTACTGCCATATAGGGCCAAAATAATACTGACACATACAGCCCACCTATTACTGCCATATAGAGCCAAAATAATACTGACACATACAGCCCACCTATTACTGCCATATAGTGCCAAAATAATACTGACACATACAGCCCACCTATTACTGCTATATAGTGCCAAAATAATACTGACACATACAGCCCAACTATTACTGCCATATAGAGCCAAAATAATACTGACACATACAGCCCAACTATTACTGCCATATAGGGCCAAAATAATACTGACACATACAGCCCACCTATTACTGCCATATAGAGCCAAAATAATACTGACACATACAGCCCACCTATTACTGCCATATAGTGCCAAAATAATACTGACACATACAGCCCACCTATTACTGCTATATAGTGCCAAAATAATACTGACACATACAGCCCAACTATTACTGCCATATAGAGCCAAAATAATACTGACACATACAGCCCAACTATTACTGCCATATAGGGCCAAAATAATACTGACACATACAGCCCACCTATTACTGCCATATAGAGCCAAAATAATACTGACACATACAGCCCACCTATTACTGCCATATAGTGCCAAAATAATACTGACACATACAGCCCACCTATTACTGCTATATAGTGCCAAAATAACACTGACACATACAGCCCACCTATTACTGCCATATAGTGCCAAAATAATACTGACACATACAGCCCACCTATTACTGCCATATAGTGCCAAAATAATACTGACATATACAGCCCACCTATTACTGCCATACAGTGCCAAAATAATACTGACACATACAGCCCACCTATTACTGCCATATAGTGCCAAAATAATACTGACACATACAGCCCACCTATTACTGATATATAGTGCCAAAATAATACTGACACATGCAGCCCACCTAATACTGCTATATAGTGCCAAAATAATACTGACACATACAGCCCACCTATTACTGCTATATAGTGCCAAAATAATACTGACACATACAGCCCACCTATTACTGCCATATAGTGCCAAAATAACACTGACACATACAGCCCACCTATTACTGCCATATAGTGCCAAAATAATACTGACACAACAGCCCACCTATTACTGCCATACAGTGCCAAAATAATACTGACACATACAGCCCACCTATTACTGCCATATAGTGCCAAAATAATACTGACACATACAGCCCACCTATTACTGATATATAGTGCCAAAATAATACTGACACATGCAGCCCACCTAATACTGCTATATAGTGCCAAAATAATACTGACACATACAGCCCACCTATTACTGCTATATAGTGCCAAAATAATACTGACACATACAGCCCACCTATTACTGCTATATAGTGCCAAAATAATACTGACACATACAGCCCACCTATTACTGCCATATAGGGCCAAAATAATACTGACACATACAGCCCACCTATTACTGCCATATAGTGCCAAAATAATACTGACACATACAGCCCAACTATTACTGCCATATAGAGCCAAAATAATACTGACACATACAGCCCAACTATTACTGCCATATAGGGCCAAAATAATACTGACACATACAGCCCAACTATTACTGCTATATAGAGCCAAAATAATACTGACACATACAGCCCACCTATTACTGCCATATAGTGCCAAAATAATACTGACACATACAGCCCACCTATTACTGCCATATAGTGCCAAAATAATACTGACACATACAGCCCACCTATTACTGCTATATAGTGCCAAAATAATACTGACACATACAGCCCACCTATTACTGCCATATAGTGCCAAAATAATACTGACACATACAGCCCAACTATTACTGCCATATAGAGCCAAAATAATACTGACACATACAGCCCAACTATTACTGCCATATAGTGCCAAAATAATACTGACACATACAGCCCACCTATTACTGCCATATAGAGCCAAAATAATACTGACACATACAGCCCACCTATTACTGCCATATAGTGCCAAAATAATACTGACACATACAGCCCACCTATTACTGCCATATAGTGCCAAAATAATACTGACACATACAGCCCAACTATTACTGCCATATAGTGCCAAAATAATACTGACACATACAGCCCAACTATTACTGCCATATAGTGCCAAAATAATACTGACACATACAGCCCACCTATTACTGCTATATAGTGCCAAAATAACACTGACACATACAGCCCACCTATTACTGCCATATAGGGCCAAAATAATACTGACACATACAGCCCACCTATTACTGCCATATAGGGCCAAAATAATACTGACACATACAGCCCACCTATTACTGCTATATAGTGCCAAAATAATACTGACACATACAGCCCAACTATTACTGCCATATAGAGCCAAAATAATACTGACACATACAGCCCAACTATTACTGCCATATAGGGCCAAAATAATACTGACACATACAGCCCACCTATTACTGCCATATAGTGCCAAAATAATACTGACACATACAGCCCAACTATTACTGCCATATAGAGCCAAAATAATACTGACACATACAGCCCAACTATTACTGCCATATAGGGCCAAAATAATACTGACACATACAGCCCACCTATTACTGCCATATAGAGCCAAAATAATACTGACACATACAGCCCACCTATTACTGCCATATAGTGCCAAAATAATACTGACACATACAGCCCACCTATTACTGCCATATAGTGCCAAAATAATACTGACACATACAGCCCACCTATTACTGCCATATAGTGCCAAAATAATACTGACACATACAGCCCACCTATTACTGCTATATAGTGCCAAAATAACACTGACACATACAGCCCACCTATTACTGCCATATAGGGCCAAAATAATACTGACACATACAGCCCAACTATTACTGCCATATAGAGCCAAAATAATACTGACACATACAGCCCAACTATTACTGCCATATAGGGCCAAAATAATACTGACACATACAGCCCACCTATTACTGCCATATAGTGCCAAAATAACACTGACACATACAGCCCACCTATTACTGCCATATATTACCAAAATAATACTGACACATACAGCCCACCTATTACTGCCATATAGTACCAAAATAATACTGACACATACAGACCACCTATTACTGCCATATAGTGCCAAAATAACACTGACACATACAGCCCACCTATTACTGCCATATAGTGCCAAAATAATACTGACACATACAGCCCACCTATTACTGCCATATATTACCAAAATAATACTGACACATACAGCCCACCTATTACTGCCATATAGTACCAAAATAATACTGACACATACAGACCACCTATTACTGCCATATAGTGCCAAAATAATACTGACACATACAGCCCACCTATTACTGACATACAGGCCAAAATAATACTGACACATACAGCCCACCTATTACTGACATACAGGCCAAAATAATACTGACACATACAGCCCACCTATTACTGACATACAGGCCAAAATAATACTGACACATACAGCCCACCTATTACTGACATACAGGCCAAAATAATACTGACACATACAGCCCACCTATTACTGACATACAGGCCAAAATAATACTGACACATACAGACCACCTATTACTGCCATATAGTGCCAAAATAACACTGACACATACAGCCCACCTATTACTGCCATATATTACCAAAATAATACTGACACATACAGCCCACCTATTACTGACATACAGGCCAAAATAATACTGACACATACAGCCCACCTATTACTGACATACAGGCCAAAATAATACTGACACATACAGCCCACCTATTACTGACATACAGGCCAAAATAATACTGACACATACAGCCCACCTATTACTGACATACAGGCCAAAATAATACTGACACATACAGACCACCTATTACTGCCATATAGTGCCAAAATAACACTGACACATACAGCCCACCTATTACTGCCATATATTACCAAAATAATACTGACACATACAGCCCACCTATTACTGCCATATAGTACCAAAATAATACTGACACATACAGACCACCTATTACTGCCATATAGTGCCAAAATAATACTGACACATACAGCCCACCTATTACTGCCATATAGGGCCAAAATAATACTGACACATACAGCCCACCTATTACTGACATACAGGCCAAAATAATACTGACACATACAGCCCACCTATTACTGACATACAGGCCAAAATAATACTGACACATACAGCCCACCTATTACTGCCATATAGTGCCAAAATAATACTGACACATAAAGCCCACCTATTACTGCCATATAGTGCCAAAATAACACTGACACATACAGCCCACCTATTACCGCCATATAGTGCCAAAATAATACTGACACATACAGCCCACCTATTACTGACATACAGGCCAAAATAATACTGACACATACAGCCCACCTATTACTGCCATATAGTGCCAAAATAATACTGACACATACAGCCCACCTATTACTGCTATATAGTGCCAAAATAATACTGACACATACAGCCCACCTATTACTGCTATATAGTACCAAAATAATACTGACACATACAGACCACCTTTTACTGCCATATAGTGCCAAAATAATACTGACACATACAGACCACCTTTTACTGCCATATAGTGCCAAAATAATACTGACACATACAGCCCACCTATTACTGCTATATAGTACCAAAATAATACTGACACATACAGACCACCTTTTACTGCCATATAGTGTCAAAATAACACTGACACATACAGCCCACCTATTACCGCCATATAGTGCCAAAATAATACTGACACATACAGCCCACCTATTACTGACATACAGGCCAAAATAATACTGACACATACAGCCCACCTATTACTGCCATATAGTGCCAAAATAATACTGACACATACAGCCCACCTATTACTGCTATATAGTACCAAAATAATACTGACACATACAGACCACCTTTTACTGCCATATAGTGCCAAAATAATACTGACACATACAGACCACCTTTTACTGCCATATAGTGCCAAAATAATACTGACACATACAGCCCACCTATTACTGCTATATAGTACCAAAATAATACTGACACATACAGACCACCTTTTACTGCCATATAGTGTCAAAATAACACTGACACATACAGCCCACCTATTACCGCCATATAGTGCCAAAATAATACTGACACATACAGCCCACCTATTACTGACATACAGGCCAAAATAATACTGACACATACAGCCCACCTATTACTGCCATATAGTGCCAAAATAATACTGACACATACAGCCCACCTATTACTGCTATATAGGGCCAAAATAATACTGACACATACAGCCCACCTATTACTGCTATATAGTGCCAAAATAATACTGACACATACAGCCCACCTATTACTGCTATATAGTGTCAAAATAATACTGACACATACAGCCCACCTATTACTGCTATATAGTACCAAAATAATACTGACACATACAGCCCACCTATTACTGCTATATAGTACCAAAATAATACTGACACATACAGACCACCTTTTACTGCCATATAGGGCCAAAATAATACTGACACATACAGCCCACCTATTACTGCCATATAGTACAAAAATAATACTGACACATACAGCCCACCTATTACTGCCATATAGTGCTAAAATAATACTGACACATACAGCCCACCTATTACTGCCATATAGTGCCAAAATAATACTGACACATACAGCCCACCTATTACTGCCATATAGTGCCAAAATAATACTGACACATACAGCCCACCTATTACTGCCATATAGTGCCAAAATAATACTGACACATACAGCCCACCTATTACTGCTATATAGTGCTAAAATAATACTGACACATACAGCCCACCTATTACTGCCATATAGTGCCAAAATAATACTGACACATACAGCCCACCTATTACTGTCATATAGTGCCAAAATAATACTGACACATACAGCCCACCTATTACTGCCATATAGTGCCAAAATAATACTGACACATACAGCCCACCTATTACTGCCATATAGTGCCAAAATAATACTGACACATACAGCCCACCTATTACTGCCATATAGTGCTAAAATAATACTGACACATACAGCCCACCTATTACTGCCATATAGTGCCAAAATAATACTGACACATACAGCCCACCTATTACTGCCATATAGTGCCAAAATAATACTGACACATACTGCCCACCTATTACTGCCATATAGTGCCAAAATAATACTGACACATACAGCCCACCTATTACTGCCATATAGTGCCAAAATAATACTGACACATACAGCCCACCTATTACTGCCATATAGTGCCAAAATAATACTGACACATACAGCCCACCTATTACTGCCATATAGAGCCAAAATAATACTGACACATACAGCCCACCTATTACTGCCATATAGTGCCAAAATAATACTGACTCATACAGCCCACCTATTACTGCCATATAGTGCCAAAATAATACTGACACATACAGCCCACCTATTACTGCCATATAGTGCCAAAATAATACTGACACATACAGCCCACCTATTACTGACATACAGGCCAAATTAATACTGACACATACAGCCCACCTATTACTGCTATATAGTGCCAAAATAATACTGACACATGCAGCCCACCTATTACTGCCATATAGTGCCAAAATAATACTGACCCATACAGCCCACCTATTACTGCCATATAGTGCCAAAATAATACTGACACATACAGCCCACCTATTACTGCTATATAGTGCCAAAATAATACTGACATATACAGCCCACCTATTACTGCCATATAGTGCCAAAATAATACTGACCCATACAGCCCACCTATTACTGCTATATAGTGCCAAAATAATACTGACACATACAGCCCACCTATTACTGCTATATAGTGCCAAAATAATACTGACACATACAGCCGACCTATTACTGACATACAGGCCAAAATAATACTGACACATACAGCCCCCCTATTACTGCTATATAGTGCCAAAATAATACTGACACATACAGCCCCCCTATTACTGCTATATAGTGCCAAAATAACACTGACACATACAGCCCACCTATTACTGCCATATAGTGCCAAAATAATACTGACACATACAGCCCACCTATTACTGCTATATAGTACCAAAATAATACTGACACATACAGCCCACCTATTACTGACATACAGGCCAAAATAATACTGACACATACAGCCCACCTATTACTGCCATATAGTGCCAAAATAATACTGACACATACAGCCCACCTATTACTGCTATATAGTGCCAAAATAATACTGACACATACAGCCCACCTATTACTGCTATATAGTACCAAAATAATACTGACACATACAGCCCACCTATTACTGCCATATAGTGCCAAAATAATACTGACACATACAGCCCACCTATTACTGCTATATAGTGTCAAAATAATACTGACACATACACCCCACCTATTACTGCTATATAGTACCAAAATAATACTGACACATACAGCCCACCTATTACTGCTATATAGTACCAAAATAATACTGACACATACAGCCCACCTATTACTGCCATATAGGGCCAAAATAATACTGACACATACAGCCCACCTATTACTGCCATATAGTACAAAAATAATACTGACACATACAGCCCACCTATTACTGCTATATAGTACCAAAATAATACTGACACATACAGCCCACCTATTACTGCCATATAGTGCTAAAATAATACTGACACATACAGCCCACCTATTACTGCCATATAGTGCCAAAATAATACTGACACATACAGCCCACCTATTACTGCCATATAGTGCCAAAATAATACTGACACATACAGCCCACCTATTACTGCCATATAGTGCTAAAATAATACTGACACATACAGCCCACCTATTACTGCCATATAGTGCCAAAATAATACTGACACATACAGCCCACCTATTACTGATATATAGTGCCAAAATAATACTGACACATACAGCCCACCTATTACTGCCATAGAGACAAAATAATACTGACACATACAGCCCACCTATTACTGCCATAGAGACAAAATAATACTGACACATACAGCCCACCTATTACTGCCATATAGAGCCAAAATAATACTGACACATACAGCCCACCTATTACTGCCATGTAGTGCCAAAATAATACTGACACATACAGCCCACCTATTACTGCCATATAGTGCTAAAATAATACTGACACATACAGCCCACCTATTACTGCCATATAGTGCCAAAATAATACTGACACATACAGCCCACCTATTACTGCCATATAGTGCCAAAATAATACTGACACAACAGCCCACCTATTACTGCCATATAGTGCCAAAATAATACTGACACATACAGCCCACCTATTACTGCCATATAGTGCCAAAATAATACTGACACATACAGCCCACCTATTACTGATATATAGTGCCAAAATAATACTGACACATGCAGCCCACCTAATACTGCTATATAGTGCCAAAATAATACTGACACATACAGCCCACCTATTACTGCTATATAGTGCCAAAATAATACTGACACATACAGCCCACCTATTACTGCCATATAGGGCCAAAATAATACTGACACATACAGCCCACCTATTACTGCCATATAGGACCAAAATAACACTGACACATACAGCCCAACTATTACTGCTATATCGTGCCCAAATAATACTGACACATAGAGCCCACCTATTACTGCCATATAGTGCCAAAATAATACTGACACATGCAGCCCACCTATTACTGCTATATAGTGCCAAATAATACTGACACATGCAGCCCACCTATTACTGCTATATAGAGCCAAAATAATACTGACACATACAGCCCACCTATTACTGCCATATAGTGCCAAAATAATACTGACACATACAGCCCAACTATTACTGCTATGTAGAGCCAAAATAATACTGACACATACAGCCCACCTATTACTGCCATATAGTGCCAAAATAATACTGACACATACAGCCCAACTATTACTGCCATATAGAGCCAAAATAATACTGACACATACAGCCCAACTATTACTGCCATATAGGGCCAAAATAATACTGACACATACAGCCCAACTATTACTGCTATATAGAGCCAAAATAATACTGACACATACAGCCCACCTATTACTGCCATATAGTGCCAAAATAATACTGACACATACAGCCCAACTATTACTGCCATATAGAGCCAAAATAATACTGACACATACAGCCCAACTATTACTGCCATATAGGGCCAAAATAATACTGACACATACAGCCCACCTATTACTGCCATATAGAGCCAAAATAATACTGACACATACAGCCCAACTATTACTGCCATATAGTGCCAAAATAATACTGACACATACAGCCCACCTATTACTGCCATATAGTGCCAAAATAATACTGACACATACAGCCCAACTATTACTGCCATATAGGGCCAAAATAACACTGACACATACAGCCCACCTATTACTGCCATATAGTGCCAAAATAATACTGACACATACAGCCCAACTATTACTGCCATATAGGGCCAAAATAATACTGACACATGCAGCCCACCTATTACTGCCATATAGTGCCAAAATAATACTGACACATACAGCCCAACTATTACTGCCATATAGAGCCAAAATAATACTGACACATACAGCCCAACTATTACTGCCATATAGTGCCAAAATAACACTGACACATACAGCCCACCTATTACTGCCATATAGTGCCAAAATAATACTGACACATACAGCCCACCTATTACTGCCATATAGTGCCAAAATAATACTGACACATACAGCCCACCTATTACTGCCATATAGTGCCAAAATAATACTGACACATACAGCCCACCTATTACTGCTATATAGTGCCAAAATAACACTGACACATACAGCCCACCTATTACTGCCATATAGGGCCAAAATAATACTGACACATACAGCCCAACTATTACTGCCATATAGAGCCAAAATAATACTGACACATACAGCCCACCTATTACTGCCATATAGTGCCAAAATAATACTGACACATACAGCCCACCTATTACTGCCATATAGTGCCAAAATAATACTGACACATACAGCCCACCTATTACTGCCATATAGTGCCAAAATAATACTGACACATACAGCCCACCTATTACTGCTATATAGTGCCAAAATAACACTGACACATACAGCCCACCTATTACTGCCATATAGGGCCAAAATAATACTGACACATACAGCCCAACTATTACTGCCATATAGAGCCAAAATAATACTGACACATACAGCCCAACTATTACTGCCATATAGGGCCAAAATAATACTGACACATACAGCCCACCTATTACTGCCATATAGAGCCAAAATAATACTGACACATACAGCCCACCTATTACTGCTATATAGTGCCAAAATAATACTGACATATACAGCCCACCTATTACTGCCATATAGTGCCAAAATAATACTGACCCATACAGCCCACCTATTACTGCTATATAGTGCCAAAATAATACTGACACATACAGCCCACCTATTACTGCTATATAGTGCCAAAATAATACTGACACATACAGCCGACCTATTACTGACATATAGTGCCAAAATAATACTGACCCATACAGCCCACCTATTACTGCTATATAGTGCCAAAATAATACTGACACATACAGCCCACCTATTACTGCTATATAGTGCCAAAATAATACTGACACATACAGCCCACCTATTACTGCTATATAGTGCCAAAATAATACTGACACATACACCCCACCTATTACTGCCATATAGTGCCAAAATAATACTGACCCATACAGCCCACCTATTACTGCTATATAGTGCCAAAATAATACTGACACATACAGCCCCCCTATTACTGCTATATAGTGCCAAAATAATACTGACACATACAGCCCACCTATTACTGCTATATAGTGCCAAAATAACACTGACACATACAGCCCACCTATTACTGCCATATAGTGCCAAAATAATACTGACACATACAGCCCACCTATTACTGCTATATAGTACCAAAATAATACTGACACATACAGCCCACCTATTACTGACATACAGGCCAAAATAATACTGACACATACAGCCCACCTATTACTGCCATATAGTGCCAAAATAATACTGACACATACAGCCCACCTATTACTGCTATATAGTGCCAAAATAATACTGACACATACAGCCCACCTATTACTGCTATATAGTACCAAAATAATACTGACACATACAGCCCACCTATTACTGCCATATAGTGCCAAAATAATACTGACACATACAGCCCACCTATTACTGCTATATAGTGTCAAAATAATACTGACACATACACCCCACCTATTACTGCTATATAGTACCAAAATAATACTGACACATACAGCCCACCTATTACTGCTATATAGTACCAAAATAATACTGACACATACAGCCCACCTATTACTGCCATATAGGGCCAAAATAATACTGACACATACAGCCCACCTATTACTGCCATATAGTACAAAAATAATACTGACACATACAGCCCACCTATTACTGCTATATAGTACCAAAATAATACTGACACATACAGCCCACCTATTACTGCCATATAGTGCTAAAATAATACTGACACATACAGCCCACCTATTACTGCCATATAGTGCCAAAATAATACTGACACATACAGCCCACCTATTACTGCCATATAGTGCCAAAATAATACTGACACATACAGCCCACCTATTACTGCCATATAGTGCTAAAATAATACTGACACATACAGCCCACCTATTACTGCCATATAGTGCCAAAATAATACTGACACATACAGCCCACCTATTACTGATATATAGTGCCAAAATAATACTGACACATACAGCCCACCTATTACTGCCATATAGTGCCAAAATAATACTGACACATACAGCCCACCTATTACTGCCATATAGAGCCAAAATAATACTGACACATACAGCCCACCTATTACTGCCATATAGTGCCAAAATAATACTGACACATACAGCCCACCTATTACTGCCATAGAGACAAAATAATACTGACACATACAGCCCACCTATTACTGCCATAGAGACAAAATAATACTGACACATACAGCCCACCTATTACTGCCATATAGAGCCAAAATAATACTGACACATACAGCCCACCTATTACTGCCATGTAGTGCCAAAATAATACTGACACATACAGCCCACCTATTACTGCCATATAGTGCTAAAATAATACTGACACATACAGCCCACCTATTACTGCCATATAGTGCCAAAATAATACTGACACATACAGCCCACCTATTACTGCCATATAGTGCCAAAATAATACTGACACAACAGCCCACCTATTACTGCCATATAGTGCCAAAATAATACTGACACATACAGCCCACCTATTACTGCCATATAGTGCCAAAATAATACTGACACATACAGCCCACCTATTACTGATATATAGTGCCAAAATAATACTGACACATGCAGCCCACCTAATACTGCTATATAGTGCCAAAATAATACTGACACATACAGCCCACCTATTACTGCTATATAGTGCCAAAATAATACTGACACATACAGCCCACCTATTACTGCCATATAGGGCCAAAATAATACTGACACATACAGCCCACCTATTACTGCCATATAGGACCAAAATAACACTGACACATACAGCCCACCTATTACTGCTATATCGTGCCCAAATAATACTGACACATAGAGCCCACCTATTACTGCCATATAGTGCCAAAATAATACTGACACATGCAGCCCACCTATTACTGCTATATAGTGCCAAATAATACTGACACATGCAGCCCACCTATTACTGCTATATAGAGCCAAAATAATACTGACACATACAGCCCACCTATTACTGCCATATAGTGCCAAAATAATACTGACACATACAGCCCAACTATTACTGCTATGTAGAGCCAAAATAATACTGACACATACAGCCCACCTATTACTGCCATATAGTGCCAAAATAATACTGACACATACAGCCCAACTATTACTGCCATATAGAGCCAAAATAATACTGACACATACAGCCCAACTATTACTGCCATATAGGGCCAAAATAATACTGACACATACAGCCCAACTATTACTGCTATATAGAGCCAAAATAATACTGACACATACAGCCCACCTATTACTGCCATATAGTGCCAAAATAATACTGACACATACAGCCCAACTATTACTGCCATATAGAGCCAAAATAATACTGACACATACAGCCCAACTATTACTGCCATATAGGGCCAAAATAATACTGACACATACAGCCCACCTATTACTGCCATATAGTGCCAAAATAATACTGACACATACAGCCCACCTATTACTGCCATATAGAGCCAAAATAATACTGACACATACAGCCCAACTATTACTGCCATATAGTGCCAAAATAATACTGACACATACAGCCCACCTATTACTGCCATATAGTGCCAAAATAATACTGACACATACAGCCCAACTATTACTGCCATATAGGGCCAAAATAACACTGACACATACAGCCCACCTATTACTGCCATATAGTGCCAAAATAATACTGACACATACAGCCCAACTATTACTGCCATATAGGGCCAAAATAATACTGACACATGCAGCCCACCTATTACTGCCATATAGTGCCAAAATAATACTGACACATACAGCCCAACTATTACTGCCATATAGAGCCAAAATAATACTGACACATACAGCCCAACTATTACTGCCATATAGTGCCAAAATAACACTGACACATACAGCCCACCTATTACTGCCATATAGTGCCAAAATAATACTGACACATACAGCCCACCTATTACTGCCATATAGTGCCAAAATAATACTGACACATACAGCCCACCTATTACTGCCATATAGTGCCAAAATAATACTGACACATACAGCCCACCTATTACTGCTATATAGTGCCAAAATAACACTGACACATACAGCCCACCTATTACTGCCATATAGGGCCAAAATAATACTGACACATACAGCCCAACTATTACTGCCATATAGAGCCAAAATAATACTGACACATACAGCCCACCTATTACTGCCATATAGTGCCAAAATAATACTGACACATACAGCCCACCTATTACTGCCATATAGTGCCAAAATAATACTGACACATACAGCCCACCTATTACTGCCATATAGTGCCAAAATAATACTGACACATACAGCCCACCTATTACTGCTATATAGTGCCAAAATAACACTGACACATACAGCCCACCTATTACTGCCATATAGGGCCAAAATAATACTGACACATACAGCCCAACTATTACTGCCATATAGAGCCAAAATAATACTGACACATACAGCCCAACTATTACTGCCATATAGAGCCAAAATAATACTGACACATACAGCCCACCTATTACTGCTATATAGTGCCAAAATAACACTGACACATACAGCCCACCTATTACTGCCATATAGGGCCAAAATAATACTGACACATACAGCCCACCTATTACTGCCATATAGAGCCAAAATAATACTGACACATACAGCCCACCTATTACTGCTATATAGTGCCAAAATAACACTGACACATACAGCCCACCTATTACTGCTATATAGTGCCAAAATAATACTGACACATACAGCCCACCTATTACTGCCATATAGTGCTAAAATAATACTGACACATACAGCCCACCTATTACTGCTATATAGTGCCAAAATAATACTGACACATACAGCCCACCTATTACTGCTATATAGTGCCAAAATAATACTAACACATACAGCCCACCTATTACTGCCATATAGTGCCAAAATAATACTGACACATACAGCCCACCTATTACTGCCATATAGTGCCAAAATAATACTGACACATACAGCCCACCTATTACTGCCATATAGTGCTAAAATAATACTGACACATACAGCCCACCTATTACTGCCATATAGTGCCAAAATAATACTGACACATACAGCCCACCTATTACTGCTATATAGTGCCAAAATAATACTGACACATACAGCCCACCTATTACTGCCATATAGTGCCAAAATAATACTGACACATACAGCCCACCTATTACTGCCATATAGTGCTAAAATAATACTGACACATACAGCCCACCTATTACTACCATATAGTGCCAAAATAATACTGACACATACAGCCCACCTATTACCGCCATATAGTGCTAAGATAATACTGACACATACAGCCCACCTATTACTGCTATATAGTGCCAAAATAATACTGACACATACAGCCCACCTATTACTGCCATATAGTGCTAAAATAATACTGACACATACAGCCCACCTATTACTGCCAGATAGTGCCAAAATAATACTGACACATACAGCCCACCTATTACTGCCATATAGTGCTAAAATAATACTGACACATACAGCCCACCTATTACTACCATATAGGGCCAAAATAATACTGAAACATGCAGCCCACCTATTACCGCCATATAGTGCCAAGATAATACTGACATATACTGCCCACCTATTACCGCCATATAGTGCCAAAATAATACTGACACATACAGCCCATCTATTACTGCTATATAGTGCCAAAATAATACTGACACATACAGCCCACCTATTACTGCCATATAGTGCCAAAATAATACTGACACATACTGCCCACCTATTACCGCCATATAGTGCCAAAATAATACTGACACATACAGCCCACCTATTACTGCCATATAGGGCCAAAATAATACTGACACATACAGGCCACCTATTACTGATATATAGGGTCAAAATAATACTGACACATACAGCCCACCTATTACTGCTATATACTGCCAAAATAATACTGACACATACAGCCCACCTATTACTGCCATATAGTGCCAAAATAATACTGACACATACAGCCCACCTATTACTGCCATATAGTGCTAAAATAATACTGACACATACAGCCCACCTATTACTGCTATATAGTGCCAAAATAATACTGACACATACAGCCCACCTATTACTGCTATATAGTGCCAAAATAATACTGACACATACAGCCCACCTATTACTACCATATAGTGCCAAAATAATACTGACACATGCAGCCCACCTATTACTGCCATATAGTGCCAAAATAATACTGACACATACAGCCCACCTATTACTGCCATATAGTGCTAAAATAATACTGACACATACAGCCCACCTATTACTACCATATAGTGCCAAAATAATACTGACACATGCAGCCCACCTATTACCGCCATATAGTGCCAAGATAATACTGACACATACAGCCCATCTATTACTGCCATATAGTGCTAAAATAATACTGACACATACAGCCCACCTATTACTGCCTTATAGTGCCAAAATAATACTGACACATACAGCCCACCTATTACTGCCATATAGTGCTAAAATAATACTGACACATACAGCCCACCTATTACTGCCATATAGTGCCAAAATAATACTGACACATACAGCCCACCTATTACTGATATATAGTGCCAAAATAATACTGACACATACAGCCCACCTATTACTGCCATAGAGACAAAATAATACTGACACATACAGCCCACCTATTACTGCCATATAGTGCCAAAATAATACTGACACATACAGCCCACCTATTACTGCCATATAGAGCCAAAATAATACTGACACATACAGCCCACCTATTACTGCCATATAGTGCCAAAATAATACTGACACATACAGCCCACCTATTACTGCCATATAGTGCCAAAATAATACTGACACAACAGCCCACCTATTACTGCCATATAGTGCCAAAATAATACTGACACATACAGCCCACCTATTACTGCCATATAGTGCCAAAATAATACTGACACATACAGCCCACCTATTACTGATATATAGTGCCAAAATAATACTGACACATGCAGCCCACCTAATACTGCTATATAGTGCCAAAATAATACTGACACATACAGCCCACCTATTACTGCTATATAGTGCCAAAATAATACTGACACATACAGCCCACCTATTACTGCCATATAGGGCCAAAATAATACTGACACATACAGCCCACCTATTACTGCCATATAGGACCAAAATAACACTGACACATACAGCCCAACTATTACTGCTATATCGTGCCCAAATAATACTGACACATACAGCCCACCTATTACTGCCATACAGTGCCAAAATAATACTGACACATGCAGCCCACCTATTACTGCTATATAGTGCCAAATAATACTGACACATGCAGCCCACCTATTACTGCTATATAGAGCCAAAATAATACTGACACATACAGCCCACCTATTACTGCCATATAGTGCCAAAATAATACTGACACATACAGCCCAACTATTACTGCTATATAGAGCCAAAATAATACTGACACATACAGCCCACCTATTACTGCCATATAGTGCCAAAATAATACTGACACATACAGCCCAACTATTACTGCCATATAGAGCCAAAATAATACTGACACATACAGCCCAACTATTACTGCCATATAGGGCCAAAATAATACTGACACATACAGCCCAACTATTACTGCTATATAGAGCCAAAATAATACTGACACATACAGCCCACCTATTACTGCCATATAGTGCCAAAATAATACTGACACATACAGCCCAACTATTACTGCCATATAGAGACAAAATAATACTGACACATACAGCCCAACTATTACTGCCATATAGTGCCAAAATAATACTGACACATACAGCCCACCTATTACTGCCATATAGAGCCAAAATAATACTGACACATACAGCCCACCTATTACTGCCATGTAGTGCCAAAATAATACTGACACATACAGCCCACCTATTACTGCCATATAGTGCTAAAATAATACTGACACATACAGCCCACCTATTACTGCCATATAGTGCCAAAATAATACTGACACATACAGCCCACCTATTACTGCCATATAGTGCCAAAATAATACTGACACAACAGCCCACCTATTACTGCCATATAGTGCCAAAATAATACTGACACATACAGCCCACCTATTACTGCCATATAGTGCCAAAATAATACTGACACATACAGCCCACCTATTACTGATATATAGTGCCAAAATAATACTGACACATGCAGCCCACCTAATACTGCTATATAGTGCCAAAATAATACTGACACATACAGCCCACCTATTACTGCTATATAGTGCCAAAATAATACTGACACATACAGCCCACCTATTACTGCCATATAGGGCCAAAATAATACTGACACATACAGCCCACCTATTACTGCCATATAGTGCCAAAATAATACTGACACATACAGCCCAGATATTACTGCCATATAGGACCAAAATAACACTGACACATACAGCCCAACTATTACTGCTATATCGTGCCCAAATAATACTGACACATACAGCCCACCTATTACTGCCATACAGTGCCAAAATAATACTGACACATGCAGCCCACCTATTACTGCTATATAGAGCCAAAATAATACTGACACATACAGCCCACCTATTACTGCCATATAGTGCCAAAATAATACTGACACATACAGCCCAACTATTACTGCTATATAGAGCCAAAATAATACTGACACATACAGCCCACCTATTACTGCCATATAGTGCCAAAATAATACTGACACATACAGCCCAACTATTACTGCCATATAGTGCCAAAATAATACTGACACATACAGCCCACCTATTACTGCCATATAGTGCCAAAATAATACTGACACATACAGCCCAACTATTACTGCCATATAGGGCCAAAATAATACTGACACATACAGCCCAACTATTACTGCTATATAGAGCCAAAATAATACTGACACATACAGCCCACCTATTACTGCCATATAGTGCCAAAATAATACTGACACATACAGCCCAACTATTACTGCCATATAGAGCCAAAATAATACTGACACATACAGCCCAACTATTACTGCCATATAGGGCCAAAATAATACTGACACATACAGCCCACCTATTACTGCCATATAGAGCCAAAATAATACTGACACATACAGCCCACCTATTACTGCCATATAGTGCCAAAATAATACTGACACATACAGCCCACCTATTACTGCCATATAGTGCCAAAATAATACTGACACATACAGCCCAACTATTACTGCCATATAGTGCCAAAATAATACTGACACATACAGCCCAACTATTACTGCCATATAGTGCCAAAATAATACTGACACATACAGCCCACCTATTACTGCTATATAGTGCCAAAATAACACTGACACATACAGCCCACCTATTACTGCCATATAGGGCCAAAATAATACTGACACATACAGCCCACCTATTACTGCCATATAGGGCCAAAATAATACTGACACATACAGCCCACCTATTACTGCTATATAGTGCCAAAATAATACTGACACATACAGCCCACCTATTACTGCCATATAGTGCCAAAATAATACTGACACATACAGCCCACCTATTACTGCCATATAGAGCCAAAATAATACTGACACATACAGCCCACCTATTACTGCCATATAGTGCCAAAATAATACTGACACATACAGCCCACCTATTACTGCCATATAGTGCCAAAATAATACTGACACATACAGCCCACCTATTACTGCCATATAGTGCCAAAATAATACTGACACATACAGCCCACCTATTACTGCTATATAGTGCCAAAATAACACTGACACATACAGCCCACCTATTACTGCCATATAGGGCCAAAATAATACTGACACATACAGCCCAACTATTACTGCCATATAGAGCCAAAATAATACTGACACATACAGCCCAACTATTACTGCCATATAGGGCCAAAATAATACTGACACATACAGCCCACCTATTACTGCCATATAGTGCCAAAATAATACAGACACATACAGCCCACCTATTACTGCCATATAGTGCCAAAATAATACTGACACATACAGCCCACCTATTACTGCCATATAGTGCCAAAATAATACTGACACATACAGCCCACCTATTACTGCTATATAGTGCCAAAATAACACTGACACATACAGCCCACCTATTACTGCCATATAGGGCCAAAATAATACTGACACATACAGCCCACCTATTACTGCCATATAGGGCCAAAATAATACTGACACATACAGCCCACCTATTACTGCTATATAGTGCCAAAATAATACTGACACATACAGCCCACCTATTACTGCCATATAGTGCTAAAATAATACTGACACATACAGCCCACCAATTACTGCTATATAGTGCCAAAATAATACTGACACATACAGCCCACCTATTACTGCCATATAGGGCCAAAATAATACTGACACATACAGCCCACCTATTACTGCCATATAGAGCCAAAATAATACTGACACATACAGCCCACCTATTACTGCTATATAGTGCCAAAATAATACTAACACATACAGCCCACCTATTACTGCCATATAGTGCCAAAATAATACTGACACATACAGCCCACCTATTACTGCTATATAGTGCCAAAATAATACTGACACATACAGCCCACCTATTACTGCCATATAGTGCTAAAATAATACTGACACATACAGCCCACCTATTACTGCCATATAGTGCCAAAATAATACTGACACATACAGCCCACCTATTACTGCTATATAGTGCCAAAATAATACTGACACATACAGCCCACCTATTACTGCTATATAGTGCCAAAATAATACTGACACATACAGCCCACCTATTACTGCCATATAGTGCCAAAATAATACTGACACATACAGCCCACCTATTACTGCCATATAGTGCCAAAATAATACTGACACATACAGCCCACCTATTACTGCCATATAGTGCTAAAATAATACTGACACATACAGCCCACCTATTACTGCCATATAGTGCCAAAATAATACTGACACATACAGCCCACCTATTACTACCATATAGTGCCAAAATAATACTGAAACATGCAGCCCACCTATTACCGCCATATAGTGCTAAGATAATACTGACACATACAGCCCACCTATTACTGCTATATAGTGCCAAAATAATACTGACACATACAGCCCACCTAATACTGCTATATAGTGCCAAAATAATACTGACACATACAGCCCACCTATTACTGCCATATAGTGCCAAAATAATACTGACACATACAGCCCACCTATTACTGCCATATAGTGCTAAAATAATACTGACACATACAGCCCACCTATTACTGCCAGATAGTGCCAAAATAATACTGACACATACAGCCCACCTATTACTGCCATATAGTGCTAAAATAATACTGACACATACAGCCCACCTATTACTACCATATAGGGCCAAAATAATACTGAAACATGCAGCCCACCTATTACCGCCATATAGTGCCAAGATAATACTGACACATACAGCCCATCTATTACTGCTATATAGTGCCAAAATAATACTGACACATACAGCCCACCTATTACTGCCATATAGTGCCAAAATAATACTGACACATACTGCCCACCTATTACCGCCATATAGTGCCAAAATAATACTGACACATACAGCCCACCTATTACTGCCATATAGGGCCATAATAATACTGACACATACAGGCCACCTATTACTGATATATAGTGTCAAAATAATACTGACACATACAGCCCACCTATTACTGCTATATACTGCCAAAATAATACTGACACATACAGCCCACCTATTACTGCCATATAGTGCCAAAATAATACTGACACATACAGCCCACCTATTACTGCCATATAGTGCTAAAATAATACTGACACATACAGCCCACCTATTACTGCTATATAGTGCCAAAATAATACTGACACATACAGCCCACCTATTACTGCTATATAGTGCCAAAACAATACTGACACATACAGCCCACCTATTACTGCCATATAGTGCTAAAATAATACTGACACATACAGCCCACCTATTACTGCCATATAGTGCCAAAATAATACTGACACATACAGCCCACCTATTACTGCCATATAGTGCTAAAATAATACTGACACATACAGCCCACCTATTACTGCCATACAGTGCCAAAATAATACTGACACATACTGCCCACCTATTACCGCCATATAGTGCCAAGATAATACTGACACATACAGCCCATCTTTTACTGCTATATAGTGCCAAAATAATACTGACACATACAGCCCACCTATTACTGCCATACAGTGCCAAAATAATACTGACACATACTGCCCACCTATTACCGCCATATAGTGCCAAAATAATACTGACACATACAGCCCACCTATTACTGCCATATAGTGCCAAAGTAATACTGACACATACAGCCCACCTATTACTGCCATATAGTGCTAAAATAATACTGACACATACAGCCCACCTATTACTGCCATAGAAGGCCAAAATAATACTGACACATACAGCCCACCTATTACTGCCATAGAAGGCCAAAATAATACTGACACATACAGCCCACCTATTACTGCCATATAGGGCCAAAATAATACTGATACATACAGCCCACCTATTACTGCTATATAGTACCAAAATAATACTGACAAATACAGCCCACCTATTACTGCTATATAGTGCCAAAATAATACTGACACATACAGCCCACCTATTACTGCTATATAGTGCCAAAATAATACTGACACATACAGCCCACCTATTACTGCCATATAGGGCCAAAATAATACTGACACATACAGCCCACCTATTACTGCTATATAGTACCAAAATAATACTGACACATACAGCCCACCTATTACTGCTATATAGTGCCAAAATAATACTGACACATACAGCCCACCTATTACTGCCATATAGGGCCAAAATAATACTGACACATACAGCCCACCTATTACTGCCATATAGGGCCAAAATAATACTGACACATACAGCCCACCTATTACTGCCATATAGTGCCAAAATAATACTGACACATACAGCCCACCTATTACTGCCATATAGGGCCAAAATAATACTGACACATACAGCCCACCTATTACTGCTATATAGTACCAAAATAATACTGACACATACAGCCCACCTATTACTGCTATATAGTGCCAAAATAATACTGACACATACAGCCCACCTATTACTGCCATATAGGGCCAAAATAATACTGACACATACAGCCCACCTATTACTGCCATATAGGGCCAAAATAATACTGACACATACAGCCCACCTATTACTGCTATATAGTACCAAAATAATACTGACACATACAGCCCACCTATTACTGCTATATAGTGTCAAAATAATACTGACACATACAGCCCACCTATTACTGCCATATAGTGCCAAAATAATACTGACACATACAGCCCACCTATTACTGCCATATAGTGCCAAAATAATACTGTCACATACAGCCCACCTATTACTGCCATATAGTGCTAAAATAATACTGACACATACAGCCCACCTATTACTACCATATAGTGCCAAAATAATACTGACACATGCAGCCCACCTATTACCGCCATATAGTGCCAAGATAATACTGACACATACAGCCCAACTATTACTGCTATATAGTGTCAAAATAATACTGACACATACAGCCCACCTATTACTGCCATATAGTGCTAAAATAATACTGACACATACAGCCCACCTATTACTACCATATAGTGCCAAAATAATACTGACACATGCAGCCCACCTATTACCGCCATATAGTGCCAAGATAATACTGACACATACAGCCCAACTATTACTGCTATATAGTGTCAAAATAATACTGACACATACAGCCCACCTATTACTGCCATATAGTGCCAAAATAATACTGACACATACAGCCCACTTATTACTGCTATATAGTGTCAAAATAATACTGACACATACAGCCCACCTATTACTGCCATATAGTGCCAAAATAATACTGACACATACAGCCCACCTATTACTGCCATATAGTGCCAAAATAATACTGTCACATACAGCCCACCTATTACTGCCATATAGTGCTAAAATAATACTGACACATACAGCCCACCTATTACTGCCATATAGTGCCAAAATAATACTGACACATACAGCCCACCTATCACTGCCATATAGTGCCAAAATAATACTGACACATACAGCCCACCTATTACTGCTATATAGTGCCAAAATAACACTGACACATAGAGCCCACCTATTACTGCTATATAGTGCCAAAATAATACTGACACATACAGCCCACCTATTACTGCTATATAGTGCCAAAATAATACTGACACATACAGCCCACCTATTACTGCCATATAGTGCCAAAATAATACTGACACATACAGCCCACCTATTGCTGCCATATAGTGCCAAAATAATACTGACACATACAGCCCACCTATTACTGCCATATAGTGCCAAAATAATACTGACACATACAGCCCACCTATTACTGCCATATAGTGCTAAAATAATACTGACACATACAGCCCACCTATTACTGCTATATAGTGCCAAAATAATACTGACACATACAGCCCACCTATTACTGCCATATAGTGCCAAAATAATACTGACACATACAGCCAACCTATTACTGCCATATAGTGCCAAAATAATACTGACACATACAGCCCACCTATTACTGCCATATAGTGCCAAAATAATACTGACACATACAGCCCACCTATTACTGCCATATAGCGCTAAAATAATACTGACACATACAGCCCACCTATTACTACCATATAGTGCCAAAATAATACTGACACATACAGCCCAACTATTACTGCTATATAGTGCCAAAATAATACTGACACATACAGCTCACCTATTACTGCCATATAGTGCCAAAATAATACTGACACATACAACCCAACTATTACTGCTATATAGTGCCAAAATAATACTGACACATACAGCCCAACTATTACTGCTATATAGTGCTAAAATAATACTGACACATACAGCCCACCTATTACTGCCATATAGTGCCAAAATAATACTGACACATACAGCTCACCTATTACTGCCATATAGTGCCAAAATAATACTGACACATACAGCCCACCTATTACTGCCATATAGTGCCAAAATAATACTGACACATACAGCCCACCTATTACTGCCATATAGTGCCAAAATAATACTGACACATACTGCCCACCTATTACTGCCATATAGTGCCAAAATAATACTGACACATACAGCCCAACTATTACTGCTATATAGTGCCAAAATAACACTGACACATACAGCCCACCTATTACTGCCATATAGTGCCAAAATAATACTGACACATACAGCCCACCTATTACTGCCATATAGTGCCAAAATAATACTGACACATACAGCCCAACTATTACTGCTATATAGTGCCAAAATAACACTGACACATACAGCCCACCTATTACTGCCATATAGTGCCAAAATAATACTGACACATACAGCCCACCTATTACTGCCATATAGTGCCAAAATAATACTGACACATACAGCCCAACTATTACTGCTATATAGTGCCAAAATAACACTGACACATACAGCCCACCTATTACTGCCATATAGTGCCAAAATAATACTGACACATACAGCCCACCTATTACTGCCATATAGTGCCAAAATAATACTGACACATACAGCTCACCTATTACTGCCATATAGTGCCAAAATAATACTGACACATACTGCCCACCTATTACTGCCATATAGTGCCAAAATAATACTGACACATACAGCCCAACTATTACTGCTATATAGTGCCAAAATAACACTGACACATACAGCCCACCTATTACTGCCATATAGTGCCAAAATAATACTGACACATACAGCCCACCTATTACTGCCATATAGTGCCAAAATAATACTGACACATACAGCCCACCTATTACTGCCATATAGTGCCAAAATAATACTGACACATACAGCCCACCTATTACTGCCATATAGTGCCAAAATAATACTGACACATACAGCCCAACTATTACTGCTATATAGTACCAAAATAATGCTGACACATACAGCCCACCTATTACTGCTATATAGTACCAAAATAATACTGACACATACAGCCCACCTATTACTGCCATATACTGCCAAAATAATACTGACACATACAGCCCACCTATTACTGCCATATAGTGCCAAAATAATACTGACACATACTGCCCACCTATTACCGCCATATAGTGCCAAAATAATACTGACACATACAGCCCACATATTACTGCCATATAGGGCCAAAATAATACTGACATATACAGCCCACCTATTACTGCTATATAGTACCAAAATAATACTAACACATACAGCCCACCTATTACTGCCATATAGTGCCAAAATAATACTGACACATACAGCCCACCTATTACTGATATACAGTGCCAAAATAATACTGACACATACAGCCCACCTATTACTGCCATATAGTGCTAAAATAATACTGACACATACAGCCCACCTATTACTGCCATATAGTGCCAAAATAATACTGACACATTCTGCCCACCTATTACTGCCATATAGTGCCAAAATAATAATGACACATACATCCCACCTATTACCGCCATGTAGGGCCAAAATAATACTGACACATACAGCCCACATATTACTGCTATATAGTGCCAAAATAATACTGACACATACATCCCACCTATTACTGCTATATAGTACCAAAATAATACTGACACATACAGCCCACCTATTACTGCCATATACTGCCAAAATAATAATGACACATACAGCCCACCTATTACTGCTATATAGTGCCAAAATAACACTGACACATACAGCCCATCTATTACTGCCATATAGGACAAAATAATACTGACACATACAGCCCATCTATTACTGCCATATAGGACAAAATAATACTGACACATACAGCCCACCTATTACTGCCATATAGGGCCAAAATAATACTGACACATACAGCCCACCTATTACTGCTATATAGTACCAAAATAATACTGACACATACAGCCCACCTATTACTGCTATATAGTGTCAAAATAATACTGACACATACAGCCCACCTATTACTGCCATATAGTGCCAAAATAATACTGACACATACAGCCCACCTATTACTGCCATATAGTGCCAAAATAATACTGTCACATACAGCCCACCTATTACTGCCATATAGTGCTAAAATAATACTGACACATACAGCCCACCTATTACTACCATATAGTGCCAAAATAATACTGACACATGCAGCCCACCTATTACCGCCATATAGTGCCAAGATAATACTGACACATACAGCCCAACTATTACTGCTATATAGTGTCAAAATAATACTGACACATACAGCCCACCTATTACTGCCATATAGTGCTAAAATAATACTGACACATACAGCCCACCTATTACTACCATATAGTGCCAAAATAATACTGACACATGCAGCCCACCTATTACCGCCATATAGTGCCAAGATAATACTGACACATACAGCCCAACTATTACTGCTATATAGTGTCAAAATAATACTGACACATACAGCCCACCTATTACTGCCATATAGTGCCAAAATAATACTGACACATGCAGCCCACCTATTACCGCCATATAGTGCCAAGATAATACTGACACATACAGCCCAACTATTACTGCTATATAGTGTCAAAATAATACTGACACATACAGCCCACCTATTACTGCCATATAGTGCCAAAATAATACTGACACATACAGCCCACCTATTACTGCTATATAGTGTCAAAATAATACTGACACATACAGCCCACCTATTACTGCCATATAGTGCCAAAATAATACTGACACATACAGCCCACCTATTACTGCCATATAGTGCCAAAATAATACTGTCACATACAGCCCACCTATTACTGCCATATAGTGCTAAAATAATACTGACACATACAGCCCACCTATTACTGCCATATAGTGCCAAAATAATACTGACACATACAGCCCACCTATCACTGCCATATAGTGCCAAAATAATACTGACACATACAGCCCACCTATTACTGCTATATAGTGCCAAAATAATACTGACACATACACCCCACCTATTACTGCCATATAGTGCCAAAATAATACTGACACATACAGCCCACCTATCACTGCCATATAGTGCCAAAATAATACTGACACATACAGCCCACCTATTACTGCCATATAGTGCCAAAATAACACTGACACATAGAGCCCACCTATTACTGCTATATAGTGCCAAAATAATACTGACACATACAGCCCACCTATTACTGCTATATAGTGCCAAAATAATACTGACACATACAGCCCACCTATTACTGCCATATAGTGCCAAAATAATACTGACACATACAGCCCACCTATTGCTGCCATATAGTGCCAAAATAATACTGACACATACAGCCCACCTATTACTGCCATATAGTGCCAAAATAATACTGACACATACAGCCCACCTATTACTGCCATATAGTGCTAAAATAATACTGACACATACAGCCCACCTATTACTGCTATATAGTGCCAAAATAATACTGACACATACAGCCCACCTATTACTGCCATATAGTGCCAAAATAATACTGACACATACAGCCCACCTATTACTGCCATATAGTGCCAAAATAATACTGACACATACAGCCCACCTATTACTGCCATATAGCGCTAAAATAATACTGACACATACAGCCCACCTATTACTACCATATAGTGCCAAAATAATACTGACACATACAGCCCAACTATTACTGCTATATAGTGCCAAAATAATACTGACACATACAGCTCACCTATTACTGCCATATAGTGCCAAAATAATACTGACACATACAACCCAACTATTACTGCTATATAGTGCCAAAATAATACTGACACATACAGCCCAACTATTACTGCTATATAGTGCTAAAATAATACTGACACATACAGCCCACCTATTACTGCCATATAGTGCCAAAATAATACTGACACATACAGCTCACCTATTACTGCCATATAGTGCCAAAATAATACTGACACATACAGCCCACCTATTACTGCCATATAGTGCCAAAATAATACTGACACATACAGCCCACCTATTACTGCCATATAGTGCCAAAATAATACTGACACATACTGCCCACCTATTACTGCCATATAGTGCCAAAATAATACTGACACATACAGCCCAACTATTACTGCTATATAGTGCCAAAATAACACTGACACATACAGCCCACCTATTACTGCCATATAGTGCCAAAATAATACTGACACATACAGCCCACCTATTACTGCCATATAGTGCCAAAATAATACTGACACATACAGCCCAACTATTACTGCTATATAGTGCCAAAATAACACTGACACATACAGCCCACCTATTACTGCCATATAGTGCCAAAATAATACTGACACATACAGCCCACCTATTACTGCCATATAGAGCCAAAATAACATTGACACATACAGCCCACCTATTACTGCCATATAGAGCCAAAATAATACTGACACATACAGCCCACCTATTACTGCTATATAGTGCCAAAATAACACTGACACATACAGCCCACCTATTACTGCCATATAGTGCCAAAATAATACTGACACATACAGCCCACCTATTACTGCCATATAGTGCCAAAATAATACTGACACATACAGCCCAACTATTACTGCTATATAGTGCCAAAATAACACTGACACATACAGCCCACCTATTACTGCCATATAGGACCAAAATAATACTGACACATACAGCTCACCTATTACTGCCATATAGTGCCAAAATAATACTGACACATACAGCCCACCTATTACTGCTATATAGTGCCAAAATAATACTGACACATACTGCCCACCTATTACTGCCATATAGTGCCAAAATAATACTGACACATACAGCCCAACTATTACTGCTATATAGTGCCAAAATAACACTGACACATACAGCCCACCTATTACTGCCATATAGTGCCAAAATAATACTGACACATACAGCCCACCTATTACTGCCATATAGTGCCAAAATAATACTGGCACATACAGCCCACCTATTACTGCCATATAGTGCCAAAATAATACTGACACATACAGCCCACCTATTACTGCCATATAGTGCCAAAATAATACTGACACATACAGCCCAACTATTACTGCTATATAGTACCAAAATAATGCTGACACATACAGCCCACCTATTACTGCTATATAGTACCAAAATAATACTGACACATACAGCCCACCTATTACTGCCATATACTGCCAAAATAATACTGACACATACAGCCCACCTATTACTGCCATATAGTGCCAAAATAATACTGACACATACTGCCCACCTATTACCGCCATATAGTGCCAAAATAATACTGACACATACAGCCCACATATTACTGCCATATAGGGCCAAAATAATACTGACATATACAGCCCACCTATTACTGCTATATAGTACCAAAATAATACTAACACATACAGCCCACCTATTACTGCCATATAGTGCCAAAATAATACTGACACATACAGCCCACCTATTACTGATATACAGTGCCAAAATAATACTGACACATACAGCCCACCTATTACTGCCATATAGTGCTAAAATAATACTGACACATACAGCCCACCTATTACTGCCATATAGTGCCAAAATAATACTGACACATTCTGCCCACCTATTACTGCCATATAGTGCCAAAATAATAATGACACATACATCCCACCTATTACCGCCATGTAGGACCAAAATAATACTGACACATACAGCCCACATATTACTGCTATATAGTGCCAAAATAATACTGACACATACATCCCACCTATTACTGCTATATAGTACCAAAATAATACTGACACATACAGCCCACCTATTACTGCCATATACTGCCAAAATAATAATGACACATACAGCCCACCTATTACTGCCATATACTGCCAAAATAATACTGACACATACAGCCCATCTATTACTGCCATATAGGACAAAATAATACTGACACATACAGCCCACCTATTACTGCCATATAGTGCCAAAATAATACTGACACATACAGCTCACCTATTACTGCTATATAGTGCCAAAATAATACTGACACATACAGCCCACCTATTACTGCTATATAGTGCCAAAATAACACTGACACATACAGCCCACCTATTACTGCCATATAGGACCAAAATAATACTGACACATACAGCTCACCTATTACTGCTATATAGTGCCAAAATAATACTGACACATACAGCCCACCTATTACTGCTATATAGTGCCAAAATAATACTGACACATACAGCCCACCTATTACTGCCATATAGTGCCAAAATAATACTGACACATACAGTCCACCTATTACTGCCATATAGTGCTAAAATAATACTGACACATACAGCCCACCTATTACTGCTATATAGTGCCAAAATAATACTGACACCTACAGCCCACCTATTACCGCTATATATTGCCAAAATAATACTGACACATACAGCCCACCTATTACTGCTATATAGTGCTAAAATAATACTGACACATACAGCCCACCTATTACTGCCATATAGTGCCAAAATAATACTGACACATACATCCCACCTATTACTGCTATATAGGGCCAAAATAACACTGACACATACAGCCCACCTATTACTGCTATATAGTGCCAAAATAATACTGACACCTACAGCCCACCTATTACCGCTATATATTGCCAAAATAATACTGACACATACAGCCCACCTATTACTGCTATATAGTGCCAAAATAATACTGACACATACAGCCGACCTATTACTGTCATATAGTGCCAAAATAATACTGACACATACAGCCCACCTATTACTGCCATATAGTGCCAAAATAATACTGACACATACAGCCGACCTATTACTGTCATATATTGCCAAAATAATACTGACACATACAGCCCACCTATTACTGCTATATATTACCAAAATAATACTGACACATACAGCCCACCTATTACTGCTATATAGTGCCAAAATAATACTGACACATACAGCCGACCTATTACTGTCATATATTGCCAAAATAATACTGACACATACAGCCCACCTATTACTGCTATATATTACCAAAATAATACTGACACATACAGCCCACCTATTACTGCCATATAGTGCCAAAATAATACTGACACATACAGCCCACCTATTACTGCTATATATTACCAAAATAATACTGACACATACAGCCCACCTATTACTGCCATATAGTGCCAAAATAACACTGACACATACAGCCCACCTATTACTGCCATATAGTGCCAAAATAATACTGACACATACAGCCCACCTATTACTGCCATATAGTGCCAAAATAATACTGACACATACATCCCACCTATTACTGCCATATAGGGCCAAAATAATACTGACACATACATCCCACCTATTACTGCCATATAGGGCCAAAATAATACTGACACATACAGCCCACCTATTACTGCCATATAGTGCCAAAATAATACTGACACATACAGCCGACCTATTACTGTCATATAGTGCCAAAATAATACTGACACATACAGCCCACCTATTACTGCCATATAGTGCCAAAATAATACTGACACATACAGCCCACCTATTACTGCTATATAGTACCAAAATAATACTGACACATACAGCCCACCTATTACTGCCATATAGTGCCAAAATAATACTGACACATACAGCCCACCTATTACTGCCATATAGTGCCAAAATAGCACTGACACATACAGCCCACCTATTACTGCTATATAGTGCCAAAATAATACTGACACATACAGCCCACCTATTACTGCCATATAGTGCCAAAATAATACTGACACATACAGCCCACCTATTACTGCCATATAGTGCCAAAATAATACTGACACATACAGCCCACCTATTACTGCTATATAGAGCCATAATAATACTGACACATACAGCCCACCTATTACTGCCATATAGTGCCAAAATAATACTGACACATACAGCCCACCTATTACTGCTATATAGAGCCATAATAATACTGACACATACAGCCCACCTATTACTGCCATATAGGGCCAAAATAATACTGACACATACATCCCACCTATTACTGCCATATAGGGCCAAAATAATACTGACACATACATCCCACCTATTACTGCCATATAGGGCCAAAATAACACTGACACATACAGCCCACCTATTACTGCCATATAGGGCCAAAATAATACTGACACATACATCCCACCTATTACTGCCATATAGGGCCAAAATAATACTGACACATACAGCCCACCTATTACTGCCATATAGTGCCAAAATAATACTGACACATACATCCCACCTATTACTGCCATATAGGGCCAAAATAATACTGACACATACAGCCGACCTATTACTGCCATATAGTGCCAAAATAATACTGACACATACAGCCCACCTATTACTGCTATATAGTACCAAAATAATACTGACACATACAGCCCACCTATTACTGCCATATAGTGCCAAAATAATACTGACACATACAGCCCACCTATTACTGCTATATAGTGCCAAAATAATACTGACACATGCAGCCCACCTATTACTGCCATATAGTGCCAAAATAGCACTGACACATACAGTCCACCTATTACTGCCATATAGTGCCAAAATAATACTGACACATACAGCCCACCTATTACCGCCATATAGTGCCAAAATAATACTGACACATACAGCCCAACTATTACCGCCATACAGTGCCAAAATAATACTGACACATACAGCCCACCTATTACTGCTATATAGTGCCAAAATAATACTGACACATACAGCCCAACTATTACTGCTATATAGTGCCAAAATAATACTGACACATACAGCCCACCTATTACCGCCATATAGTGCCAAAATAATACTGACACATACAGCCCAACTATTACTGCCATATAGTGCCAAAATAATACTGACACATACAGCCCACCTATTACTGCTATATAGAGCCAAAATAATACTGACACATACAGCCCAACTATTACTGCTATATAGAGCCAAAATAATACTGACACATACAGCCCACCTATTACGGCCATATAGTGCCAAAATAATACTGACACATACAGCCCACCTATTACTGCTATATAGTGCCAAAATAATACTGACACATACAGCCCACCTATTACTGCCATATAGTGCCAAAATAATACTGACACATACAGCCCACCTATTACTGCTATATAGTGCCAAAATAATACTGACACATACAGCCCACCTATTACTGCCATATAGTGCCAAAATAATACTGACACATACAGCCCACCTATTACTGCCATATAGTGCCAAAATAATACTGACACATACAGCCCACCTATTACTGCCATATAGTACCAAAATAATACTGACACATACAGCCCACCTATTACTGCCATATAGTACCAAAATAATAATGACACATACAGCCCACCTATTACTGCTATATAGGGCCAAAATAATACTGACACATACAGCCCACCTATTACTGCCATATAGTGCCAAAATAATACTGACACATACAGCCCACCTATTACTGCCATATAGTACCAAAATAATACTGACACATACAGCCCACCTATTACTGCCATATAGTACCAAAATAATAATGACACATACAGCCCACCTATTACTGCTAAATAGTGCCAAAATAATACTGACACATACAGCCCACCTATTACTGCCATATAGTGCCAAAATAATACTGACACATACAGCCCACCTATTACTGCCATATAGTGCCAAAATAACACTGACACATACAGCCCACCTATTACTGCTATATAGGGCCAAAATAATACTGACACATACAGCCCACCTATTACTGCCATATAGTGCCAAAATAATACTGACACCTACAGCCCACCTATTACCGCCATATAGGGCCAAAATAATACTGACACATACAGCCCACCTATTACCGCTATATAGTGCCAAAATAATACTGACACATACAGCCCACCTATTACTGCCATATAGTGCCAAAATAACACTGACACATACAGCCCACCTATTACTGCTATATAGTGCCAAAATAATACTGACACATACAGCCCACCTATTACCGCCATATAGGGCCAAAATAATACTGACACCTACAGCCCACCTATTACCGCCATATAGGGCCAAAATAATACTGACACATACAGCCCACCTATTACCGCTATATAGTGCCAAAATAATACTGACACATACAGCCCACCTATTACTGCTATATAGTGCCAAAATAATACTGACACATACAGCCCACCTAAGACTGCCATATAGGGCCAAAATAATACTGACACATACAGCCCACCTATTACTGCCATATAGTGCCAAAATAATACTGACACATACAGCCCACCTATTACTGCCATATAGTGCCAAAATAATACTGACACATACAGCCCACCTATTACTGACATATAGTGCCAAAATAACACTGACACATACAGCCCACCTATTACTGCTATATAGTGCGAAAATAATACTGACACATACAGCCCACCTATTACTGCTATATAGTGCCAAAATAATACTGACACATACAGCCCACCTATTACTGCTATATAGTGCCAAAATAACACTGACACATACAGCCCACCTATTACTGCTATATAGTGCCAAAATAATACTGACACATACAGCCCACCTATTACTGCCATATAGTGCCAAAATAATACTGACACATACAGCCCACCTATTACTGCCATATAGTGCCAAAATAATACTGACACATACAGCCCACCTATTACTGCCATATAGTGCCAAAATAATACTGACACATACAGCCCACCTATTACTGCCATATAGTGCCAAAATAATACTGACACATACAGCCCACCTATTACTGCCATATAGTGCCAAAATAATACTGACACATACAGCCCACCTATTACTGCCATATAGTACCAAAATAATACTGACACATACAGCCCACCTATTACTGCCATATAGTACCAAAATAATAATGACACATACAGCCCACCTATTACTGCTATATAGGGCCAAAATAATACTGACACATACAGCCCACCTATTACTGCTAAATAGTGCCAAAATAATACTGACACATACAGCCTACCTATTACTGCCATATAGTGCCAAAATAATACTGACACATACAGCCCACCTATTACTGCCATATAGTGCCAAAATAATACTGACACATACAGCCCACCTATTACTGCCATATAGTGCCAAAATAATACTGACACATACAGCCCACCTATTACTGCCATATAGTACCAAAATAATACTGACACATACAGCCCACCTATTACTGCCATATAGTACCAAAATAATACTGACACATACAGCCCACCTATTACTGCTATATAGGGCCAAAATAATACTGACACATACAGCCCACCTATTACTGCCATATAGTGCCAAAATAACACTGACACATAAATCTCACCTATTACTGCTATATAGTGCCAAAATAATACTGACACATACAGCCCACCTATTACTGCTATTTAGTGCCAAAATAATACTGACACATACAGCCCACCTATTACTGCCATATAGGGCCAAAATAATACTGACACATACAGCCCACCTATTACTGCCATATAGAGCCAAAATAATACTGACACATACAGCCCACCTATTACTGCCATATAGAGCCAAAATAATACTGACACATACAGCCCACCTATTACTGCCGAATAGTGCCAAAATAATACTGACACATACAGCCTACCTATTACTGCTATATAGTGCCAAAATAATACTGACACATACAGCCCACCTATTACTGTCATATAGGGCCAAAATAATACTGACACATACAGCCCACCTATTACTGTCATATAGTGCCAAAATAATACTGACACATACAGCCCACCTATTACTGCCATATAGTGCCAAAATAATACTGACACCTACAGCCCACCTATTACCGCCATATAGGGCCAAAATAATACTGACACATACAGCCCACCTATTACCGCTATATAGTGCCAAAATAATACTGACACATACAGCCCACCTATTACTGCCATATAGTGCCAAAATAAAACTGACACATACAGCCCACCTATTACTGCTATATAGTGCCAAAATAATACTGACACATACAGCCCACCTATTACTGCCATATAGTGCCAAAATAATACTGACACATACAGCCCACCTATTACTGCTATATAGTGCCAAAACAATACTGACACATACAGCCCACCTATTACCGCTATATAGTGCCAAAATAATACTGACACATACAGCCCACCTATTACTGCCATATAGTGCCAAAATAATACTGACACATACAGCCCACCTATTACTGCTATATAGTGCCAAAATAATACTGACACATACAGCCCACCTATTACTGTCATATAGTGCCAAAATAATACTGACACATACAGCCCACCTATTACTGCCATATAGTGCCAAAATAATACTGACACCTACAGCCCACCTATTACCGCCATATAGGGCCAAAATAATACTGACACATACAGCCCACCTATTACCGCTATATAGTGCCAAAATAATACTGACACATACAGCCCACCTATTACTGCCATATAGTGCCAAAATAACACTGACACATACAGCCCACCTAAGACTGCCATATAGTGCCAAAATAATACTGACACATAGAGCCCACCTATTACTGCCATATAGTACCAAAATAATACTGACACATACAGCCCACCTATTACTGCCATATAGTACCAAAATAATACTGACACATACAGCCCACCTAAGACTGCCATATAGGGCCAAAATAATACTGACACATACAGCCCACCTATTACTGCTATATAGGGCCAAAATCATACTGACACATACAGCCCACCTATTACTGCTATATAGTGCCAAAATAATACTGACACATACAGCCCACCTATTACTGCCATATAGTGCCAAAATAACACTGACACATACAGCCCACCTATTACTGCCATATAGTGCCAAAATAATACTGACACCTACAGCCCACCTATTACCGCCATATAGGGCCAAAATAATACTGACACATACAGCCCACCTATTACCGCTATATAGTGCCAAAATAATACTGACACATACAGCCCACCTATTACTGCCATATAGTGCCAAAATAAAACTGACACATACAGCCCACCTATTACTGCTATATAGTGCCAAAATAATACTGACACATACAGCCCACCTATTACTGCCATATAGTGCCAAAATAATACTGACACATACAGCCCACCTATTACTGCTATATAGTGCCAAAATAATACTGACACATACAGCCCACCTATTACCGCTATATAGTGCCAAAATAATACTGACACATACAGCCCACCTATTACTGCCATATAGTGCCAAAATAATACTGACACATACAGCCCACCTATTACTGCTATATAGTGCCAAAATAATACTGACACATACAGCCCACCTATTACTGTCATATAGTGCCAAAATAATACTGACACATACAGCCCACCTATTACTGCCATATAGTGCCAAAATAATACTGACACCTACAGCCCACCTATTACCGCCATATAGGGCCAAAATAATACTGACACATACAGCCCACCTATTACCGCTATATAGTGCCAAAATAATACTGACACATACAGCCCACCTATTACTGCCATATAGTGCCAAAATAACACTGACACATACAGCCCACCTAAGACTGCCATATAGTGCCAAAATAATACTGACACATAGAGCCCACCTATTACTGCCATATAGTACCAAAATAATACTGACACATACAGCCCACCTATTACTGCCATATAGTACCAAAATAATACTGACACATACAGCCCACCTAAGACTGCCATATAGGGCCAAAATAATACTGACACATACAGCCCACCTATTACTGCTATATAGGGCCAAAATCATACTGACACATACAGCCCACCTATTACTGCTATATAGTGCCAAAATAATACTGACACATACAGCCCACCTATTACTGCCATATAGTGCCAAAATAACACTGACACATACAGCCCACCTATTACTGCCATATAGTGCCAAAATCATACTGACACATACAGCCCTCCTATTACTGCCATATAGTGCCAAAATAACACTGACACATACAGCCCACCTATTACTGCCATATAGTGCCAAAATCATACTGACACATACAGTCCACCTATTACTGCCATATAGTGCCAAAATAATACTGACACATACAGCCCACCTATTACTGCCATAAAGTGCCAAAATAATACTGACACATACAGCCCACCTATTACTGCCATATAGTACCAAAATAATACTGACACATACAGCCCACCTATTACTGCCATATAGTGGCAAAATAATACTGACACATACAGCCCACCTATTACTGCCATATAGTGCCAAAATAATACTGACACATACAGCCCACCTATTACTGCCATAAAGTGCCAAAATAATACTGACACATACAGCCCACCTATTACTGCCATATAGTGCCAAAATAATACTGACACATACAGCCCACCTATTACTGCCATAAAGTGCCAAAATAATACTGACACATACAGCCCACCTATTACTGCCATATAGTGCCAAAATAATACTGACACATACAGCCCACCTATTACTGCCATATAGTGCCAAAATAATACTGACACATACAGCCCGCCTATTACTGCCATATAGTGCCAAAATAATACTGACACATACAGCCCACCTATTACTGCCATATAGTGCCAAAATAATACTGACACATACAGCCCACCTATTACTGCTATATAGTGCCAAAATAATACTGACACATACAGCCCACCTATTACTGCCATATAGTGCCAAAATAATACTGACACATACAGCCCAACTATTACCGCTATATAGTGCCAAAATAATACTGACACATACAGCCCACCTATTACTGCCATATAGTACCAAAATAATACTGACACATACAGCCCACCTATTACTGCCATATAGTACCAAAATAATAATGACACATACAGCCCACCTATTACTGCTATATAGGGCCAAAATAATACTGACACATACAGCCCACCTATTACTGCTAAATAGTACCAAAATAATACTGACACATACAGCCCACCTATTACTGCCATATAGTACCAAAATAATACTGACACATACAGCCCACCTATTACTGCCATATAGTACCAAAATAATACTGACACATACAGCCCACCTATTACTGCTATATAGGGCCAAAATAATACTGACACATACAGCCCACCTATTACTGCCATATAGTGCCAAAATAACACTGACACATACAGCCCACCTATTACTGCTATATAGTGCCAAAATAATACTGACACATACAGCCCACCTATTACTGCTATGTAGGGCCAAAATAATACTGACACATACAGCCCACCTATTACTGCTATATAGTGCCAAAATAATACTGACACATACAGCCTACCTATTACTGCTATATAGTGCCAAAATAATACTGACACATACAGCCCACCTATTACTGCTATATAGGGCCAAAATAATACTGACACATACAGCCCACCTATTACTGCTAAATAGTGCCAAAATAATACTGACACATACAGCCTACCTATTACTGCCATATAGTGCCAAAATAATACTGACACATACAGCCCACCTATTACTGCCATATAGTGCCAAAATAATACTGACACATACAGCCCACCTATTACTGCCATATAGTGCCAAAATAATACTGACACATACAGCCCACCTATTACTGCCATATAGTACCAAAATAATACTGACACATACAGCCCACCTATTACTGCCATATAGTACCAAAATAATACTGACACATACAGCCCACCTATTACTGCTATATAGGGCCAAAATAATACTGACACATACAGCCCACCTATTACTGCCATATAGTGCCAAAATAACACTGACACATAAATCTCACCTATTACTGCTATATAGTGCCAAAATAATACTGACACATACAGCCCACCTATTACTGCTATTTAGTGCCAAAATAATACTGACACATACAGCCCACCTATTACTGCCATATAGGGCCAAAATAATACTGACACATACAGCCCACCTATTACTGCCATATAGAGCCAAAATAATACTGACACATACAGCCCACCTATTACTGCCATATAGAGCCAAAATAATACTGACACATACAGCCCACCTATTACTGCCGAATAGTGCCAAAATAATACTGACACATACAGCCTACCTATTACTGCTATATAGTGCCAAAATAATACTGACACATACAGCCCACCTATTACTGTCATATAGGGCCAAAATAATACTGACACATACAGCCCACCTATTACTGTCATATAGTGCCAAAATAATACTGACACATACAGCCCACCTATTACTGCCATATAGTGCCAAAATAATACTGACACCTACAGCCCACCTATTACCGCCATATAGGGCCAAAATAATACTGACACATACAGCCCACCTATTACCGCTATATAGTGCCAAAATAATACTGACACATACAGCCCACCTATTACTGCCATATAGTGCCAAAATAAAACTGACACATACAGCCCACCTATTACTGCTATATAGTGCCAAAATAATACTGACACATACAGCCCACCTATTACTGCCATATAGTGCCAAAATAATACTGACACATACAGCCCACCTATTACTGCTATATAGTGCCAAAACAATACTGACACATACAGCCCACCTATTACCGCTATATAGTGCCAAAATAATACTGACACATACAGCCCACCTATTACTGCCATATAGTGCCAAAATAATACTGACACATACAGCCCACCTATTACTGCTATATAGTGCCAAAATAATACTGACACATACAGCCCACCTATTACTGTCATATAGTGCCAAAATAATACTGACACATACAGCCCACCTATTACTGCCATATAGTGCCAAAATAATACTGACACCTACAGCCCACCTATTACCGCCATATAGGGCCAAAATAATACTGACACATACAGCCCACCTATTACCGCTATATAGTGCCAAAATAATACTGACACATACAGCCCACCTATTACTGCCATATAGTGCCAAAATAACACTGACACATACAGCCCACCTAAGACTGCCATATAGTGCCAAAATAATACTGACACATAGAGCCCACCTATTACTGCCATATAGTACCAAAATAATACTGACACATACAGCCCACCTATTACTGCCATATAGTACCAAAATAATACTGACACATACAGCCCACCTAAGACTGCCATATAGGGCCAAAATAATACTGACACATACAGCCCACCTATTACTGCTATATAGGGCCAAAATCATACTGACACATACAGCCCACCTATTACTGCTATATAGTGCCAAAATAATACTGACACATACAGCCCACCTATTACTGCCATATAGTGCCAAAATAACACTGACACATACAGCCCACCTATTACTGCCATATAGTGCCAAAATAATACTGACACCTACAGCCCACCTATTACCGCCATATAGGGCCAAAATAATACTGACACATACAGCCCACCTATTACCGCTATATAGTGCCAAAATAATACTGACACATACAGCCCACCTATTACTGCCATATAGTGCCAAAATAAAACTGACACATACAGCCCACCTATTACTGCTATATAGTGCCAAAATAATACTGACACATACAGCCCACCTATTACTGCCATATAGTGCCAAAATAATACTGACACATACAGCCCACCTATTACTGCTATATAGTGCCAAAATAATACTGACACATACAGCCCACCTATTACCGCTATATAGTGCCAAAATAATACTGACACATACAGCCCACCTATTACTGCCATATAGTGCCAAAATAATACTGACACATACAGCCCACCTATTACTGCTATATAGTGCCAAAATAATACTGACACATACAGCCCACCTATTACTGTCATATAGTGCCAAAATAATACTGACACATACAGCCCACCTATTACTGCCATATAGTGCCAAAATAATACTGACACCTACAGCCCACCTATTACCGCCATATAGGGCCAAAATAATACTGACACATACAGCCCACCTATTACCGCTATATAGTGCCAAAATAATACTGACACATACAGCCCACCTATTACTGCCATATAGTGCCAAAATAACACTGACACATACAGCCCACCTAAGACTGCCATATAGTGCCAAAATAATACTGACACATAGAGCCCACCTATTACTGCCATATAGTACCAAAATAATACTGACACATACAGCCCACCTATTACTGCCATATAGTACCAAAATAATACTGACACATACAGCCCACCTAAGACTGCCATATAGGGCCAAAATAATACTGACACATACAGCCCACCTATTACTGCTATATAGGGCCAAAATCATACTGACACATACAGCCCACCTATTACTGCTATATAGTGCCAAAATAATACTGACACATACAGCCCACCTATTACTGCCATATAGTGCCAAAATAACACTGACACATACAGCCCACCTATTACTGCCATATAGTGCCAAAATCATACTGACACATACAGCCCTCCTATTACTGCCATATAGTGCCAAAATAACACTGACACATACAGCCCACCTATTACTGCCATATAGTGCCAAAATCATACTGACACATACAGTCCACCTATTACTGCCATATAGTGCCAAAATAATACTGACACATACAGCCCACCTATTACTGCCATAAAGTGCCAAAATAATACTGACACATACAGCCCACCTATTACTGCCATATAGTACCAAAATAATACTGACACATACAGCCCACCTATTACTGCCATATAGTGGCAAAATAATACTGACACATACAGCCCACCTATTACTGCCATATAGTGCCAAAATAATACTGACACATACAGCCCACCTATTACTGCCATAAAGTGCCAAAATAATACTGACACATACAGCCCACCTATTACTGCCATATAGTGCCAAAATAATACTGACACATACAGCCCACCTATTACTGCCATAAAGTGCCAAAATAATACTGACACATACAGCCCACCTATTACTGCCATATAGTGCCAAAATAATACTGACACATACAGCCCACCTATTACTGCCATATAGTGCCAAAATAATACTGACACATACAGCCCGCCTATTACTGCCATATAGTGCCAAAATAATACTGACACATACAGCCCACCTATTACTGCCATATAGTGCCAAAATAATACTGACACATACAGCCCACCTATTACTGCTATATAGTGCCAAAATAATACTGACACATACAGCCCACCTATTACTGCCATATAGTGCCAAAATAATACTGACACATACAGCCCAACTATTACCGCTATATAGTGCCAAAATAATACTGACACATACAGCCCACCTATTACTGCCATATAGTACCAAAATAATACTGACACATACAGCCCACCTATTACTGCCATATAGTACCAAAATAATAATGACACATACAGCCCACCTATTACTGCTATATAGGGCCAAAATAATACTGACACATACAGCCCACCTATTACTGCTAAATAGTACCAAAATAATACTGACACATACAGCCCACCTATTACTGCCATATAGTACCAAAATAATACTGACACATACAGCCCACCTATTACTGCCATATAGTACCAAAATAATACTGACACATACAGCCCACCTATTACTGCTATATAGGGCCAAAATAATACTGACACATACAGCCCACCTATTACTGCCATATAGTGCCAAAATAACACTGACACATACAGCCCACCTATTACTGCTATATAGTGCCAAAATAATACTGACACATACAGCCCACCTATTACTGCTATGTAGGGCCAAAATAATACTGACACATACAGCCCACCTATTACTGCTATATAGTGCCAAAATAATACTGACACATACAGCCTACCTATTACTGCTATATAGTGCCAAAATAATACTGACACATACAGCCCACCTATTACTGTCATATAGGGCCAAAATAATACTGACACATACAGCCCACCTATTACTGCTATATAGTGCCAAAATAATACTGACACATACAGCCCACCTATTACTGCCATATAGTGCCAAAATAATACTGACACATACAGCCCACCTATTACTGCCATATAGTGCCAAAATAACACTGACACATACAGCCCACCTATTAATGCCATATAGTGCCAAAATAATACTGACACATACAGCCCACCTATTACTGCCATATAGTGCCAAAATAACACTGACACATACAGCCCACCTATTACTGCTATATAGTGCCAAAATAATACTGACACATACAGCCCACCTATTACTGCCATATAGTGCCAAAATAATACTGACACATACAGCCCACCTATTACAGCCATATAGTGCCAAAATAATACTGACACATACAGCCCACCTATTACAGCCATATAGTGCCAAAATAATACTGACACATACAGCCCACCTATTACTGCCATATAGTGCCAAAATAATACTGACACATACAGCCCACCTATTACAGCCATATAGGGCCAAAATAATACTGACACACACAGCCCACCTATTACAGCCATATAGTGCCAAAATAATACTGACACATACAGCCCACCTATTACTGCCATATAGTGCCAAAATAATACTGACACATACAGCCCACCTATTACTGCTATATAGTGCCAAAATAACACTGACACATACAGACCACCTATTACTGCCATATAGTGCCAAAGTAATACTGACACATACAGCCCACCTATTACCGCCATATAGTGCCAAAATAATACTGACACATACAGCCCACCTATTACATCCATATAGTGCCAAAATAATACTGACACATACAGCCCACCTATTACTGCCATATAGTGCCAAAATAATACTGACACATACAGCCCACCTATTACTCCTATATAGGGCCAAAATAATACTGACACATACAGCCCACCTATTACAGCTATATAGTGCCAAAATAATACTGACACATACAGCCCTCCTATTACTGCCATATAGTGCCAAAATAATACTGACACATACAGCCCACCTATTACTGCTATATAGGGACAAAATAATACTGACACATACAGCCCACCTATTACCGCCATATAGTGCCAAAATAACACTGACACATACAGCCCACCTATTACCGCCATATAGTGCCAAAATAATACTGACACATACAGCCCACCTATTACTGCCATATAGTGCCAAAATAATACTGACACATACAGCCCACCTATTACTGCCATATAGTGCCAAAATAATAATGACACATACAGCCCACCTATTACTGACATATAGGGCCAAAATAATACTGACACATACAGCCCACCTATTACTGCCATATAGTGCCAAAATAATAATGACACATACAGCCCACCTATTACTGCTATATAGTGCCAAAATAATACTGACACATACAGCCCAGCTATTACTGCTCTATAGTGCCAAAATAATACTGACACATACAGCCCACCTATTACTGCCATATAGGACCAAAATAATACTGACACATACAGCCCACCTATTACTGCTATATGGTGCCAAAATAATACTGACACATACAGCCCACCTATTACTGCTATATAGTGCCAAAATAATACTGACACATACAGCCCACCTATTACTGCCATATAGTGCCAAAATAATACTGACACATACAGCCCACCTATTACTGCTATATAGGGCCAAAATAATACTGACACATACAGCCCATCTATTACTGCCATATAGTGCCAAAATAATAATGACACATACAGCCCACCTATTACTGACATATAGGGCCAAAATAATACTGACACATACAGCCCACCTATTACTGCTATATAGTGCCAAAATAATACTGACACATACAGCCCACCTATTACTGCTATATAGTGCCAAAATAATACTGACACATACAGCCCACCTATTACTGCTATATAGTGCCAAAATAATACTGACACATACAGCCCACCTATTACTGCTATATAGTGCCAAAATAATATTGACACATACAGCCCACCTATTACTGCTATATAGTGCCAAAATAATACTGACACATACAGCCCACCTATTACTGCTATATAGTGCCAAAATAATACTGACACATACAGCCCACCTATTACTGCTATATAGTGCCAAAATAATACTGACACATACAGCCCACCTATTACTGCTATATAGTGCCAAAATAATACTGACACATACAGCCCACCTATTACTGCTATATAGTGCCAAAATAATACTGACACATACAGCCCACCTATTACTGACATATAGGGCCAAAATAATACTGACACATACAGCCCACCTATTACTGCTATATAGTGCCAAAATAATACTGACACATACAGCCCACCTATTACTGCTATATAGTGCCAAAATAATACTGACACATACAGCCCACCTATTACTGCTATATAGTGCCAAAATAATACTGACACATACAGCCCACCTATTACTGCTATATAGTGCCAAAATAATATTGACACATACAGCCCACCTATTACTGCTATATAGTGCCAAAATAATACTGACACATACAGCCCACCTATTACTGCTATATAGTGCCAAAATAATACTGACACATACAGCCCACCTATTACTGCTATATAGTGCCAAAATAATACTGACACATACAGCCCACCTATTACTGCTATATAGTGCCAAAATAATACTGACACATACAGCCCACCTATTACTGCCATATAGGGCCAAAATAATACTGACACATACAGCCCACCTATTACTGCCATATAGTGCCAAAATAATAATGACACATACAGCCCAACTATTACTGCCATATAGTGCCAAAATAATACTGACACATACAACCCACCTATTACTGCTATATAGTGCCAAAATAATAATGACACATACAGCCCACCTATTACTGCCATATAGGGCCAAAATAATACTGACACATACAACCCACCTATTACTGCTATATAGGACCAAAATAATACTGACACATACAGCCCACCTATTACTGCTATATAGTGCCAAAATAATACTGACACATACAGCCCACCTATTACTGCTATATAGTGCCAAAATAATACTGACACATACAGCCCACCTATTACTGCCATATAGTGCCAAAATAATACTGACACATACAGCCCACCTATTACTGCTATATAGCCAAAATAATACTGACACATACAGCCCAACTATTACTGCCATATAGTGCCAAAATAATACTGACACATACAGCCCACCTATTACTGCTATATAGTGCCAAAATAATACTGACACATACAGCCCACCTATTACCGCCATATAGTGCCAAAATAATACTGACACATACAGCCCACGTATTACTGCTATATAGTGCCAAAATAATACTGACACATACAGCCCACCTATTACTGCCATATAGTGCCAAAATAATACTGACACATACATCCCACCTATTACTGCCATATAGTGCCAAAATAATACTGACACATACAGCCCACCTATTACTGCTATATATTACCAAAATAATACTGACACATACAGCCCACCTATTACTGCCATATAGTGCCAAAATCATACTGACACATACACCCCACCTATTACTGCTATATAGTGCCAAAATAATACTGACACATACAGCCCACCTATTACTGCCATATAGTGCCAAAATAATACTGACACATACACCCCACCTATTACTGCCATATAGGGCCAAAATAATACTGACACATACAGCCCACCTATTACTGCCATATAGTGCCAAAATAACACTGACACATACAGCCCACCTATTACTGCCATATAGTGCCAAAATAATACTGACACATACAGCCCACCTATTACTGCCATATAGTGCCAAAATAATACTGACACATACAGCCCACCTATTACTGCCATATAGTACCAAAATAATACTGACACATACAGTCGACCTATTACTGCCATATAGTGCCAAATAATACTGATACATACAGCCCACCTTTTACTGCCATATAGGACAAAATAATACTGACACATACAGCCCAGCTATTACTGCCATATAGTGCCAAAATAATACTGACATATACAGCCCACCTATTACTGCCATATAGGGCCAAAATAATACTGACACATACAGCCCAGCTATTACTGCTATATAGTGCCAAAATAATACTGACATATACAGCCCACCTATTACTGCCATATAGTGCCAAAATAATACTGACACATACAGCCCACCTATTACTGCCATATAGGGCCAAAATAATACTGACACATACAGCCCACCTATGACTGCTATATAGGGCCAAAATAATACTGACACATACAGCCCACCTATTACTGCCATATAGGGTCAAAATAATACTGACACATACAGCCCACCTATTACTGCTATATAGTGCCAAAATAATACTGACACATACATCCCACCTATTACTGCCATATAGTGCCAAAATAATACTGACACATACAGCCCACCTATTACTGCTATATATTACCAAAATAATACTGACACATACAGCCCACCTATTACTGCCATATAGGGTCAAAATAATACTGACACATACAGCCCACCTATTACTGCTATATATTACCAAAATAATACTGACACATACAGCCCACCTATTACTGCCATATAGTGCCAAAATAATACTGACACATACAGCCCACCTATTACTGCTATATATTACCAAAATAATACTGACACATACAGCCCACCTATTACTGCTATATATTACCAAAATAATACTGACACATACAGCCCACCTATTACTGCCATATAGGGTCAAAATAATACTGACACATACAGCCCACCTATTACTGCTATATAGTGCCAAAATAATACTGACACATACAGCCCACCTATTACTGCCATATAGTGCCAAAATAATACTGACACATACACCCCACCTATTACTGCTATATAGTGCCAAAATAATACTGACACATACAGTCCACCTATTACTGCCATATAGAGCCAAAATAATACTGACACATACAGCCCACCTATTACTGCTATATAGTGCCAAAATAATACTGACACATACACCCCACCTATTACTGCTATATAGTGCCAAAATAATACTGACACATACAGTCCACCTATTACTGCCATATACTGCCAAAATAATACTGACACATACAGCCCACCTATTACTGCCATATAGTGCCAAAATAATACTGATACATACAGCCCACCTATTACTGCCATATAGAGCCAAAATAATACTGACACATACAGCCCACCTATTACTGCCATATAGTGCCAAAATAATACTGACACATACAGCCCAACTATTACTGCCATATAGTGCCAAAATAATACTGACACATACAGCCCACCTATTACTGCCATATAGTGCCAAAATAATACTGATACATACAGCCCACCTATTACTGCCATATAGAGCCAAAATAATACTGACACATACAGCCCACCTATTACTGCCATATAGTGCCAAAATAATACTGACACATACAGCCCACCTATTACTGCCATATAGTGCCAAAATAATACTGACACATACAGCCCACCTATTACTGCTATATAGTGCCAAAATAATACTGACACATACAGCCCACCTATTACTGCTATATAGTGCCAAAATAATACTGACACATACAGCCCACCTATTACTGCCATATAGTGCCAAAATAATACTGACACATACAGCCCACCTATTACTGCTATATAGTGCCAAAATAATACTGACACAACAGCCCACCTATTACTGCCATATAGTGCCAAAATAATACTGACACATACAGCACACCTATTACTGCCATATAGTGCCAAAATAATACTGACACAACAGCCCACCTATTACTGCCATATAGTGCCAAAATAATACTGACACATACAGCCCATCTATTACTGCCATATAGTGCCAAAATAATACTGACACATACAGCCCACCTATTACTGCCATATAGGGCCAAAATAATACTGACACATACAGCCCACCTATTACTGCCATATAGTGCCAAAATAATACTGATACATACAGCCCACCTATTGCTGCCATATAGTGGCAAAATAATACTGACACATACAGCCCACCTATTACTGCCATATAGTGCGAAAATAATACTGACACATACAGCCCACCTATTACTGCTATATAGGACCAAAATAATACTGACACATACAGCCCACCTATTACCGCCATATAGTGCCAAAATAATACTGACACATACAGCCCACCTATTACTGCTATATAGTGCCAAAATAATACTGACACATACAGCCCACCTATTACTGCTATATAGTGCCAAAATAATACTGACACATACAGCCCACCTATTACTGCCATATAGTGCCAAAATAATACTGACACAACAGCCCACCTATTACTGCCATATAGTGCCAAAATAATACTGACACATACAGCCCACCTATTACTGCCATATAGTGCCAAAATAATACTGACACATACAGCCCACCTATTACTGCTATATAGGGCCAAAATAATACTGACACATACAGCCCACCTATTACTGCCATATAGTGCCAAAATAATACTGACACATACAGCCCACCTATTACTGCCATATAGGGCCAAAATAATACTGACACATAGAGCCCACCTATTACTGCTATATAGTGCCAAAATAATACTGACACATACAGCCCACCTATTACTGCCATATAGTGCCAAAATAATAATGACACATACAGCCCACCTATTACTGCCATATAGGGCCAAAATAATACTGACACATACAGACCAACTATTACTGCCATATAGGGCCAAAATAATACTGACACATACAGCACAGCTATTACTGCCATATAGTGCCAAAATAATACTGACACATACAGCCCACCTATTACTGCTATATAGTGCCAAAATAATACTGACACATACAGCCCACCTATTACTGCTATATAGTGCCAAAATAATATTGACACATATAGCCCACCTATTACTGCCATATAGGGCCAAAATAATACTGACACATACAGCCCACCTATTACTGCCATATAGTGCCAAAATAATACTGACACATACAGCCCACCTATTACTGCTATATAGTGCCAAAATAATACTGACACATACAGCTCACCAATTACTGCTATATAGTGCCAAAATAATACTGACACATACAGCTCACCTATTACTGCCATATAGGGCCAAAATAATACTGACACATACAGCCCACCTATTACTGCCATATAGGGCCAAAATAATACTGACACATACAGCCCACCTATTACTGCCATATAGTGCCAAAATAATACTGACACATACAGCCCACGTATTACTGCTATATAGAGCCAAAATAATACTGACACATACAGCCCACCTATTACTGCCATATAGTGCCAAAATAATACTGACACATACAGCTCACCTATTACTGCTATATAGCCAAAATAATACTGACACATACAGCCCACCTATTACTGCTATATAGTGCCAAAATAATACTGACACATACAGCCCACCTATTACTGCTATATAGTGCCAAAATAATTCTGATACATACAGCCCACCTATTACTGCTATATAGTGCCAAAATAATACTGACACATGCAGCCCACCTATTACTGATATATAGTGCCAAAATAATACTGACACATACAGCCCACCTATTACTGCTATATAGTGCCAAAATAATACTGACACATACAGCCCACCTATTACTGCCATATAGGGCCAAAATAATACTGACACATACAGCCCACCTATTACTGCTATATAGGGCCAAAATAATACTGACACATACAGCACACCTATTACTGCCATATAGTGCCAAAATAATACTGACACATACAGCCCACCTATTACTGCTATATAGTGCCAAAATAATACTGACACATACATCCCACCTATTACTGCCATATAGTGCCAAAATAATACTGACACATACAGCCCACCTATTACTGCTATATATTACCAAAATAATACTGACACATACAGCCCACCTATTACTGCTATATATTACCAAAATAATACTGACACATACAGCCCACCTATTACTGCCATATAGGGCCAAAATAATACTGACACATACAGCCCACCTATTACTGCCATATAGAGCCAAAATAATACTGACACATACAGCCCACCTATTACTGCCATATAGTGCCAAAATAACACTGACACATACAGCCCACCTATTACTGCTATATAGGGCCAAAATAATACTGACACATACAGCCAACCTATTAATGCCATATAGTGCCAAAATAATACTGACACATACAGCCCACCTATTACTGCTATATAGTGGCAAAATAATACTGACACATACAGCCCTCCTATTACCGCCACATAGTGCCAAAATAATACTGACACATACAGCCGACCTATTACTGCCATATAGTGCCAAAATAATACTGACACATACAGCCCACCTATTACTGCCATATAGTGCCAAAATAATACTGACACACACAGCCCACCTATTACTGCCATATAGTGCCAAAATAATACTGACACATACAGCCCACCTATTACTGCTATATAATACTGACACATACAGCCAACCTATTACTGCCATATAGTGCCAAAATAATACTGACACATACAGCCCACCTATTACTGCCATATAGTGCCAAAATAATACTGACACATACAGCCCACCTATTACTGCTATATAGTGGCAAAATAATACTGACACATACAGCCCTCCTATTACTGCCATATAGTGCCAAAATAATACTGACACATACAGCCCACCTATTACTGCCATATAGTGCCAAAATAACACTGACACATACAGCCGACCTATTACTACCATATAGAGCCAAAATAACACTGACACATGCAGCCCACCTATTACTGCTATATAGTGGCAAAATAATACTGACACATACAGCCCACCTATTACTGCCATATAGTGCCAAAATAATACTGACACATACAGCCCACCTATTACTGCTATATAGTGGCAAAATAATACTGACACATACAGCCCACCTATTACTGCCATATAGTGCCAAAATAATACTGACACATGCAGCCCACCTATTACTGCTATATAGTGCCAAAATAACACTGACACATACAGCCCACCTATTACTGCCATATAGTGCCAAAATAATACTGACACATACAGCCCACCTATTACTGCCATATAGTGCCAAAATAATACTGACACATACAACCCACCTATTACTGCCATATAGTGCCAAAATAATACTGACACATACAGCCGACCTATTACTGCTATATAGTGCCAAAATAATACTGACACATACAGCCCACCTATTACTGCTATATAGTGCCAAAATAATACTGACACATACAGCCCACCTATTACTGCTATATAGTGCCAAAATAATACTGACACATACAGCCCACCTATTACTACCATATAGTGCCAAAATAATACTGACACATACAGCCCACCTATTACTGCCATATAGTGCCAAAATAACACTGACACATGCAGCCCACCTATTACTGCTATATAGTGGCAAAATAATACTGACACATACAGCCCACCTATTACTGCTATATAGTGGCAAAATAATACTGACACATACAGCCCACCTATTACTGCTATACAGTGGCAAAATAATACTGACACATACAGCCCACCTATTACTGCCATATAGTGCCAAAATAACACTGACACATGCAGCCCACCTATTACTGCTATATAGTGGCAAAATAATACTGACACATACAGCCCACCTATTACTGCCATATAGTGCCAAAATAATACTGACACATACAGCCCACCTATTACTGCTATATAGTGGCAAAATAATACTGACACATACAGCCCACCTATTACTGCTATATAGTGGAAAAATAATACTGACACATACAGCCCACCTATTACTGCCATATAGAGCCAAAATAATACTGACACATACAGCCCACCTATTACTGCTATATAGTGGCAAAATAATACTGACACATACAGCCCTCCTATTACCGCCATATAGTGCCAAAATAATACTGACACATACAGCCGACCTATTACTGCCATATAGTGCCAAAATAATACTGACACATACAGCCCACCTATTACTGCCATATAGTGCCAAAATAATACTGACACACACAGCCCACCTATTACTGCCATATAGTGCCAAAATAATACTGACACATACAGCCCACCTATTACCGCCATATAGTGCCAAAATAATACTGACACATACAGCCCACCTATTACTGCTATATAGTTCCAAAATAACACTGACACATACAGCCCACCTATTACTGCTATATAGTGCCAAAATAATACTGACACATACAGCCCACCTATTACTGCTATATAGTGCCAAAATAATACTGACACATACAGCCCACCTATTACTGCTATATAGTGCCAAAATAACACTGACACATACAGCCCACCTATTACTGTCATATAGTGCCAAAATAATACTGACACATACAGCCCACCTATTACTGTCATATAGTGCCAAAATAATACTGACACATACAGCCCACCTATTACTGCCATATAGTGCCAAAATAATACTGACACATACAGCCCACCTATTACTGCTATATAGTGCCAAAATAATACTGACACATACAGCCCACCTATTACTGCTATATAGTGCCAAAATAATACTGACACATACAGCCCACCTATTACTGCTATATAGTGCCAAAATAATACTGACACATACAGCCCACCTATTACTGTCATATAGTGCCAAAATAATACTGACACATACAGCCCACCTATTACTGTCATATAGTGCCAAAATAATACTGACACATACAGCCCACCTATTACTGCCATATAGTGCCAAAATAATACTGACACATACAGCCCACCTATTACTGCTATATAGTGCCAAAATAATACTGACACATACAGCCCACCTATTACTGTCATATAGTGCCAAAATAATACTGACACATACAGCCCACCTATTACTGCCATATAGTGCCAAAATAATACTGACACATACAGCCCAACTATTACTGCCATATAGTGCAAAAATAATACTGACACATACAGCCCACCTATTACTGCTATATAGTACCAAAATAACACTGACACATACAGCCCACCTATTACTGCCATATAGTGCCAAAATAATACTGACACATACAGCCCACCTATTACTGCCATATAGTGCCAAAATAACACTGACACATACAGCCCACCTATTACTGCCATATAGAGCCAAAATAATACTGACACATACAGCCCAACTATTACTGCCATATAGAGCCAAAATAATACTGACACATACAGCCCAACTATTACTGCCATATAGTGCAAAAATATTACTGACACATACAGCCCACCTATTACTGCCATATAGTGCCAAAATAATACTGACACAGACAGCCCACCTATTACCGCCATATAGGACCAAAATAATACTGACACATACAGCCCAACTATTACTGCCATATAGTGCAAAAATAATACTGACACATACAGCCCACCTATTACTGCTATATAGTGCCAAAATAACACTGACACATGCAGCCCACCTATTACTGCTATATAGTGGCAAAATAATACTGACACATACAGCCCACCTATTACTGCCATATAGTGCCAAAATAATACTGACACATACAGCCCACCTATTACTGCTATATAGTGGCAAAATAATACTGACACATACAGCCCACCTATTACTGCCATATAGTGCCAAAATAATACTGACACATGCAGCCCACCTATTACTGCTATATAGTGCCAAAATAACACTGACACATACAGCCCACCTATTACTGCCATATAGTGCCAAAATAATACTGACACATACAGCCCACCTATTACTGCCATATAGTGCCAAAATAATACTGACACATACAACCCACCTATTACTGCCATATAGTGCCAAAATAATACTGACACATACAGCCGACCTATTACTGCTATATAGTGCCAAAATAATACTGACACATACAGCCCACCTATTACTGCTATATAGTGCCAAAATAATACTGACACATACAGCCCACCTATTACTGCTATATAGTGCCAAAATAATACTGACACATACAGCCCACCTATTACTACCATATAGTGCCAAAATAATACTGACACATACAGCCCACCTATTACTGCCATATAGTGCCAAAATAACACTGACACATGCAGCCCACCTATTACTGCTATATAGTGGCAAAATAATACTGACACATACAGCCCACCTATTACTGCTATATAGTGGCAAAATAATACTGACACATACAGCCCACCTATTACTGCTATACAGTGGCAAAATAATACTGACACATACAGCCCACCTATTACTGCCATATAGTGCCAAAATAACACTGACACATGCAGCCCACCTATTACTGCTCTATAGTGGCAAAATAATACTGACACATACAGCCCACCTATTACTGCCATATAGTGCCAAAATAATACTGACACATACAGCCCACCTATTACTGCTATATAGTGGCAAAATAATACTGACACATACAGCCCACCTATTACTGCTATATAGTGGAAAAATAATACTGACACATACAGCCCACCTATTACTGCCATATAGAGCCAAAATAATACTGACACATACAGCCCACCTATTACTGCTATATAGTGGCAAAATAATACTGACACATACAGCCCTCCTATTACCGCCATATAGTGCCAAAATAATACTGACACATACAGCCGACCTATTACTGCCATATAGTGCCAAAATAATACTGACACATACAGCCCACCTATTACTGCCATATAGTGCCAAAATAATACTGACACACACAGCCCACCTATTACTGCCATATAGTGCCAAAATAATACTGACACATACAGCCCACCTATTACCGCCATATAGTGCCAAAATAATACTGACACATACAGCCCACCTATTACTGCTATATAGTTCCAAAATAACACTGACACATACAGCCCACCTATTACTGCTATATAGTGCCAAAATAATACTGACACATACAGCCCACCTATTACTGCTATATAGTGCCAAAATAATACTGACACATACAGCCCACCTATTACTGCTATATAGTGCCAAAATAACACTGACACATACAGCCCACCTATTACTGTCATATAGTGCCAAAATAATACTGACACATACAGCCCACCTATTACTGTCATATAGTGCCAAAATAATACTGACACATACAGCCCACCTATTACTGCCATATAGTGCCAAAATAATACTGACACATACAGCCCACCTATTACTGCTATATAGTGCCAAAATAATACTGACACATACAGCCCACCTATTACTGCTATATAGTGCCAAAATAATACTGACACATACAGCCCACCTATTACTGCTATATAGTGCCAAAATAATACTGACACATACAGCCCACCTATTACTGTCATATAGTGCCAAAATAATACTGACACATACAGCCCACCTATTACTGTCATATAGTGCCAAAATAATACTGACACATACAGCCCACCTATTACTGCCATATAGTGCCAAAATAATACTGACACATACAGCCCACCTATTACTGCTATATAGTGCCAAAATAATACTGACACATACAGCCCACCTATTACTGTCATATAGTGCCAAAATAATACTGACACATACAGCCCACCTATTACTGCCATATAGTGCCAAAATAATACTGACACATACAGCCCAACTATTACTGCCATATAGTGCAAAAATAATACTGACACATACAGCCCACCTATTACTGCTATATAGTACCAAAATAACACTGACACATACAGCCCACCTATTACTGCCATATAGTGCCAAAATAATACTGACACATACAGCCCACCTATTACTGCCATATAGTGCCAAAATAACACTGACACATACAGCCCACCTATTACTGCCATATAGAGCCAAAATAATACTGACACATACAGCCCAACTATTACTGCCATATAGAGCCAAAATAATACTGACACATACAGCCCACCTATTACTGCCATATAGTGCCAAAATAACACTGACACATACAGCCCACCTATTACTGCCATATAGAGCCAAAATAATACTGACACATACAGCCCAACTATTACTGCTATATAGTACCAAAATAACACTGACACATACAGCCCACCTATTACTGCCATATAGAGCCAAAATAATACTGACACATACAGCCCACCTATTACTGCTATATAGTACCAAAATAACACTGACACATACAGCCCACCTATTACTGCCATATAGAGCCAAAATAATACTGACACATACAGCCCACCTATTACTGCTATATAGTACCAAAATAACACTGACACATACAGCCCACCTATTACTGCCATATAGTGCCAAAATAATACTGACACATACAGCCCACCTATTACTGCCATATAGTGCCAAAATAACACTGACACATACAGCCCACCTATTACTGCCATATAGAGCCAAAATAATACTGACACATACAGCCCACCTATTACTGCTATATAGTACCAAAATAACACTGACACATACAGCCCACCTATTACTGCCATATAGTGCCAAAATAATACTGACACATACAGCCCACCTATTACTGCCATATAGTGCCAAAATAACACTGACACATACAGCCCACCTATTACTGCCATATAGAGCCAAAATAATACTGACACATACAGCCCAACTATTACTGCCATATAGTGCAAAAATATTACTGACACATACAGCCCACCTATTACTGCCATATAGTGCCAAAATAATACTGACACAGACAGCCCACCTATTACCGCCATATAGGACCAAAATAATACTGACACATACAGCCCAACTATTACTGCCATATAGTGCAAAAATAATACTGACACATACAGCCCACCTATTACTGCTATATAGTGCCAAAATAATACTGACACATACAGCCCACCTATTACTGCTATATAGTGCCAAAATAATACTGACACATACAGCCCACCTATTACTGCTATATAGTGCCAAAATAATACTGACACATACAGCCCACCTATTACTGTCATATAGTGCCAAAATAATACTGACACATACAGCCCACCTATTACTGTCATATAGTGCCAAAATAATACTGACACATACAGCCCACCTATTACTGCCATATAGTGCCAAAATAATACTGACACATACAGCCCACCTATTACTGCTATATAGTGCCAAAATAATACTGACACATACAGCCCACCTATTACTGTCATATAGTGCCAAAATAATACTGACACATACAGCCCACCTATTACTGCCATATAGTGCCAAAATAATACTGACACATACAGCCCAACTATTACTGCCATATAGTGCAAAAATAATACTGACACATACAGCCCACCTATTACTGCTATATAGTACCAAAATAACACTGACACATACAGCCCACCTATTACTGCCATATAGTGCCAAAATAATACTGACACATACAGCCCACCTATTACTGCCATATAGTGCCAAAATAACACTGACACATACAGCCCACCTATTACTGCCATATAGAGCCAAAATAATACTGACACATACAGCCCAACTATTACTGCCATATAGAGCCAAAATAATACTGACACATACAGCCCAACTATTACTGCCATATAGTGCAAAAATATTACTGACACATACAGCCCACCTATTACTGCCATATAGTGCCAAAATAATACTGACACAGACAGCCCACCTATTACCGCCATATAGGACCAAAATAATACTGACACATACAGCCCAACTATTACTGCCATATAGTGCAAAAATAATACTGACACATACAGCCCACCTATTACTGCTATATAGTACCAAAATAACACTGACACATACAGCCCACCTATTACTGCTATATAGCGCCAAAATAATACTGACACATACAGCCCACCTATTACTGCTATATAGTACCAAAATAACACTGACACATACAGCCCACCTATTACTGCCATATAGTGCCAAAATAATACTGACACATACAGTCCACCTATTACTGCCATATAGGGCCAAAATAATACTGACACATACAGCCCACCTATTACTGCTATATAGTGCCAAAATAATACTGACACATACAGCCCACCTATTACTGTCATATAGTGCCAAAATAATACTGACACATACAGCCCACCTATTACTGCTATATAGTGCCAAAATAACACTGACACATACAGCCCACCTATTACTGTCATATAGTGCCAAAATAATACTGACACATACAGCCCACCTATTACTGCCATATAGTGCCAAAATAATACTTACACATACAGCCCAACTATTACTGCCATATAGTGCAAAAATAATACTGACACATACAGCCCACCTATTACTGCTATATAGTACCAAAATAACACTGACACATACAGCCCACCTATTACTGCCATATAGTGCCAAAATAATACTGACACATACAGCCCACCTATTACTGCCATATAGTGCCAAAATAACACTGACACATAAAGCCCACCTATTACTGCCATATAGTGCCAAAATAATACTGACACATACAGCCCACCTATTACTGCCATATAGTGCCAAGATAATACTGACACATACAGCCCACCTAATACTGCTATATAGTGCCAAAATAATACTGACACATACAGCCCACCTAATACTGCTATATAGTGCCAAAATAATACTGACACATACAGCCCACCTATTACTGCCATATAGTGCCAAAATAATACTGACACATACAGCCCACCTATTACTGCCATATAGTGCCAAAATAATACTGACACATACAGCCCACCTATTACTGCCATATAGTGCCAAAATAATACTGACACATACAGCCCACCTATTACTGCCATATAGTGCCAAAATAATACTGACACATACAGCCCACCTATTACTGCCATATAGTGCCAAAATAACACTGACACATACAGCCCACCTATTACTGCCATATAGTGCCAAAATAACACTGACACATACAGCCCACCTATTACTGCCATATAGTGCCAAAATAATACTGACACATACAGCCCACCTATTACTGCCATATAGTGCCAAAATAATACTGACACATACAGCCCACCTATTACTGCTATATAGTGCCAAAATAATACTGACACATACAGCCCACCTATTACTGCTATATAGTGCCAAAATAATACTGACACATACAGTCCACCTATTACTACCATATAGTGCCAAAATAATACTGACACATACAGCCCACCTATTACTGCCATATAGTGCCAAAATAACACTGACACATGCAGCCCACCTATTACTGCTATATAGTGGCAAAATAATACTGACACATACAGCCCACCTATTACTGCCATATAGTGCCAAAATAATACTGACACATACAGCCCACCTATTACTGCCATATAGTGCCAAAATAATACTGACACATACAGCCCACCTATTACTGCCATATAGTGCCAAAATAATACTGACACATACAGCCCACCTATTACTGCCATATAGTGCCAAAATAACACTGACACATACAGCCCACCTATTACTGCCATATAGTGCCAAAATAACACTGACACATACAGCCCACCTATTACTGCCATATAGTGCCAAAATAACACTGACACATACAGCCCACCTATTACTGCTATATAGTGGCAAAATAATACTGACACATACAGCCCACCTATTACTGCCATATAGTGCCAAAATAACACTGACACATGCAGCCCACCTATTACTGCTATATAGTGGCAAAATAATACTGACACATACAGCCCACCTATTACTGCCATATAGTGCCAAAATAATACTGACACATACAGCCCACCTATTACTGCTATATAGTGGAAAAATAATACTGACACATACAGCCCACCTATTACTGCCATATAGAGCCAAAATAATACTGACACATACAGCCCACCTATTACTGCTATATAGTGGCAAAATAATACTGACACATACAGCCGACCTATTACTGCCATATAGTGCCAAAATAATACTGACACATACAGCCCACCTATTACTGCCATATAGTGCCAAAATAATACTGACACACACAGCCCACCTATTACTGCCATATAGTGCCAAAATAATACTGACACATACAGCCCACCTATTACCGCCATATAGTGCCAAAATAATACTGACACATACAGCCCACCTATTACTGCCATATAGTGCCAAAATAATACTGACACATACAGCCCACCTATTACCGCCATATAGTGCCAAAATAATACTGACACATACAGCCCACCTATTACTGCTATATAGTGCCAAAATAACACTGACACATACAGCCCACCTATTACTGCTATATAGTGCCAAAATAATACTGACACATACAGCCCACCTATTACTGCTATATAGTGCCAAAATAATACTGACACATACAGCCCACCTATTACTGCTATATAGTGCCAAAATAATACTGACACATACAGCCCACCTATTACTGCTATATAGTGCCAAAATAATACTGACACATACAGCCCACCTATTACTGTCATATAGTGCCAAAATAATACTGACACATACAGCCCACCTATTACTGTCATATAGTGCCAAAATAATACTGACACATACAGCCCACCTATTACTGTCATATAGTGCCAAAATAATACTGACACATACAGCCCACCTATTACTGCCATATAGTGCCAAAATAATACTGACACATACAGCCCAACTATTACTGCCATATAGTGCAAAAATAATACTGACACATACAGCCCACCTATTACTGCTATATAGTACCAAAATAACACTGACACATACAGCCCACCTATTACTGCCATATAGTGCCAAAATAATACTGACACATACAGCCCACCTATTACTGCCATATAGTGCCAAAATAACACTGACACATACAGCCCACCTATTACTGCCATATAGAGCCAAAATAATACTGACACATACAGCCCACCTATTACTGCCATATAGTGCAAAAATATTACTGACACATACAGCCCACCTATTACTGCCATATAGTGCCAAAATAATACTGACACAGACAGCCCACCTATTACTGCCATATAGTGCAAAAATATTACTGACACATACAGCCCACCTATTACTGCCATATAGTGCAAAAATATTACTGACACATACAGCCCAACTATTACTGCCATATAGAGCCAAAATAATACTGACACATACAGCCCAACTATTACTGCCATATAGTGCAAAAATATTACTGACACATACAGCCCACCTATTACTGCCATATAGTGCCAAAATAATACTGACACAGACAGCCCACCTATTACCGCCATATAGGACCAAAATAATACTGACACATACAGCCCAACTATTACTGCCATATAGTGCAAAAATAATACTGACACATACAGTCCACCTATTACTGCCATATAGTGCCAAAATAATACTGACACATACAGCCCACCTATTACTGCTATATAGCGCCAAAATAATACTGACACATACAGCCCACCTATTACTGCTATATAGTACCAAAATAACACTGACACATACAGCCCACCTATTACTGCCATATAGTGCCAAAATAATACTGACACATACAGTCCACCTATTACTGCCATATAGGGCCAAAATAATACTGACACATACAGCCCACCTATTACTGCTATATAGGACCAAAATAATACTGACACATACAGCCCACCTATTACTGCTATATAGTGCCAAAATAACACTGACACATACAGCCCACCTATTACTGCCATATAGTGCCAAAATAATACTTACACATACAGCCCAACTATTACTGCCATATAGTGCAAAAATAATACTGACACATACAGCCCACCTATTACTGCTATATAGTACCAAAATAACACTGACACATACAGCCCACCTATTACTGCCATATAGTGCCAAAATAATACTGACACATACAGCCCACCTATTACTGCCATATAGTGCCAAAATAACACTGACACATAAAGCCCACCTATTACTGCCATATAGTGCCAAAATAATACTGACACATACAGCCCACCTATTACTGCCATATAGTGCCAAGATAATACTGACACATACAGCCCACCTAATACTGCTATATAGTGCCAAAATAATACTGACACATACAGCCCACCTAATACTGCTATATAGTGCCAAAATAATACTGACACATACAGCTCACCTATTACTGCCATATAGTGCCAAAATAATACTGACACATACAGCCCACCTATTACTGCCATATAGTGCCAAAATAATACTGACACATACAGCCCACCTATTACTGCCATATAGTGCCAAAATAATACTGACACATACAGCCCACCTATTACTGCCATATAGTGCAAAAATAACACTGACACATACAGCCCACCTATTACTGCCATATAGTGCCAAAATAATACTGACACATACAGCCCACCTATTACTGCTATATAGTGCCAAAATAATACTGACACATACAGCCCACCTATTACTGCTATATAGTGCCAAAATAACACTGACACATACAGCCCACCTATTACTGCCATATAGTGCCAAAATAATACTGACACATACAGCCCACCTATTACTGCTATATAGTGCCAAAATAACACTGACACATACAGCCCACCTATTACTGCCATATAGTGCCAAAATAATACTGACACATACAGCCCACCTATTACTGCTATATAGTGCCAAAATAATACTGACACATACAGCTCACCTATTACTGCCATATAGTGCCAAAATAATACTGACACATACAGCCCACCTATTACTGCCATATAGTGCCAAAATAATACTGACACATACAGCCCACCTATTACTGCCATATAGTGCCAAAATAATACTGACACATACAGCCCACCTATTACCGTCATACAGTGCCAAAATAATACTGACACATACAGCCCACCTATTACTGCTATATAGTGCCAAAATAACAGTGACACATACAGCCCACCTATTACTGCTATATAGTGCCAAAATAACACTGACACATACAGCCCACCTATTACTGCCATATAGTGCCAAAATAATACTGACACATACAGCCCACCTATTACTGCTATATAGTGCCAAAATAATACTGACACATACAGCCCACCTATTACTGCTATATAGTGCCAAAATAATACTGACACATACAGCCCACCTATTACTGCTATATAGTGCCAAAATAACACTGACACATACAGCCCACCTATTACTGCTATATAGTGCCAAAATAATACTGACACATACAGCCCACCTATTACCGTCATACAGTGCCAAAATAATACTGACACATACAGCCCACCTATTACTGCTATATAGTGCCAAAATAATACTGACACATACAGCCCACCTATTACCGTCATACAGTGCCAAAATAATACTGACACATACAGCCCACCTATTACTGCCATATAGTGCCAAAATAATACTGACACATACAGCCCACCTATTACTGCCATATAGGGCCAAAATAATACTGACACATACAGCCCACCTATTACCGTCATACAGTGCCAAAATAATACTGACACATACAGCCCACCTATTACTGCTATATAGTGCCAAAATAATACTGACACATACAGCCCACCTATTACTGCTATATAGTGCCAAAATAACACTGACACATACAGCCCACCTATTACTGCCATATAGTGCCAAAATAACACTGACACATACAGCCCACCTATTACTGCCATATAGTGCCAAAATAATACTGACACATACAGCCCACCTATTACTGCTATACAGTGCCAAAATAATACTGACACATACAGCGCACCTATTACTGCTATATAGTGCCAAAATAATACTGACACATACAGCCCACCTATTACTGCTATATAGTGCCAAAATAACACTGACACATACAGCCCACCTATTACTGCTATATAGTGCCAAAATAACACTGACACATACAGCCCACCTATTACTGCCATATAGGGCCAAAATAATACTGACACATACAGCCCACCTATTACCGTCATACAGTGCCAAAATAATACTGACACATACAGCCCAACTATTACTGCCATATAGTGCCAAAATAATACTGACACATACAGCCCACCTATTACCGGCATATAGTGCCAAAATAATACTGACACATACAGCCCACCTATTACTGCCATATTGTGCCAAAATAATACTGACACATACAGCCCACCTATTACTGCCATATAGTGCCAAAATAATACTGACACATACAGCCCACCTATTACTGCCATATAGTGCCAAAATAATACTGACACATACAGCCCACCTATTACCGTCATACAGTGCCAAAATAATACTGACACATACAGCCAACCTATTACCGCCATATAGTGCCAAAATAATACTGACACATACAGCCCACCTATTACTGCCATATTGTGCCAAAATAATACTGACACATACAGCCCACCTATTACTGCCATATAGTGCCAAAATAATACTGACACATACAGCCCACCTATTACTGCCATATAGTGCCAAAATAATACTGACACATACAGCCCACCTATTACCGTCATACAGTGCCAAAATAATACTGACACATACAGCCCACCTATTACTGCTATATAGTGCCAAAATAACAGTGACACATACAGCCCACCTATTACTGCCATATAGGGCCAAAATAATACTGACACATACAGCCCACCTATTACCGTCATACAGTGCCAAAATAATACTGACACATACAGCCCACCTATTACTGCTATATAGTGCCAAAATAACACTGACACATACAGCCCACCTATTACTGCCATATAGTGCCAAAATAATACTGACACATACAGCCCACCTATTACTGCTATATAGTGCCAAAATAATACTGACACATACAGCCCACCTATTACTGCTATATAGTGCCAAAATAACACTGACACATACAGCCCACCTATTACTGCCATATAGTGCCAAAATAATACTGACACATACAGCCCACCTATTACTGCTATACAGTGCCAAAATAATACTGACACATACAGCGCACCTATTACTGCTATATAGTGCCAAAATAATACTGACACATACAGCCCACCTATTACTGCTATATAGTGCCAAAATAACACTGACACATACAGCCCACCTATTACTGCCATATAGTGCCAAAATAATACTGACACATACAGCCCACCTATTACTGCTATATAGTGCCAAAATAACACTGACACATACAGCCCACCTATTACTGCCATATAGTGCCAAAATAATACTGACACATACAGCCCACCTATTACTGCTATACAGTGCCAAAATAATACTGACACATACAGCCCACCTATTACTGCTATATAGGACCAAAATAATACTGACACATACAGCCCACCTATTACTGCCATATAGGGCCAAAATAATACTGACACATACAGCCCACCTATTACCGTCATACAGTGCTAAAATAATACTGACACATACAGCCCAACTATTACTGCCATATAGTGCCAAAATAATACTGACACATACAGCCCACCTATTACCGGCATATAGTGCCAAAATAATACTGACACATACAGCCCACCTATTACCGCCATATAGTGCCAAAATAATACTGACACATACAGCCCACCTATTACTGCCATATAGGGCCAAAATAATACTGACACATACAGCCCACCTATTACCGTCATACAGTGCCAAAATAATACTGACACATACAGCCCACCTATTACCGCCATATAGTGCCAAAATAATACTGACACATACAGCCCACCTATTACCGTCATACAGTGCCAAAATAATACTGACACATACAGCCCACCTATTACTGCCATATAGTGCCAAAATAATACTGACACATACAGCCCACCTATTACCGGCATATAGTGCCAAAATAATACTGACACATACAGCCCACCTATTACCGCCATATAGTGCCAAAATAATACTGACACATACAGCCCACCTATTACCGCCATATAGTGCCAAAATAATACTGACACATACAGCCCACCTATTACCGGCATATAGTGCCAAAATAATACTGACACATACAGCCCACCTATTACTGCCATATAGTGCCAAAATAATACTGACACATACAGCCCACCTATTACCGGCATATAGAGCCAAAATAATACTGACACATACAGCTCACTTATTACCGCCATATAGTGCCAAAATAATACTGACACATACAGCCCACCTATTACCGCCATATAGTGCCAAAATAATACTGACACATACAGCCCACCTATTACCACCATATAGTGCCAAAATAATACTGACACATACAACCCACCTATTACCGCCATATAGTGCCAAAATAATACTGACACATACAGCCCACCTATTACCGCCATATAGTGCCAAAATAATACTGACACATACAGCCGATCTATTACTGCTATATAGTGCCAAAATAACACTGACACATACAGCCCACCTATTACTGCCATATAGTGCCAAAATAATACTGACACATACAGCCCACCTATTACTGCTATATAGTGCCAAAATAATACTGACACATACAGCCCACCTATTACCGCCATATAGTGCCAAAATAATACTGACACATACAGCCCACCTATTACCACCATATAGTGCCAAAATAATACTGACACATACAGCCCACCTATTACTGCTATACAGTGGCAAAATAATACTGACACATACAGCCCACCTATTACTGCCATATAGTGCCAAAATAATACTGACACATACAGCCCACCTATTACTGCTATATAGTGCCAAAATAACACTGACCCATACAGCCCACCTATTACTGCCATATAGTGCCAAAATAATACTGACACATACAGCCCACCTATTACTGCCATATAGAGCCAAAATAATACTGACACATACAGCCCACATATTACTGCCATATAGTGCCAAAATAATACTGACACATACAGCCCACCTATTACTGCTATATAGGGCCAAAATAATACTGACACATACAGCCCACCTATTACTGCCATATAGTGCCAAAATAATACTGAGACATACAGCCCACCTATTACTGCTATATAGTGCCAAAATAATACTGACACATACAGCCCACCTATTACCGCCATATAGTGCCAAAATAATACTGACACATACAGCCCACCTATTACTGCTATATAGTGGCAAAATAATACTGACACATACAGCCCACCTATTACTGCTATATAGTGGCAAAATAATACTGACACATACAGCCCTCCTATTGCCGCCATATAGTGCCAAAATAATACTGACACATACAGCCCACCTATTACTGCCATATAGTGCCAAAATAATACTGACACACACAGCCCACCTATTACTGCCATATAGTGCCAAAATAATACTGACACATACAGCCCACCTATTACCGCCATATAGTGCCAAAATAATACTGACACATACAGCCCACCTATTACTGCTATATAGTGGCAAAATAATACTGACACATACAGCCCACCTATTACTGCTATATAGTGCCAAAATAACACTGACACATACAGCCCACCTATTACCGCCATATAGTGCCAAAATAATACTGACACATACAGCCCACCTATTACTGCTATATAGTGCCAAAATAATACTGACACATACCGCCCACCTATTACTGCTATATAGGGCCAAAATAATACTGACACATACAGCCCACCTATTACTGCTATATAGTGCCAAAATAATACTGACACATACAGCCCACCTATTACTGCTATATAGTGCCAAAATAACACTGACACATACAGCCCACCTATTACTGCCATATAGTGCCAAAATAATACTGACACATACAGCCCACCTATTACTGCTATATAGTGCCAAAATAATACTGACACATACCGCCCACCTATTACTGCTATATAGGGCCAAAATAATACTGACACATACAGCCCACCTATTACCGCCATATAGTGCCAAAATAATACTGAGACATACAGCCCTCCTATTACTGCTATATAGTGGCAAAATAATACTGACACATACAGCCCACCTATTACTGCTATATAGTGCCAAAATAATACTGACACATACCGCCCACCTATTACCGCCATATAGTGCCAAAATAACACTGACACATACAGCCGACCTATTACTGCCATATAGTGCCAAAATAATACTGACACATACAGCCCACCTATTACTGCCATATAGTGCCAAAATAATACTGACACACACAGCCCACCTATTACTGCCATATAGTGCCAAAATAATACTGACACATACAGCCCACCTATTACCGCCATATAGTGCCAAAATAATACTGACAAATACAGCCCACCTATTACTGCTATATAGTGGCAAAATAATACTGACACATACAGCCCACCTATTACTGCTATATAGTGCCAAAATAACACTGACACATACAGCCCACCTATTACCGCCATATAGTGCCAAAATAACACTGACACATACAGCCCACCTATTACTGCTATATAGTGGCAAAATAATACTGACACAGACAGCCCACCTATTACTGCTATATAGTGCCAAAATAATACTGACACATACAGCCCACCTATTACTGCTATATAGTGGCAAAATAATACTGACACAGACAGCCCACCTATTTCTGTCATATAGAGCCAAAATAATACTGACACATACAGTCCACCTATTACTGCTATATAGTGCCAAAATATTACTGACACATACAGCCCACCTATTACTGCTATATAGTGGCAAAATAATACTGACACATACAGCCGACCTATTACTGCCATATAGTGCCAAAATAATACTGACACATACAGCCCACCTATTACTGTTATATAGTGCCAAAATAATACTGACACATACAGCCGACCTATTACTGCCATATAGTGCCAAAATATTACTGACACATACAGCCCACCTATTACTGCTATATAGTGGCAAAATAATACTGACACATACAGCCGACCTATTACTGCCATATAGTGCCAAAATAATACTGACACATACAGCCCACCTATTACTGCCATATAGTGCCAAAATAACACTGACACATACAGCCCACCTATTACTGTTATATAGTGCCAAAATAATACTGACACATACAGCCCACCTATTACTGCCATATAGTGCCAAAATAACACTGACACATACAGCCCACCTATTACTGTTATATAGTGCCAAAATAATACTGACACATACAGCCGACCTATTACTGCCATATAGTGCCAAAATATTACTGACACATACAGCCGACCTATTACTGCCATATAGTGCCAAAATAATACTGACACATACAGCCCACCTATTACTGTTATATAGTGCCAAAATAATACTGACACATACAGCCCACCTATTACTGCCATATAGTGCCAAAATATTACTGACACATACAGCCCACCTATTACTGCTATATAGTGGCAAAATAATACTGACACATACAGCCGACCTATTACTGCCATATAGTGCCAAAATAACACTGACACATACAGCCCACCTATTACCGCCATATAGTGCCAAAATAACACTGACACATACAGCCCACCTATTACTGCTATATAGTGGCAAAATAATAGTGACACATACAGCCCACCTATTACTGCTATATAGTGGCAAAATAATACTGACACAGACAGCCCACCTATTACTGCTATATAGTGCCAAAATAATACTGACACATACAGCCCACCTATTACTGCTATATAGTGGCAAAATAATACTGACACAGACAGCCCACCTATTACTGTCATATAGGGCCAAAATAATACTGACACATACAGCCCACCTATTACTGCCATATAGAGCCAAAATAATACTGACACATACAGCCCACCTATTACTGCTATATAGTGGCAAAATAATACTGACACATACAGCCGACCTATGACTGCCATATAGTGCAAAAATAATACTGACACAGCCCACCTATTACTGTTATATAGTGCCAAAATAATACTGACACATACAGCCCACCTATTACTGCCATATAGAGCCAAAATAATACTGACACATACAGCCCACCTATTACTGCTATATAGTGCCAAAATAACACTGACACATACAGCCGACCTATTACTGCCATATAGTGCCAAAATAATACTGACACATACAGCCCACCTATTACTGTTATATAGTGCCAAAATAATACTGACACATACAGCCCACCTATTACTGCCATATAGTGCCAAAATAATACTGATACATACAGCCCACCTATTACTGCCATATAGAGCCAAAATAATACTGACACATACAGCCCACCTATTACTGTTATATAGTGCCAAAATAATACTGACACATACAGCCCACCTATTACTGTTATATAGTGCCAAAATAATACTGACACATACAGCCCACCTATTACTGCCATATAGAGCCAAAATAATACTGACACATACAGCCCACCTATTACTGCTATATAGTGCCAAAATAATACTGACACATACAGCCGACCTATTACTGCCATATAGTGCCAAAATAATACTGACACATACAGCCCACCTATTACTGTTATATAGTGCCAAAATAATACTGACACATACAGCCCACCTATTACTGCCATATAGTGCCAAAATAATACTGACACATACAGCCCACCTATTACTGCCATATAGAGCCAAAATAATACTGACACATACAGCCCACCTATTACTGCTATATAGTGGCAAAATAATACTGACACATACAGCCGACCTATTACTGCCATATAGTGCCAAAATAATACTGACACATACAGCCCACCTATTACTGTTATATAGTGCCAAAATAATACTGACACATACAGCCCACCTATTACTGCCATATATTGCCAAAATAATACTGACACACACAGCCCACCTATTACCGCCATATAATGCCAAAATAATACTGACACATACAGCCCACCTATTACTACCATATAGGGCCAAAATAATACTGACACATACAGCCCACCTATTACTGCCATATAGTGCCAAAATAATACTGACACATACAGCCCACCTATTACTGCCATATAGGGCCAAAATAATACTGACACATACAGCCCACCTATTACTGCTATATAGTGCTAAAATAATACTGACACATACAGCCCACCTATTACTGCTATATAGTGCTAAAATAATACTGACACATACAGCCCACCTATTACTGCCATATAGTGCCAAAATAATACTGACACATACAGTCCACCTATTACTGCCATATAGTGCCAAAATAATACTGACACATGCAGCCCACCAATTACTGCCATATAGTGCCAAAATAATACTGACACATACAGCCCACCTATTACCGCCATATAGTGCCAAAATAATACTGACACATACAGCCCACCAATTACCGCCATATAGTGCCAAGATAATACTGACACATACAGCCCACCAATTACTGCCATATAGTGCCAAAATAATACTGACACATACAGCCCACCTATAACTGCCATATAGTGCCAAAATAATACTGACACATACAGCCCACCTATTACCGTCATACAGTGCCAAAATAATACTGACACATACAGCCCAACTATTACTGCCATATAGTGCCAAAATAATACTGACACATACAGCCCACCTATTACCGGCATATAGTGCCAAAATAATACTGACACATACAGCCCACCTATTACCGCCATATAGTGCCAAAATAATACTGACACATACAGCCCACCTATTACTGCCATATAGTGCCAAAATAATACTGACACATACAGCCCACCTATTACTGCCATATAGTGCCAAAATAATACTGACACATACAGCCCACCTATTACTGCCATATAGTGCCAAAATAATACTGACACATACAGCCCACCTATTACTGCCATATAGTGCCAAAATAATACTGACACATACAGCCCACCTATTACCGTCATACAGTGCCAAAATAATACTGACACATACAGCCCACCTATTACTGCCATATAGTACCAAAATAATAATGACACATACAGCCCACCTATTACTGCCATATAGTGCCAAAATAATACTGACACATACAGCCCACCTATTACTGACATATAGTGCCAAAATAATACTGACACATACAGCCCACCTATTACTGCTATATAGTGCCAAAATAATACTGACACATACAGCCCACCTATTACTGCTATATAGTGCCAAAATAACACTGACACATACAGCCCACCTATTACTGCCATATAGTGCCAAAATAATACTGACACATACAGCCCACCTATTACTGCTATACAGTGCCAAAATAATACTGACACACACAGCCCACCTATTACTGCTATATAGTGCCAAAATAACAGTGACACATACAGCCCACCTATTACTGCCATATAGGGCCAAAATAATACTGACAGATACAGCCCACCTATTACCGTCATACAGTGCCAAAATAATACTGACACATACAGCCCACCTATTACTGCTATATAGTGGCAAAATAATACTGACACATACAGCCCACCTATTACTGCTATATAGTGGCAAAATAATACTGACACATACAGCCCACCTATTACTGCCATATAGTGCCAAAATAACACTGACACATACAGCCCACCTATTACTGCCATATAGTGCCAAAATAATACTGACACATACAGCCCACCTATTACTGCTATATAGTGCCAAAATAATACTGACACATACAGCCCACCTATTACTGCTATATAGTGCCAAAATAACACTGACACATACAGCCCACCTATTACTGCCATATAGTGCCAAAATAATACTGACACATACAGCCCACCTATTACTGCTATACAGTGCCAAAATAATACTGACACATACAGCCCACCTATTACTGACATATAGTGCCAAAATAATACTGACACATACAGCCCACCTATTACTGCCATATAGTGCCAAAATAATACTGACACATACAGCCCACCTATTACTGACATATAGTGCCAAAATAATACTGACACATACAGCCCACCTATTACTGCTATATAGTGCCAAAATAATACTGACACATACAGCCCAACTATTACTGCCATATAGAGCCAAAATAATACTGACACATACAGCCCAACTATTACTGCCATATAGTGCCAAAATAACACTGACACATACAGCCCACCTATTACTGCCATATAGTGCCAAAATAATACTGACACATACAGCCCACCTATTACTGCTATACAGTGCCAAAATAATACTGACACATACAGCCCACCTATTACTGCCATATAGAGCCAAAATAATACTGACACATACAGCCCAACTATTACTGCTATATAGTGCCAAAATAACACTGACACATACAGCCCACCTATTACTGCCATATAGTGCCAAAATAATACTGACACATACAGCCCACCTATTACTGCTATACAGTGCCAAAATAATACTGACACATACAGCCCAACTATTACTGCCATATAGAGCCAAAATAATACTGACACATACAGCCCAACTATTACTGCTATATAGTGCCAAAATAACACTGACACATACAGCCCACCTATTACTGCCATATAGTGCCAAAATAATACTGACACATACAGCCCACCTATTACTGCTATACAGTGCCAAAATAATACTGACACATACAGCGCACCTATTACTGCTATATAGTGCCAAAATAATACTGACACATACAGCCCACCTATTACTGCTATATAGTACCAAAATAATACTGACACATACAGCCCACCTATTACTGCTATATAGTACCAAAATAACACTGACACATACAGCCCACCTATTACTGCCATATAGTGCCAAAATAATACTGACACATACAGCCCACCTATTACTGCCATATAGTGCCAAAATAATACTGACACATACAGCCCACCTATTACTGCTATATAGTGCCAAAATAACACTGACACATACAGCCCACCTATTACTGCCATATAGTGCCAAAATAATACTGACACATACAGCCCACCTATTACTGCTATATAGTGCCAAAATAATACTGACACATACAGCCCACCTATTACTGCTATATAGTGCCAAAATAACACTGACACATACAGCCCACCTATTACTGCCATATAGGGCCAAAATAATACTGACACATACAGCCCACCTATTACCGTCATACAGTGCCAAAATAATACTGACACATACAGCCCAACTATTACTGCCATATAGTGCCAAAATAATACTGACACATACAGCCCACCTATTACTGCTATACAGTGCCAAAATAATACTGACACATACAGCCCACCTATTACTGCTATATAGTACCAAAATAATACTGACACATACAGCCCACCTATTACTGCTATATAGTGCCAAAATAATACTGACACATACAGCCCACCTATTACTGCTATATAGTGCCAAAATAACACTGACACATACAGCCCACCTATTACTGCCATATAGGGCCAAAATAATACTGACACATACAGCCCACCTATTACCGTCATACAGTGCCAAAATAATACTGACACATACAGCCCAACTATTACTGCCATATAGTGCCAAAATAATACTGACACATACAGCCTACCTATTACTGTTATATAGTGCCAAAATAATACTGACACATACAGCCCACCTATTACTGCTATATAGTGCCAAAATAATACTGACACATACAGCCCACCTATTACTGCTATATAGTGCCAAAATAACACTGACACATACAGCCCAACTATTACTGCCATATAGGGCCAAAATAATACTGACACATACAGCCCACCTATTACCGTCATACAGTGCCAAAATAATACTGACACATACAGCCCAACTATTACTGCCATATAGTGCCAAAATAATACTGACACATACAGCCCACCTATTACCGGCATATAGTGCCAAAATAATACTGACACATACAGCCCACCTATTACCGCCATATAGTGCCAAAATAATACTGACACATACAGCCCACCTATTACTGCCATATAGGGCCAAAATAATACTGACACATACAGCCCACCTATTACCGTCATACAGTGCCAAAATAATACTGACACATACAGCCCACCTATTACCGCCATATAGTGCCAAAATAATACTGACACATACAGCCCACCTATTACCGTCATACAGTGCCAAAATAATACTGACACATACAGCCCACCTATTACTGCCATATAGTGCCAAAATAATACTGACACATACAGCCCACCTATTACCGGCATATAGTGCCAAAATAATACTGACACATACAGCTCACCTATTACCGCCACATAGTGCCAAAATAATACTGACACATACAGCCCACCTATTACCGCCATATAGTGCCAAAATAATACTGACACATACAGCCCACCTATTACCACCATATAGTGCCAAAATAATACTGACACATACAACCCACCTATTACCGCCATATAGTGCCAAAATAATACTGACACATACAGCCCACCTATTACCGCCATATAGTGCCAAAATAACACTGACACATACAGCCCACCTATTACTGCCATATAGTGCCAAAATAATACTGACACATACAGCCCACCTATTACTGCTATATAGTGCCAAAATAATACTGACACATACAGCCCACCTATTACCGCCATATAGTGCCAAAATAATACTGACACATACAGCCCACCTATTACCACCATATAGTGCCAAAATAATACTGACACATACAACCCACCTATTACCGCCATATAGTGCCAAAATAATACTGACACATACAGCCCACCTATTACCGCCATATAGTGCCAAAATAATACTGACACATACAGCCCACCTATTACTGCTATATAGTGCAAAATAACACTGACACATACAGCTCACCTATTACTGCCATATAGTGCCAAAATAATACTGACACATACAGCCCACCTATTACTGCTATATAGTGCCAAAATAACACTGACACATACAGCCCACCTATTACTGCTATATAGTGCCAAAATAACACTGACACATACAGCCCACCTATTACTGCCATATAGTACCAAAATAATACTGACACATACAGTCCACCTATTACTGCTATATAGTGGCAAAATAATACTGACATATACAGCCCACTTATTACTGCTATATAGTGCCAAAATAATACTGACACATACAGCCCACCTATTACTGCCATATAGTGCCAAAATAATACTGACACATACAGCCCACCTATTACTGCCATTTAGTGCCAAAATAATACTGACACATACAGCCCACCTATTACTGCCATATAGTGCCAAAATAATACTGACACATACAGCCCACCTATTACCGCCATATAGTGCCAAAATAATACTGACACATACAGCCCACCTATTACTGCTATATAGTGGCAAAATAATACTGACACATACAGCCCACCTATTACTGCCATATAGAACCATAATAATACTGACACATACAGCCCACCTATTACTGCTATATAGTGCCAAAATAATACTGACACATACAGCCCACCTATCACTGCCATATAGTGCCAAAATAATACTGACACATACAGCCCACGTATTACTGCCATATAGGACCAAAATAATAGTGACACATACAGCCCACCTATTACTGCCATATAGTGCTAAAATAATACTGACACATACAGCCCACCTATTACTGCCATATAGTGCCAAAATAATACTGACACATACAGCCCACCTATTACTGCCATATAGAGCCAAAATAATACTGACACATACAGCCCAACTATTACTGCCATATAGTGCCAAAATAATACTGACACATACAGCCCACCTATTACTGCTATATAGTGCCAAAATAATACTGACACATACAGCCGACCTATTACTGCTATATAGTGCCAAAATAATACTGACACATACAGCCCACCTATTACCGCCATATAGTGCCAAAATAATACTGACACATACAGCCCACCTATTACTGCCATATAGTGCCAAAATAATACTGACACATACAGCCCACCTATTACTGCCATATAGTGCCAAAATAATACTGACACATACAGCCCACCTATTACTGCCATATAGTGCCAAAATAATACTGACACATACAGCCCACCTATTACTGCCATATAGTGCCAAAATAATACTGACACATACAGCCCACCTATTACCGTCATACAGTGCCAAAATAATACTGACACATACAGCCCACCTATTACTGCTATATAGTGCCAAAATAACAGTGACACATACAGCCCACCTATTACTGCCATATAGGGCCAAAATAATACTGACACATACAGCCCACCTATTACCGTCATACAGTGCCAAAATAATACTGACACATACAGCCCACCTATTACTGCTATATAGTGCCAAAATAACACTGACACATACAGCCCACCTATTACTGCCATATAGTGCCAAAATAATACTGACACATACAGCCCACCTATTACTGCTATATAGTGCCAAAATAATACTGACACATACAGCCCACCTATTACTGCTATATAGTGCCAAAATAACACTGACACATACAGCCCACCTATTACTGCCATATAGTGCCAAAATAATACTGACACATACAGCCCACCTATTACTGCTATACAGTGCCAAAATAATACTGACACATACAGCCCACCTATTACTGCTATATAGTGCCAAAATAACACTGACACATACAGCCCACCTATTACTGCCATATAGTGCCAAAATAATACTGACACATACAGCCCACCTATTACTGCCATATAGTGCCAAAATAATACTGACACATACAGCCCACCTATTACTGCTATATAGTGCCAAAATAACACTGACACATACAGCCCACCTATTACTGCCATATAGTGCCAAAATAATACTGACACATACAGCCCACCTATTACTGCTATACAGTGCCAAAATAATACTGACACATACAGCGCACCTATTACTGCTATATAGTGCCAAAATAATACTGACACATACAGCCCACCTATTACTGCTATATAGTACCAAAATAATACTGACACATACAGCCCACCTATTACTGCTATATAGTACCAAAATAACACTGACACATACAGCCCACCTATTACTGCCATATAGTGCCAAAATAATACTGACACATACAGCCCACCTATTACTGCCATATAGTGCCAAAATAATACTGACACATACAGCCCACCTATTACTGCTATATAGTGCCAAAATAACACTGACACATACAGCCCACCTATTACTGCCATATAGTGCCAAAATAATACTGACACATACAGCCCACCTATTACTGCTATATAGTGCCAAAATAATACTGACACATACAGCCCACCTATTACTGCTATATAGTGCCAAAATAACACTGACACATACAGCCCACCTATTACTGCCATATAGGGCCAAAATAATACTGACACATACAGCCCACCTATTACCGTCATACAGTGCCAAAATAATACTGACACATACAGCCCAACTATTACTGCCATATAGTGCCAAAATAATACTGACACATACAGCCCACCTATTACTGCTATACAGTGCCAAAATAATACTGACACATACAGCCCACCTATTACTGCTATATAGTACCAAAATAATACTGACACATACAGCCCACCTATTACTGCTATATAGTGCCAAAATAATACTGACACATACAGCCCACCTATTACTGCTATATAGTGCCAAAATAACACTGACACATACAGCCCACCTATTACTGCCATATAGGGCCAAAATAATACTGACACATACAGCCCACCTATTACCGTCATACAGTGCCAAAATAATACTGACACATACAGCCCAACTATTACTGCCATATAGTGCCAAAATAATACTGACACATACAGCCTACCTATTACTGTTATATAGTGCCAAAATAATACTGACACATACAGCCCACCTATTACTGCTATATAGTGCCAAAATAATACTGACACATACAGCCCACCTATTACTGCTATATAGTGCCAAAATAACACTGACACATACAGCCCAACTATTACTGCCATATAGGGCCAAAATAATACTGACACATACAGCCCACCTATTACCGTCATACAGTGCCAAAATAATACTGACACATACAGCCCAACTATTACTGCCATATAGTGCCAAAATAATACTGACACATACAGCCCACCTATTACCGGCATATAGTGCCAAAATAATACTGACACATACAGCCCACCTATTACCGCCATATAGTGCCAAAATAATACTGACACATACAGCCCACCTATTACTGCCATATAGGGCCAAAATAATACTGACACATACAGCCCACCTATTACCGTCATACAGTGCCAAAATAATACTGACACATACAGCCCACCTATTACCGCCATATAGTGCCAAAATAATACTGACACATACAGCCCACCTATTACCGTCATACAGTGCCAAAATAATACTGACACATACAGCCCACCTATTACTGCCATATAGTGCCAAAATAATACTGACACATACAGCCCACCTATTACCGGCATATAGTGCCAAAATAATACTGACACATACAGCTCACCTATTACCGCCACATAGTGCCAAAATAATACTGACACATACAGCCCACCTATTACCGCCATATAGTGCCAAAATAATACTGACACATACAGCCCACCTATTACCACCATATAGTGCCAAAATAATACTGACACATACAACCCACCTATTACCGCCATATAGTGCCAAAATAATACTGACACATACAGCCCACCTATTACCGCCATATAGTGCCAAAATAACACTGACACATACAGCCCACCTATTACTGCCATATAGTGCCAAAATAATACTGACACATACAGCCCACCTATTACTGCTATATAGTGCCAAAATAATACTGACACATACAGCCCACCTATTACCGCCATATAGTGCCAAAATAATACTGACACATACAGCCCACCTATTACCACCATATAGTGCCAAAATAATACTGACACATACAACCCACCTATTACCGCCATATAGTGCCAAAATAATACTGACACATACAGCCCACCTATTACCGCCATATAGTGCCAAAATAATACTGACACATACAGCCCACCTATTACTGCTATATAGTGCAAAATAACACTGACACATACAGCTCACCTATTACTGCCATATAGTGCCAAAATAATACTGACACATACAGCCCACCTATTACTGCTATATAGTGCCAAAATAACACTGACACATACAGCCCACCTATTACTGCTATATAGTGCCAAAATAACACTGACACATACAGCCCACCTATTACTGCCATATAGTACCAAAATAATACTGACACATACAGTCCACCTATTACTGCTATATAGTGGCAAAATAATACTGACATATACAGCCCACTTATTACTGCTATATAGTGCCAAAATAATACTGACACATACAGCCCACCTATTACTGCCATATAGTGCCAAAATAATACTGACACATACAGCCCACCTATTACTGCCATTTAGTGCCAAAATAATACTGACACATACAGCCCACCTATTACTGCCATATAGTGCCAAAATAATACTGACACATACAGCCCACCTATTACCGCCATATAGTGCCAAAATAATACTGACACATACAGCCCACCTATTACTGCTATATAGTGGCAAAATAATACTGACACATACAGCCCACCTATTACTGCCATATAGAACCATAATAATACTGACACATACAGCCCACCTATTACTGCTATATAGTGCCAAAATAATACTGACACATACAGCCCACCTATCACTGCCATATAGTGCCAAAATAATACTGACACATACAGCCCACGTATTACTGCCATATAGGACCAAAATAATAGTGACACATACAGCCCACCTATTACTGCCATATAGTGCTAAAATAATACTGACACATACAGCCCACCTATTACTGCCATATAGTGCCAAAATAATACTGACACATACAGCCCACCTATTACTGCCATATAGAGCCAAAATAATACTGACACATACAGCCCAACTATTACTGCCATATAGTGCCAAAATAATACTGACACATACAGCCCACCTATTACTGCTATATAGTGCCAAAATAATACTGACACATACAGCCGACCTATTACTGCTATATAGTGCCAAAATAATACTGACACATACAGCCCACCTATTACCGCCATATAGTGCCAAAATAATACTGACACATACAGCCCACCTATTACTGCCATATAGTGCCAAAATAATACTGACACATACAGCCCACCTATTACTGCCATATAGTGCCAAAATAATACTGACACATACAGCCCACCTATTACTGCCATATAGTGCCAAAATAATACTGACACATACAGCCCACCTATTACTGCCATATAGTGCCAAAATAATACTGACACATACAGCCCACCTATTACCGTCATACAGTGCCAAAATAATACTGACACATACAGCCCACCTATTACTGCTATATAGTGCCAAAATAACAGTGACACATACAGCCCACCTATTACTGCCATATAGGGCCAAAATAATACTGACACATACAGCCCACCTATTACCGTCATACAGTGCCAAAATAATACTGACACATACAGCCCACCTATTACTGCTATATAGTGCCAAAATAACACTGACACATACAGCCCACCTATTACTGCCATATAGTGCCAAAATAATACTGACACATACAGCCCACCTATTACTGCTATATAGTGCCAAAATAATACTGACACATACAGCCCACCTATTACTGCTATATAGTGCCAAAATAACACTGACACATACAGCCCACCTATTACTGCCATATAGTGCCAAAATAATACTGACACATACAGCCCACCTATTACTGCTATACAGTGCCAAAATAATACTGACACATACAGCCCACCTATTACTGCTATATAGTGCCAAAATAACACTGACACATACAGCCCACCTATTACTGCCATATAGTGCCAAAATAATACTGACACATACAGCCCACCTATTACTGCCATATAGTGCCAAAATAATACTGACACATACAGCCCACCTATTACTGCTATATAGTGCCAAAATAACACTGACACATACAGCCCACCTATTACTGCCATATAGTGCCAAAATAATACTGACACATACAGCCCACCTATTACTGCTATACAGTGCCAAAATAATACTGACACATACAGCCCACCTATTACTGCTATATAGTACCAAAATAATACTGACACATACAGCCCACCTATTACTGCTATATAGTGCCAAAATAATACTGACACATACAGCCCACCTATTACTGCTATATAGTGCCAAAATAACACTGACACATACAGCCCACCTATTACTGCCATATAGGGCCAAAATAATACTGACACATACAGCCCACCTATTACCGGCATATAGTGCCAAAATAATACTGACACATACAGCCCACCTATTACCGCCATATAGTGCCAAAATAATACTGACACATACAGCCCACCTATTACTGCCATATAGGGCCAAAATAATACTGACACATACAGCCCACCTATTACCGTCATACAGTGCCAAAATAATACTGACACATACAGCCCACCTATTACCGGCATATAGTGCCAAAATAATACTGACACATACAGCTCACCTATTACCGCCATATAGTGCCAAAATAATACTGACACATACAGCCCACCTATTACCGCCATATAGTGCCAAAATAATACTGACACATACAGCCCACCTATTACCACCATATAGTGCCAAAATAATACTGACACATACAACCCACCTATTACCGCCATATAGTGCCAAAATAATACTGACACATACAGCCCACCTATTACCGCCATATAGTGCCAAAATAATACTGACACATACAGCCGACCTATTACTGCTATATAGTGCCAAAATAACACTGACACATACAGCCCACCTATTACTGCCATATAGGGCCAAAATAATACTGACACATACAGCCCACCTATTACTGCCATATAGGGCCAAAATAATACTGACACATACAGCCCACCTATTACTGCCATATAGGGCCAAAATAATACTGACACATACAGCCCACCTATTACCGTCATACAGTGCCAAAATAATACTGACACATACAGCCCACCTATTACTGCCATATAGTGCCAAAATAATACTGACACATACAGCCCACCTATTACCGGCATATAGTGCCAAAATAATACTGACACATACAGCTCACCTATTACCGCCATATAGTGCCAAAATAATACTGACACATACAGCCCACCTATTACCGCCATATAGTGCCAAAATAATACTGACACATACAGCCCACCTATTACCACCATATAGTGCCAAAATAATACTGACACATACAACCCACCTATTACCGCCATATAGTGCCAAAATAATACTGACACATACAGCCCACCTATTACCGCCATATAGTGCCAAAATAATACTGACACATACAGCCGACCTATTACTGCTATATAGTGCCAAAATAACACTGACACATACAGCCCACCTATTACTGCCATATAGTGCCAAAATAATACTGACACATACAGCCCACCTATTACTGCTATATAGTGCCAAAATAATACTGACACATACAGCCCACCTATTACCGCCATATAGTGCCAAAATAATACTGACACATACAGCCCACCTATTACCACCATATAGTGCCAAAATAATACTGACACATACAACCCACCTATTACCGCCATATAGTGCCAAAATAATACTGACACATACAGCCCACCTATTACCGCCATATAGTGCCAAAATAATACTGACACATACAGCCCACCTATTACTGCTATATAGTGCAAAATAACACTGACACATACAGCCCACCTATTACTGCCATATAGTGCCAAAATAATACTGACACATACAGCCCACCTATTACTGCTATATAGTGCCAAAATAACACTGACACATACAGCCCACCTATTACTGCTATATAGTACCAAAATAATACTGACACATACAGCCCACCTATTACCGCCATATAGTGCCAAAATAATACTGACACATACAGCCCACCTATTACCACCATATAGTGCCAAAATAATACTGACACATACAACCCACCTATTACCGCCATATAGTGCCAAAATAATACTGACACATACAGCCCACCTATTACCGCCATATAGTGCCAAAATAATACTGACACATACAGCCCACCTATTACTGCTATATAGTGCAAAATAACACTGACACATACAGCCCACCTATTACTGCCATATAGTGCCAAAATAATACTGACACATACAGCCCACCTATTACTGCTATATAGTGCCAAAATAACACTGACACATACAGCCCACCTATTACTGCCATATAGTACCAAAATAATACTGACACATACAGTCCACCTATTACTGCTATATAGTGGCAAAATAATACTGACATATACAGCCCACTTATTACTGCTATATAGTGCCAAAATAATACTGACACATACAGCCCACCTATTACTGCCATATAGTGCCAAAATAATACTGACACATACAGCCCACCTATTACTGCCATTTAGTGCCAAAATAATACTGACACACACAGCCCACCTATTACTGCCATATAGTGCCAAAATAATACTGACACATACAGCCCACCTATTACCGCCATATAGTGCCAAAATAATACTGACACATACAGCCCACCTATTACTGCTATATAGTGGCAAAATAATACTGACACATACAGCCCACCTATTACCGCCATATAGTGCCAAAATAATACTGACACATACAGCCCACGTATTACTGCCATATAGGACCAAAATAATAGTGACACATACAGCCCACCTATTACTGCCATATAGTGCTAAAATAATACTGACACATACAGCCCACCTATTACTGCCATATAGTGCCAAAATAATACTGACACATACAGCCCACCTATTACTGCCATATAGAGCCAAAATAATACTGACACATACAGCCCACCTATTACTGCTATACAGTGGCAAAATAATACTGACACATACAGCCCACCTATTACTGCCATATAGTGCCAAAATAATACTGACACATAAAGCCCACCTATTACTGCTATATAGTGCCAAAATAACACTGACCCATACAGCCCACCTATTACTGCCATATAGTGCCAAAATAATACTGACACATACAGCCCACCTATTACTGCCATATAGAGCCAAAATAATACTGACACATACAGCCCACATATTACTGCCATATAGTGCCAAAATAATACTGACACATACAGCCCACCTATTACTGCCATATAGTGCCAAAATAATACTGACACATACAGCCCACCTACTACTGCCATATAGTGCCAAAATAATACTGAGACATACAGCCCACCTATTACTGCTATATAGGGCCAAAATAATACTGACACATACAGCCCACCTATTACTGCCATATAGTGCCAAAATAATACTGAGACATACAGCCCACCTATTACTGCTATATAGTGCCAAAATAATACTGACACATACAGCCCACCTATTACCGCCATATAGTGCCAAAATAATACTGACACATACAGCCCACCTATTACTGCTATATAGTGGCAAAATAATACTGACACATACAGCCCACCTATTACTGCTATATAGTGCCAAAATAATACTGACACATACAGCCCACCTATTACTGCCATATAGTGCCAAAATAATACTGACACATACAGCCCACCTATTACTGCCATATAGTGGCAAAATAATACTGACACATACAGCCCTCCTATTGCCGCCATATAGTGCCAAAATAACACTGACACATACAGCCGACCTATTACTGCCATATAGTGCCAAAATAATACTGACACATGCAGCCCACCTATTACTGCCATATAGTGCCAAAATAATACTGACACACACAGCCCACCTATTACTGCCATATAGTGCCAAAATAATACTGACACATACAGCCCACCTATTACCGCCATATACTGCCAAAATAATACTGACACATACAGCCCACCTATTACTGCTATATAGTGGCAAAATAATACTGACACATACAGCCCACCTATTACTGCTATATAGTGCCAAAATAACACTGACACATACAGCCCACCTATTACCGCCATATAGTGGCAAAATAATACTGACACATACAGCCCACCTATTACTGCTATATAGTGCCAAAATAATACTGACACATACCGCCCACCTATTACTGCTATATAGGGCCAAAATAATACTGACACATACAGCCCACCTATTACTGCCATATAGTGCCAAAATAATACTGAGACATACAGCCCTCCTATTACTGCTATATAGTGGCAAAATAATACTGACACATACAGCCCTCCTATTACCGCCATATAGTGCCAAAATAACACTGACACATACAGCCGACCTATTACTGCCATATAGTGCCAAAATAATACTGACACACACAGCCCACCTATTACTGCCATATAGTGCCAAAATAATACTGACACATACAGCCCACCTATTACCGCCATATAGTGCCAAAATAATACTGACACATACAGCCCACCTATTACTGCTATATAGTGGCAAAATAATACTGACACATACAGCCCACCTATTACTGCTATATAGTGCCAAAATAACACTGACACATACAGCCCACCTATTACCGCCATATAGTGCCAAAATAACACTGACACATACAGCCCACCTATTACTGCTATATAGTGGCAAAATAATACTGACACATACAGCCCACCTATTACTGCTATATAGTGGCAAAATAATACTGACACAGACAGCCCACCTATTACTGCTATATAGTGCCAAAATAATACTGACACATACAGCCCACCTATTACTGCTATATAGTGGCAAAATAATACTGACACAGACAGCCCACCTATTACTGTCATATAGAGCCAAAATAATACTGACACATACAGCCCACCTATTACTGCTATATAGTGGCAAAATAATACTGACACATACAGCCCACCTATTACTGCCATATAGGGCCAAAATAATACTGACACATACAGCCCACCTATTACTGCCATATAGAGCCAAAATAATACTGACACATACAGCCCACCTATTACTGCTATATAGTGGCAAAATAATACTGACACATACAGCCGACCTATTACTGCCATATAGTGCCAAAATAATACTGACACATACAGCCCACCTATTACTGTTATATAGTGCCAAAATAATACTGACACATACAGCCCACCTATTACTGCCATATAGAGCCAAAATAATACTGACACATACAGCCCACCTATTACTGCTATATAGTGCCAAAATAATACTGACACATACAGCCCACCTATTACTGCCATATAGAGCCAAAATAATACTGACACATACAGCCCACCTATTACTGCTATATAGTGGCAAAATAATACTGACACATACAGCCGACCTATTACTGCCATATAGTGCCAAAATAATACTGACACATACAGCCCACCTATTACTGTTATATAGTGCCAAAATAATACTGACACATACAGCCCACCTATTACTGCCATATATTGCCAAAATAATACTGACACACACAGCCCACCTATTACCGCCATATAATGCCAAAATAATACTGACACATACAGCCCACCTATTACTACCATATAGGGCCAAAATAATACTGACACATACAGCCCACCTATTACTGCCATATAGTGCCAAAATAATACTGACACATACAGCCCACCTATTACTGCCATATAGGGCCAAAATAATACTGACACATACAGCCCACCTATTACTGCTATATAGTGCTAAAATAATACTGACACATACAGCCCACCTATTACTGCTATATAGTGCTAAAATAATACTGACACATACAGCCCACCTATTACTGCCATATAGTGCCAAAATAATACTGACACATACAGTCCACCTATTACTGCCATATAGTGCCAAAATAATACTGACACATGCAGCCCACCTATTACCGCCATATAGTGCCAAAATAATACTGAAACATACAGCCCAACAATTACCGCCATATAGTGCCAAGATAATACTGACACATACAGCCCACCAATTACTGCCATATAGTGCCAAAATAATACTGACACATACAGCCCACCTATAACTGCCATATAGTGCCAAAATAATACTGACACATACAGCCCACCTATTACTGCCATATAGTGCCAAAATAATACTGACACATACAGCCCACCTATTACTGCCATGTAGTGCCAAAATAATACTGACACATACAGCCCATCTATTACTGCCATATAGTGCCAAAATAATACTGACACATACAGCCCACCTATTACTGCCATATAGGGCCAAAATAATACTGACACATACAGCCCACCTATTACTGCTATATAGTGCTAAAATAATACTGACACATACAGCCCACCTATTACTGCCATATAGTGCCAAAATAATACTGACACATACAGCCCACCTATTACTGCCATATAGTGGCAAAATAATACTGACACATACAGCCCACCTATTACTGCCATATAGTGGCAAAATAATACTGACACATACAGCCCACCTATTACTGCCATAAAGGGCCAAAATAATACTGACACATACAGCCCACCTATTACTGCCATATAGTGCCAAAATAATACTGACACATACAGCCCACCTATTACTGCCGTATAGTGCCAAAATAATACTGACACATACAGCCCACCAATTACTGCCATATAGTGCCAAAATAATACTGACACATACAGCCCACCTATAACTGCCATATAGTGCCAAAATAATACTGACACATACAGCCCACCTATTACTGCCATATAGTGCCAAAATAATACTGACACATACAGCCCACCTATTACCGCCATATAGTGCCAAAATAATACTGACACATACAGCCCACCAATTACAGCCATATAGTGCCAAGATAATACTGACACATACAGCCCACCAATTACTGCCATATAGTGCCAAAATAATACTGACACATACAGCCCACCTATTACTGCCATATAGTGGCAAAATAATACTGACACATACAGCCCACCTATTACTGCCATAAAGGGCCAAAATAATACTGACACATACAGCCCACCTATTACTGCCATATAGTGCCAAAATAATACTGACACATACAGCCCACCTAATACTGCCATATAGGGCCAAAATAATACTGACACATACAGCCCACCTATTACTGCCATATAGTGGCAAAATAATACTGACACATACAGCCCACCTATTACTGCCATATAGTGCCAAAATAATACTGACACATACAGCCCACCTATTACTGCCATATAGTGGCAAAATAATACTGACACATACAGCCCACCTATTACTGCCATATAGTGCCAAAATAATACTGACACATACAGCCCACCTATTACTGCCATATAGTGCCAAAATAATACTGACACATACAGCCCACCAATTACTGCCATATAGTGCCAAAATAATACTGACACATACAGCCCACCTATTACTGCCATATAGTGACAAAATAATACTGACACATATAGCCCACCTATTACTGCCGTAAAGGGCCAAAATAATACTGACACATACAGCCCACCTATTACTGCTATATAGTACCAAAATAATACTGACACATACAGCCCAACTATTACTGCCATATAGTGCCAAAATAATACTGACACATACAGCCCACCTATTACTGCTATATAGGGCCAAAATAATACTGACACATACAGCCCACCTATTACTGCCATATAGTGCCAAAATAATACTGACACATGCAGCCCACCTATTACTGCTATATAGTGCCAAAATAATACTGACACATACAGCCCACCTATTACTGCCATATAGTGCCAAAATAATATTGACACATACAGCCCACCTATTACTCCCATATAGTGCCAAAATAATACTGACACATACAGCCAACCTATTACTGCCATATAGTGCCAAAATAGCACTGACACATACAGCCCACCTATTACTGCCATATAGTGCCAAAATAATACTGACACATACAGCCCACCTATTACTGCTATATAGGGCAAAATAATACTGACACATACAGCCCACCTATTACTGCCATAAAGGGCCAAAATAATACTGACACATACAGCCCACCTATTACTGCCATATAGTGCCAAAATAATACTGACACATACAGCCCACCTATTACTGCCGTATAGTGCCAAAATAATACTGACACATACAGCCCACCAATTACTGCCATATAGTGCCAAAATAATACTGACACATACATCCCACCTATTACTGCCATATAGTGCCAAAATAATACTGACACATACAGCCCACCTATTACTGCCATATAGTGGCAAAATAATACTGACACATACAGCCCACCTATTACTGCCATATAGTGGCAAAATAATACTGACACATACAGCCCACCTATTACTGCTATTTAGTGGCAAAATAATACTGACACATACAGCCCACCTATTACTGCCATATAGGGCCAAAATAATACTGACACATACAGCCCACCTATTACTGCTATATAGTGGCAAAATAATACTGACACATACAGCCCACCTATTACTGCCATATAGTGCCAATATAATACTGACACATACAGCCCACCTATTACTGCCATATAGTGCCAAAATAATACTGACACATACAGCCCACCTATTACTGCTATATAGTGGCAAAATAATACTGACACATACAGCCCACCTATTACTGCCATATAGTGCCAATATAATACTGACACATACAGCCCACCTATTACTGCCATATAGTGCCAAAATAATACTGACACATACAGCCCACCTATTACTGCTATATAGTGGCAAAATAATACTGACACATACAGCCCACCTATTACTGCCATATAGTGCCAAAATAATACTGACACATACAGCCCACCTATTACTGCTATATAGTGGCAAAATAATACTGACACATACAGCCCACCTATTACTGCCATATAGTGCCAATATAATACTGACACATACAGCCCACCTATTACTGCTATATAGGGCAAAATAATACTGACACATACAGCCCACCTATTACTGCCATAAAGGGCCAAAATAATACTGACACATACAGCCCACCTATTACTGCCATATAGTGCCAAAATAATACTGACACATACATCCCACCTATTACTGCCATATAGTGCCAAAATAATACTGACACATACAGCCCACCTATTACTGCCATATAGTGGCAAAATAATACTGACACATACAGCCCACCTATTACTGCCATAAAGGGCCAAAATAATACTGACACATACAGCCCACCTATTACTGCCATATAGTGCCAAAATAATACTGACACATACAGCCCACCTATTACTGCCGTATAGTGCCAAAATAATACTGACACATACAGCCCACCAATTACTGCCATATAGTGCCAAAATAATACTGACACATACAGACCACCTATAACTGCCATATAGTGCCAAAATAATACTGACACATACAGCCCACCTATTACTGCCATATAGTGCCAAAATAATACTGACACATACAGCCCACCTATTACCGCCATATAGTGCCAAAATAATACTGACACATACAGCCCACCAATTACAGCCATATAGTGCCAAGATAATACTGACACATACAGCCCACCAATTACTGCCATATAGTGCCAAAATAATACTGACACATACAGCCCACCTATTACTGCCATATAGTGGCAAAATAATACTGACACATACAGCCCACCTATTACTGCCATAAAGGGCCAAAATAATACTGACACATACAGCCCACCTATTACCGCCATATAGTGCCGAAATTATACTGACACATACAGCCCACCTATTACTGCCATATAGTGCCAAAATAATACTGACACATACAGCCCACCTATTACTGCCATATAGGGCCAAAATAATACTGACACATACAGCCCACCTATTACTGCCATATAGTGGCAAAATAATACTGACACATACAGCCCACCTATTACTGCCATATAGTGCCAAAATAATACTGACACATACAGCCCACCTATTACTGCCATATAGTGGCAAAATAATACTGACACATACAGCCCACCTATTACTGCCATATAGTGCCAAAATAATACTGACACATACAGCCCACCTATTACTGCCATATAGTGCCAAAATAATACTGACACATACAGCCCACCAATTACTGCCATATAGTGCCAAAATAATACTGACACATACAGCCCACCTATTACTGCCATATAGTGGCAAAATAATACTGACACATACAGCCCACCTATTACTGCCATATAGGGCCAAAATAATACTGACACATACAGCCCACCTATTTCTGCTATATAGTGTCAATATAATACTGACACATACAGCCCACCTATTACTGCTATATAGTGGCAAAATAATACTGACACATACAGCCCACCTATTACTGCCATATAGTGCCAATATAATACTGACACATACAGCCCACCTATTACTGCCATATAGTGCCAAAATAATACTGACACATACAGCCCACCTATTACTGCTATATAGTGCCAAAATAATACTGACACATACAGCCCACCTATTATTGCTATATAGTGCCAAAATAATACTGACACATACAGCCCACCTATTACTGCTATATAGGACCAAAATAATACTGACACATACAGCCCACCTATTACTGCTATATAGTGGCAAAATAATACTGACACATACAGCCCACCTATTACTGCTATATAGTGGCAAAATAATACTGACACATACAGCCCACCTATTACTGCCATATAGGGCCAAAATAATACTGACACATACAGCCCACCTATTGCTGCCATATAGTGCCAAAATAATACTGACACATACAGCCCACCTATTACTGCCATATAGTGCCAAAATAATACTGACACATACAGCCCACCTATTACTGCCATATAGTGCCAAAATAATACTGACACATACAGCCCACCTATTACTGCCATATAGTGCCAAAATAATACTGACACATACAGCCCACCTATTACCGCCATATAGTACCAAAATAATACTGACACATACAGCCCACCTATTACTGCTATATAGTGCCAAAATAATACTGTCACATACAGCCCACCTATTACAGCTATATAGTGCCAAAATAATACTGACACATACAGCCCACCTATTACTGCTATATAGTGCCAAAATAATACTGACACATACAGCCCACCTATTACTGCTATATAGTGCCAAAATAATACTGACACATACAGCCCACCTATTACCGCCATATAGTGCCAAAATAATACTGACACATACAGCCCACCTATTACTGCCATATAGTGCCAAAATAATACTGTCACATACAGCCCACCTATTACTGCTATATAGTGCCAAAATAATACTGACACAAGCAGCCCACCTATTACTGCCATAGAGACAAAATAATACTGACACATACAGCCCACCTATTACTGCCATATAGTGCCAAAATTATACTGACACATACAGCCCACCTATTACTGCTATATAGTGCCAAAATAATACTGACACAAGCAGCCCACCTATTACTGCCATAGAGACAAAATAATACTGACACATACAGCCCTCCTATTACTGCCATATATTGCCAAAATAATACTGACACATACAGCCCACCTATTACTGCCATATAGTGCCAAAATATTACTGACACATACAGCCCACCTATTATTGCCATATAGTGCCAAAATAATACTGACACATACAGCCCACCTATTACTGCTATATAGTGCCAAAATAACACTGACACATACAGCCCACCTATTACTGCCATAGAGACAAAATAATACTGACACATACAGCCCACCTATTACTGCCATATAGTGCCAAAATAATACTGACACATACAGCCCGCCTATTACTGCCATATAGTGCCAAAATAATACTGACACATACAGCCCGCCTATTACTGCCATATAGTGCCAAAATAATACTGACACATACAGCCCGCCTATTACTGCCATATAGTGCCAAAATAATACTGACATATACAGCCCACCTATTACTGCCATATAGTGCCAAAATATTACTGACACATACAGCCCACCTATTATTGCCATATAGTGCCAAAATAATACTGACACATACAGCCCACCTATTACTGCTATATAGGGCCAAAATAACACTGACACATACAGCCCACCTATTACTGCCATAGAGACAAAATAATACTGACACATACAGCCCACCTATTACTGCCATATAGTGCCAAAATAATACTGACACATACAGCCCACCTATTACTGCTATATAGTGCCAAAATAACACTGACACATACAGCCCACCTATTACTGCTATATAGTGGCAAAATAATACTGACACATACAGCCCACCTATTACTGCCATATAGTGCCAAAATAATACTGACACATACAGCCCACCTATTACCGCCATATAGTGCCAAAATAATACTGACACATACAGCCCACCTATTACTGCTATATAGTGCCAAAATAATACTGACACATACATCCCACCTATTACCGCCATATAGTGCCAAAATAACACTGACACATACAGCCCATCTATTGCCGCCATATAGTGCCAAAATAACACTGACACATACAGCCCACCTATTACTGCTATATAGTGGCAAAATAATACTGACACATACAGCCCACCTATTACTGCCATATAGTGCCAAAATAATACTGACACATGCAGCCCACCTATTACTGCTATATAGTGCCAAAATAACACTGACACATACAGCCCACCTATTACTGCTATATAGTGCCAAAATAATACTGACACATACAGCCCACCTATTACTGCCATATAGTGCCAAATTAATACTGACACATACAGCCCACCTATTACTGCTATATAGGGCCAAAATAACACTGACACATACAGCCCACCTATTACTGCTATATAGTGCCAAAATAATACTGACACATACAGCCCACCTATTACTGCCATATAGTGCCAAAATAATACTGACACATACAGCCGACCTATTACTGCCATATAGTGCCAAAATAATACTGACACATACAGCCCACCTATTACTGCTATATAGTGCTAAAATAATACTGACACATACAGCCCACCTATTACTGCTATATAGTGCCAAAATAATACTGACACATACAGCCCACCTATTACTGCCATATAGTGCCAAAATAATACTGACACATACAGCCCACCTATTACTGCCATATAGGGCCAAAATAATACTGACACATACAGCCCACCTATTACTGCTATATAGGACCAAAATAATACTGACACATACAGCCCACCTATTACTGCCATATAGGGCCAAAATAATACTGACACATACAGCCCACCTATTACTGCCATATAGAGCCAAAATAATACTGACACATACAGCCCACCTATTACTGTTATATAGTGCCAAAATAATACTGACACATACAGCCCACCTATTACTGCTATATAGGACCAAAATAATACTGACACATACAGCCCACCTATTACTGCCATATAGGGCCAAAATAACACTGACACATACAGCCCACCTATTACTGCTATATAGTGGCAAAATAATACTGACACATACAGCCCACCTCTTACTGCTATATAGGACCAAAATAATACTGACACATACAGCCCACCTATTACTGCTATATAGTGGCAAAATAATACTGACACATACAGCCCACCTATTACTGCCATATAGTGCCAAAATAATACTGACACATGCAGCCCACCTATTACTGCTATATAGGACCCAAATAATACTGACACATACAGCCCACCTATTACTGCCATTTAGTGCCAATATAATACTGACACATACAGCCCACCTATTACTGCCATATAGAGCCAAAATAATACTGACACATACAGCCGACCTATTACTGCCATATAGAGCCAAAATAATACTGACACATGCAGTCCACCTATTACTGCTATATAGTGGCAAAATAATACTGACACATACAGCCCACCTATTACTGCCATATAGTGCCAAAATAATACTGACACATACAGCCCATCTATTACTGCTATATAGTGCCAAAATAATACTGACACATACAGTCCACCTATTACTGCTATATAGTGGCAAAATAATACTGACACATACAGCCCACCTATTACTGCCATATAGTGCCAAAATAATACTGACACATACAGCCCACCTATTACTGCTATATAGTGCCAAAATAATACTGACACATACAGCCCACCTATTACTGCTATATAGGACCAAAATAATACTGACACATACAGCCCACCTATTACTGCCATATAGTGCCAAAATAATACTGACACATACAGCCCACCTATTACTGCTATATAGAGCCAAAATAATACTGACACGTACAGCCCACCTATTACTGCTATATAGTGGCAAAATAATACTGACACATACAGCCCACCTAAAACTGCTATATAAGACCAAAATAATATTGACACATACAGCCCACCTATTACCGCCATATAGTGCCAAAATAATACTGACACATACAGCCCACCTATTACCGCCATATAGTGCCAAAATAATATTGACACATACAGCCCACCTATTACTGCTATATAGTGCCAAAATAATACTGTCACATACAGCCCACCTATTACTGCCATAGAGAGCCAAAATAATACTGACATATACAGCCCACCTATTACTGCCATATAGTGCCAAAATAATACTGACACATACAGCCCACCTATTACCGCCATATAGTGCCAAAATAATACTGACACATACAGCCCACCTATTACTGCCATATAGTGCCAAAATAATACTGTCACATACAGCCCACCTATTACTGCTATATAGTACCAAAATAATACTGACACATACAGCCCACGTATTAGTGCTATATAGTGCCAAAATATTACTGACACATACAGCCCACCTATTACTGCCATATAGTGCCAAAATAATACTGACTCATACAGCCCACCTATTACTGCTATATAGTGCCAAAATAATACTGACACATACAGCCCACCTATTACTGCCATATAGTGCCAAAATAATACTGACACATACAGCCCACCTATTACTGCCATATAGTGCCAAAATAATACTGACACATACAGCCGACCTATTACTGCCATATAGTGCCAAAATAATACTGACACATACAGCCCACCTATTACTGCCATATAGTGCCAAAATAATACTGACACATACAGCCCACCTATTACTGCCATATAGTGCCAAAATAATACTGACACATGCTGCCCACCTATTACTGCCATAGAGACAAAATAATACTGACACATACAGCCCACCTATTACTGCTATATAGTGGCAAAATAATACTGACACATACAGCCCACCTATTACTGCCATATAGTGCCAAAATAATACTGACACATACAGCCCACCTATTACTGCTATATAGTGCCAAAATAATACTGACACATGCAGCCCACCTATTACTGCCATAGAGACAAAATAATACTGACACATACAGCCCACCTATTACTGCCATATAGTGCCAAAATATTACTGACACATACAGCCCACCTATTACTGCCATATAGTGCCAAAATAATACTGTCACATACAGCCCACCTATTACTGCTATATAGTGCCAAAATAACACTGACACATACAGCCCACCTATTACTGCCATATAGTGCCAAAATAATACTGACACATACAGCCCACCTATTACTGCTATATAGTGGCAAAATAATACTGACACATACAGCCCACCTATTACTGCCATATAGTGCCAAAATAATACTGACACATACAGCCCACCTATTACTGCTATATAGTGCCAAAATAATACTGACACATGCAGCCCACCTATTACTGCCATATAGTGCCAAAATAATGCTGTCACATACAGCCCACCTATTACCGCCATATAGTGCCAAAATAATACTGACACATACAGCCCACCTATTACTGCCATATAGTGGCAAAATAATACTGACACATACAGCCCACCTATTACCGCCATATAGTGCCAAAATAATACTGACACATACAGCCCACCTATTACTGCTATATAGTGCCAAAATAATATTGACACATGCAGCCCACCTATTACTGCCATATAGTGCCAAAATAATGCTGTCACATACAGCCCACCTATTACCGCCATATAGTGCCAAAATAATACTGACACATACAGCCCACCTATTACTGCTATATAGTGCCAAAATAATACTGACACATACAGCCCACCTATTACTGCTATATAGGACCAAAATAATACTGACACATACATCCCACCTATTACCGCCATATAGTGCCAAAATAACACTGACACATACAGCCCATCTATTACCGCCATATAGAGTCAAAATAACACTGACACATACAGCCCACCTCTTACTGCCATATAGTGCCAAAATATTACTGACACATACAGCCCGCCTATTACTGCCATATAGTGCCAAAATAATACTGACACATACAGCCCACCTATTACTGCCATATAGAGTCAAAATAACACTGACACAAACAGCCCTCCTATTACTGCCATATAGTGCCAAAATAATACTGACACATACAGCCCACCTATTACTGCCATATAGTGCCAAAATAATACTGACACACACAGCCCACCTATTACTGCCATATAGAGCCAAAATAACACTGACACATACAGCCCACCTATTACCGCCATATAGTGCCAAAATAATACTGACACATACAGCCCACCTATTACCGCCATATAGGGCCAAAATAATACTGACTCATACAGCTCACCTATTACTGCTATATAGTGGCAAAATAATACTGACACATACAGCCCACCTATTACTGCTATATAGTGCCGAAATAACACTGACACATACAGCCCACCTATTACTGCCATATAGTGCCAAAATAATACTGACACATACAGCCCACCTATTACTGCCATATAGTACCAAAATAATACTGACACATACAGCCCACCTATTACTGCTATATAGTGCCGAAATAACACTGACACATACAGCCCACCTATTACTGCTATATAGTGCCAAAATAACACTGACACATACAGCTCACCAATCACTGCCATATAGTGCCAAAATAATACTGACACATACAGCTCACCTATTACTGCCATATAGTGCCAAAATAATACTGACACATACAGCCCACCTATTACTGCCATATAGGACCAAAATAATACTGACACATACAGCCCACCTATTACTGCTATATAGTGCCAAAATAATACTGACACATACAGCCCACCTATTACTGCTATATAGTGGCAAAATAATACTGACACACACAGCCCACCTATTACTGCCATATAGTACCAAAATAATACTGACACATACAGCCCACCTATTACTGCTATATAGTGCCGAAATAACACTGACACATACAGCCCACCTATTACTGCTATATAGTGCCGAAATAACACTGACACATACAGCCCACCTATTACTGCTATATAGTGCCAAAATAATACTGACACATACAGCCCACCTATTACTGCTATATAGTGGCAAAATAATACTGACACATACAGCCCACCTATTACTGCCATATAGTGCCAAAATAATACTGACACATACAGCCCACCTATTACTGCTATATAGGACCAAAATAATGCTGACACACACAGCCCACCTATTACTGCCATATAGTGCCAAAATAATACTGACACATACAGCCCACCTATTACTGCTATATAGGACCCAAATAATACTGACACATACAGCCCACCTATTACTGCTATATAGTGCCAAAATAATACTGACACATACAGCCGACCTATTACTGCCATATAGAGCCAAAATAATACTGACACATGCAGCCCACCTATTACTGCTATATAGAGACAAAATAATACTGACACATACAGTCCACCTATTACTGCTATATAGTGGCAAAATATTACTGACACATACAGCCCACCTATTACTGCTATATAGTGCCAAAATAATACTGACACATACAGCCCACCTATTACTGCCATATAGTGCCAAAATAATACTGACACATACAGCCCACCTATTACTGCTATATAGTGCCAAAATAATACTGACACATACAGCCCACCTATTACTGCCATAGAGACAAAATAATACTGACACATACAGCCCACCTATTACTGCCATATAGTGCCAAAATATTACTGACACATACAGCCCACCTATTACTGCCATATAGGGCCAAAATAATACTGACACATACAGCCCACCTATTACTGCCATATAGTGCCAAAATAATACTGACACATACAGCCCACCTATTACTGCTATATAGTGGCAAAATAATACTGACACATACAGCCCACCTATTACTGCCATATAGTGCCAAAATAATACTGACACATACAGCCCACCTATTACTGCTATATAGTGCCAATATAATACTGTCACATACAGCCCACCTATTACTGCTATATAGTACCAAAATAATACTGACACATACAGCCCACCTATTACTGCTATATAGTGGCAAAATAATACTGACACATACAGCCCACCTATTACTGCTATATAGTGCCAAAATAATACTGACACATGCAGCCCACCTATTACTGCCATAAAGACAAAATAATACTGACACATACAGCCCACCTATTACTGCCATATAGTGCCAAAATAATACTGACACATACAGCCCACCTATTACTGCCATAGAGACAAAATAATACTGACACATACAGCCCACCTATTACTGCTATATAGTGCCAAAATAATACTGACACATGCAGCCCACCTATTACTGCCATAAAGACAAAATAATACTGACACATACAGCCCACCTATTACTGCCATATAGGGCCAAAATAATACTGACACATACAGCCCACCTATTACTGCCATATAGTGCCAAAATAATACTGACACATACAGCCCACCTATTACTGCTATATAGTGGCAAAATAATACTGACACATACAGCCCACCTATTACTGCCATATAGTGCCAAAATAATACTGACACATACAGCCCACCTATTACTGCTATATAGTGCCAAAATAATACTGTCACATACAGCCCACCTATTACTGCTATATAGTACCAAAATAATACTGACACATACAGCCCACCTATTACTGCTATATAGTGGCAAAATAATACTGACACATACAGCCCACCTATTACTGCCATATAGTGCCAAAATAATACTGACACATACAGCCCACCTATTACTGCTATATAGTGCCAAAATAATACTGACACATGCAGCCCACCTATTACTGCCATATAGTGGCAAAATAATACTGACACATACAGCCCACCTATTACTGCCATATAGTGCCAAAATAATACTGTCACATACAGCCCACCTATTACCGCCATATAGTGCCAAAATAATACTGACACATACAGCCCACCTATTACTGCTATATAGTGCCAAAATAATACTGACACATACAGCCCACCTATTACTGCTATATAGGACCAAAATAATACTGACACATACATCCCACCTATTACCGCCATATAGTGCCAAAATAATACTGACACATACAGCCCACCTATTACTGCTATATAGTGCCAAAATAATACTGACACATACAGCCCACCTATTACTGCTATATAGGACCAAAATAATACTGACACATACATCCCACCTATTACTGCCATATAGTGCCAAAATAATACTGACACATACAGCCCACCTATTACTGCCATATAGAGTCAAAATAACACTGACACAAACAGCCCACCTCTTACTGCTATATAGTGCCAAAATAACACTGACACATACAGCCCACCTATTACTGCTATATAGAGCCAAAATAATACTGACACATACAGCCCACCTATTACTGCCATATAGGGCCAAAATAATACTGACACATACAGCCCACCTATTACTGCCATATAGTGCCAAAATAATACTGACACATACAGCCCACGTATTACTGCTATATAGTGCCAAAATAATACTGACACATACAGCCCACCTATTACTGCCATATAGTGCCAAAATAATACTGACACATACAGCCCACCTATTACTGCTATATAGTACCAAAATAATACTGACACATACAGCCCACCTATTACTGCCATATAGTGCCAAAATAATACTGACACATACAGCCCACCTATTACTGCCATATAGAGTCAAAATAACACTGACACATACAGCCCACCTATTACTGCCATATAGTGCCAAAATAATACTGACACATACAGCCCACCTATTACCGCCATATAGGGCCAAAATAACACTGACTCATACAGCTCACCTATTACTGCTATATAGTGGCAAAATAATACTGACACATACAGCCCACCTATTACTGCCATATAGTGCCAAAATAATACTGACACATACGCCCACCTATTACTGCTATATAGTGCCAAAATAATACTGACACATACAGCCCACCTATTACTGCCATATAGTGCCAAAATAATACTGACACATACAGCCCACCTATTACTGCCATATAGTGCCAAAATAATACTGACACATACAGCCCACCTATTACCGCCATATAGTGCCAAAATAATACTGACACATACAGCCCACCTATTACCGCCATATAGGGCCAAAATAACACTGACTCATACAGCTCACCTATTACTGCTATATAGTGGCAAAATAATACTGACACATACAGCCCACCTATTACTGCCATATAGTGCCAAAATAATACTGACACATACGCCCACCTATTACTGCTATATAGTGCCAAAATAATACTGACACATACAGCCCACCTATTACTGCTATATAGTGCCAAAATAATACTGACACATACAGCCCACCTATTACTGCCATATAGTGCCAAAATAATACTGACACATACAGCCAACCTATTACTGCTATATAGTGCCAAAATAATACTGACACATACGCCCACCTATTACTGCTATATAGTGCCAAAATAATACTGACACATACAGCCCACCTATTACTGCTATATAGTGCCAAAATAATACTGACACATACAGCCCACCTATTACTGCCATATAGTGCCAAAATAATACTGACACATACAGCCCACCTATTACTGCTATATAGTGCCAAAATAATACTGACACATACAGCCAACCTATTACTGCTATATAGTGCCAAAATAATACTGACACATACAACACACCTATTACTGCCATATAGTGCCAAAATAATACTGACACATACAGCTCACCTATTACTGCCATATAGTGCGAAAATAATACTGACACATACAGCCCACCTATTACTGCTATATAGTGGCAAAATAATACTGACACACACAGCCCACCTATTACTGCCATATAGTGGCAAAATAATACTGACACATACAGCCCACCTATTACTGCTATATAGTGCCAAAATAATACTGACACATACAGCCCACCTATTACTGCTATATAGTGGCAAAATAATACTGACACATACAGCCCACCTATTACTGCCATATAGTGCCAAAATAATACTGACACATACAGCCCACCTATTACTGCCATATAGTGCCAAAATAATACTGACACATACAGCCCACCTATTACTGCTATATAGGACCAAAATAATGCTGACACACACAGCCCACCTATTACTGCCATATAGTGCCAAAATAATACTGACACATACAGCCCACCTATTACTGCTATATAGGACCCAAATAATACTGACACATACAGCCCACCTATTACTGCTATATAGTGCCAAAATAATACTGACACATACAGCCGACCTATTACTGCCATATAGTGCCAAAATAATACTGACAAATACAGCCCACCTATTACTGCTATATAGTGGCAAAATAATACTGACACATACAGCCCACCTATTACTGCCATATAGAGCCAAAATAATACTGACACATACAGCCCACCTATTACTGCTATATAGAGACAAAATAATACTGACACATACAGTCCACCTATTACTGCTATATAGTGGCAAAATAATACTGACAAATACAGCCCACCTATTACTGCTATATAGTGGCAAAATAATACTGACACATACAGCCAACCTATTACTGCCATATAGAGCCAAAATAATACTGACACATACAGCCCACCTATTACTGCCATATAGTGCCAAAATAATACTGACACATACAGCCCACCTATTACTGCTATATAGTGCCAAAATAATACTGACACATACAGCTCACCTATTACTGCCATATAGAGCCAAAATAATACTGACACATACAGCCCACCTATTACTGCCATATAGAGCCAAAATAATACTGACACATGCAGCCCACTTATTACTGCCATATAGAGCCAAAATAATACTGACACATACAGCCCACCTATTACCGCCATATAGTGCCAAAATAATACTGACACATACAGCCCACCTATTACTGCCATATAGTGCCAAAATAATACTGACACATACAGCCCACGTATTACTGCTATATAGAGACAAAATAATACTGAAACATACAGCCCACCTATTACCGCCATATAGTGCCAAAATAATTCTGACACATACAGCCCACCTATTACTGCCATATAGTGCCAAAATAATACTGACACATACAGCCCACCTATTACTGCTATATAGTGGCAAAATAATACTGACACATACAGCCCACCTATTACTGCCATATAGGACCAAAATAATACTGACACATACAGCCCACCTATTACCGCCATATAGTGCCAAAATAATACTGACACATACAGCCCACCTATTACCGCCATATAGTGCCAAAATAATATTGACACATACAGCCCACCTATTACCGCCATATAGTGCCAAAATAATATTGACACATACAGCCCACCTATTACTGCCATAGAGAGCCAAAATAATACTGACATATACAGCTCACCTATTACTGCCATATAGTGCCAAAATAATACTGACACATACAGCCCACCTATTACTGCCATATAGGACCAAAATAATACTGACACATACAGCCCACCTATTACTGCTATATAGTGGCAAAATAATACTGACACACACAGCCCACCTATTACTGCCATATAGTGGCAAAATAATACTGACACATACAGCCCACCTATTACTGCTATATAGTGCCAAAATAATACTGACACATACAGCCCACCTATTACTGCTATATAGTGGCAAAATAATACTGACACATACAGCCCACCTATTACTGCCATATAGGGCCAAAATAATACTGACACATACAGCCCACCTATTACTGCTATATAGTGGCAAAATAATACTGACACATACAGCCCACCTATTACTGCCATATAGTGCCAAAATAATACTGACACATACAGCCCACCTATTACTGCTATATAGGACCAAAATAATGCTGACACACACAGCCCACCTATTACTGCCATATAGTGCCAAAATAATACTGACACATACAGCCCACCTATTACTGCTATATAGGACCCAAATAATACTGACACATACAGCCAACCTATTACTGCCATATAGTGCCAAAATAATACTGACACATACAGCCCACCTATTACTGCTATATAGGACCCAAATAATACTGACACATACAGCCCACCTATTACTGCCATATAGTGCCAAAATAATACTGACACATACAGCCCACCTATTACTGCTATATAGTGCCAAAATAATACTGACACATACAGCCGACCTATTACTGCCATATAGAGCCAAAATAATGCTGACACATACAGCCCTCCTATTACTGCTATATAGAGACAAAATAATACTGACACATACAGTCCACCTATTACTGCTATATAGTGGCAAAATAATACTGACAAATACAGCCCACCTATTACTGCTATATAGTGGCAAAATAATACTGACACATACAGCCAACCTATTACTGCCATATAGAGCCAAAATAATACTGACATATACAGCCCACCTATTACTGCCATATAGAGCCAAAATAATACTGACACATACAGCCCACCTATTACTGCCATATAGTGCCAAAATAATACTGACACATACAGCCCACCTATTACTGCTATATAGTGCCAAAATAATACTGACACATACAGCCCACCTATTACTGCCATATAGTGCCAAAATAATACTGACACATACAGCTCACCTATTACTGCCATATAGAGCCAAAATAATACTGACACATACAGCCCACCTATTACTGCCATATAGAGCCAAAATAATACTGACACATGCAGCCCACTTATTACTGCAATATAGAGCCAAAATAATACTGACACATACAGCCCACCTATTACCGCCATATAGTGCCAAAATAACACTGACACATACAGCCCATCTATTACCGCCATATAGAGTCAAAATAACACTGACACATACAGCCCATCTATTACCGCCATATAGAGTCAAAATAACACTGACACATACATCCCACCTCTTACTGCCATATAGTGCCAAAATATTACTGACACATACAGCCCGCCTATTACTGCCATATAGTGCCAAAATAATACTGACACATACAGCCCACCTATTACTGCTATATAGTGCCAAAATAATACTGACACATACAGCCCACCTATTACTGCTATATAGAGCCAAAATAATACTGACACATACAGCCCACCTATTACTGCCATATAGGGCCAAAATAATACTGACACATACAGCCCACCTATTACTGCCATATAGTGCCAAAATAATACTGACACATACAGCCCACGTATTACTGCTATATAGTGCCAAAATAATACTGACACATACAGCCCACCTATTACTGCCATATAGTGCCAAAATAATACTGACACATACAGCCCACCTATTACTGCTATATAGTACCAAAATAATACTGACACATACAGCCCACCTATTACTGCCATATAGTGCCAAAATAATACTGACACATACAGCCCACCTATTACTGCTATATAGTGCCAAAATAATACTGACACATACAGCCCACCTATTACTGCCATATAGAGTCAAAATAACACTGACACATACAGCCCACCTATTACTGCCATATAGTGCCAAAATAATACTGACACATACAGCCCACCTATTACTGCCATATAGAGCCAAAATAACACTGACACATACAGCCCACCTATTACCGCCATATAGTGCCAAAATAATACTGACACATACAGCCCACCTATTACCGCCATATAGGGCCAAAATAACACTGACTCATACAGCTCACCTATTACTGCTATATAGTGGCAAAATAATACTGACACATACAGCCCACCTATTACTGCCATATAGTGCCAAAATAATACTGACACATACGCCCACCTATTACTGCTATATAGTGCCAAAATAACACTGACACATACAGCCCACCTATTACCGCCATATAGTGCCAAAATAATACTGACACATACAGCCCACCTATTACCGCCATATAGTGCCAAAATAATACTGACACATACGCCCACCTATTACTGCTATATAGTGCCAAAATAATACTGACACATACAGCCCACCTATTACTGCTATATAGTGCCAAAATAACACTGACACATACAACACACCTATTACTGCCATATAGTGCCAAAATAATACTGACACATACAGCTCACCTATTACTGCCATATAGTGCCAAAATAATACTGACACATACAGCCCACCTATTACTGCCATATAGGACCAAAATAATACTGACACATACAGCCCACCTATTACTGCTATATAGTGGCAAAATAATACTGACACATACAGCCCACCTATTACTGCCATATAGTGGCAAAATAATACTGACACATACAGCCCACCTATTACTGCTATATAGTGCCAAAATAATACTGACACATACAGCCCACCTATTACTGCTATATAGTGGCAAAATAATACTGACACATACAGCCCACCTATTACTGCCATATAGTGCCAAAATAATACTGACACATACAGCCCACCTATTACTGCTATATAGTGGCAAAATAATACTGACACATACAGCCCACCTATTACTGCCATATAGTGCCAAAATAATACTGACACATACAGCCCACCTATTACTGCTATATAGGACCAAAATAATGCTGACACACACAGCCCACCTATTACTGCCATATAGTGCCAAAATAATACTGACACATACAGCCCACCTATTACTGCTATATAGGACCCAAATAATACTGACACATACAGCCCACCTATTACTGCTATATAGTGCCAAAATAATACTGACACATACAGCCGACCTATTACTGCCATATAGAGCCAAAATAATACTGACACATACAGCCCACCTATTACTGCTATATAGAGACAAAATAATACTGACACATACAGTCCACCTATTACTGCTATATAGTGGCAAAATAATACTGACAAATACAGCCCACCTATTACTGCTATATAGTGGCAAAATAATACTGACACATACAGCCCACCTATTACTGCCATATAGAGTCAAAATAATACTGACACATACAGCCCACCTATTACTGCCATATAGTGCCAAAATAATACTGACACATACAGCCCACCTATTACTGCTATATAGTGCCAAAATAATACTGACACATACAGCCCACCTATTACTGCCATATAGTGCCAAAATAATACTGACACATACAGCTCACCTATTACTGCCATATAGAGCCAAAATAATACTGACACATACAGCCCACCTATTACTGCCATATAGAGCCAAAATAATACTGACACATGCAGCCCACTTATTACTGCCATATAGAGCCAAAATAATACTGACACATACAGCCCACCTATTACCGCCATATAGTGCCAAAATAATACTGACACATACAGCCCACCTATTACTGCCATATAGTGCCAAAATAATACTGACACATACAGCCCACGTATTACTGCTATATAGAGACAAAATAATACTGAAACATACAGCCCACCTATTACCGCCATATAGTGCCAAAATAATACTGACACATACAGCCCACCTATTACTGCCATATAGTGCCAAAATAATACTGACACATACAGCCCACCTATTACTGCTATATAGTGGCAAAATAATACTGACACATACAGCCCACCTATTACTGCTATATAGTGCCAAAATAATACTGACACATACAGCCCACCTATTACTGCTATATAGTGCCAAAATAATACTGACACATACAGCCCACCTATTACCGCCATATAGTGCCAAAATAATACTGACACATACAGCCCACCTATTACCGCCATATAGTGCCAAAATAATATTGACACATGCAGCCCACCTATTACCGCCATATAGTGCCAAAATAATATTGACACATACAGCCCACCTATTACTGCCATAGAGAGCCAAAATAATACTGACATATACAGCCCACCTATTACTGCCATATAGTGCCAAAATAATACTGACACATACAGCCCACCTATTACCGCCATATAGTACCAAAATAATACTGACACATACAGCCCACCTATTACTGCTATATAGTGCCAAAATAATACTGTCACATACAGCCCACCTATTACAGCTATATAGTGCCAAAATAATACTGACACATACAGCCCACCTATTACTGCTATATAGTGCCAAAATAATACTGACACATACAGCCCACCTATTACTGCTATATAGTGCCAAAATAATACTGACACATACAGCCCACCTATTACCGCCATATAGTGCCAAAATAATACTGACACATACAGCCCACCTATTACTGCCATATAGTGCCAAAATAATACTGTCACATACAGCCCACCTATTACTGCTATATAGTGCCAAAATAATACTGACACAAGCAGCCCACCTATTACTGCCATAGAGACAAAATAATACTGACACATACAGCCCACCTATTACTGCCATATAGTGCCAAAATAATACTGACACATACAGCCCACCTATTACTGCTATATAGTGCCAAAATAATACTGACACAAGCAGCCCACCTATTACTGCCATAGAGACAAAATAATACTGACACATACAGCCCTCCTATTACTGCCATATATTGCCAAAATAATACTGACACATACAGCCCACCTATTACTGCCATATAGTGCCAAAATATTACTGACACATACAGCCCACCTATTATTGCCATATAGTGCCAAAATAATACTGACACATACAGCCCACCTATTACTGCTATATAGTGCCAAAATAACACTGACACATACAGCCCACCTATTACTGCCATAGAGACAAAATAATACTGACACATACAGCCCACCTATTACTGCCATATAGTGCCAAAATATTACTGACACATACAGCCCGCCTATTACTGCCATATAGTGCCAAAATAATACTGACACATACAGCCCGCCTATTACTGCCATATAGTGCCAAAATAATACTGACACATACAGCCCACCTATTACTGCCATATAGTGCCAAAATATTACTGACACATACAGCCCACCTATTATTGCCATATAGTGCCAAAATAATACTGACACATACAGCCCACCTATTACTGCTATATAGGGCCAAAATAACACTGACACATACAGCCCACCTATTACTGCCATAGAGACAAAATAATACTGACACATACAGCCCACCTATTACTGCCATATAGTGCCAAAATAATACTGACACATACAGCCCACCTATTACTGCTATATAGTGCCAAAATAACACTGACACATACAGCCCACCTATTACTGCTATATAGTGGCAAAATAATACTGACACATACAGCCCACCTATTACTGCCATATAGTGCCAAAATAATACTGACACATACAGCCCACCTATTACTGCCATATAGTGCCAAAATAATACTGACACATACAGCCCACCTATTACTGCTATATAGTGCCAAAATAATACTGACACATACATCCCACCTATTACCGCCATATAGTGCCAAAATAACACTGACACATACAGCCCATCTATTGCCGCCATATAGTGCCAAAATAACACTGACACATACAGCCCACCTATTACTGCCATATAGTGCCAAAATAATACTGACACATACAGCCCACCTATTACTGCTATATAGTGCCAAAATAATACTGACACATACATCCCACCTATTACCGCCATATAGTACCAAAATAACACTGACACATACAGCCCACCTATTACTGCCATATAGATTCAAAATAACACTGACACATACAGCCCACCTATTACTGCTATATAGTGCCAAAATAAAACTGACACATACAGCCCACCTATTACCGCCATATAGTGCCAAAATAACACTGACACATACAGCCCACCTATTACTGCTATATAGTGCCAAAATAACACTGACACATACAGCCCACCTATTACTGCTATATAGGACCAAAATAATACTGACACATACAGCCCACCTATTACTGCCATATAGTGCCAAAATAATACTGATACATACAGTCCACCTATTACTGCTATATAGGGCCAAAATAATACTGACACATACAGTCCACCTATTACCGCCATATAGTGCCAAAATAACACTGACACATACAGCCCACCTATTACTGCTATATAGGGCCAAAATAATACTGACACATACAGTCCACCTATTACTGCCATATAGTACCAAAATAATACTGATACATACAGTCCACCTATTACCGCCATATAGTGCCAAAATAATGCTGACACATACAGCCCACCTATTACTGCTATATAGTGCCAAAATAATACTGACACATACAGCCCACCTATTACTGCTATATAGGGCCAAAATAATACTGACACATGCAGCCCACCTATTACTGCTATATAGTGCCAAAATAACACTGACACATACAGCCCACCTATTACTGCCATATAGTGCCAAAATAATACTGACACATACATCCCACCTATTACCGCCATATAGTGCCAAAATAACACTGACACATACAGCCCACCTATTACTGCTATATAGGGCCAAAATAATACTGACACATACAGCCCACCTATTACTGCTATATAGTGCCAAAATAATACTGACACATACAGTCCACCTATTACTGCCATATAGTACCAAAATAATACTGACACATACAGTCCACCTATTACCGCCATATAGTGCCAAAATAATGCTGACACATACAGCCCACCTATTACTGCTATATAGTGCCAAAATAATACTGACACATACAGCCCACCTATTACTGCTATATAGGGCCAAAATAATACTGACACATGCAGCCCACCTATTACTGCTATATAGTGCCAAAATAACACTGACACATACAGCCCACCTATTACCGCCATATAGTGCCAAAATAAAACTGACACATACAGCCCACCTATTACTGCTATATAGTGTCAAAATAAAACTGACACATACAGCTCACCTATTACCGCCATATAGTGCCAAAATAACACTGACACATACAGCCCATCTATTACCGCCATATAGTGCCAAAATAATACTGACACATACAGCCCACCTATTACCGCCATATAGGGCCAAAATAATACTGACTCATACAGCTCACCTATTACAGCTATATAGTGGCAAAATAATACTGACACATACAGCCCACCTATTACCGCCATATAGTGCCAAAATAACACTGACACATACAGCCCACCTATTACTGCTATATAGGGCCAAAATAATACTGACACATACAGCCCACCTATTACTGCTATATAGGGCCAAAATAATACTGACACATACAGCCCTCCTATTACTGCCATATAGTACCAAAATAATACTGACACATACAGTCCACCTATTACCGCCATATAGTGCCAAAATAATGCTGACACATACAGCCCACCTATTACTGCTATATAGTGCCAAAATAATACTGACACATACATCCCACCTATTACTGCTATATAGTGCCAAAATAATACTGACACATACATCCCACCTATTACCGCCATATAGTGCCAAAATAACACTGACACATACAGCCCATCTATTACCGCCATATAGTGCCAAAATAACACTGACACATACAGCCCACCTATTACTGCCATATAGATTCAAAATAACAGTGACACATACAGCCCACCTGTTACTGCTATATAGTGCCAAAATAACACTGACACATACAGCCCACCTATTACCGCCATATAGTGCCAAAATAAAACTGACACATACAGCCCACCTATTACTGCTATATAGTGCCAAAATAAAACTGACACATACATCCCACCTATTACCGCCATATAGTGCCAAAATAGCACTGACACATACAGCCCACCTATTACTGCCATATAGATTCAAAATAACAGTGACACATACAGCCCACCTGTTACTGCTATATAGTGCCAAAATAACACTGACACATACAGCCCACCTATTACCGCCATATAGTGCCAAAATAAAACTGACACATACAGCCCACCTATTACTGCTATATAGTGCCAAAATAAAACTGACACATACAGCTCACCTATTACCGCCATATAGTGCCAAAATAACACTGACACATACAGCCCATCTATTACCGCCATATAGTGCCAAAATAATACTGACACATACAGCCCACCTATTACTGCTATATAGTGCCAAAATAATACTGACACATACATCCCACCTATTACCGCCATATAGTGCCAAAATAACACTGACACATACAGCCCATCTATTACCGCCATATAGTGCCAAAATAATACTGACACATACAGCCCACCTGTTACTGCTATATAGTACCAAAATAACACTGACACATACAGCCCACCTATTACTGCCATATAGTGCCAAAATAATACTGACACATACAGCCCACCTATTACTGCCATATAGTGCCAAAATAACACTGACACATACAGCCCACCTATTACTGCCATATAGTGCCAAAATAATACTGACACATACAGCCCACCTATTACTGCCATATAGTGCCAAAATAATACTGACACATACAGCCCACCTATTACCGCCATATAGTGCCAAAATAACACTGACACATACAGCCCATCTATTACCGCCATATAGTGCCAAAATAATACTGACACATACAGCCCACCTATTACCGCCATATAGGGCCAAAATAATACTGACTCATACAGCCCACCTATTACTGCTATATAGTGGCAAAATAATACTGACACATACAGCCCACCTATTACTGCCATATAGTACCAAAATAATACTGACACATACAGTCCACCTATTACCGCCATATAGTGCCAAAATAATGCTGACACATACAGCCCACCTATTACTGCTATATAGTGCCAAAATAATACTGACACATACAGCCCACCTATTACTGCTATATAGGGCCAAAATAATACTGACACATACAGTCCACCTATTACCGCCATATAGTGCCAAAATAATGCTGACACATACAGCCCACCTATTACTGCTATATAGTGCCAAAATAATACTGACACATACAGCCCACCTATTACTGCTATATAGGGCCAAAATAACACTGACACATACAGCCCATCTATTACCGCCATATAGTGCCAAAATAATACTGACACATACAGCCCACCTATTACCGCCATATAGGGCCAAAATAATACTGACTCATACAGCTCACCTATTACAGCTATATAGTGGCAAAATAATACTGACACATACAGCCCACCTATTACCGCCATATAGTGCCAAAATAACACTGACACATACAGCCCACCTATTACTGCTATATAGGGCCAAAATAATACTGACACATACAGCCCTCCTATTACTGCCATATAGTACCAAAATAATACTGACACATACAGTCCACCTATTACCGCCATATAGTGCCAAAATAATGCTGACACATACAGCCCACCTATTACTGCTATATAGTGCCAAAATAATACTGACACATACATCCCACCTATTACTGCTATATAGTGCCAAAATAATACTGACACATACATCCCACCTATTACCGCCATATAGTGCCAAAATAACACTGACACATACAGCCCATCTATTACCGCCATATAGTGCCAAAATAATACTGACACATACAGCCCACCTATTACTGCTATATAGTGCCAAAATAATACTGACACATACATCCCACCTATTACCGCCATATAGTGCCAAAATAACACTGACACATACAGCCCACCTATTACTGCTATATAGTGCCAAAATAATACTGACACATACAGCCCACCTATTACTGCCATATAGATTCAAAATAACAGTGACACATACAGCCCACCTGTTACTGCTATATAGTGCCAAAATAACACTGACACATACAGCCCACCTATTACCGCCATATAGTGCCAAAATAAAACTGACACATACAGCCCACCTATTACTGCTATATAGTGCCAAAATAAAACTGACACATACAGCTCACCTATTACCGCCATATAGTGCCAAAATAACACTGACACATACAGCCCATCTATTACCGCCATATAGTGCCAAAATAATACTGACACATACAGCCCACCTATTACTGCTATATAGTGCCAAAATAATACTGACACATACATCCCACCTATTACCGCCATATAGTGCCAAAATAACACTGACACATACAGCCCATCTATTACCGCCATATAGTGCCAAAATAATACTGACACATACAGCCCACCTGTTACTGCTATATAGTACCAAAATAACACTGACACATACAGCCCACCTATTACTGCCATATAGTGCCAAAATAATACTGACACATACAGCCCACCTATTACCGCCATATAGTGCCAAAATAACACTGACACATACAGCCCATCTATTACCGCCATATAGTGCCAAAATAATACTGACACATACAGCCCACCTATTACCGCCATATAGGGCCAAAATAATACTGACTCATACAGCCCACCTATTACTGCTATATAGTGGCAAAATAATACTGACACATACAGCCCACCTATTACTGCCATATAGGACCAAAATAATACTGACACATACAGCCCACCTATTACTGCTATATAGTGGCAAAATAATACTGACACACACAGCCCACCTATTACTGCCATATAGTGCCAAAATAATACTGACACATACAGCCCACCTATTACTGCTATATAGTGCCAAAATAATACTGACACATACATCCCACCTATTACCGCCATATAGTGCCAAAATAACACTGACACATACAGCCCATCTATTACCGCCATATAGTGCCAAAATAATACTGACACATACAGCCCACCTATTACCGCCATATAGTGCCAAAATAATGCTGACACATACATCCCACCTATTACCGCCATATAGTGCCAAAATAACACTGACACATACAGCCCACCTATTACTGCTATATAGTACCAAAATAACACTGACACATACAGCCCACCTATTACTGCCATATAGTGCCAAAATAATACTGACACATACAGTCCACCTATTACCGCCATATAGTGCCAAAATAATGCTGACACATACATCCCACCTATTACCGCCATATAGTGCCAAAATAACACTGACACATACAGCCCATCTATTACTGCCATATAGTGCCAAAATAATACTGACACATACAGCCCACCTATTACCGCCATATAGTGCCAAAATAACACTGACACATACAGCCCATCTATTACCGCCATATAGTGCCAAAATAACACTGACACATACAGCCCACCTATTACTGCCATATAGATTCAAAATAACAGTGACACATACAGCCCACCTGTTACTGCTATATAGTGCCAAAATAACACTGACACATACAGCCCACCTATTACCGCCATATAGTGCCAAAATAAAACTGACACATACAGCCCACCTATTACTGCTATATAGTGCCAAAATAAAACTGACACATACATCCCACCTATTACCGCCATATAGTGCCAAAATAGCACTGACACATACAGCCCACCTATTACTGCCATATAGATTCAAAATAACAGTGACACATACAGCCCACCTGTTACTGCTATATAGTGCCAAAATAACACTGACACATACAGCCCACCTATTACCGCCATATAGTGCCAAAATAAAACTGACACATACAGCCCACCTATTACTGCTATATAGTGCCAAAATAAAACTGACACATACAGCTCACCTATTACCGCCATATAGTGCCAAAATAACACTGACACATACAGCCCATCTATTACCGCCATATAGTGCCAAAATAATACTGACACATACAGCCCACCTATTACTGCTATATAGTGCCAAAATAATACTGACACATACATCCCACCTATTACCGCCATATAGTGCCAAAATAACACTGACACATACAGCCCATCTATTACCGCCATATAGTGCCAAAATAATACTGACACATACAGCCCACCTGTTACTGCTATATAGTACCAAAATAACACTGACACATACAGCCCACCTATTACTGCCATATAGTGCCAAAATAATACTGACACATACAGCCCACCTATTACCGCCATATAGTGCCAAAATAACACTGACACATACAGCCCATCTATTACCGCCATATAGTGCCAAAATAATACTGACACATACAGCCCACCTATTACCGCCATATAGGGCCAAAATAATACTGACTCATACAGCCCACCTATTACTGCTATATAGTGGCAAAATAATACTGACACATACAGCCCACCTATTACTGCCATATAGTACCAAAATAATACTGACACATACAGTCCACCTATTACCGCCATATAGTGCCAAAATAATGCTGACACATACAGCCCACCTATTACTGCTATATAGTGCCAAAATAATACTGACACATACAGCCCACCTATTACTGCTATATAGGGCCAAAATAATACTGACACATGCAGCCCACCTATTACTGCTATATAGTGCCAAAATAACACTGACACATACAGCCCACCTATTACTGCTATATAGTGCCAAAATAAAACTGACACATACAGCTCACCTATTACCGCCATATAGTGCCAAAATAACACTGACACATACAGCCCATCTATTACCGCCATATAGTGCCAAAATAATACTGACACATACAGCCCACCTATTACCGCCATATAGGGCCAAAATAATACTGACTCATACAGCTCACCTATTACAGCTATATAGTGGCAAAATAATACTGACACATACAGCCCACCTATTACCGCCATATAGTGCCAAAATAACACTGACACATACAGCCCACCTATTACTGCTATATAGGGCCAAAATAATACTGACACATACAGCCCACCTATTACTGCTATATAGGGCCAAAATAATACTGACACATACAGCCCTCCTATTACTGCCATATAGTACCAAAATAATACTGACACATACAGTCCACCTATTACCGCCATATAGTGCCAAAATAATGCTGACACATACAGCCCACCTATTACTGCTATATAGTGCCAAAATAATACTGACACATACATCCCACCTATTACTGCTATATAGTGCCAAAATAATACTGACACATACATCCCACCTATTACCGCCATATAGTGCCAAAATAACACTGACACATACAGCCCATCTATTACCGCCATATAGTGCCAAAATAATACTGACACATACAGCCCACCTATTACTGCTATATGGTGCCAAAATAATACTGACACATACATCCCACCTATTACCGCCATATAGTGCCAAAATAACACTGACACATACAGCCCACCTATTACTGCCATATAGATTCAAAATAACAGTGACACATACAGCCCACCTGTTACTGCTATATAGTGCCAAAATAACACTGACACATACAGCCCACCTATTACCGCCATATAGTGCCAAAATAAAACTGACACATACAGCCCACCTATTACTGCTATATAGTGCCAAAATAAAACTGACACATACAGCTCACCTATTACCGCCATATAGTGCCAAAATAACACTGACACATACAGCCCATCTATTACCGCCATATAGTGCCAAAATAATACTGACACATACAGCCCACCTATTACTGCTATATAGTGCCAAAATAATACTGACACATACATCCCACCTATTACCGCCATATAGTGCCAAAATAACACTGACACATACAGCCCATCTATTACCGCCATATAGTGCCAAAATAATACTGACACATACAGCCCACCTGTTACTGCTATATAGTACCAAAATAACACTGACACATACAGCCCACCTATTACTGCCATATAGTGCCAAAATAATACTGACACATACAGCCCACCTATTACCGCCATATAGTGCCAAAATAGCACTGACACATACAGCCCATCTATTACCGCCATATAGTGCCAAAATAATACTGACACATACAGCCCACCTATTACCGCCATATAGGGCCAAAATAATACTGACTCATACAGCCCACCTATTACTGCTATATAGTGGCAAAATAATACTGACACATACAGCCCACCTATTACTGCCATATAGGACCAAAATAATACTGACACATACAGCCCACCTATTACTGCTATATAGTGGCAAAATAATACTGACACACACAGCCCACCTATTACTGCCATATAGTGCCAAAATAATACTGACACATACAGCCCACCTATTACTGCTATATAGTGCCAAAATAATACTGACACATACATCCCACCTATTACCGCCATATAGTGCCAAAATAACACTGACACATACAGCCCATCTATTACCGCCATATAGTGCCAAAATAATACTGACACATACAGCCCACCTGTTACTGCTATATAGTACCAAAATAACACTGACACATACAGCCCACCTATTACTGCCATATAGTGCCAAAATAATACTGACACATACAGCCCACCTATTACCGCCATATAGTGCCAAAATAACACTGACACATACAGCCCATCTATTACCGCCATATAGTGCCAAAATAATACTGACTCATACAGCCCATCTATTACCGCCATATAGTGCCAAAATAATACTGACTCATACAGCCCACCTATTACAGCTATATAGTGGCAAAATAATACTGACACATACAGCCCACCTATTACTGCCATATAGGACCAAAATAATACTGACACATACAGCCCACCTATTACTGCTATATAGTGGCAAAATAATACTGACACACACAGCCCACCTATTACTGCTATATAGTGCCAAAATAATACTGACACATACAGCTCACCTATTACTGCCATATAGGGCCAAAATAATACTGACACATACAGCCCACCTATTACTGCTATATAGTGGCAAAATAATACTGACACATACAGCCCACCTATTACTGCTATATAATGCCAAAATAATACTGACACATACAGCCCACCTATTACTGCCATATAGTGCCAAAATAATACTGACACATACAGCCCACCTATTACTGCCATATAGGGCCAAAATAATACTGACACATACAGCCCACCTATTACTGCTATATAGTGCCAAAATAATACTGACACATACAGCTCACCTATTACTGCTATATAGGACCAAAATAATACTGACACATACAGCCCACCTATTACTGCTATATAATGCCAAAATAATACTGACACATACAGCCCACCTATTACTGCCATATAGTGCCAAAATAATACTGACACATACAGCCCACCTATTACTGCCATATAGGGCCAAAATAATACTGACACATACAGCCCACCTATTACTGCTATATAGTGCCAAAATAATACTGACACATACAGCCCACCTATTACTGCTATATAGTGCCAAAATAATACTGACACATACAGCCCACCTATTACTGCTATATAGTGCCAAAATAATACTGACACATACAGCTCACCTATTACTGCCATATAGGACCAAAATAATACTGACACATACAGCCCACCTATTACTGCCATATAGTGCCAAAATAATACTGACACATACAGCTCACCTATTACTGCCATATAGTGCCAAAATAATACTGACACATACAGCCCACCTATTACTGCCATATAGGACCAAAATAATACTGACACATACAGCCCACCTATTACTGCTATATAGTGGCAAAATAATACTGACACATACAGCCCACCTATTACTGCTATATAATGCCAAAATAATACTGACACATACAGCCCACCTATTACTGCTATATAGTGCTAAAATAATACTGACACATACAGCCCACCTATTACTGCCATATAGTGGCAAAATAATACTGACACACACAGCCCACCTATTACTGCCATATAGTGCCAAAATAATACTGACACATACAGCCCACCTATTACTGCCATATAGGGCCAAAATAATACTGACACATACAGCCCACCTATTACTGCCATATAGTGCCAAAATAATACTGACACATACAGCCCACCTATTACTGCCATATAGTGCCAAAATAACACTGACACATACAACACACCTATTACTGCCATATAGTGCCAAAATAATACTGACACATACAGCCCACCTATTACTGCCATATAGGACCAAAATAATACTGACACATACAGCCCACCTATTACTGCTATATAGTGGCAAAATAATACTGACACATACAGCCCACCTATTACTGCTATATAATGCCAAAATAATACTGACACATACAGCCCACCTATTACTGCTATATAGTGCTAAAATAATACTGACACATACAGCCCACCTATTACTGCCATATAGTGGCAAAATAATACTGACACACACAGCCCACCTATTACTGCTATATAGTGGCAAAATAATACTGACACATACAGCCGACCTATTACTGCTATATAGTGGCAAAATAATATTGACACATACAGCCCACCTATTACTGCTATATAGAACCAAAATAATACTGACACATACAGCCCACCTATTACTGCTATATAGGACCAAAATAATACTGACACATACAGCCCACCTATTACTGCTATATAGAACCAAAATAATACTGACACATACAGCCCACCTATTACCGCCATATAGTGCCAAAATAATACTGACACATACAGCCCACCTATTACTGCCATATAGTGCCAAAATAATACTGACACATACAGCCCACCTATTACTGCTATATATTGCTAAAATAATACTGACACATACAGCCCACCTATTACTGCCATATACTGCCAAAATAATACTGACACATACAGCCCAGCTATTACTGCCATATAGTGCCAAAATAATACTGACACACACAGCCCACCTATTACTGCCATATAGTGCCAAAATAATATTGACACATACAGCCCACCTATTACTGTCATATAGTGCCAAAATAATACTGACACATACAGCCCACCTATTACTGCTATATATTGCTAAAATAATACTGACACATACAGCCCAGCTATTACTGCCATATAGTGCCAAAATAATACTGACACACACAGCCCACCTATTACTGCCATATAGTGCCAAAATAATACTGACACATACAGCCCACCTTTTACTGCCATATAGTGCCAAAATAATACTGACACATACAGCACACCTATTACTGCCATATAGTGCCAAAATAATACTGACACATACAGCCCACCTATTACTGCCATATAGTGCCAAAATAATACTGACACATACAGCACACCTATTACTGCCATATAGTGCCAAAATAATACTGACACATACAGCCCACCTATTACTGCCATATAGTGCCAAAATAATACTGACACATACAGCACACCTATTACTGCCATATAGTGCCAAAATAATACTGACACATACAGCACACCTATTACTGCCATATAGTGCCAAAATAATACTGACACATACAGCCCACCTATTACTGCCATATAGTGCCAAAATAATACTGACACATACAGCACACCTATTACTGCCATATAGTGCCAAAATAATACTGACACATACAGCCCACCTATTACTGCCATATAGTGCCAAAATAATACTGACACATACAGCCCACCTATTACCGCCATATAGTACCAAAATAATACTGACACATACAGCCCACCTATTACTGCCATATAGTGCCAAAATAATACTGACACATACAGCCCACCTATTACTGCCATATAGTACCAAAATAATACTGACACATACAGCACACCTATTACTGCCATATAGTGCCAAAATAATACTGACACATACAGCCCACCTATTACTGCCATATAGTACCAAAATAATACTGACACATACAGCACACCTATTACTGCCATATAGTGCCAAAATAATACTGACACATACAGCCCACCTATTACTGCCATATAGTACCAAAATAATACTGACACATACAGCCCACCTATTACTGCCATATAGTGCCAAAATAATGCTGACACATACAGCCCACCTATTACTGCCATATAGTACTAAAATAATACTGACAGACACAGCCCACCTATTACCGCCATATAGTGCCAAAATAATACTGACACATACAGCCCACCTATTACTGCCATATAGTGCCAAAATAATACTGACACATACAGCCCACCTATTACTGCCATATAGTGCCAAAATAATACTGACACATACAGCCCACCTATTACTGCTATATAGTGCCAAAATAATACTGACACATACAGCCCACCTATAACTGCCATATAGTACTAAAATAATACTGACAGACACAGCCCACCTATTACTGCCATATAGTGCCAAAATAATACTGACACATACAGCCCACCTATTACTGCCATATAGTGCCAAAATAATACTGACACATACAGACCACCTATTACTGCTATATAGGTACAAAATAATACTGACATATACAGCCCACCTATTACTGCTATATTGTGCCAAAATAATACTGACACATACAGCCCTCCTATTACTGCCATATAGTGCCAAAATAATACTGACACATACAGCCCACCTATTACTGCCATATAGTGCCAAAATAATACTGACACATACAGCCCACCTATTACTGCCATATAGTGCCAAAATAATACTGACACATACAGCCCACCTATTACTGTTATATAGGCCAAAATAATACTGACACATACAGCCCACCTATTACTGCCATATAGTGCCAAAATAATACTGACACATACAGCCCACCTATTACTGCCATATAGTGCCAAAATAATACTGACACATACAGCCCACCTATTACTGCTATATAGGACCAAAATAATACTGACACATACAGCCCACCTATTACTGCTATATAGTGCCAAAATAATACTGACACATACAGCCCACCTATTACTGCCATATAGTGCCAAAATAATACTGACACATACAGCCCACCTATTACTGCCATATAGGGCCAAAATAATACTGACACATACAGCCCATCTATTACTGCCATATAGTGCCAAAATAATACTGACACATACAGCCCACCTATTACTGCCATATAGGACCAAAATAATACTGACACATACAGCCCACCTATTACTGCTATATGGTGCCAAAATAATACTGACACATACAGCCTACCTATTACTGCCATATAGTGCCAAAATAATACTGACACATACAGCCCACCTATTACTGCCATATAGTGCCAAAATAATACTGACACATACAGCCCATCTATTACTGCCATATAGTGCCAAAATAATACTGACACATACAGCTCACCAATTACTGCTATATAGTGCCAAAATAATACTGACACATACAGCCCACCTATTACTGCCATATAGTACCAAAATAATACTGAAACATACAGCCCACCTATTACTGCTATATGGTGCCAAAATAATACTGACACATACAGCCCACCTATTACTGCCATATAGTGCCAAAATAATACTGACACATACAGCCCACCTATTACTGCCATATAGTGCCAAAATAATACTGACACATACAGCCCACCTATTACTGCTATATGGTGCCAAAATAATACTGACACATACAGCCCACCTATTACTGCCATATAGGGCCAAAATAATACTGACACATACAGCCCACCTATTACTGCCATATAGTGCCAAAATAATACTGACACATACAGCCCACCTATTACTGCCATATAGTGCCAAAATAATACTGACACATACAGCCCACCTATTACTGCTATATAGTGCCAAAATAATACTGACACATACAGCCCACCTATTACTGCCATATAGTGCCAAAATAATACTGACACATACAGCCCACCTATTACTGCTATATTGTGCCAAAATAATACTAACACATACAGCCCTCCTATTACTGCCATATAGTGCCAAAATAATACTGACACATACAGCCCACCTATTACTGCCATATAGTGCCAAAATAATACTGACACATACAGCCCACCTATTACTGCCATATAGTGCCAAAATAATACTGACACATACAGCTCACCAATTACTGCTATATAGTGCCAAAATAATACTGACACATACTGCCCACCTATTACTGCCATATAGTACCAAAATAATACTGAAACATACAGCCCACCTATTACTGCCATATAGTACCAAAATAATACTGAAACATACAGCCCACCTATTACTGCCATATAGTGCCAAAATAATACTAACACATACAGCCCTCCTATTACTGCCATATAGTGCCAAAATAATACTGACACATACTGCCCACCTATTACTGCCATATAGTACCAAAATAATACTAACACATACAGCCCTCCTATTACTGCCATATAGTGCCAAAATAATACTGACACATACAGCCCACCTATTACTGCCATATAGTGCCAAAATAATACTGACACATACAGCCCACCTATTACTGCCATATAGTACCAAAATAATACTGAAACATACAGCCCACCTATTACTGCCATATAGTGCCAAAATAATACTGACACATACAGCCCACCTATTACTGCCATATAGTACCAAAATAATACTGAAACATACAGCCCACCTATTACTGCTATATAGGACCAAAATAATACTGACACATACAGCCCACCTATTACTGCCATATAGTGCCAAAATAATACTGACACATACAGCCCACCTATTACTGCCATATAGGGCCAAAATAATACTGACACATACAGCCCATCTATTACTGCCATATAGAGCCAAAATAATACTGACACACACAGCCCACCTATTACTGCTATATGGTGCCAAAATAATACTGACACATACAGCCCACCTATTACTGCTATATGGTGCCAAAATAATACTGACACATACAGCCCACCTATTACTGCTATATGGTGCCAAAATAATACTGACACATACAGCCCACCTATTACTGCTATATGGTGCCAAAATAATACTGACACATACAGCCCACCTATTACTGTTATATAGGCCAAAATAATACTGACACATACAGCCCACCTATTACTGCCATATAGTGCCAAAATAATACTGACACATACAGCCCACCTATTACTGCTATATGGTGCCAAAATAATACTGACACATACAGCCCACCTATTACTGCTATATGGTGCCAAAATAATACTGACACATACAGCCCACCTATTACTGCCATATAGTGCCAAAAAAATACTGACACATACAGCCCACCTATTACTGTTATATAGGCCAAAATAATACTGACACATACAGCCCACCTATTACTGCCATATAGTGCCAAAATAATACTGACACATACAGCCCACCTATTACTGCCATATAGTGCCAAAATAATACTGACACATACAGCCCACCTATTACTGCCATATAGTACCAAAATAATACTGAAACATACAGCCCACCTATTACTGCTATATAGGACCAAAATAATACTGACACATACAGCCCACCTATTACTGCTATATGGTGCCAAAATAATACTGACACATACAGCCCACCTATTACTGCCATATAGGGCCAAAATAATACTGACACATACAGCCCATCTATTACTGCCATATAGTGCCAAAATAATACTGACACATACAGCCCACCTATTACTGCCATATAGTGCCAAAATAATACTGACACATACAGCCCACCTATTACTGCCATATAGGGCCAAAATAATACTGACACATACAGCCCATCTATTACTGCCATATAGTGCCAAAATAATACTGACACATACAGCCCACCTATTACTGCCATATATGACCAAAATAATACTGACACATACAGCCCACCTATTACTGCTATATGGTGCCAAAATAATACTGACACATACAGCCCACCTATTACTGCTATATGGTGCCAAAATAATACTGACACATACAGCCCACCTATTACTGCCATATAGTGCCAAAAAAATACTGACACATACAGCCCACCTATTACTGTTATATAGGCCAAAATAATACTGACACATACAGCCCACCTATTACTGCCATATAGTGCCAAAATAATACTGACACATACAGCCCACCTATTACTGCTATATAGGACCAAAATAATACTGACACATACAGCCTACCTATTACTGCCATATAGTGCCAAAATAATACTGACACATACAGCCCACCTATTACTGCCATATAGTGCCAAAATAATACTGACACATACAGCCCATCTATTACTGCCATATAGTGCCAAAATAATACTGACACATACAGCCCACCTATTACTGCCATATAGGACCAAAATAATACTGAAACATACAGCCCACCTATTACTGCTATATGGTGCCAAAATAATACTGACACATACAGCCCACCTATTACTGCCATATAGGGCCAAAATAATACTGACACATACAGCCCACCTATTACTGCTATATAGTGCCAAAATAATACTGACACATACAGCCCACCTATTACTGCCATATAGTGCCAAAATAATACTGACACATACAGCCCACCTATTACTGCCATATAGGGCCAAAATAATACTGACACATACAGCCCATCTATTACTGCCATATAGTGCCAAAATAATACTGACACATACAGCCCACCTATTACTGCCATATATGACCAAAATAATACTGACACATACAGCCCACCTATTACTGCTATATGGTGCCAAAATAATACTGACACATACAGCCCACCTATTACTGCCATATAGTGCCAAAAAAATACTGACACATACAGCCCACCTATTACTGCCATATAGTGCCAAAATAATACTGACACATACAGCCCACCTATTACTGCTATATAGTGCCAAAATAATACTGACACATACAGCCCACCTATTACTGCCATATAGTGCCAAAATAATACTGACACATACAGCCCACCTATTACTGCCATATAGGGCCAAAATAATACTGACACATACAGCCCACCTATTACTGCTATATAGTGCCAAAATAATACTGACACATACAGCCCACCTATTACTGCCATATAGTGCCAAAATAATACTGACACATACAGCCCACCTATTACTGCCATATAGGGCCAAAATAATACTGACACATACAGCCCATCTATTACTGCCATATAGTGCCAAAATAATACTGACACATACAGCCCACCTATTACTGCCATATATGACCAAAATAATACTGACACATACAGCCCACCTATTACTGCTATATGGTGCCAAAATAATACTGACACATACAGCCCACCTATTACTGCCATATAGTGCCAAAAAAATACTGACACATACAGCCCACCTATTACTGTTATATAGGCCAAAATAATACTGACACATACAGCCCACCTATTACTGCCATATAGTGCCAAAATAATACTGACACATACAGCCCACCTATTACTGCTATATAGGACCAAAATAATACTGACACATACAGCCTACCTATTACTGCCATATAGTGCCAAAATAATACTGACACATACAGCCCACCTATTACTGCCATATAGTGCCAAAATAATACTGACACATACAGCCCACCTATTACTGCCATATAGGGCCAAAATAATACTGACACATACAGCCCACCTATTACTGCTATATAGGACCAAAATAATACTGACACATACAGCCTACCTATTACTGCCATATAGTGCCAAAATAATACTGACACATACAGCCCACCTATTACTGCCATATAGTGCCAAAATAATACTGACACATACAGCCCATCTATTACTGCCATATAGTGCCAAAATAATACTGACACATACAGCCCACCTATTACTGCCATATAGGACCAAAATAATACTGAAACATACAGCCCACCTATTACTGCTATATGGTGCCAAAATAATACTGACACATACAGCCCACCTATTACTGCCATATAGGGCCAAAATAATACTGACACATACAGCCCACCTATTACTGCTATATAGTGCCAAAATAATACTGACACATACAGCCCACCTATTACTGCCATATAGTGCCAAAATAATACTGACACATACAGCCCACCTATTACTGCCATATAGGGCCAAAATAATACTGACACATACAGCCCATCTATTACTGCCATATAGTGCCAAAATAATACTGACACATACAGCCCACCTATTACTGCCATATATGACCAAAATAATACTGACACATACAGCCCACCTATTACTGCTATATGGTGCCAAAATAATACTGACACATACAGCCCACCTATTACTGCCATATAGTGCCAAAAAAATACTGACACATACAGCCCACCTATTACTGCCATATAGTGCCAAAATAATACTGACACATACAGCCCACCTATTACTGCTATATAGTGCCAAAATAATACTGACACATACAGCCCACCTATTACTGCCATATAGTGCCAAAATAATACTGACACATACAGCCCACCTATTACTGCCATATAGGGCCAAAATAATACTGACACATACAGCCCACCTATTACTGCTATATAGTGCCAAAATAATACTGACACATACAGCCCACCTATTACTGCCATATAGTGCCAAAATAATACTGACACATACAGCCCACCTATTACTGCCATATAGGGCCAAAATAATACTGACACATACAGCCCATCTATTACTGCCATATAGTGCCAAAATAATACTGACACATACAGCCCACCTATTACTGCCATATATGACCAAAATAATACTGACACATACAGCCCACCTATTACTGCTATATGGTGCCAAAATAATACTGACACATACAGCCCACCTATTACTGCCATATAGTGCCAAAAAAATACTGACACATACAGCCCACCTATTACTGTTATATAGGCCAAAATAATACTGACACATACAGCCCACCTATTACTGCCATATAGTGCCAAAATAATACTGACACATACAGCCCACCTATTACTGCTATATAGGACCAAAATAATACTGACACATACAGCCTACCTATTACTGCCATATAGTGCCAAAATAATACTGACACATACAGCCCACCTATTACTGCCATATAGTGCCAAAATAATACTGACACATACAGCCCATCTATTACTGCCATATAGTGCCAAAATAATACTGACACATACAGCCCACCTATTACTGCCATATAGGACCAAAATAATACTGAAACATACAGCCCACCTATTACTGCTATATGGTGCCAAAATAATACTGACACATACAGCCCACCTATTACTGCCATATGTTTTCTCTCAGAAACAAAATGTAACATCAACTGATCTTCACTGTCCTTTTAAAGGAATAGAGGAATCCAAGTTATCTGTAAACAGAAAGATTGTGAGGGAATATTTAGCTAACATAAATGAGTTCAAGTCCCCAGGTCCAGATGAATTACACCCCAGAGTACTGAAGGAGATTGTAGAAGAAATTTTAGAACCACTCTCCATAATCTTTGAAAATTCTTGGAGAACAGGAGAAGTCCCAGAAGACTGGAGAAGAGCAAATGTTGTTCCTATCTTCAAAAAGGGGAAGAAGGTGGACCCAGGGAACTATAGGCCGGTGAGTCTGACTTCTATACCAGGAAAGATCTTTGAACAAATTATTAAACAACATGTATGTAAGTACATGGATAAGAATGAAGTGATTAACCAGAGTCAGCATGGGTTTGTAACTAACAAGTCATGTCAGACTAACTTAATTTCCTTCTATGACAGAATCACTGACTGGGTGGATCAGGGAAATGCTGTAGATATAGTATATCTTGACTTCAGCAAAGCATTTGACAAAGTATCTCACACCATCCTTATTGAAAAAATGACCAAGTATGCAATGGACCAGGCAACTGTTAGGTGGATTCATAACTGGCTTAGTGATCGGACTCAAAGGGTGGTTGTAAATGGCTTCACATCCAGCTGGATGAATGTCTCAAGTGGGGTACCACAGGGCTCCGTCCTGGGACCTGTATTGTTCAACATCTTTATCAATGATTTAGATGAAGGAATTGAGGGTAAACTGATTAAATTTGCTGATGACACAAAGCTAGGAGGGATAGCTAATACTAGAGAAGAGAGAGAGAGGATTCAAAAAGACCTAAATAAACTGGAGCAGTGGGCAGCAACCAACAGAATGGTTTTTAACAGGGAAAAATGCAAAGTACTACATCTGGGCAATAAAAATGAAAAAAGCATATACAGAATGGGAGGAATAGAGCTAAGCAACAGTACATGTGAAAAAGACTTAGGTATACTAATAGATCATAGACTGAACATGAGTCAACAGTGTGATGCAGCAGCAAAAAAGGCAAATACAATTCTGGGATGTATTAACAGAAGCATACAGTCTAGATCACGTGAAGTCATTATCGGTCTTTACTCCTCTTTGGTCAGACCTCATCTGGAATACTGTGTACAGTTTTGGGCACCACATTTTAAAAAAGACATAGACAAACTGGAGCAAGTTCAGAGAAGAGCGACCAGAATGGTGACCGGTCTGCAAACCATGTCCTATGAGGAACGGTTGCAGGATTTGGGAATGTTTAGCTTGCAAAAAAGAAGACTGAGAGGAGACTTAATAGCTGTCTACAAATATGTCAAGGGCTGTCACATTGTAGAAGGATCATCTTTATTCTCATTTGCACAAGGAAAGACTAGAAGCAATGGGATGAAACTAAATGGGAGGAGACACAGATTAGATATTAGAAAAAACTTTTTGACAGTTAGGGTGATTAATGAGTGGAACAGGCGGCCACGAGAGGTGGTGAGTTCCCCTTCAATGGACGTCTTCAAACAGAGGCTGGACAGACATCTGTCTGAGATGATCTAGTGAATCCTGCTTTGAGCAGGGGGTTGGACCAGATGACCCAGGAGGTCCCCTCCAACTCTACCATTCTATGATTCTATGATTCTATGATTCTATAGTGCCAAAATAATACTGACACATACAGCCCACCTATTACTGCTATATGGTGCCAAAATAATACTGACACATACAGCCCACCTATTACTGCCATATAGTGCCAAAATAATACTGACACATACAGCCCACCTATTACTGCCATATAGTGGCAAAATAATACTGACACATACAGACCACCTATTACTGCTATATAGGGACAAAATAATACTGACATATACAGCCCACCTATTACTGCTATATTGTGCCAAAATAATACTAACACATACAGCCCTCCTATTACTGCCATATAGTGCCAAAATAATACTGACACATACAGCCCACCTATTACTGCCATATAGTGCCAAAATAATACTGACACATACAGCCCACCTATTACTGCCATATAGTGCCAAAATAATACTGACACATACAGCTCACCAATTACTGCTATATAGTGCCAAAATAATACTGACACATACAGCCCACCTATTACTGCCATATAGTACCAAAATAATACTGAAACATACAGCCCACCTATTACTGCCATATAGTGCCAAAATAATACTGACACATACAGCCCACCTATTACTGCCATATAGTACCAAAATAATACTGAAACATACAGCCCACCTATTACTGCCATATAGTGCCAAAATAATACTGACACATACAGCCCACCTATTACTGCTATATAGGACCAAAATAATACTGACACATACAGCCCACCTATTACTGCTATATGGTGCCAAAATAATACTGACACATACAGCCCCCCTATTACTGCCATATAGGGCCAAAATAATACTGACACATACAGCCCATCTATTACTGCCATATAGTGCCAAAATAATACTGACACATACAGCCCACCTATTACTGCCATATAGGACCAAAATAATACTGACACATACAGCCCACCTATTACTGCTATATGGTGCCAAAATAATACTGACACATACAGCCCACCTATTACTGCCATATAGTGCCAAAATAATACTGACACATACAGCCCACCTATTACTGCCATATAGTGCCAAAATAATACTGACACATACAGCCCATCTATTACTGCCATATAGTGCCAAAATAATACTGACACATACAGCTCACCAATTACTGCTATATAGTGCCAAAATAATACTGACACATACAGCCCACCTATTACTGCCATATAGTACCAAAATAATACTGAAACATACAGCCCACCTATTACTGCTATATGGTGCCAAAATAATACTGACACATACAGCCCACCTATTACTGCCATATAGTGCCAAAATAATACTGACACATACAGCCCGCCTATTACTGCCATATAGTGCCAAAATAATACTGACACATACAGCCCACCTATTACTGCTATATGGTGCCAAAATAATACTGACACATACAGCCCACCTATTACTGCCATATAGTGCCAAAATAATACTGACACATATAGCCCACCTATTACTGCCATATAGTGCCAAAATAATACTGACACATACAGCCCACCTATTACTGCCATATAGTGCCAAAATAATACTGACACATACAGCCCACCTATTACTGCCATATAGTGGCAAAATAATACTGACACATACAGCCCACCTATTACCACCATATAGTGCCAAAATAATACTGACACATACAGCCCACCTATTACTGCCATATAGGACCAAAATAATACTGACACATACAGCCCACCTTTTACTGCCATATAGTGCCAAAATAATACTGACACATACAGCACACCTATTACTGCCATATAGTGCCAAAATAATACTGACACATACAGCACACCTATTACTGCCATATAGTGCCAAAACAATACTGACACATACAGCCCACCTATTACTGCCATATAGTACCAAAATAATACTGACACATACAGCACACCTATTACTGCCATATAGTGCCAAAATAATACTGACACATACAGCACACCTATTACTGCCATATAGTGCCAAAACAATACTGACACATACAGCCCACCTATTACTGCCATATAGTGCCAAAATAATACTGACACATACAGCCCACCTATTACTGCCATATAGTACCAAAATAATACTGACACACACAGCACACCTATTACTGCCATATAGTGCCAAAATAATACTGACACATACAGCCCACCTATTACTGCCATATAGTACCAAAATAATACTGACACACACAGCACACCTATTACTGCCATATAGTGCCAAAATAATACTGACACATACAGCCCACCTATTACTGCCATATAGTACCAAAATAATACTGACACATACAGCCCACCTATTACTGCCATATAGTGCCAAAATAATACTGACACATACAGCCTACCTATTACTGCCATATAGGACCAAAATAATACTGACACATACAGCCCACCTATTACTGCCATATAGTACTAAAATAATACTGACAGACACAGCCCACCTATTACCGCCATATAGTGCCAAAATAATACTGACACATACAGCCCACCTATTACTGCCATATAGTGCCAAAATAATACTGACACATACAGCCCACCTATTACTGCCATATAGTGCCAAAATAATACTGACACATACAGCCCACCTATTACTGCTATATAGTGCCAAAATATTACTGACACATACAGCCCACCTATTACTGCCATATAGGGCCAAAATAATACTGACACATACAGCCCACCTATTACTGCTATATAGTGCCAAAATATTACTGACACATACAGCCCACCTATTACTGCCATATAGGACCAAAATAATACTGACACATACAGCACACCTATTACTGCCATATAGTGCCAAAATAATACTGACACGTACAGCCCACCTATTACTGCCATATAGTACTAAAATAATACTGACAGACACAGCCCACCTATTACTGCCATATAGTGCCAAAATAATACTGACACATACAGCCCACCTATTACTGCCATATAGTGCCAAAATAATACTGACACATACAGACCACCTATTACTGCTATATAGGGACAAAATAATACTGACACATACAGCCCACCTATTACTGCCATATAGTGCCAAAATAATACTGACACATACAGCCCACCTATTACTGCTATATGGTGCCAAAATAATACTGACACATACAGCCCACCTATTACTGCCATATAGTGCCAAAATAATACTGACACATACAGCCCACCTATTACTGCCATATAGTGGCAAAATAATACTGACACATACAGACCACCTATTACTGCTATATAGGGACAAAATAATACTGACATATACAGCCCACCTATTACTGCTATATTGTGCCAAAATAATACTAACACATACAGCCCTCCTATTACTGCCATATAGTGCCAAAATAATACTGACACATACAGCCCACCTATTACTGCCATATAGTGCCAAAATAATACTGACACATACAGCCCACCTATTACTGCCATATAGTGCCAAAATAATACTGACACATACAGCTCACCAATTACTGCTATATAGTGCCAAAATAATACTGACACATACAGCCCACCTATTACTGCCATATAGTACCAAAATAATACTGAAACATACAGCCCACCTATTACTGCCATATAGTGCCAAAATAATACTGACACATACAGCCCACCTATTACTGCCATATAGTACCAAAATAATACTGAAACATACAGCCCACCTATTACTGCCATATAGTGCCAAAATAATACTGACACATACAGCCCACCTATTACTGCTATATAGGACCAAAATAATACTGACACATACAGCCCACCTATTACTGCTATATGGTGCCAAAATAATACTGACACATACAGCCCACCTATTACTGCCATATAGGGCCAAAATAATACTGACACATACAGCCCATCTATTACTGCCATATAGTGCCAAAATAATACTGACACATACAGCCCACCTATTACTGCTATATGGTGCCAAAATAATACTGACACATACAGCCCACCTATTACTGCCATATAGTGCCAAAATAATACTGACACATACAGCCCACCTATTACTGCCATATAGTGCCAAAATAATACTGACACATACAGCCCATCTATTACTGCCATATAGTGCCAAAATAATACTGACACATACAGCTCACCAATTACTGCTATATAGTGCCAAAATAATACTGACACATACAGCCCACCTATTACTGCTATATGGTGCCAAAATAATACTGACAAATACAGCCCACCTATTACTGCCATATAGTGCCAAAATAATACTGACACATACAGCCCGCCTATTACTGCCATATAGTGCCAAAATAATACTGACACATACAGCCCACCTATTACTGCTATATGGTGCCAAAATAATACTGACACATACAGCCCACTTATTACTGCCATATAGTGCCAAAATAATACTGACACATATAGCCCACCTATTACTGCCATATAGTGCCAAAATAATACTGACACATACAGCCCACCTATTACTGCCATATAGTGCCAAAATAATACTGACACATACAGCCCACCTATTACTGCCATATAGTGCCAAAATAATACTGACACATACAGCCCACCTATTACCGCCATATAGTGCCAAAATAATACTGACACATACAGCCCACCTATTACTGCCATATAGGACCAAAATAATACTGACACATACAGCCCACCTTTTACTGCCATATAGTGCCAAAATAATACTGACACATACAGCACACCTATTACTGCCATATAGTGCCAAAATAATACTGACACATACAGCACACCTATTACTGCCATATAGTGCCAAAACAATACTGACACATACAGCCCACCTATTACTGCCATATAGAGCCAAAATAATACTGACACATACAGCCCACCTATTACTGCCATATAGTACCAAAATAATACTGACACATACAGCACACCTATTACTGCCATATAGTGCCAAAATAATACTGACACATACAGCCCACCTATTACTGCCATATAGGGCCAAAATAATACTGACACATACAGCACACCTATTACTGCCATATAGTGCCAAAACAATACTGACACATACAGCCCACCTATTACTGCCATATAGTGCCAAAATAATACTGACACATACAGCCCACCTATTACTGCCATATAGTACCAAAATAATACTGACACATACAGCACACCTATTACTGCCATATAGTGCCAAAATAATACTGACACATACAGCCCACCTATTACTGCCATATAGTACCAAAATAATACTGACACATACAGCCCACCTATTACTGCCATATAGTGCCAAAATAATACTGACACATACAGCCTACCTATTACTGCCATATAGGACCAAAATAATACTGACACATACAGCCCACCTATTACTGCCATATAGGACCAAAATAATACTGACACATACAGCACACCTATTACTGCCATATAGAGCCAAAATAATACTGACACATACAGCCCACCTATTACTGCCATATAGTGCCAAAATAATACTGACACATACAGCCCACCTATTACTGCCATATAGTGCCAAAATAATACTGACACATACAGCCCACCTATTACTGCTATATAGAGCCAAAATAATACTGACACATACAGCCCACCTATTACTGCTATATAGTGCCAAAATATTACTGACACATACAGCCCACCTATTACTGCCATATAGGGCCAAAATAATACTGACACATACAGCACACCTATTACTGCCATATAGTGCCAAAATAATACTGACACATACATCCCACCTATTACTGCCATATAGTACTAAAATAATACTGACAGACACAGCCCACCTATTACTGCCATATAGTGCCAAAATAATACTGACACATACAGCCCACCTATTACTGCCATATAGTGCCAAAATAATACTGACACATACAGACCACCTATTACTGCTATATAGGGACAAAATAATACTGACACATACAGCCCACCTATTACTGCCATATAGTGCCAAAATAATACTGACACATACAGCCCACCTATTACTGCCATATAGTGCCAAAATAATACTGATACATACAGCCCACCTATTACTGCCATATAGGACAAAATAATACTGACACATGCAGCCCACCTATTACTGCCATATAGTTCCAAAATAATACTGACACATACAGCCCACCTATTACTGCCATATAGAGCCAAAATAATACTGATACATACAGCCCACCTATTACTGCCATATAGTGCCAAAATAATACTGACACATACAGCCCACCTATTACTGCCATATAGTACCAAAATAATACTGACACATACAGCCCACCTATTACTGCCATAAAGTGCCAAAATAATACTGACACATACAGCCCACCTATTACTGCCATATAGAGCCAAAATAATACTGACACATACAGCCCACCTATTACTGCCATATAGTGCCAAAATAATACTGACACATACAGCCCACCTATTACTGCCATATAGTGCCAAAATAATACTGACACATACAGCCCACCTATTACTGCCATATAGAGCCAAAATAATACTGACACATACAGCCCACCTATTACTGCCATATAGGGCCAAAATAATACTGACACATACAGCCCACCTATTACTGCTATATAGTGCCAAAATAATACTGACACATACAGCCCACCTATTACTGCTATATAGGCCAAAATAATACTGACACATACAGCCCACCTATTACTGCTATATAGTGCCAAAATAATACTGACACATACAGCCCACCTTTTACTGCCATATAGTGCCAAAATAATACTGACACATACAGCCCACCTATTACTGCTATATAGTGCCAAAATAATACTGACACATACAGCCCACCTATTACTGCCATATAGTACCAAAATAATACTGACACATACAGCCCACCTTTTACTGCCATATAGTGCCAAAATAATACTGACACATACAGCACACCTATTACTGCCATATAGTGCCAAAATAATACTGACACATACAGCCCACCTATTACTGCCATATAGTACCAAAATAATACTGACACATACAGCACACCTATTACTGCCATATAGTGCCAAAATAATACTGACACATACAGCCCACCTATTACTGCCATATAGTGCCAAAATAATACTGACACATACAGCACACCTATTACTGCCATATAGTACCAAAATAATACTGACACATACAGCCCACCTATTACTGCCATATAGTGCCAAAATAATACTGACACATACAGCCCACCTATTACTGCCATATAGGACCAAAATAATACTGACACATACAGCCCACCTATTACTGCCATATAGTACTAAAATAATACTGACAGACACAGCCCACCTATTACCGCCATATAGTGCCAAAATAATACTGACACATACAGCCCACCTATTACTGCCATATAGTGCCAAAATAATACTGACACATACAGCCCACCTATTACTGCCATATAGTGCCAAAATAATACTGACACATACAGCCCACCTATTACTGCTATATAGTGCCAAAATATTACTGACACATACAGCCCACCTATTACTGCCATATAGGACCAAAATAATACTGACACGTACAGCCCACCTATTACTGCTATATAGGGCCAAAATAATACTGACACATACAGCCCACCTATTACTGCCATATAGTGCCAAAATAATACTGACACATACAGCACACCTATTACTGCCATATAGTGCCAAAATAATACTGACAGACACAGCCCACCTATTACTGCCATATAGTGCCAAAATAATACTGACACATACAGCCCACCTATTACTGCCATATAGTGCCAAAATAATACTGACACATACAGCCCACCTATTACTGCCATATAGTACCAAAATAATACTGACACATACAGCACACCTATTACTGCCATATAGTGCCAAAATAATACTGACACATACAGCACACCTATTACTGCCATATAGTGCCAAAATAATACTGACAGACACAGCCCACCTATTACTGCCATATAGTGCCAAAATAATACTGACACATACAGCCCACCTATTACTGCCATATAGTACCAAAATAATACTGACACATACAGCCCACCTATTACTGCCATATAGTGCCAAAATAATACTGACACATACAGCCCACCTATTACTGCCATATAGGACCAAAATAATACTGACACATACAGCCCACCTATTACTGCCATATAGTACTAAAATAATACTGACAGACACAGCCCACCTATTACCGCCATATAGTGCCAAAATAATACTGACACATACAGCCCACCTATTACTGCCATATAGTACCAAAATAATACTGACACATACAGCCCACCTATTACTGCCATATAGTGCCAAAATAATACTGACACATACAGCCCACCTATTACTGCCATATAGTGCCAAAATAATACTGACACATACAGCCCACCTATTACTGCCATATAGTGGCAAAATAATACTGACACATACAGACCACCTATTACTGCTATATAGGGACAAAATAATACTGACATATACAGCCCTCCTATTACTGCCATATAGTGCCAAAATAATACTGACACATACAGCCCACCTATTACTGCCATATAGTGCCAAAATAATACTGACACATACAGCCCACCTATTACTGCCATATAGTGCCAAAATAATACTGACACATACAGCCCACCTATTACTGCCATATAGTGCCAAAATAATACTGACACATACAGCCCACCTATTACTGCCATATAGTACCAAAATAATACTGAAACATACAGCCCACCTATTACTGCCATATAGTGCCAAAATAATACTGACACATACAGCCCACCTATTACTGCCATATAGTACCAAAATAATACTGAAACATACAGCCCACCTATTACTGCTATATAGGACCAAAATAATACTGACACATACAGCCCACCTATTACTGCTATATGGTGCCAAAATAATACTGACACATACAGCCCACCTATTACTGCCATATAGTGCCAAAATAATACTGACACATACAGCCCACCTATTACTGCCATATAGGGCCAAAATAATACTGACACATACAGCCCATCTATCACTGCCATATAGTGCCAAAATAATACTGACACATACAGCCCACCTATTACTGCCATTTAGGACCAAAATAATACTGACACATACAGCCCACCTATTACTGCTATATGGTGCCAAAATAATACTGACACATACAGCCCACCTATTACTGCCATATAGTGCCAAAATAATACTGACACATACAGCCCACCTATTACTGTTATATAGGCCAAAATAATACTGACACATACAGCCCACCTATTACTGCCATATAGTGCCAAAATAATACTGACACATACAGCCCACCTATTACTGCCATATAGTGCCAAAATAATACTGACACATACAGCCCACCTATTACTGCCATATAGTGCCAAAATAATACTGACACATACAGCCCACCTATTACTGCCATATAGTGCCAAAATAATACTGACACATACAGCCCACCTATTACTGCTATATAGGACCAAAATAATACTGACACATACAGCCCACCTATTACTGCTATATGGTGCCAAAATAATACTGACACATACAGCCCACCTATTACTGCCATATAGTGCCAAAATAATACTGACACATACAGCCCACCTATTACTGCTATATAGTACCAAAATAATACTGAAACATACAGCCCACCTATTACTGCTATATAGGACCAAAATAATACTGACACATACAGCCCACCTATTACTGCTATATGGTGCCAAAATAATACTGACACATACAGCCCACCTATTACTGCCATATAGTACCAAAATAATACTGAAACATACAGCCCACCTATTACTGCTATATAGGACCAAAATAATACTGACACATACAGCCCACCTATTACTGCCATATAGTACCAAAATAATACTGAAACATACAGCCCACCTATTACTGCTATATAGGACCAAAATAATACTGACACATACAGCCCACCTATTACTGCTATATGGTGCCAAAATAATACTGACACATACAGCCCACCTATTACTGCCATATAGTGCCAATATAATACTGACACATACAGCCCACCTATTACTGCCATATAGGGCCAAAATAATACTGACACATACAGCCCATCTATTACTGCCATATAGTGCCAAAATAATACTGACACATACAGCCCACCTATTACTGCCATATAGGACCAAAATAATACTGACACATACAGCCCACCTATTACTGCTATATGGTGCCAAAATAATACTGACACATACAGCCTACCTATTACTGCCATATAGTGCCAAAATAATACTGACACATACAGCCCACCTATTACTGCCATATAGTGCCAAAATAATACTGACACATACAGCCCATCTATTACTGCCATATAGTGCCAAAATAATACTGACACATACAGCCCACCTATTACTGCTATATAGGGCCAAAATAATACTGACACATACAGCTCACCAATTACTGCTATATAGTGCCAAAATAATACTGACACATACAGCCCACCTATTACTGCTATATAGGACCAAAATAATACTGACACATACAGCCCACCTATTACTGCCATATAGTACCAAAATAATACTGAAACATACAGCCCACCTATTACTGCTATATGGTGCCAAAATAATACTGACACATACAGCCCACCTATTACTGCCATATAGTGCCAAAATAATACTGACACATACAGCCCACCTATTACTGCCATATAGTGCCAAAATAATACTGACACATACAGCCCACCTATTACTGCTATATGGTGCCAAAATAATACTGACACATACAGCCCACCTATTACTGCCATATAGGGCCAAAATAATACTGACACATACAGCCCACCTATTACTGCTATATGGTGCCAAAATAATACTGACACATACAGCCCACCTGTTACTGCCATATAGTGCCAAAATAATACTGACACATACAGCCCACCTATTACTGCCATATAGTGCCAAAATAATACTGACACATACAGCCCACCTATTACTGCCATATAGTGCCAAAATAATACTGACACATACAGCCCACCTATTACTGCTATATGGTGCCAAAATAATACTGACACATACAGCCCACCTATTACTGCCATATAGTGCCAAAATAATACTGACACATACAGCCCACCTATTACTGCCATATAGTGGCAAAATAATACTGACACATACAGACCACCTATTACTGCTATATAGGGACAAAATAATACTGACATATACAGCCCACCTATTACTGCTATATTGTGCCAAAATAATACTAACACATACAGCCCACCTATTACTGCTATATAGTGCCAAAATAATACTGACACATACAGCCCACCTATTACTGCCATATAGTGCCAAAATAATACTGACACATACAGCCCACCTATTACTGCCATATAGTGCCAAAATAATACTGACACATACAGCCCACCTATTACTGCTATATGGTGCCAAAATAATACTGACACATACAGCCCACCTATTACTGCCATATAGTGCCAAAATAATACTGACACATACAGCCCACCTATTACTGCCATATAGTGGCAAAATAATACTGACACATACAGACCACCTATTACTGCTATATAGGGACAAAATAATACTGACACATACAGCCCTCCTATTACTGCCATATAGTGCCAAAATAATACTGACACATACAGCCCACCTATTACTGCCATATAGTGCCAAAATAATACTGACACATACAGCCCACCTATTACTGCCATATAGTGCCAAAATAATACTGACACATACAGCTCACCAATTACTGCTATATAGTGCCAAAATAATACTGACACATACAGCCCACCTATTACTGCCATATAGTACCAAAATAATACTGAAACATACAGCCCACCTATTACTGCCATATAGTGCCAAAATAATACTGACACATACAGCCCACCTATTACTGCCATATAGTACCAAAATAATACTGAAACATACAGCCCACCTATTACTGCCATATAGTGCCAAAATAATACTGACACATACAGCCCACCTATTACTGCTATATGGTGCCAAAATAATACTGACACATACAGCACACCTATTACTGCTATATGGTGCCAAAATAATACTGACACATACAGCCCACCTATTACTGCCATATAGGGCCAAAATAATACTGACACATACAGCCCATCTATTACTGCCATATAGTGCCAAAATAATACTGACACATACAGCCCACCTATTACTGCCATATAGGACCAAAATAATACTGACACATACAGCCCACCTATTACTGCTATATGGTGCCAAAATAATACTGACACATACAGCCCACCTATTACTGCCATATAGTGCCAAAATAATACTGACACATACAGCCCACCTATTACTGCCATATAGTGCCAAAATAATACTGACACATACAGCCCATCTATTACTGCCATATAGTGCCAAAATAATACTGACACATACAGCTCACCAATTACTGCTATATAGTGCCAAAATAATACTGACACCTACAGCCCACCTATTACTGCCATATAGTACCAAAATAATACTGAAACATACAGCCCACCTATTACTGCCATATAGTACCAAAATAATACTGAAACATACAGCCCACCTATTACTGCTATATGGTGCCAAAATAATACTGACACATACAGCCCACCTATTACTGCCATATAGTGCCAAAATAATACTGACACATACAGCCCGCCTATTACTGCCATATAGTGCCAAAATAATACTGACACATACAGCCCACCTATTACTGCTATATGGTGCCAAAATAATACTGACACATACAGCCCACCTATTACTGCCATATAGTGCCAAAATAATACTGACACATACAGCCCACCTATTACTGCCATATAGTGCCAAAATAATACTGACACATACAGCCCACCTATTACTGCCATATAGTGCCAAAATAATACTGATACATACAGCCCACCTATTACTGCCATATAGTGCCAAAATAATACTGACACATACAGCCCACCTATTACTGCTATATGGTGCCAAAATAATACTGACACATACAGCCCACCTATTACTGCCATATAGTGCCAAAATAATACTGACACATACAGCCCACCTATTACTGCCATATAGTGGCAAAATAATACTGACACATACAGCCCACCTATTACTGCCATATAGTGCCAAAATAATACTGACACATACAGCCCACCTATTACCGCCATATAGTGCCAAAATAATACTGACACATACAGCCCACCTATTACTGCCATATAGTGCCAAAATAATACTGACACATACAGCCCACCTATTACTGCCATATAGTGGCAAAATAATACTGACACATACAGCCCACCTATTACTGCCATATAGTGCCAAAATAATACTGACACATACAGCCCACCTATTACCGCCATATAGTGCCAAAATAATACTGACACATACAGCCCACCTATTACTGCCATATAGTGCCAAAATAATACTGACACATACAGCACACCTATTACTGCCATATAGTGCCAGAACAATACTGACACATACAGCCCACCTATTACTGCCATATAGTGCCAAAATAATACTGACACATACAGCCCACCTATTACTGCCATATAGTACCAAAATAATACTGACACATACAGCCCACCTATTACTGCCATATAGTGCCAAAATAATACTGACACATACAGCACACCTATTACTGCCATATAGTGCCAAAACAATACTGACACATACAGCCCACCTATTACTGCCATATAGTGCCAAAATAATACTGACACATACAGCCCACCTATTACTGCCATATAGTACCAAAATAATACTGACACATACAGCACACCTATTACTGCCATATAGTGCCAAAATAATACTGACACATACAGCCCACCTATTACTGCCATATAGTACCAAAATAATACTGACACATACAGCCCACCTATTACTGCCATATAGTGCCAAAATAATACTGACACATACAGCCTACCTATTACTGCCATATAGGACCAAAATAATACTGACACATACAGCCCACCTATTACTGCCATATAGTACTAAAATAATACTGACAGACACAGCCCACCTATTACCGCCATATAGTGCCAAAATAATACTGACACATACAGCCCACCTATTACTGCCATATAGTGCCAAAATAATACTGACACATACAGCCTACCTATTACTGCCATATAGGACCAAAATAATACTGACACATACAGCCCACCTATTACTGCCATATAGTACTAAAATAATACTGACAGACACAGCCCACCTATTACTGCCATATAGTGCCAAAATAATACTGACACATACAGCCCACCTATTACTGCCATATAGTGCCAAAATAATACTGACACATACAGCCCACCTATTACTGCTATATAGTGCCAAAATATTACTGACACATACAGCCCACCTATTACTGCCATATAGGGCCAAAATAATACTGACACATACAGCCCACCTATTACTGCTATATAGTGCCAAAATATTACTGACACATACAGCCCACCTATTACTGCCATATAGGACCAAAATAATACTGACACATACAGCACACCTATTACTGCCATATAGTGCCAAAATAATACTGACACGTACAGCCCACCTATTACTGCCATATAGTACTAAAATAATACTGACAGACACAGCCCACCTATTACTGCCATATAGTGCCAAAATAATACTGACACATACAGCCCACCTATTACTGCCATATAGTGCCAAAATAATACTGACACATACAGACCACCTATTACTGCTATATAGGGACAAAATAATACTGACACATACAGCCCACCTATTACTGCCATATAGTGCCAAAATAATACTGACACATACAGCCCACCTATTACTGCCATATAGTGCCAAAATAATACTGATACATACAGCCCACCTATTACTGCCATATAGGACAAAATAATACTGACACATGCAGCCCACCTATTACTGCCATATAGTTCCAAAATAATACTGACACATACAGCCCACCTATTACTGCCATATAGAGCCAAAATAATACTGATACATACAGCCCACCTATTACTGCCATATAGTGCCAAAATAATACTGACACATACAGCCCACCTATTACTGCCATATAGGACAAAATAATACTGACACATGCAGCCCACCTATTACTGCCATATAGTTCCAAAATAATACTGACACATACAGCCCACCTATTACTGCCATATAGAGCCAAAATAATACTGATACATACAGCCCACCTATTACTGCCATATAGTGCCAAAATAATACTGACACATACAGCCCACCTATTACTGCCATATAGTACCAAAATAATACTGACACATACAGCCCACCTATTACTGCCATAAAGTGCCAAAATAATACTGACACATACAGCCCACCTATTACTGCCATATAGAGCCAAAATAATACTGACACATACAGCCCACCTATTACTGCCATATAGTGCCAAAATAATACTGACACATACAGCCCACCTATTACTGCCATATAGTGCCAAAATAATACTGACACATACAGCCCACCTATTACTGCCATATAGAGCCAAAATAATACTGACACATACAGCCCACCTATTACTGCCATATAGGGCCAAAATAATACTGACACATACAGCCCACCTATTACTGCTATATAGTGCCAAAATAATACTGACACATACAGCCCACCTATTACTGCTATATAGTGCCAAAATAATACTGACACATACAGCCCACCTATTACTGCTATATAGGCCAAAATAATACTGACACATACAGCCCACCTATTACTGCTATATAGTGCCAAAATAATACTGACACATACAGCCCACCTTTTACTGCCATATAGTGCCAAAATAATACTGACACATACAGCCCACCTATTACTGCTATATAGTGCCAAAATAATACTGACACATACAGCCCACCTATTACTGCTATATAGTGCCAAAATAATACTGACACATACAGTCCACCTATTACTGCCATATAGTGCCAAAATAATACTGACACATACAGCCCACCTTTTACTGCCATATAGTGCCAAAATAATACTGACACATACAGCCCACCTTTTACTGCCATATAGTGCCAAAATAATACTGACACATACAGCACACCTATTACTGCTATATAGTGCCAAAATAATACTGACACATACAGCCCACCTTTTACTGCCATATAGTGCCAAAATAATACTGACACATACAGCCCACCTTTTACTGCCATATAGTGCCAAAATAATACTGACACATACAGCACACCTATTACTGCCATATAGTGCCAAAACAATACTGACACATACAGCCCACCTATTACTGCCATATAGTGCCAAAATAATACTGACACATACAGCCCACCTATTACTGCCATATAGTACCAAAATAATACTGACACATACAGCCCACCTATTACTGCCATATAGTGCCAAAATAATACTGACACATACAGCCCACCTATTACTGCCATATAGGACCAAAATAATACTGACACATACAGCCCACCTATTACCTCCATATAGTGCCAAAATAATACTGACACATACAGCCCACCTATTACTGCCACATAGTGCCAAAATAATACTGACACATACAGCCCACCTATTACTGCCATATAGTGCCAAAATAATACTGACACATACAGCCCACCTATTACCGCCATATAGTGCCAAAATAATACTGACACATACAGCCCACCTATTACTGCCATATAGTACTAAAATAATACTGACAGACACAGCCCACCTATTACCGCCATATAGTGCCAAAATAATACTGACACATACAGCCCACCTATTACTGCCACATAGTGCCAAAATAATACTGACACATGCAGCCCACCTATTACTGCTATATAGTGCCAAAATATTACTGACACATACAGCCCACCTATTACTGCCATATAGGACCAAAATAATACTGACACGTACAGCCCACCTATTACTGCTATATAGGGCCAAAATAATACTGACACATACAGCCCACCTATTACTGCCATATAGTGCCAAAATAATACTGACACATACAGCACACCTATTACTGCCATATAGTGCCAAAATAATACTGACACGTACAGCCCACCTATTACTGCCATATAGTACTAAAATAATACTGACAGACACAGCCCACCTATTACTGCCATATAGTGCCAAAATAATACTGACACATACGGCCCACCTATTACTGCCATATAGTACCAAAATAATACTGACACATACAGCACACCTATTACTGCCATATAGTGCCAAAATAATACTGACACATACAGCCCACCTATTACTGCCATATAGTACCAAAATAATACTGACACATACAGCCCACCTATTACTGCCATATAGTGCCAAAATAATACTGACACATACAGCCCACCTATTACTGCCATATAGTACTAAAATAATACTGACAGACACAGCCCACCTATTACTGCCATATAGTGCCAAAATAATACTGACACATACGGCCCACCTATTACTGCCATATAGTACCAAAATAATACTGACACATACAGCACACCTATTACTGCCATATAGTGCCAAAATAATACTGACACATACAGCCCACCTATTACTGCCATATAGTGCCAAAATAATACTGACACATACAGCCCACCTATTACTGCCATATAGTGCTAAAATAATACTGACACATACAGCCCACCTATTACTGCCATATAGGACCAAAATAATACTGACACATACAGCACACCTATTACTGCCATATAGTGCCAAAATAATACTGACACGTACAGCCCACCTATTACTGCCATATAGTACTAAAATAATACTGACAGACACAGCCCACCTATTACTGCCATATAGTGCCAAAATAATACTGACACATACAGCCCACCTATTACTGCCATATAGTGCCAAAATAATACTGACACATACAGACCACCTATTACTGCTATATAGGGACAAAATAATACTGACACATAAAGCCCACCTATTACTGCCATATAGTGCCAAAATAATACTGACACATACAGCCCACCTATTACTGCCATATAGTGCCAAAATAATACTGATACATACAGCCCACCTATTACTGCCATATAGGACAAAATAATACTGACACATGCAGCCCACGTATTACTGCCATATAGTGCCAAAATAATACTGACACATACAGCCCACCTATTACTGCCATATAGAGCCAAAATAATACTGATACATACAGCCCACCTATTACTGCCATATAGTGCCAAAATAACACTGACACATACAGCCCACCTATTACTGCCATATAGTGCCAAAATAATACTGACACGTACAGCCCACCTATTACTGCCATATAGTGCCAAAATAATACTGACACATACAGCCCACCTATTACTGCCATATAGAGCCAAAATAATACTGACACATACAGCCCACCTATTACTGCCATATAGTGCCAAAATAATACTGACACATACAGCCCACCTATTACTGCCATATAGTGCCAAAATAATACTGACACATACAGCCCACCTATTACTGCCATATAGTGCCAAAATAATACTGACACATACAGCCCACCTATTACTGCCATATAGAGCCAAAATAATACTGACACATACAGCCCACCTATTACTGCCATATAGGGCCAAAATAATACTGACACATACAGCCCACCTATTACTGCTATATAGTGCCAAAATAATACTGACACATACAGCCCACCTATTACTGCTATATGGTGCCAAAATAATACTGACACATACAGCCCACCTATTACTGCCATATAGTGCCAAAATAATACTGACACATACAGCCCACCTATTACTGCCATATAGTGCCAAAATAATACTGACACATACAGCCCACCTATTACTGCCATATAGTGCCAAAATAATACAGACACATACAGCCCACCTATTACTGCTATATGGTGCCAAAATAATACTGACACATACAGCCCACCTATTACTGCCATATAGTGCCAAAATAATACTGACACATACAGCCCACCTATTACTGCCATATAGTGGCAAAATAATACTGACACATACAGCCCACCTATTACTGCCATATAGTGCCAAAATAATACTGACACATACAGCCCACCTATTACCGCCATATAGTGCCAAAATAATACTGACACATACAGCCCACCTATTACTGCCATATAGGACCAAAATAATACTGACACATACAGCCCACCTTTTACTGCCATATAGTGCCAAAATAATACTGACACATACAGCCCTCCTATTACTGCCATATAGTACCAAAATAATACTGACACATACAGCACACCTATTACTGCCATATAGTGCCAAAACAATACTGACACATACAGCCCACCTATTACTGCCATATAGTGCCAAAATAATACTGACACATACAGCCCACCTATTACTGCCATATAGTACCAAAATAATACTGACACATACAGCACACCTATTACTGCCATATAGTGCCAAAATAATACTGACACATACAGCCCACCTATTACTGCCATATAGTACCAAAATAATACTGACACATACAGCCCACCTATTACTGCCATATAGTGCCAAAATAATACTGACACATACAGCCCACCTATTACTGCCATATAGTACCAAAATAATACTGACACATACAGCCCACCTATTACTGCCATATAGTACTAAAATAATACTGACAGACACAGCCCACCTATTACCGCCATATAGTGCCAAAATAATACTGACACATACAGCCCACCTATTACTGCCATATAGTGCCAAAATAATACTGACACGTACAGCCCACCTATTACTGCCATATAGTACTAAAATAATACTGACAGACACAGCCCACCTATTACTGCCATATAGTGCCAAAATAATACTGACACATACAGCCCACCTATTACTGCCATATAGTGCCAAAATATTACTGACACATACAGCCCACCTATTACTGCCATATAGGGCCAAAATAATACTGACACATACAGCCCACCTATTACTGCCATATAGTACCAAAATATTACTGACACATACAGCCCACCTATTACTGCCATATAGGGCCAAAATAATACTGACACATACAGCCCACCTATTACTGCCATATAGTACCAAAATAATACTGACACATACAGCCCACCTATTACTGCCATATAGTGCCAAAATAATACTGACACATACAGCCCACCTATTACTGCTATATAGTGCCAAAATATTACTGACACATACAGCCCACCTATTACTGCCATATAGGACCAAAATAATACTGACACATACAGCACACCTATTACTGCCATATAGTGCCAAAATAATACTGACACGTACAGCCCACCTATTACTGCCATATAGTACTAAAATAATACTGACAGACACAGCCTACCTATTACTGCCATATAGTGCCAAAATAATACTGACACATACAGCCCACCTATTACTGCCATATAGTGCCAAAATAATACTGACACATACAGACCACCTATTACTGCTATATAGGGACAAAATAATACTGACACATACAGCCCACCTATTACTGCCATATAGTGCCAAAATAATACTGACACATACAGCCCACCTATTACTGCCATATAGTGCCAAAATAATACTGATACATACAGCCCACCTATTACTGCCATATAGGACAAAATAATACTGACACATGCAGCCCACCTATTACTGCCATATAGAGCCAAAATAATACTGATACATACAGCCCACCTATTACTGCCATATAGTGCCAAAATAATACTGACACATACAGCCCACCTATTACTGCCATATAGAGCCAAAATAATACTGATACATACAGCCCACCTATTACTGCCATATAGTGCCAAAATAATACTGACACATACAGCCCACCTATTACTGCCATATAGTACCAAAATAATACTGACACATACAGCCCACCTATTACTGCCATATAGTGCCAAAATAATACTGACACATACAGCCCACCTATTACTGCTATATAGTGCCAAAATAATACTGACACATACAGCCGACCTATTACTGCTATATAGTGCCAAAATAATACTGACACATACAGCCCACCTATTACTGCTATATAGTGCCAAAATAATACTGACACATACAGCCCACCTATTACTGCCATAAAGTGCCAAAATAATACTGACACATACAGCCCACCTATTACTGCCATATAGAGCCAAAATAATACTGACACATACAGCCCACCTATTACTGCCATATAGTGCCAAAATAATACTGACACATACAGCCCACCTATTACTGCCATATAGGGCCAAAATAATACTGACACATACAGCCCACCTATTACTGCCATATAGGGCCAAAATAATACTGACACATACAGCCCACCTATTACTGCCATATAGTGCCAAAATAATACTGACACATACAGCCCACCTATTACTGCCATATAGAGCCAAAATAATACTGACACATACAGCCCACCTATTACTGCCATATAGGGCCAAAATAATACTGACACATACAGCCCACCTATTACTGCTATATAGTGCCAAAATAATACTGACACATACAGCCCACCTATTACTGCCATATAGTGGCAAAATAATACTGACACATACAGCCCACCTATTACTGCCATATAGTGCCAAAATAATACTGACACATACAGCCCACCTATTACCGCCATATAGTGCCAAAATAATACTGACACATACAGCCCACCTATTACTGCCATATAGGACCAAAATAATACTGACACATACAGCCCACCTTTTACTGCCATATAGTGCCAAAATAATACTGACACATACAGCCCTCCTATTACTGCCATATAGTACCAAAATAATACTGACACATACAGCACACCTATTACTGCCATATAGTGCCAAAATAATACTGACACATACAGCCCACCTATTACTGCCATATAGTACCAAAATAATACTGACACATACAGCCCACCTATTACTGCCATATAGTGCCAAAATAATACTGACACATACAGCCCACCTATTACTGCCATATAGGACCAAAATAATACTGACACATACAGCCCACCTATTACTGCCATATAGTACTAAAATAATAATGACAGACACAGCCCACCTATTACCGCCATATAGTGCCAAAATAATACTGACACATACAGCCCACCTATTACTGCCATATAGTGCCAAAATAATACTGACACATACAGCCCACCTATTACTGCCATATAGTGCCAAAATAATACTGACACATACAGCCCACCTATTACTGCTATATAGTGCCAAAATATTACTGACACATACAGCCCACCTATTACTGCCATATAGGACCAAAATAATACTGACACATACAGCACACCTATTACTGCCATATAGTGCCAAAATAATACTGACACGTACAGCCCACCTATTACTGCCATATAGTACTAAAATAATACTGACAGACACAGCCCACCTATTACTGCCATATAGTGCCAAAATAATACTGACACATACAGCCCACCTATTACTGCCATATAGTGCCAAAATAATACTGACACATACAGCACACCTATTACTGCCATATAGTGCCAAAATAATACTGACACATACAGCCCACCTATTACTGCCATATAGTACCAAAATAATACTGACACATACAGCCCACCTATTACTGCCATATAGTGCCAAAATAATACTGACACATACAGCCCACCTATTACTGCCATATAGGACCAAAATAATACTGACACATACAGCCCACCTATTACTGCCATATAGTACTAAAATAATACTGACAGACACAGCCCACCTATTACTGCCATATAGTGCCAAAATAATACTGACACATACAGCCCACCTATTACCGCCATATAGTGCCAAAATAATACTGACACATACAGCCCACCTATTACCGCCATATAGTGCCAAAATAATACTGACACATACAGCCCACCTATTACTGCCATATAGTGCCAAAATAATACTGACACATACAGCCCACCTATTACTGCTATATAGTGCCAAAATAATACTGACACATACAGCACACCTATTACTGCAATATAGTGCCAAAATAATACTGACACGTACAGCCCACCTATTACTGCCATATAGTACTAAAATAATACTGACAGACACAGCCCACCTATTACTGCCATATAGTGCCAAAATAATACTGACACATACAGCCCACCTATTACTGCCATATAGTGCCAAAATAATACTGACACATACAGACCACCTATTACTGCTATATAGTACCAAAATAATACTGACACATACAGCCCACCTATTACTGCCATATAGTGCCAAAATAATACTGACACATACAGCCCACCTATTACTGCCATATAGTGCCAAAATAATACTGACACATACAGCCCACCTATTACTGCTATATAGTGCCAAAATATTACTGACACATACAGCCCACCTATTACTGCCATATAGGACCAAAATAATACTGACACATACAGCACACCTATTACTGCCATATAGTGCCAAAATAATACTGACACATACAGCCCACCTATTACTGCCATATAGTACCAAAATAATACTGACACATACAGCCCACCTATTACTGCCATATAGTGCCAAAATAATACTGACACATACAGCCCACCTATTACTGCCATATAGTACCAAAATAATACTGACACATACAGCCCACCTATTACTGCCATATAGTGCCAAAATAATACTGACACATACAGCCCACCTATTACTGCCATATAGGACCAAAATAATACTGACACATACAGCCCACCTATTACTGCCATATAGTACTAAAATAATACTGACAGACACAGCCCACCTATTACCGCCATATAGTGCCAAAATAATACTGACACATACAGCCCACCTATTACTGCCATATAGTGCCAAAATAATACTGACACATACAGCCCACCTATTACTGCCATATAGGACCAAAATAATACTGACACATACAGCACACCTATTACTGCCATATAGTGCCAAAATAATACTGACACATACAGCCCACCTATTACTGCCATATAGTACCAAAATAATACTGACACATACAGCCCACCTATTACTGCCATATAGTGCCAAAATAATACTGACACATACAGCCCACCTATTACTGCCATATAGGACCAAAATAATACTGACACATACAGCCCACCTATTACTGCCATATAGTACTAAAATAATACTGACAGACACAGCCCACCTATTACTGCCATATAGTGCCAAAATAATACTGACACATACAGCCCACCTATTACCGCCATATAGTGCCAAAATAATACTGACACATACAGCCCACCTATTACCGCCATATAGTGCCAAAATAATACTGACACATACAGCCCACCTATTACTGCCATATAGTGCCAAAATAATACTGACACATACAGCCCACCTATTACTGCTATATAGTGCCAAAATAATACTGACACATACAGCACACCTATTACTGCAATATAGTGCCAAAATAATACTGACACGTACAGCCCACCTATTACTGCCATATAGTACTAAAATAATACTGACAGACACAGCCCACCTATTACTGCCATATAGTGCCAAAATAATACTGACACATACAGCCCACCTATTACTGCCATATAGTGCCAAAATAATACTGACACATACAGCCCACCTATTACTGCCATATAGTACCAAAATAATACTGACACATACAGCCCACCTATTACTGCCATATAGTGCCAAAATAATACTGACACATACAGCCCACCTATTACTGCCATATAGTGCCAAAATAATACTGACACATACAGCCCACCTATTACTGCTATATAGTGCCAAAATATTACTGACACATACAGCCCACCTATTACTGCCATATAGGACCAAAATAATACTGACACATACAGCACACCTATTACTGCCATATAGTGCCAAAATAATACTGACACATACAGCCCACCTATTACTGCCATATAGTACCAAAATAATACTGACACATACAGCCCACCTATTACTGCCATATAGTGCCAAAATAATACTGACACATACAGCCCACCTATTACTGCCATATAGGACCAAAATAATACTGACACATACAGCCCACCTATTACTGCCATATAGTACTAAAATAATACTGACAGACACAGCCCACCTATTACTGCCATATAGTGCCAAAATAATACTGACACATACAGCCCACCTATTACCGCCATATAGTGCCAAAATAATACTGACACATACAGCCCACCTATTACCGCCATATAGTGCCAAAATAATACTGACACATACAGCCCACCTATTACTGCCATATAGTGCCAAAATAATACTGACACATACAGCCCACCTATTACTGCAATATAGTGCCAAAATAATACTGACACGTACAGCCCACCTATTACTGCCATATAGTACTAAAATAATACTGACAGACACAGCCCACCTATTACTGCCATATAGTGCCAAAATAATACTGACACATACAGCCCACCTATTACTGCCATATAGTGCCAAAATAATACTGACACATACAGACCACCTATTACTGCTATATAGGGACAAAATAATACTGACACATACAGCCCACCTATTACTGCTATATAGTGCCAAAATAATACTGACACATACAGCCCACCTATTACTGCTATATAGTACCAAATTAATAATGACACATACAGCCCACCTATTACTGCTATATAGTACCAAAATAATACTGACACATACAGCCAACCTATTACTGCCATATAGTGCCAAAATAATACTGACACATACAGACCACCTATTACTGCCATATAGTGCCAAAATAATACTGACACATACAGCCCACCTATTACTGCCATATAGTGCCAAAATAATACTGATACATATAGCCCACCTATTACTGCCATATAGGACAAAATAATACTGACACATGCAGCCCACCTATTACTGCCATATAGTGCCAAAATAATACTGACACATACAGCCCACCTATTACTGCCATATAGAGCCAAAATAATACTGATACATACAGCCCACCTATTACTGCCATATAGTGCCAAAATAATACTGACACATACAGCCCACCTATTACTGCCATAAAGTGCCAAAATAATACTGACACATACAGCCCACCTATTACTGCCATATAGAGCCAAAATAATACTGACACATACAGCCCACCTATTACTGCCATATAGTGCCAAAATAATACTGACACATACAGCCCACCTATTACTGCCATATAGTGCCAAAATAATACTGACACATACAGCCCACCTATTACTGCCATATAGAGCCAAAATAATACTGACACATACAGCCCACCTATTACTGCCATATAGGGCCAAAATAATACTGACACATACAGCCCACCTATTACTGCTATATAGTGCCAAAATAATACTGACACATACAGCCCACCTATTACTGCTATATAGTGCCAAAATAATACTGACACATACAGCCCACCTATTACTGCTATATGGTGCCAAAATAATACTGACACATACAGCCCACCTATTACTGCCATATAGGGCCAAAATAATACTGACACATACAGCCCACCTATTACTGCTATATGGTGCCAAAATAATACTGACACATACAGCCCACCTATTACTGCCATATAGGGCCAAAATAATACTGACACATACAGCCCACCTATTACTGCCATATAGTGCCAAAATAATACTGACACATACAGCCCACCTATTACTGCCATATAGTGCCAAAATAATACTGACACATACAGCCCACCTATTACTGCTATATGGTGCCAAAATAATACTGACACATACAGCCCACCTATTACTGCCATATAGTGCCAAAATAATACTGACACATACAGCCCACCTATTACTGCCATATAGTGGCAAAATAATACTGACACATACAGCCCACCTATTACTGCCATATAGTGCCAAAATAATACTGACACATACAGCCCACCTATTACCGCCATATAGTGCCAAAATAATACTGACACATACAGCCCACCTATTACTGCCATATAGGACCAAAATAATACTGACACATACAGCCCACCTTTTACTGCCATATAGTGCCAAAATAATACTGACACATACAGCCCTCCTATTACTGCCATATAGTACCAAAATAATACTGACACATACAGCACACCTATTACTGCCATATAGTGCCAAAACAATACTGACACATACAGCCCACCTATTACTGCCATATAGTGCCAAAATAATACTGACACATACAGCCCACCTATTACTGCCATATAGTACCAAAATAATACTGACACATACAGCACACCTATTACTGCCATATAGTGCCAAAATAATACTGACACATACAGCCCACCTATTACTGCCATATAGTACCAAAATAATACTGACACATACAGCCCACCTATTACTGCCATATAGTGCCAAAATAATACTGACACATACAGCCCACCTATTACTGCCATATAGGACCAAAATAATACTGACACATACAGCCCACCTATTACTGCCATATAGTACTAAAATAATACTGACAGACACAGCCCACCTATTACCGCCATATAGTGCCAAAATAATACTGACACATACAGCCCACCTATTACTGCCATATAGTGGCAAAATAATACTGACACATACAGCCCACCTATTACTGCCATATAGTGCCAAAATAATACTGACACATACAGCCCACCTATTACTGCTATATAGTGCCAAAATATTACTGACACATACAGCCCACCTATTACTGCCATATAGGGCCAAAATAATACTGACACATACAGCCCACCTATTACTGCTATATAGTGCCAAAATATTACTGACACATACAGCCCACCTATTACTGCCATATAGGACCAAAATAATACTGACACATACAGCACACCTATTACTGCCATATAGTGCCAAAATAATACTGACACGTACAGCCCACCTATTACTGCCATATAGTGCCAAAATAATACTGACACATACAGCCCACCTATTACTGCCATATAGTGCCAAAATAATACTGACACATACAGACCACCTATTACTGCTATATAGGGACAAAATAATACTGACACATACAGCCCACCTATTACTGCCATATAGTGCCAAAATAATACTGACACATACAGCCCACCTATTACTGCCATATAGTGCCAAAATAATACTGATACATACAGCCCACCTATTACTGCCATATAGGACAAAATAATACTGACACATGCAGCCCACCTATTACTGCAATATAGTGCCAAAATAATACTGACACATACAGCCCACCTATTACTGCTATATAGTATCAAAATAATACTGACACATACAGCCCACCTATTACTGCCATAAAGTGCCAAAATAATACTGACACATACAGCCCACCTATTACTGCCATATAGAGCCAAAATAATACTGACACATACAGCCCACCTATTACTGCCATATAGTGCCAAAATAATACTGACACATACAGCCCACCTATTACTGCCATATAGTGCCAAAATAATACTGACACATACAGCCCACCTATTACTGCCATATAGAGCCAAAATAATACTGACACATACAGCCCACCTATTACTGCCATATAGGGCCAAAATAATACTGACACATACAGCCCACCTATTACTGCTATATAGTGCCAAAATAATACTGACACATACAGCCCACCTATTACTGCTATATAGTGCCAAAATAATACTGACACATACAGCCCACATATTACTGACATATAGTGCCAAAATAATACTGACACATACAGCCCACCTATTACTGCCATATAGTGGCAAAATAATACTGACACATACAGCCCACCTATTACTGCCATATAGTGCCAAAATAATACTGACACATACAGCCCACCTATTACCGCCATATAGTGCCAAAATAATACTGACACATACAGCCCACCTATTACTGCCATATAGGACCAAAATAATACTGACACATACAGCCCACCTTTTACTGCCATATAGTGCCAAAATAATACTGACACATACAGCCCTCCTATTACTGCCATATAGTACCAAAATAATACTGACACATACAGCACACCTATTACTGCCATATAGTGCCAAAATAATACTGACACATACAGCACACCTATTACTGCCATATAGTGCCAAAACAATACTGACACATACAGCCCACCTATTACTGCCATATAGTGCCAAAATAATACTGACACATACAGCCCACCTATTACTGCCATATAGTACCAAAATAATACTGACACATACAGCACACCTATTACTGCCATATAGTGCCAAAATAATGCTGACACATACAGCCCACCTATTACTGCCATATAGTGCCAAAATAATACTGACACATACAGCCCACCTATTACTGCTATATAGGACCAAAATAATACTGACACATACAGCCCACCTATTACTGCCATATAGTACTAAAATAATACTGACAGACACAGCCCACCTATTACCGCCATATAGTGCCAAAATAATACTGACACATACAGCCCACCTATTACTGCCATATAGTGCCAAAATAATACTGACACATACAGCCCACCTATTACTGCCATATAGTGCCAAAATAATACTGACACATACAGCCCACCTATTACTGCTATATAGTGCCAAAATAATACTGACAGACACAGCCCACCTATTACTGCCATATAGTGCCAAAATAATACTGACACATACAGCCCACCTATTACTGCCATATAGTACTAAAATAATACTGACAGACACAGCCCACCTATTACTGCCATATAGTGCCAAAATAATACTGACACATACAGCCCACCTATTACTGCCATATAGTGCCAAAATAATACTGACACATACAGACCACCTATTACTGCCATATAGTGCCAAAATAATACTGACACATACAGCCCACCTATTACTGCCATATAGTACCAAAATAATACTGACACATACAGCCGACCTATTACTGCCATATAGTGCCAAAATAATACTGACACATACAGCCCACCTATTACTGCCATATAGTACCAAAATAATACTGACACATACAGCCCACCTATTACTGCCATATAGTACCAAAATAATACTGACACATACAGCCCACCTATTACTGCCATATAGTGCCAAAATAATACTGACACATACAGCCCACCTATTACTGCCATATAGGACCAAAATAATACTGACACATACAGCCCACCTATTACTGCTATATAGTGCCAAAATAATACTGACACATACAGCCCACCTATTACTGCCATATAGTGCCAAAATAATACTGACACATACAGCCCACCTATTACTGCCATATAGTACTAAAATAATACTGACAGACACAGCCCACCTATTACCGCCATATAGTGCCAAAATAATACTGACACATACAGCCCACCTATTACTGCCATATAGTGCCAAAATAATACTGACACATACAGCCCACCTATTACTGCCATATAGTGCCAAAATAATACTGACACATACAGCCCACCTATTACTGCTATATAGGACCAAAATAATACTGACACATACAGCACACCTATTACTGCCATATAGTGCCAAAATAATACTGACACATACAGCCCACCTATTACTGCCATATAGTGCCAAAATATTACTGACACATACACCCCACCTATTACTGCCATATAGGACCAAAATAATACTGACACATACAGCCCACCTATTACTGCTATATAGGACCAAAATAATACTGACACATACAGCACACCTATTACTGCCATATAGTGCCAAAATAATACTGACACGTACAGCCCACCTATTACTGCCATATAGTACTAAAATAATACTGACAGACACAGCCCACCTATTACTGCCATATAGTGCCAAAATAATACTGACACATACAGCCCACCTATTACTGCCATATAGTGCCAAAATAATACTGACACATACAGACCACCTATTACTGCTATATAGGGACAAAATAATACTGACACATACAGCCCACCTATTACTGCCATATAGTGCCAAAATAATACTGACACATACAGCCCACCTATTACTGCCATATAGTGCCAAAATAATACTGATACATACAGCCCACCTATTACTGCCATATAGGACAAAATAATACTGACACATACAGCCCACCTATTACTGCCATATAGAGCCAAAATAATACTGATACATACAGCCCACCTATTACTGCCATATAGTGCCAAAATAATACTGACACATACAGCCCACCTATTACTGCCATAAAGTGCCAAAATAATACTGACACATACAGCCCACCTATTACTGCCATATAGAGCCAAAATAATACTGACACATACAGCCCACCTATTACTGCCATATAGTGCCAAAATAATACTGACACATACAGCCCACCTATTACTGCCATATAGTGCCAAAATAATACTGACACATACAGCCCACCTATTACTGCCATATAGAGCCAAAATAATACTGACACATACAGCCCACCTATTACTGCCATATAGGGCCAAAATAATACTGACACATACAGCCCACCTATTACTGCTATATAGTGCCAAAATAATACTGACACATACAGCCCACCTATTACTGCCATATAGTGCCAAAATAATACTGACACATACAGCACACCTATTACTGCTATATAGTGCCAAAATAATACTGACACATACAGCCCACATATTACTGCTATATAGTGCCAAAATAATACTGACACATACAGCCCACCTATTACTGCTATATAGTGCCAAAATAATACTGACACATACAGCCCACCTATTACTGCTATATAGTACCAAAATAATACTGACACATACAGCCCACATATTACTGCCATATAGAGCCAAAATAATACTGACACATACAGCCCACCTATTACTGCCATATAGGGCCAAAATAATACTGACACATACAGCCCACCTATTACTGCCATATAGTGCCAAAATAATACTGACACATACAGCCCACCTATTACTGCCATATAGTGCCAAAATAATACTGACACATACAGCCCACCTATTACTGCCATATAGTGCTAAAATAATACTGACACATACAGCCCACCTATTACTGCCATATAGTGCCAAAATAATACTGACACATACAGCCCACCTATTACTGCTATATAGTGCCAAAATAATACTGACACATACAGCCCACCTATTACTGCCATATAGGGCCAAAATAATACTGACACATACAGCCCACCTATTACTGCTATATAGTGCCAAAATAATACTGACACATACAGTCCACCTATTACTGCATTATAGGGCCAAAATAATACTGACACATACAGCCCACCTATTACTGCTATATAGTGCCAAAATAATACTGACACATACAGCCCACATATTACTGCCATATAGTGCCAAAATAATACTGACACATACAGCCCACCTATTACTGCTATATAGTACCAAAATAATACTGACACATACAGCCCACCTATTACTGCTATATAGTACCAAAATAATACTGACACATACAGCCCACCTATTACTGCCATATAGGGCCAAAATAATACTGACACATACAGCCCACCTATTACTGCCATATAGGGCCAAAATAATACTGACACATACAGCCCACCTATTACTGCCATATAGGACCAAAATAATACTGACACACACAGCCCACCTATTACTGCCATATAGTGCCAAAATAATACTGACACATACAGCCCACCTATTACTGCTATATAGTGCCAAAATAATACTGACACATACAGCCCACCTATTACTGCTATATAGTGCCAAAATAATACTGACACATACAGCCCACCTATTACTGCCATATAGTGCCAAAATAACACTGACACATACAGCCCACCTATTACTGCTGTATGGTGCCAAAATAATACTGACACATACAGCCCACCTATTACTGCCATATAGTGCCAAAATAATACTGACACATACAGCCCACCTATTACTGCCATATAGTGCCAAAATCATACTGACACATACAGCCCACCTATTACTGCTATATGGTGCCAAAATAATACTGACACATACAGCCCACCTATTACTGCTATATGGTGCCAAAATAATACTGACACATACAGCCCACCTATTACTGCCATATAGTACCAAAATAACACTGACACATACAGCCCATCTATTACTGCCATATAGTGCCAAAATAATACTGACACATACAGACCACCTATTACTGCCATATAGTACCAAAATAATACTGAAACATACAGCCCACCTATTACTGCCATATAGTGCCAAAATAATACTGACACATACAGCCCACCTATTACTGCTATCTAGTGCCAAAATAATACTGACACATACAGCCCACCTATTACTGCCATATAGTACCAAAATAATACTGACACATACAGCCCACCTATTACTGCCATATAGGGCCAAAATAATACTGACACATACAGCCCACCTATTACTGCTATATGGTGCCAAAATAATACTGACACATACAGCCCACCTATTACTGCTATATGGTGCCAAAATAATACTGACACATACAGCCCACCTATTACTGCCATATAGTGCCAAAATAATACTGACACATACAGCCCACCTATTACTGCCATATAGTGCCAAAATAATACTGACACATACAGCCCACCTATTACTGCCATATAGTGCCAAAATAATACTGACACATACAGCCCACCTATTACTGCTATATAGTGCCAAAATAATAGTGACACATACAGCCCACCTATTACTGCCATATAGTACCAAAATAATACTGACACATACAGCCCACCTATTACTGCCATATAGTGCCAAAATAATACTGACACATACAGCCCACCTATTACTGCCATATAGTGCCAAAATAATACTGACACATACAGCTCACCAATTACTGCTATATAGTGCCAAAATAATAGTGACACATACAGCCCACCTATTACTGCCATATAGTACCAAAATAATACTGAAACATACAGCCCACCTATTACTGCCATATAGTGCCAAAATAATACTGACACATACAGCCCACCTATTACTGCCATATAGTACCAAAATAATACTGAAACATACAGCCCACCTATTACTGCTATATAGGACCAAAATAATACTGACACATACAGCCCACCTATTACTGCTATATGGTGCCAAAATAATACTGACACATACAGCCCACCTATTACTGCCATATAGTGCCAAAATAATACTGACACATACAGCCCACCTATTACTGCCATATAGTGCCAAAATAATACTGACACATACAGCCCATCTATTACTGCCATATAGTGCCAAAATAATACTGACACATACAGCCCACCTATTACTGCCATATAGGACCAAAATAATACTGACACATACAGCCCACCTATTACTGCTATATAGTGCCAAAATAATACTGACACATACAGCCCACCTATTACTGCCATATAGTGCCAAAATAATACTGACACATACAGCCCACCTATTACTGCCATATAGTACCAAAATAATACTGAAACATACAGCCCACCTATTACTGCCATATAGTGCCAAAATAATACTGACACATACAGCCCACCTATTACTGCCATATAGTGCCAAAATAATACTGACACATACAGACCACCTATTACTGCCATATAGTACCAAAATAATACTGAAACATACAGCCCACCTATTACTGCCATATAGTGCCAAAATAATACTGACACATACAGCCCACCTATTACTGCTATATAGTGCCAAAATAATACTGACACATACAGCCCACCTATTACTGCCATATAGTACCAAAATAATACTGACACATACAGCCCACCTATTACTGCCATATAGGGCCAAAATAATACTGACACATACAGCCCACCTATTACTGCCATATAGGACCAAAATAATACTGACACATACAGCCCACCTATTACTGCTATATGGTGCCAAAATAATACTGACACATACAGCCCACCTATTACTGCCATATAGTGCCAAAATAATACTGACACATACAGCCCACCTATTACTGCCATATAGTGCCAAAATAATACTGACACATACAGCCCACCTATTACTGCCATATAGTGCCAAAATAATACTGACACATACAGCCCACCTATTACTGCCATATAGTACCAAAATAATACTGAAACATACAGCCCACCTATTACTGCCATATAGTACCAAAATAATACTGACACATACAGCCCACCTATTACTGCCATATAGTACCAAAATAATACTGAAACATACAGCCCACCTATTACTGCTATATAGGACCAAAATAATACTGACACATACAGCCCACCTATTACTGCCATATAGTACCAAAATAATACTGAAACATACAGCCCACCTATTACTGCCATATAGTGCCAAAATAATACTGACACATACAGCCCACCTATTACTGCCATATAGTACCAAAATAATACTGAAACATACAGCCCACCTATTACTGCTATATAGGACCAAAATAATACTGACACATACAGCCCACCTATTACCGCCATATAGTGCCAAAATAATACAGACACATACAGCCCACCTATTACTGCCATATAGTGCCAAAATAATACTGACACATACAGCCCACCTATTACTGCTATATGGTGCCAAAATAATACTGACACAAACAGCCCACCTATTACCGCCATATAGTGCCAAAATAATACTGACACATACAGCCCACCTATTACTGCTATATGGTGCCAAAATAATACTGACACATACAGCCCACCTATTACTGCCATATAGTGCCAAAATAATACTGACACATACAGCCCACCTATTACTGCCATATAGTGCCAAAATAATACTGACACATACAGCCCATCTATTACTGCCATATAGTGCCAAAATAATACTGACACATACAGCCCACCTATTACTGCTATATGGTGCCAAAATAATACTGACACATACAGCCCACCTATTACTGCCATATAGTGCCAAAATAATACTGACACATACAGCCCACCTATTACTGCCATATAGTGCCAAAATAATACTGACACATACAGCCCATCTATTACTGCCATATAGTGCCAAAATAATACTGACACATACAGCTCACCAATTACTGCTATATAGTGCCAAAATAATACTGACACATACAGCCCACCTATTACTGCCATATAGTACCAAAATAATACTGAAACATACAGCCCACCTATTACTGCTATATGGTGCCAAAATAATACTGACACATACAGCCCACCTATTACTGCCATATAGGGCCAAAATAATACTGACACATACAGCCCACCTATTACTGCCATATAGTGCCAAAATAATACTGACACATACAGCCCACCTATTACTGCCATATAGTGCCAAAATAATACTGACACATACAGCCCACCTATTACTGCCATATAGTACCAAAATAATACTGAAACATACAGCCCACCTATTACTGCCATATAGTACCAAAATAATACTGACACATACAGCCCACCTATTACTGCCATATAGTACCAAAATAATACTGAAACATACAGCCCACCTATTACTGCTATATAGGACCAAAATAATACTGACACATACAGCCCACCTATTACTGCCATATAGTACCAAAATAATACTGAAACATACAGCCCACCTATTACTGCCATATAGTGCCAAAATAATACTGACACATACAGCCCACCTATTACTGCCATATAGTACCAAAATAATACTGAAACATACAGCCCACCTATTACTGCTATATAGGACCAAAATAATACTGACACATACAGCCCACCTATTACCGCCATATAGTGCCAAAATAATACAGACACATACAGCCCACCTATTACTGCCATATAGTGCCAAAATAATACTGACACATACAGCCCACCTATTACTGCTATATGGTGCCAAAATAATACTGACACAAACAGCCCACCTATTACCGCCATATAGTGCCAAAATAATACTGACACATACAGCCCACCTATTACTGCTATATGGTGCCAAAATAATACTGACACATACAGCCCACCTATTACTGCCATATAGTGCCAAAATAATACTGACACATACAGCCCATCTATTACTGCCATATAGTGCCAAAATAATACTGACACATACAGCCCACCTATTACTGCTATATGGTGCCAAAATAATACTGACACATACAGCCCACCTATTACTGCCATATAGTGCCAAAATAATACTGACACATACAGCCCACCTATTACTGCCATATAGTACCAAAATAATACTGAAACATACAGCCCACCTATTACTGCTATATGGTGCCAAAATAATACTGACACATACAGCCCACCTATTACTGCCATATAGGGCCAAAATAATACTGACACATACAGCCCACCTATTACTGCTATATGGTGCCAAAATAATACTGACACATACAGCCCACCTATTACTGCCATATAGTGCCAAAATAATACTGACACATACAGCCCACCTATTACTGCCATATAGTGCCAAAATAATACTGACACATACAGCCCACCTATTACTGCCATATAGTGCCAAAATAATACTGACACATACAGCCCACCTATTACTGCTATATGGTGCCAAAATAATACTGACACATACAGCCCACCTATTACCGCCATATAGTGCCAAAATAATACTGACACATACAGCCAAACTATTACTGCCATATAGTGCCAAAATAATACTGACACATACAGCCCACCTATTACTGCCATATAGTGCCAAAATAATACTGACACATACAGCCCACCTATTACTGCTATATAGTGACAAAATAACACTGACACATACAGCCCACCTATTACTGCCATATAGTGCCAAAATAATACTGACACATACAGCCCACCTATTACTGCCATATAGTGCCAAAATAACACTGACACATACAGCCCACCTATTACTGCCATATAGTGCCAAAATAATACTGACACATACAGCCCACCTATTACTGCCATATAGGGCCTAAATAATACTGACACATACAGCCCACCTATTACTGCCATATAGTGCCAAAATAATACTGACACATACAGCCCACCGATTACTGCTATATAGTGCCAAAATAATACTGACACATACAGCCCACCTATTACTGCCATATAGTGCCAAAATAATACTGACACATACAGCCCACCTATTACTGCTATATAGTGCCAAAATAATACTGACACATACAGCCCACCTATTACTGCCATATAGGGCCTAAATAATACTGACACATACAGCCCACCTATTACTGCCATATAGTGCCAAAATAATACTGACACATACAGCCCACCTATTACTGCTATATAGTGCCAAAATAATACTGACACATACAGCCCACCTATTACTGCCATATAGGGCCAAAATAATACTGACACATACAGCCCACCTATTACTGCCATATAGTGCCAAAATAATACTGACACATACAGCCCACCTATTACTGCTATATAGTGCCAAAATAATACTGACACATACAGCCCAACTATTACTGCCATATAGTGCCAAAATAATACTGACAAATACAGTCCACCTATTACTGCTATATGGTGCCAAAATAATACTGACACATACAGCCCACCTATTACTGCCATATAGGACCAAAATAATACTGACACATACAGCCCACCTATTACTGCTATATGGTGCCAAAATAATACTGACACATACAGCCCACCTATTACTGCCATATAGTGCCAAAATAATACTGACACATACAGCCCACCTATTACTGCCATATAGTGCCAAAATAATACTGACACATACAGCCCACCTATTACTACCATATAGTGCCAAAATAATACTGACACATACAGCTCACCAATTACTGCTATATAGTGCCAAAATAATACTGACACATACAGCCCACCTATTACTGCCATATAGTGCCAAAATAATACTGACACATACAGCCCACCTATTACTGCCATATAGTACGAAAATAATACTGAAACATACAGCCCACCTATTACTGCCATATAGTGCCAAAATAATACTGACACATACAGCCAAAACTATTACTGCTATATGGTGCCAAAATAATACTGACACATACAGCCCACCTATTACTGCCATATAGTGCCAAAATAATACTGACACATACAGCCCACCTATTACTGCCATATAGTGCCAAAATAATACTGACACATACAGCCCATCTATTACTGCCATATAGTGCCAAAATAATACTGACACATACAGCCCACCTATTACTGCTATATGGTGCCAAAATAATACTGACACATACAGCCCACCTATTACTGCCATATAGTGCCAAAATAATACTGACACATACAGCCCACCTATTACTGCCATATAGTGCCAAAATAATACTGACACATACAGCCCACCTATTACTGCCATATAGTGCCAAAATAATACTGACACATACAGCCCACCTATTACTGCTATATGGTGCCAAAATAATACTGACACATACAGCCCACCTATTACTGCCATATAGTGCCAAAATAATACTGACACATACAGCCCACCTATTACTGCCATATAGTGGCAAAATAATACTGACACATACAGCCCACCTATTACTGCCATATAGTGCCAAAATAATACTGACACATACAGCCCACCTATTACCGCCATATAGTGCCAAAATGATACTGACACATACAGCCCACCTATTACTGCCATATAGGACCAAAATAATACTGACACATACAGCCCACCTATTACTGCCATATAGTGCCAAAACAATACTGACACATACAGCCCTCCTATTACTGCCATATAGTACCAAAATAATACTGACACATACAGCACACCTATTACTGCCATATAGTGCCAAAACAATACTGACACATACAGCCCACCTATTACTGCCATATAGTGCCAAAATAATACTGACACATACAGCCCACCTATTACTGCCATATAGTGCCAAAATAATACTGACACATACAGCCCTCCTATTACTGCCATATAGTACCAAAATAATACTGACACATACAGCACACCTATTACTGCCATATAGTGCCAAAACAATACTGACACATACAGCCCACCTATTACTGCCATATAGTGCCAAAATAATACTGACACATACAGCCCACCTATTACTGCCATATAGTACCAAAATAATACTGACACATACAGCACACCTATTACTGCCATATAGTGTCAAAATAATACTGACACATACAGCCCACCTATTACTGCCATATAGTACCAAAATAATACTGACACATACAGCCCACCTATTACTGCCATATAGTGCCAAAATAATACTGACACATACAGCCCACCTATTACTGCCATATAGGACCAAAATAATACTGACACATACAGCCCACCTATTACTGCCATATAGTACTAAAATAATACTGACAGACACAGCCCACCTATTACCGCCATATAGTGCCAAAATAATACTGACACATACAGCCCACCTATTACTGCCATATAGTGGCAAAATAATACTGACACATACAGCCCACCTATTACTGCCATATAGTGCCAAAATAATACTGACACATACAGCCCACCTATTACTGCTATATAGTGCCAAAATATTACTGACACATACAGCCCACCTATTACTGCCATATAGGGCCAAAATAATACTGACACATACAGCCCACCTATTACTGCTATATAGTGCCAAAATATTACTGACACATACAGCCCACCTATTACTGCCATATAGGACCAAAATAATACTGACACATACAGCACACCTATTACTGCCATATAGTGCCAAAATAATACTGACACGTACAGCCCACCTATTACTGCCATATAGTACTAAAATAATACTGACAGACACAGCCCACCTATTACTGCCATATAGTGCCAAAATAATACTGACACATACAGCCCACCTATTACTGCCATATAGTGCCAAAATAATACTGACACATACAGACCACCTATTACTGCTATATAGGGACAAAATAATACTGACACATACAGCCCACCTATTACTGCCATATAGTGCCAAAATAATACTGACACATACAGCCCACCTATTACTGCCATATAGTGCCAAAATAATACTGATACATACAGCCCACCTATTACTGCCATATAGGACAAAATAATACTGACACATGCAGCCCACCTATTACTGCAATATAGTGCCAAAATAATACTGACACATACAGCCCAGCTATTACTGCCATATAGTATCAAAATAATACTGACACATACAGCCCACCTATTACTGCCATAAAGTGCCAAAATAATACTGACACATACAGCCCACCTATTACTGCCATATAGTGCCAAAATAATACTGACACATACAGCCCACCTATTACCGCCATATAGTGCCAAAATAATACTGACACATACAGCCCACCTATTACTGCCATATAGGACCAAAATAATACTGACACATACAGCCCACCTTTTACTGCCATATAGTGCCAAAATAATACTGACACATACAGCCCTCCTATTACTGCCATATAGTACCAAAATAATACTGACACATACAGCACACCTATTACTGCCATATAGTGCCAAAATAATACTGACACATACAGCACACCTATTACTGCCATATAGTGCCAAAACAATACTGACACATACAGCCCACCTATTACTGCCATATAGTGCCAAAATAATACTGACACATACAGCCCACCTATTACTGCCATATAGTACCAAAATAATACTGACACATACAGCACACCTATTACTGCCATATAGTGCCAAAATAATACTGACACATACAGCCCACCTATTACTGCCATATAGTGCCAAAATAATACTGACACATACAGCCCACCTATTACTGCTATATAGGACCAAAATAATACTGACACATACAGCCCACCTATTACTGCCATATAGTACTAAAATAATACTGACAGACACAGCCCACCTATTACCGCCATATAGTGCCAAAATAATACTGACACATACAGCCCACCTATTACTGCCATATAGTGCCAAAATAATACTGACACATACAGCCCACCTATTACTGCCATATAGTGCCAAAATAATACTGACACATACAGCCCACCTATTACTGCTATATAGTGCCAAAATAATACTGACAGACACAGCCCACCTATTACTGCCATATAGTGCCAAAATAATACTGACACATACAGCCCACCTATTACTGCCATATAGTACTAATATAATACTGACAGACACAGCCCACCTATTACTGCCATATAGTGCCAAAATAATACTGACACATACAGCCCACCTATTACTGCCATATAGTACTAAAATAATACTGACAGACACAGCCCACCTATTACTGCCATATAGTGCCAAAATAATACTGACACATACAGCCCACCTATTACTGCCATATAGTGCCAAAATAATACTGACACATACAGACCACCTATTACTGCCATATAGTGCCAAAATAATACTGACACATACAGCCCACCTATTACTGCCATATAGTACCAAAATAATACTGACACATACAGCACACCTATTACTGCCATATAGTGCCAAAATAATACTGACACATACAGCCCACCTATTACTGCCATATAGTACCAAAATAATACTGACACATACAGCCCACCTATTACTGCCATATAGTGCCAAAATAATACTGACACATACAGCCCACCTATTACTGCCATATAGGACCAAAATAATACTGACACATACAGCCCACCTATTACTGCCATATAGTACTAAAATAATACTGACAGACACAGCCCACCTATTACCGCCATATAGTGCCAAAATAATACTGACACATACAGCCCACCTATTACTGCCATATAGTGCCAAAATAATACTGACACATACAGCCCACCTATTACTGCCATATAGTGCCAAAATAATACTGACACATACAGCCCACCTATTACTGCTATATAGGACCAAAATAATACTGACACATACAGCACACCTATTACTGCCATATAGTGCCAAAATAATACTGACACATACAGCCCACCTATTACTGCCATATAGTGCCAAAATATTACTGACACATACACCCCACCTATTACTGCCATATAGGACCAAAATAATACTGACACATACAGCACACCTATTACTGCCATATAGTGCCAAAATAATACTGACACGTACAGCCCACCTATTACTGCCATATAGTACTAAAATAATACTGACAGACACAGCCCACCTATTACTGCCATATAGTGCCAAAATAATACTGACACATACAGCCCACCTATTACTGCCATATAGTGCCAAAATAATACTGACACATACAGACCACCTATTACTGCTATATAGGGACAAAATAATACTGACACATACAGCCCACCTATTACTGCCATATAGTGCCAAAATAATACTGACACATACAGCCCACCTATTACTGCCATATAGTGCCAAAATAATACTGATACATACAGCCCACCTATTACTGCCATATAGGACAAAATAATACTGACACATACAGCCCACCTATTACTGCCATATAGAGCCAAAATAATACTGATACATACAGCCCACCTATTACTGCCATATAGTGCCAAAATAATACTGACACATACAGCCCACCTATTACTGCCATAAAGTGCCAAAATAATACTGACACATACAGCCCACCTATTACTGCCATATAGAGCCAAAATAATACTGACACATACAGCCCACCTATTACTGCCATATAGTGCCAAAATAATACTGACACATACAGCCCACCTATTACTGCCATATAGTGCCAAAATAATACTGACACATACAGCCCACCTATTACTGCCATATAGAGCCAAAATAATACTGACACATACAGCCCACCTATTACTGCCATATAGGGCCAAAATAATACTGACACATACAGCCCACCTATTACTGCCATATAGAGCCAAAATAATACTGACACATACAGCCCACCTATTACTGCTATATAGTGCCAAAATAATACTGACACATACAGCCCACCTATTACTGCTATATAGTGCCAAAATAATACTGACACATACAGCCCACCTATTACTGCTATATAGTGCCAAAATAATACTGACACATACAGCCCACCTATTACTGCCATATAGAGCCAAAATAATACTGACACATACAGCCCACCTATTACTGCTATATAGTGCCAAAATAATACTGACACATACAGCCCACCTATTACTGCTATATAGTGCCAAAATAATACTGACACATACAGCCCACCTATTACTGCCATATAGAGCCAAAATAATACTGACACATACAGCCCACCTATTACTGCTATATAGTGCCAAAATAATACTGACACATACAGCCCACCTATTACTGCTATATAGTGCCAAAATAATACTGACACATACAGCCCACCTATTACTGCTATATAGTGCCAAAATAATACTGACACATACAGCCCACCTATTACTGCCATATAGGGCCAAAATAATACTGACACATACAGCCCACCTATTACTGCTATATAGTGCCAAAATAATACTGACACATACAGCCCACCTATTACTGCCATATAGGACCAAAATAATACTGACACATACAGCCCACCTATTACTGCTATATGGTGCCAAAATAATACTGACACATACAGCCCACCTATTACTGCTATATGGTGCCAAAATAATACTGACACATACAGCCCACCTATTACTGCCATATAGTGCCAAAATAATACTGACACATACAGCCCACCTATTACTGCCATATAGTGCCAAAATAATACTGACACATACAGCTCACCAATTACTGCTATATAGTGCCAAAATAATAGTGACACATACAGCCCACCTATTACTGCCATATAGTACCAAAATAATACTGAAACATACAGCCCACCTATTACTGCCATATAGTGCCAAAATAATACTGACACATACAGCCCACCTATTACTGCCATATAGTACCAAAATAATACTGAAACATACAGCCCACCTATTACTGCTATATAGGACCAAAATAATACTGACACATACAGCCCACCTATTACTGCTATATGGTGCCAAAATAATACTGACACATACAGCCCACCTATTACTGCCATATAGTGCCAAAATAATACTGACACATACAGCCCACCTATTACTGCCATATAGTGCCAAAATAATACTGACACATACAGCCCATCTATTACTGCCATATAGTGCCAAAATAATACTGACACATACAGCCCACCTATTACTGCCATATAGGACCAAAATAATACTGACACATACAGCCCACCTATTACTGCTATATAGTGCCAAAATAATACTGACACATACAGCCCACCTATTACTGCCATATAGTGCCAAAATAATACTGACACATACAGCCCACCTATTACTGCCATATAGTACCAAAATAATACTGAAACATACAGCCCACCTATTACTGCCATATAGTGCCAAAATAATACTGACACATACAGCCCACCTATTACTGCCATATAGTGCCAAAATAATACTGACACATACAGACCACCTATTACTGCCATATAGTACCAAAATAATACTGAAACATACAGCCCACCTATTACTGCCATATAGTGCCAAAATAATACTGACACATACAGCCCACCTATTACTGCTATATAGTGCCAAAATAATACTGACACATACAGCCCACCTATTACTGCCATATAGTACCAAAATAATACTGACACATACAGCCCACCTATTACTGCCATATAGGGCCAAAATAATACTGACACATACAGCCCACCTATTACTGCCATATAGGACCAAAATAATACTGACACATACAGCCCACCTATTACTGCTATATGGTGCCAAAATAATACTGACACATACAGCCCACCTATTACTGCCATATAGTGCCAAAATAATACTGACACATACAGCCCACCTATTACTGCCATATAGTGCCAAAATAATACTGACACATACAGCCCACCTATTACTGCCATATAGTGCCAAAATAATACTGACACATACAGCCCACCTATTACTGCCATATAGTACCAAAATAATACTGAAACATACAGCCCACCTATTACTGCCATATAGTACCAAAATAATACTGACACATACAGCCCACCTATTACTGCCATATAGTACCAAAATAATACTGAAACATACAGCCCACCTATTACTGCTATATAGGACCAAAATAATACTGACACATACAGCCCACCTATTACTGCCATATAGTACCAAAATAATACTGAAACATACAGCCCACCTATTACTGCCATATAGTACCAAAATAATACTGAAACATACAGCCCACCTATTACTGCTATATAGGACCAAAATAATACTGACACATACAGCCCACCTATTACCGCCATATAGTGCCAAAATAATACAGACACATACAGCCCACCTATTACTGCCATATAGTGCCAAAATAATACTGACACATACAGCCCACCTATTACTGCTATATGGTGCCAAAATAATACTGACACAAACAGCCCACCTATTACCGCCATATAGTGCCAAAATAATACTGACACATACAGCCCACCTATTACCGCCATATAGTGCCAAAATAATACTGACACATACAGCCCACCTATTACTGCTATATGGTGCCAAAATAATACTGACACATACAGCCCACCTATTACTGCCATATAGTGCCAAAATAATACTGACACATACAGCCCACCTATTACTGCCATATAGTGCCAAAATAATACTGACACATACAGCCCATCTATTACTGCCATATAGTGCCAAAATAATACTGACACATACAGCTCACCAATTACTGCTATATAGTGCCAAAATAATACTGACACATACAGCCCACCTATTACTGCCATATAGTACCAAAATAATACTGAAACATACAGCCCACCTATTACTGCTATATGGTGCCAAAATAATACTGACACATACAGCCCACCTATTACTGCCATATAGGGCCAAAATAATACTGACACATACAGCCCACCTATTACCGCCATATAGTGCCAAAATAATACTGACACATACAGCCCAGCTATTACTGCCATATAGTACCAAAATAATACTGAAACATACAGCCCACCTATTACTGCTATATGGTGCCAAAATAATACTGACACATACAGCCCACCTATTACTGCCATATAGTGCCAAAATAATACTGACACATACAGCCCACCTATTACTGCCATATAGTGCCAAAATAATACTGACACATACAGCCCACCTATTACTGCCATATAGTGCCAAAATAATACTGACACATACAGCCCACCTATTACTGCTATATGGTGCCAAAATAATACTGACACATACAGCCCACCTATTACCGCCATATAGTGCCAAAATAATACTGACACATACAGCCAAACTATTACTGCCATATAGTGCCAAAATAATACTGACACATACAGCCCACCTATTACTGCCATATAGTGCCAAAATAATACTGACACATACAGCCCACCTATTACTGCTATATAGTGACAAAATAACACTGACACATACAGCCCACCTATTACTGCCATATAGTGCCAAAATAATACTGACACATACAGCCCACCTATTACTGCTATATAGTGACAAAATAACACTGACACATACAGCCCACCTATTACTGCCATATAGTGCCAAAATAACACTGACACATACAGCCCACCTATTACTGCCATATAGTGCCAAAATAATACTGACACATACAGCCCACCTATTACTGCCATATAGGGCCTAAATAATACTGACACATACAGCCCACCTATTACTGCCATATAGGGCCAAAATAATACTGACACATACAGCCCACCTATTACTGCCATATAGTGCCAAAATAATACTGACACATACAGCCCACCTATTACTGCTATATAGTGCCAAAATAATACTGACAAATACAGTCCACCTATTACTGCCATATAGTGCCAAAATAATACTGACACATACAGCCCACCTATTACTGCCATATAGTACCAAAATAATACTGACACATACAGCCCACCTATTACTGCCATATAGGGCCAAAATAATACTGACACATACAGCCCACCTATTACTGCTATATGGTGCCAAAATAATACTGACACATACAGCCCACCTATTACTGCCATATAGGACCAAAATAATACTGACACATACAGCCCACCTATTACTGCTATATGGTGCCAAAATAATACTGACACATACAGCCCACCTATTACTGCCATATAGTGCCAAAATAATACTGACACATACAGCCCACCTATTACTGCCATATAGTGCCAAAATAATACTGACACATACAGCCCACCTATTACTGCCATATAGTACGAAAATAATACTGAAACATACAGCCCACCTATTACTGCTATATAGGACCAAAATAATACTGACACATACAGCCCACCTATTACTGCTATATGGTGCCAAAATAATACTGACACATACAGCCCACCTATTACTGCCATATAGTGCCAAAATAATACTGACACATACAGCTCACCAATTACTGCTATATAGTGCCAAAATAATACTGACACATACAGCCCACCTATTACTGCCATATAGTGCCAAAATAATACTGACACATACAGCCCACCTATTACTGCCATATAGTACGAAAATAATACTGAAACATACAGCCCACCTATTACTGCTATATAGGACCAAAATAATACTGACACATACAGCCCACCTATTACTGCTATATGGTGCCAAAATAATACTGACACATACAGCCCACCTATTACTGCCATATAGTGCCAAAATAATACTGACACATACAGCCCACCTATTACTGCCATATAGTGCCAAAATAATACTGACACATACAGCCCATCTATTACTGCCATATAGTGCCAAAATAATACTGACACATACAGCCCACCTATTACTGCTATATGGTGCCAAAATAATACTGACACATACAGCCCACCTATTACTGCCATATAGTGCCAAAATAATACTGACACATACAGCCCACCTATTACTGCCATATAGTGCCAAAATAATACTGACACATACAGCCCATCTATTACTGCCATATAGTGCCAAAATAATACTGACACATACAGCCCACCTATTACCGCCATATAGGGCCAAAATAATACTGACACATACAGCCCACCTATTACTGCTATATAGTGCCAAAATAATACTGACACATACAGCCCACCTATTACTGCCATATAGTACCAAAATAATACTGAAACATACAGCCCACCTATTACTGCTATATGGTGCCAAAATAATACTGACACATACAGCCCACCTATTACTGCCATATAGGGCCAAAATAATACTGACACATACAGCCCGCCTATTACTGCCATATAGGGCCAAAATAATACTGACACATACAGCCCACCTATTACTGCTATATGGTGCCAAAATAATACTGACACATACAGCCCACCTATTACTGCCATATAGGGCCAAAATAATACTGACACATACAGCCCACCTATTACTGCTATATGGTGCCAAAATAATACTGACTCATACAGCCCACCTATTACTGCCATATAGTGCCAAAATAATACTGACACATACAGCCCACCTATTACTGCCATATAGTGCCAAAATAATACTGACACATACAGCCCACCTATTACTGCCATATAGTGCCAAAATAATACTGACACATACAGCCCACCTATTACTGCTATATGGTGCCAAAATAATACTGACACATACAGCCCACCTATTACCGCCATATAGTGCCAAAATAATACTGACACATACAGCCAAACTATTACTGCCATATAGTGCCAAAATAATACTGACACATACAGCCCACCTATTACTGCCATATAGTGCCAAAATAATACTGACACATACAGCCCACCTATTACTGCCATATAGTGCCAAAATAATACTGACACATACAGCCCACCTATTACTGCCATATAGTGCCAAAATAACACTGACACATACAGCCCACCTATTACTGCCATATAGTGCCAAAATAATACTGACACATACAGCCCACCTATTACTGCCATATAGGGCCAAAATAATACTGACACATACAGCCCACCTATTACTGCCATATAGTACCAAAATAATACTGACACATACAGCCCACCTATTACTGCCATATAGTGCCAAAATAATACTTACACATACAGCCCACCTATTACTGCCATATAGTGCCAAAATAATACTGATACATACAGCCCACCTATTACTGCCATATAGTGCCAAAATAATACTGACACATACAGCCCACCTATTACTGCTATATAGTGACAAAATAACACTGACACATACAGCCCACCTATTACTGCCATATAGTGCCAAAATAATACTGACACATACAGCCCACCTATTACTGCCATATAGTGCCAAAATAACACTGACACATACAGCCCACCTATTACTGCCATATAGTGCCAAAATAATACTGACACATACAACCCACCTATTACTGCCATATAGGGCCAAAATAATACTGACACATACAGCCCACCTATTACTGCCATATAGTGCCAAAATAATACTGACACATACAGCCCACCTATTACTGCCATATAGTACCAAAATAATACTGAAACATACAGCCCACCTATTACTGCCATATAGTGCCAAAATAATACTGACACATACAGCCCACCTATTACTGCTATATAGTGCCAAAATAATACTGACAAATACAGTCCACCTATTACTGCCATATAGGGCCAAAATAATACTGACACATACAGCCAACCTATTACTGCCATATAGAGCCAAAATAATACTGACACATACAGCCCACCTATTACTGCTATATAGTGCCAAAATAATACTGACACATACAGCCCACCTATTACTGCCATATAGTGCCAAAATAATACTGACACATACAGCCGACCTATTACTGCCATATAGTGCCAAAATAATACTGACACATACAGCCCACCTATTACTGCTATATAGTGACAAAATAACACTGACACATACAGCCCACCTATTACTGCCATATAGTGCCAAAATAATACTGACACATACAGCCCACCTATTACTGCCATATAGGGCCAAAATAATACTGACACATACAGCCCACCTATTACTGCCATATAGGGCCAAAATAATACTGACACATACAGCCCACCTATTACTGCCATATAGTACCAAAATAATACTGACACATACAGCCCAGCTATTACTGCCATATAGTACCAAAATAATACTGACACATACAGCTCACCAATCACTGCCATATAGTGCCAAAATAATACTGACACATACAGCCCACCTATTACTGCTATATAGTGCCAAAATATTACTGACACATACAGCCCACCTATTACTGCTATATAGTGCCAAAATAATACTGACACATACAGCCCACCTATTACTGCTATATAGTGCCAAAATATTACTGACACATACAGCCCACCTATTACTGCTATATAGTGCCAAAATATTACTGACACATACAGCCCACCTATTACTGCCATATAGTGCCAAAATAACACTGACACATACAGCTCACCAATCACTGCCATATAGTGCCAAAATAATACTGACAAATACAGCCCACCTATTACCGCCATATAGGGCCAAAATAATACTGACTCATACAGCTCACCTATTACTGCTATATAGTGCCAAAATAATACTGACACATACAGCCCACCTATTACTGCCATATAGTGCCAAAATAACACTGACACATACAGCCCACCTATTACTGCTATATAGTGCCAAAATAATACTGACACATGCAGCCCACCTATTACTGCCATATAGTGCCAAAATAATACTGACACATACAGCCCACCTATTACTGCCATATAGTGCCAAAATAATACTGACACATACAGCCCACCTATTACTGCCATATAGTGCCAAAATAATACTGACACATACAGCCCACCTATTACTGCCATATAGTGCCAAAATAATACTGACACATACAGCCCACCTATTACTGCCATATAGTGCCAAAATAATACTGACACATACAGCCCACCTATTATTGCCATATAGTGCCAAAATAATACTGACACATACAGCCCACCTATTACTGCTATATAGTGCCAAAATAATAATGACACATACAGCCCACCTATTATTGCCATATAGTGCCAAAATAATACTGACACATACAGCCCACCTATTACCGCCATATAGGACCAAAATAATACTGACACATACAGCCCACCTATTACCGCCATATAGTGCCAAAATAATACTGACACATACAGCCCACCTATTACTGCCATATAGAGCCAAAATAATACTGACACATACAGCCCACCTATTACTGCCATATAGTGCCAAAATAATACTGACACATACAGCCCACCTATTACCGCCATATAGTGCCAAAATAATACTGACACATGCAGCCCACCTATTATTGCCATATAGTGCCAAAATAATACTGACACATGCAGCCCACCTATTACCGCCATATAGGACCAAAATAATACTGACACATACAGCCCACCTATTACCTCCATATAGTGCCAAAATAATACTAACACATACAGCCCACATATTACTGCCATATAGAGCCAAAATAATACTGACACATGCAGCCCACCTATTAGCGCCATATAGTGCCAAAATAATACTGACAAATACAGCACACCTATTACTGCCATATAGTGCCAAAATAACACTGACACATACAGCCCACCTATTACTGCCATATAGTACCAAAATAATACTGACACATACAGCCCAGCTATTACTGCCATATAGTACCAAAATAATACTGACACATACAGCTCACCAATCACTGCCATATAGTGCCAAAATAATACTGACACATACAGCCCACCTATTACTGCTATATAGGGCCAAAATAACACTGACACATACAGCTCACCAATCACTGCCATATAGTGCCAAAATAATACTGACAAATACAGCCCACCTATTACCGCCATATAGGGCCAAAATAATACTGACTCATACAGCTCACCTATTACTGCTATATAGTGCCAAAATAATACTGACACATACAGCCCACCTATTACTGCCATATAGTGCCAAAATAACACTGACACATACAGCCCACCTATTACTGCTATATAGTGCCAAAATAATACTGACACATACAGCTCACCTATTACTGCCATATAGTGCCAAAATAATACTGACACATACAGCCCACCTATTACTGCCATATAGGACCAAAATAATACTGACACATACAGCCCACCTATTACTGCTATATAGTGGCAAAATAATACTGACACACACAGCCCACCTATTACTGCCATATAGTGCCAAAATAACACTGACACATACAGCCCTCCTATTACTGCTATATAGTACCAAAATAATACTGACACATACAGCCCACCTATTACTGCTATATAGTGGCAAAATAATACTGACACATACAGCCCACCTATTACTGCTATATAGTGCCAAAATAATACTGACACATACAGCCCACCTATTACTGCTATATAGTGGCAAAATAATACTGACACATACAGCCCACCTCTTACTGCCATATAGTGCCAAAATAATACTGACACATACAGCCCACCTATTACTGCTATATAGTGGCAAAATAATACTGACACATACAGCCCACCTATTACTGCCATATAGTGCCAAAATAATACTGACACATACAGCCCACCTGTTACTGCCATATAGTGCCAAAATAATACTGACACATACAGCCCACCTGTTACTGCTATATAGGACCAAAATAATGCTGACACACACAGCCCACCTATTACTGCCATATAGTGCCAAAATAATACTGACACATACAGCCCACCTATTACTGCTATATAGTGCCAAAATAATACTGACACATACAGCCCACCTATTACTGCTATATAGGACCAAAATAATACTGACACATACAGCCCACCTATTACTGCCATATAGTGCCAAAATAATACTGACACATACAGCCCACCTATTACTGTTATATAGTGCTAAAATAATACTGACACATACAGCCCACCTATTACTGCCATATAGTGCCAAAATAATACTGACACATACAGCCCACCTATTACTGCCATATAGTGCCAAAATAATACTGACACATACAGCCCACCTATTACTGCCATATAGTGCCAAAATAATACTGACACATACAGCCCACCTATTACTGCCATATAGTGCCAAAATAATACTGACACATACAGCCCACCTATTACTGCCATATAGTGCCAAAATAATACTGACACATACAGCCCACCTATTACTGCTATATAGTGCCAAAATAATACTGACACATACAGCCCACCTATTACTGCCATATAGTGCCAAAATAACACTGACACATACAGCCCACCTGTTACCGCCATATAGTGACAAAATAATACTGACACATACAGCCAACCTATTACCGCCATATAGTGCCAAAATAATACTGACACATACAGCACACCTATTACTGCTATATAGTACCAAAATAATACTGACACATACAGCCCACCTATTACTGCTATATAGTGCCAAAATAATACTGACACATACAGCCCACCTATTACTGCTATATAGTGCCAAAATAATACTGACACATACAGCCCACCTATTACTGCTATATAGTGCCAAAATAATACTGACACATACAGCCCACCTATTACTGCCATATAGTGCCAAAATAATACTGACACATACAGCCCACCTATTACTGCCATATAGTGCCAAAATAATACTGACACATACAGCCCACCTATTACTGCCATATAGTGCCAAAATAATACTGACACATACAGCCCACCTATTACTGCTATATAGTGCCAAAAAAATACTGACACATACAGCCCACCTATTACCGCCATATAGTGCCAAAATAACACTGACACTTACAGCCCACCTATTACCGCCATATAGTGACAAAATAATACTGACACATACAGCCAACCTATTACCGCCATATAGTGCCAAAATAATACTGACACATACAGCCCACCTATTACTGCTATAAAGTGCCAAAATAATACTGACACATACAGCCCACCTATTACTGCTATATAGTGCCAAAATAATACTGACACATACAGCCCACCTATTACTGCCATATAGGACCAAAATAATACTGACACATACAGCCCACCTATTACTGCCATATAGTGCCAAAATAATACTGACACATACAGCCCACCTATTACTGCCATATAGTACCAAAATAATACTGACACATACAGCCCACCTATTACTGCCATATAGTGCCAAAATAATACTGACACATACAGCCCACCTATTACTGCCATATAGGACCAAAATAATACTGACACATACAGCCCACCTATTACTGCCATATAGTGCCAAAATAATACTGACACATACAGCCCACCTATTACTGCCATATAGTACCAAAATAATACAGACACATACAGCCCACCTATTACTGCCATATAGTGCCAAAATAATACTGACACATACAGCCCACCTATTACTGCCATATAGTGCCAAAATAATACTGACACATACAGCCCACCTATTACTGCCATATAGTACCAAAATAATACTGACACATACAGCCCACCTATTACTGCCATATAGTGCCAAAATAATACTGACACATACAGCCCACCTATTACTGCCATATAGGACCAAAATAATACTGACACATACAGCCCACCTATTACTGCCATATAGTACCAAAATAATACTGACACATACAGCCCACCTATTACTGCCATATAGTACCAAAATAATACTGACACATACAGCCCACCTATTACTGCCATATAGTGCCAAAATAATACTGACACATACAGCCCACCTATTACTGCCATATAGTGCCAAAATAATGCTGACACACACAGCCCACCTATTACTGCTATATAGTACCAAAATAATACTGAAACATACAGCCCACCTATTACTGCCATATAGTGCCAAAATAATACTGACACATACAGCCCACTTATTACTGCCATATAGGACCAAAATAATACTGACACATACAGCCCACCTATTACAGCCATATAGGAACAAAATAATACTGACACATACAGCCCACCTATTACTGCCATATAGTACCAAAATAATACTGACACATACAGCTCACCTATTACTGCCATATAGTACCAAAATAATACTGACACATACAGCCCACCTATTACTGCCATATAGTGCCAAAATAATACTGACACATACAGCCCACCTATTACTGCCATATAGTGCCAAAATAATGCTGACACACACAGCCCACCTATTACTGCTATATAGTGCCAAAATAATACTGACACATACAGCCCACCTATTACTGCCATATAGTGCCAAAATAATACTGACACATACAGCCCACCTATTACTGCCATATAGTGCCAAAATAATACTGACACATAAAGCCCACCTATTACTGCTATATAGTGCCAAAATAATACTGACACATACAGCTCACCTATTACTGCCATATAGTGCCAAAATAATACTGACACATACAGCCCACCTATTACTGCTATATAGTGCCAAAATAATACTGACACATACAGCCCACCTATTACTGCTATATAGTGCCAAAATAATACTGACACATACAGCTCACCTATTACTGCCATATAGTGCCAAAATAATACTGACACATACAGCCCACCTATTACTGCTATATAGTGCCAAAATAATACTGACACATACAGCCCACCTATTACTGCCATATAGGACCAAAATAATACTGACACATACAGCCCACCTATTACTGCTATATAGTGGCAAAATAATACTGACACACACAGCCCACCTATTACTGCCATATAGTGCCAAAATAACACTGACACATACAGCCCTCCTATTACTGCTATATAGTACCAAAATAATACTGACACATACAGCCCACCTATTACTGCTATATAGTGGCAAAATAATACTGACACATACAGCCCACCTATTACTGCTATATAGTGCCAAAATAATACTGACACATACAGCCCACCTATTACTGCTATATAGTGGCAAAATAATACTGACACATACAGCCCACCTATTACTGCCATATAGTGCCAAAATAATACTGACACATACAGCCCACCTATTACTGCTATATAGTGGCAAAATAATACTGACACATACAGCCCACCTATTACTGCCATATAGTGCCAAAATAATACTGACACATACAGCCCACCTGTTACTGCCATATAGTGCCAAAATAATACTGACACATACAGCCCACCTGTTACTGCTATATAGGACCAAAATAATGCTGACACACACAGCCCACCTATTACTGCCATATAGTGCCAAAATAATACTGACACATACAGCCCACCTATTACTGCTATATAGTGCCAAAATAATACTGACACATACAGCCCACCTATTACTGCTATATAGGACCAAAATAATACTGACACATACAGCCCACCTATTACTGCCATATAGTGCCAAAATAATACTGACACATACAGCCCACCTATTACTGTTATATAGTGCTAAAATAATACTGACACATACAGCCCACCTATTACTGCCATATAGTGCCAAAATAATACTGACACATACAGCCCACCTATTACTGCCATATAGTGCCAAAATAATACTGACACATACAGCCCACCTATTACTGCCATATAGTGCCAAAATAATACTGACACATACAGCCCACCTATTACTGCCATATAGTGCCAAAATAATACTGACACATACAGCCCACCTATTACTGCCATATAGTGCCAAAATAATACTGACACATACAGCCCACCTATTACTGCTATATAGTGCCAAAATAATACTGACACATACAGCCCACCTATTACTGCCATATAGTGCCAAAATAACACTGACACATACAGCCCACCTGTTACCGCCATATAGTGACAAAATAATACTGACACATACAGCCAACCTATTACCGCCATATAGTGCCAAAATAATACTGACACATACAGCACACCTATTACTGCTATATAGTACCAAAATAATACTGACACATACAGCCCACCTATTACTGCTATATAGTGCCAAAATAATACTGACACATACAGCCCACCTATTACTGCTATATAGTGCCAAAATAATACTGACACATACAGCCCACCTATTACTGCTATATAGTGCCAAAATAATACTGACACATACAGCCCACCTATTACTGCCATATAGTGCCAAAATAATACTGACACATACAGCCCACCTATTACTGCCATATAGTGCCAAAATAATACTGACACATACAGCCCACCTATTACTGCCATATAGTGCCAAAATAATACTGACACATACAGCCCACCTATTACTGCTATATAGTGCCAAAAAAATACTGACACATACAGCCCACCTATTACCGCCATATAGTGCCAAAATAACACTGACACTTACAGCCCACCTATTACCGCCATATAGTGACAAAATAATACTGACACATACAGCCAACCTATTACCGCCATATAGTGCCAAAATAATACTGACACATACAGCCCACCTATTACTGCTATAAAGTGCCAAAATAATACTGACACATACAGCCCACCTATTACTGCTATATAGTGCCAAAATAATACTGACACATACAGCCCACCTATTACTGCCATATAGGACCAAAATAATACTGACACATACAGCCCACCTATTACTGCCATATAGTGCCAAAATAATACTGACACATACAGCCCACCTATTACTGCCATATAGTACCAAAATAATACTGACACATACAGCCCACCTATTACTGCCATATAGTGCCAAAATAATACTGACACATACAGCCCACCTATTACTGCCATATAGGACCAAAATAATACTGACACATACAGCCCACCTATTACTGCCATATAGTGCCAAAATAATACTGACACATACAGCCCACCTATTACTGCCATATAGTACCAAAATAATACAGACACATACAGCCCACCTATTACTGCCATATAGTGCCAAAATAATACTGACACATACAGCCCACCTATTACTGCCATATAGTGCCAAAATAATACTGACACATACAGCCCACCTATTACTGCCATATAGTACCAAAATAATACTGACACATACAGCCCACCTATTACTGCCATATAGTGCCAAAATAATACTGACACATACAGCCCACCTATTACTGCCATATAGGACCAAAATAATACTGACACATACAGCCCACCTATTACTGCCATATAGTACCAAAATAATACTGACACATACAGCCCACCTATTACTGCCATATAGTACCAAAATAATACTGACACATACAGCCCACCTATTACTGCCATATAGTGCCAAAATAATACTGACACATACAGCCCACCTATTACTGCCATATAGTGCCAAAATAATGCTGACACACACAGCCCACCTATTACTGCTATATAGTACCAAAATAATACTGAAACATACAGCCCACCTATTACTGCCATATAGGACCAAAATAATACTGACACATACAGCCCACCTATTACAGCCATATAGGAACAAAATAATACTGACACATACAGCCCACCTATTACTGCCATATAGTACCAAAATAATACTGACACATACAGCTCACCTATTACTGCCATATAGTACCAAAATAATACTGACACATACAGCCCACCTATTACTGCCATATAGTGCCAAAATAATACTGACACATACAGCCCACCTATTACTGCCATATAGTGCCAAAATAATGCTGACACACACAGCCCACCTATTACTGCTATATAGTGCCAAAATAATACTGACACATACAGCCCACCTATTACTGCCATATAGTGCCAAAATAATACTGACACATACAGCCAACCTATTACTGCCATATAGTGCCAAAATAATACTGACACATAAAGCCCACCTATTACTGCCATATAGTGCCAAAATAATACTGACACATACAGCCCACCTATTACTGCCATATAGAGCCAAAATAATACTGACACATACAGCCCACCTATTACTGCTATATAGTGCCAAAATAATACTGACACATACAGCCCACCTATTACTGCTATATAGGGCCAAAATAATACTGACACATACAGACTACCTATTACTGCCATATAGTGCCAAAATAATACTGACACATACAGCCCACCTATTACTGCTATATAGGGCCAAAATAATACTGACACATACAGACCACCTATTACTGCCATATAGTGCAAAAATAATACTGACACATACAGCCCACCTATTACTGCTATATAGTGGCAAAATAATACTGACACATACAGCCCACCTATTACTGCCATATAGTGCCAAAATAATACTGACACATACAGCCCACCTATTACTGCCATATAGTGCCAAAATAATACTGACACATACAGCCCACCTATTACTGCCATATAGTGCCAAAATAATACTGACACATACAGCCCACCTATTACTGCCATATAGTGCCAAAATAATACTGACACATACAGCCCACCTATTACTGCTATATAGTTGCAAAATAATACTGACACATACAGCCCACCTATTACTGCCATATAGTGCCAAAATAATACTGACACATACAGCCCACCTATTACTGCCATATAGTGCCAAAATAATACTGACACATACAGCCCACCTATTACTGCTATATAGTGGCAAAATAATACTGACACATACAGCCCACCTATTACTGCCATATAGTGCCAAAATAATACTGACACATACAGCCCACCTATTACTGCTATATAGGACCAAAATAATACTGACACATACAGCCCACATATTACTGCCATATAGTGCCAAAATAATACTGACACATACAGCCCACCTATTACTGCCATATAGTGCCAAAATAATACTGACACATACAGCCCACCTATTACTGCCATATAGTGCCAAAATAATAATGACACATACAGCCCACCTATTACTGCCATATAGTGCCAAAATAATACTGACACATACAGCCCACCTATTACCGCCATATAGTGCCAAAATAATACTGACACATACAGTCCACCTATTACTGCTATATAGTACCAAAATAATACTGACACATACAGCCCACCTATTACTGCTATATAGGACCAAAATAATACTGACACATACAGCCCACCTATTACCGCCATATAGTGCCAAAATAATACTGACACATACAGTCCACCTATTACCGCCATATAGTGCCAAAATAATACTGACACATACAGCCCACCTATTACTGCCATATAGTGCCAAAATAATACTGACACATACAGCCCACCTATTACTGTTATATAGTGCTAAAATAATACTGACACATACAGCCCACCTATTACTGCCATATAGTGCCAAAATAATACTGACACATACAGCCCACCTATTACTGCCATATAGGGCCAAAATAATACTGACACATACAGCCCACCTATTACTGCCATATAGTGCCAAAATAATACTGACACATACAGCCCACCTATTACTGCTATATAGTGCCAAAATAATACTGACACATACAGCCCACCTATTACCGCCATATAGTGCCAAAATAATACTGACACATACAGCCCACCTATTACCGCCATATAGTGCCAAAATAATACTGACACATACAGCCCACCTATTACTGCCATATAGTGCCAAAATAATACTGACACATACAGCCCACCTATTACTGCCATATAGTGCCAAAATAATACTGACACATACAGCCCACCTATTACTGCCATATAGTGCCAAAATAATACTGACACATACAGCCCACCTATTACTGCCATATAGTGCCAAAATAATACTGACACATACAGCCCACCTATTACTGCCATATAGTGCCAAAATAATACTGACACATACAGCCCACCTATTACTGCTATATAGTGCCAAAATAATACTGACACATACAGCCCACCTATTACTGCCATATAGTGCCAAAATAACACTGACACATACAGCCCACCTATTACCGCCATATAGTGCCAAAATAACACTGACACATACAGCCCACCTATTACCGCCATATAGTGACAAAATAATACTGACACATACAGCCAACCTATTACCGCCATATAGTGCCAAAATAATACTGACACATACAGCACACCTATTACTGCTATATAGTGCCAAAATAATACTGACACATACAGCCCACCTATTACTGCCATATAGTACCAAAATAATACTGACACATACAGCCCACCTATTACTGCCATATAGTGCCAAAATAATACTGACACATACAGCCCACCTATTACTGCCATATAGGACCAAAATAATACTGACACATACAGCCCACCTATTACTGCCATATAGTGCCAAAATAATACTGACACATACAGCCCACCTATTACTGCCATATAGTGCCAAAATAATACTGACACATACAGCCCACCTATTACTGCCATATAGTACCAAAATAATACTGACACATACAGAACACCTATTGCTGCCATATAGTGCCAAAATAATACTGACACATACAGCCGACCTATTACTGCCATATAGTGCCAAAATAATACTGACACATACAGCCCACCTATTACTGCCATATAGTGCCAAAATAATACTGACACATACAGCCCACCTATTACTGCCATATAGTACCAAAATAATACTGACACATACAGCCCACGTATTACTGCCATATAGTGCCAAAATAATACTGACACATACAGCCCACCTATTACTGCCATATAGAGCCAAAATAACACTGACACATACAGCCCACCTATTACCGCCATATAGGGCCAAAATAACACTGACTCATACAGCTCACCTATTACTGCTATATAGTGGCAAAATAATACTGACACATACAGCCCACCTATTACTGCTATATAGTACCAAAATAATACTGACACATACAGCCCACCTATTACTGCCATATAGTACCAAAATAATACTGACACATACAGCCCACCTATTACTGCCATATAGTACCAAAATAATACTGACACATACAGCCCACCTATTACTGCCATATAGGACCAAAATAATACTGACACATACAGCCCACCTATTACTGCCATATAGGACCAAAATAATACTGACACATACAGCCCACCTATTACTGCCATATAGTGCCAAAATAATACTGACACATACAGCCCACCTATTACTGCCATATAGTGCCAAAATAATGCTGACACACACAGCCCACCTATTACTGCTATATAGTACCAAAATAATACTGAAACATACAGCCCACCTATTACTGCTATATAGTGCCAAAATAATACTGACACATACAGCCCACCTATTACTGCCATATAGTACCAAAATAATACTGACACATACAGCCCACCTATTACTGCCATATAGTGCCAAAATAATACTGACACATACAGCCCACCTATTACTGCCATATAGGACCAAAATAATACTGACATATAAAGCCCACCTATTACAGCCATATAGGACCAAAATAATACTGACACATACAGCCCACCTATTACTACTATATAGTGCCAAAATAATACTGACACATACAGCCCACCTATTACTGCTATATAGTACCAAAATAATACTGACACATACAGCCCACCTATTACTGCTATATAGTGGCAAAATAATACTGACACATACAGCCCACCTATTACTGCCATATAGTACCAAAATAATACTGACACATACAGCCCACCTATTACTGCCATATAGTGCCAAAATAATACTGACACATACAGCCCACCTATTACTGCCATATAGGACCAAAATAATACTGACACATACAGCCCACCTATTACTGCCATATAGTGCCAAAATAATACTGACACATACAGCCCACCTATTACTGCCATATAGTACCAAAATAATACAGACACATACAGCCCACCTATTACTGCCATATAGTGCCAAAATAATACTGACACATACAGCCCACCTATTACTGCCATATAGTGCCAAAATAATACTGACACATACAGCCCACCTATTACTGCCATATAGTACCAAAATAATACTGACACATACAGCCCACCTATTACTGCCATATAGTGCCAAAATAATACTGACACATACAGCCCACCTATTACTGCCATATAGGACCAAAATAATACTGACACATACAGCCCACCTATTACTGCCATATAGTACCAAAATAATACTGACACATACAGCCCACCTATTACTGCCATATAGTACCAAAATAATACTGACACATACAGCCCACCTATTACTGCCATATAGTGCCAAAATAATACTGACACATACAGCCCACCTATTACTGCCATATAGTGCCAAAATAATGCTGACACACACAGCCCACCTATTACTGCTATATAGTACCAAAATAATACTGAAACATACAGCCCACCTATTACTGCCATATAGGACCAAAATAATACTGACACATACAGCCCACCTATTACAGCCATATAGGAACAAAATAATACTGACACATACAGCCCACCTATTACTGCCATATAGTACCAAAATAATACTGACACATACAGCTCACCTATTACTGCCATATAGTACCAAAATAATACTGACACATACAGCCCACCTATTACTGCCATATAGTGCCAAAATAATACTGACACATACAGCCCACCTATTACTGCCATATAGTGCCAAAATAATGCTGACACACACAGCCCACCTATTACTGCTATATAGTGCCAAAATAATACTGACACATACAGCCCACCTATTACTGCCATATAGTGCCAAAATAATACTGACACATACAGCCAACCTATTACTGCCATATAGTGCCAAAATAATACTGACACATAAAGCCCACCTATTACTGCCATATAGTGCCAAAATAATACTGACACATACAGCCCACCTATTACTGCCATATAGAGCCAAAATAATACTGACACATACAGCCCACCTATTACTGCTATATAGTGCCAAAATAATACTGACACATACAGCCCACCTATTACTGCTATATAGGGCCAAAATAATACTGACACATACAGACTACCTATTACTGCCATATAGTGCCAAAATAATACTGACACATACAGCCCACCTATTACTGCTATATAGGGCCAAAATAATACTGACACATACAGACCACCTATTACTGCCATATAGTGCAAAAATAATACTGACACATACAGCCCACCTATTACTGCTATATAGTGGCAAAATAATACTGACACATACAGCCCACCTATTACTGCCATATAGTGCCAAAATAATACTGACACATACAGCCCACCTATTACTGCCATATAGTGCCAAAATAATACTGACACATACAGCCCACCTATTACTGCCATATAGTGCCAAAATAATACTGACACATACAGCCCACCTATTACTGCCATATAGTGCCAAAATAATACTGACACATACAGCCCACCTATTACTGCTATATAGTTGCAAAATAATACTGACACATACAGCCCACCTATTACTGCCATATAGTGCCAAAATAATACTGACACATACAGCCCACCTATTACTGCCATATAGTGCCAAAATAATACTGACACATACAGCCCACCTATTACTGCTATATAGTGGCAAAATAATACTGACACATACAGCCCACCTATTACTGCCATATAGTGCCAAAATAATACTGACACATACAGCCCACCTATTACTGCTATATAGGACCAAAATAATACTGACACATACAGCCCACATATTACTGCCATATAGTGCCAAAATAATACTGACACATACAGCCCACCTATTACTGCCATATAGTGCCAAAATAATACTGACACATACAGCCCACCTATTACTGCCATATAGTGCCAAAATAATAATGACACATACAGCCCACCTATTACTGCCATATAGTGCCAAAATAATACTGACACATACAGCCCACCTATTACCGCCATATAGTGCCAAAATAATACTGACACATACAGTCCACCTATTACTGCTATATAGTACCAAAATAATACTGACACATACAGCCCACCTATTACTGCTATATAGGACCAAAATAATACTGACACATACAGCCCACCTATTACCGCCATATAGTGCCAAAATAATACTGACACATACAGTCCACCTATTACCGCCATATAGTGCCAAAATAATACTGACACATACAGCCCACCTATTACTGCCATATAGTGCCAAAATAATACTGACACATACAGCCCACCTATTACTGTTATATAGTGCTAAAATAATACTGACACATACAGCCCACCTATTACTGCCATATAGTGCCAAAATAATACTGACACATACAGCCCACCTATTACTGCCATATAGGGCCAAAATAATACTGACACATACAGCCCACCTATTACTGCCATATAGTGCCAAAATAATACTGACACATACAGCCCACCTATTACTGCTATATAGTGCCAAAATAATACTGACACATACAGCCCACCTATTACCGCCATATAGTGCCAAAATAATACTGACACATACAGCCCACCTATTACCGCCATATAGTGCCAAAATAATACTGACACATACAGCCCACCTATTACTGCCATATAGTGCCAAAATAATACTGACACATACAGCCCACCTATTACTGCCATATAGTGCCAAAATAATACTGACACATACAGCCCACCTATTACTGCCATATAGTGCCAAAATAATACTGACACATACAGCCCACCTATTACTGCCATATAGTGCCAAAATAATACTGACACATACAGCCCACCTATTACTGCCATATAGTGCCAAAATAATACTGACACATACAGCCCACCTATTACTGCTATATAGTGCCAAAATAATACTGACACATACAGCCCACCTATTACTGCCATATAGTGCCAAAATAACACTGACACATACAGCCCACCTATTACCGCCATATAGTGCCAAAATAACACTGACACATACAGCCCACCTATTACCGCCATATAGTGACAAAATAATACTGACACATACAGCCAACCTATTACCGCCATATAGTGCCAAAATAATACTGACACATACAGCACACCTATTACTGCTATATAGTGCCAAAATAATACTGACACATACAGCCCACCTATTACTGCCATATAGTACCAAAATAATACTGACACATACAGCCCACCTATTACTGCCATATAGTGCCAAAATAATACTGACACATACAGCCCACCTATTACTGCCATATAGGACCAAAATAATACTGACACATACAGCCCACCTATTACTGCCATATAGTGCCAAAATAATACTGACACATACAGCCCACCTATTACTGCCATATAGTGCCAAAATAATACTGACACATACAGCCCACCTATTACTGCCATATAGTACCAAAATAATACTGACACATACAGAACACCTATTGCTGCCATATAGTGCCAAAATAATACTGACACATACAGCCGACCTATTACTGCCATATAGTGCCAAAATAATACTGACACATACAGCCCACCTATTACTGCCATATAGTGCCAAAATAATACTGACACATACAGCCCACCTATTACTGCCATATAGTACCAAAATAATACTGACACATACAGCCCACGTATTACTGCCATATAGTGCCAAAATAATACTGACACATACAGCCCACCTATTACTGCCATATAGAGCCAAAATAACACTGACACATACAGCCCACCTATTACCGCCATATAGGGCCAAAATAACACTGACTCATACAGCTCACCTATTACTGCTATATAGTGGCAAAATAATACTGACACATACAGCCCACCTATTACTGCTATATAGTACCAAAATAATACTGACACATACAGCCCACCTATTACTGCCATATAGTACCAAAATAATACTGACACATACAGCCCACCTATTACTGCCATATAGTACCAAAATAATACTGACACATACAGCCCACCTATTACTGCCATATAGGACCAAAATAATACTGACACATACAGCCCACCTATTACTGCCATATAGGACCAAAATAATACTGACACATACAGCCCACCTATTACTGCCATATAGTGCCAAAATAATACTGACACATACAGCCCACCTATTACTGCCATATAGTGCCAAAATAATGCTGACACACACAGCCCACCTATTACTGCTATATAGTACCAAAATAATACTGAAACATACAGCCCACCTATTACTGCTATATAGTGCCAAAATAATACTGACACATACAGCCCACCTATTACTGCCATATAGTACCAAAATAATACTGACACATACAGCCCACCTATTACTGCCATATAGTGCCAAAATAATACTGACACATACAGCCCACCTATTACTGCCATATAGGACCAAAATAATACTGACATATAAAGCCCACCTATTACAGCCATATAGGACCAAAATAATACTGACACATACAGCCCACCTATTACTACTATATAGTGCCAAAATAATACTGACACATACAGCCCACCTATTACTGCTATATAGTACCAAAATAATACTGACACATACAGCCCACCTATTACTGCTATATAGTGGCAAAATAATACTGACACATACAGCCCACCTATTACTGCCATATAGTACCAAAATAATACTGACACATACAGCCCACCTATTACTGCCATATAGTGCCAAAATAATACTGACACATACAGCCTACCTATTACTGCCATATAGGGCCAAAATAATACTGACACATACAGCCCACCTATTACTGCCATATAGTACCAAAATAATACTGACACATACAGCCCACCTATTACTGCCATATAGTACCAAAATAATACTGACACATACAGCCCACCTATTACTGCCATATAGTGCCAAAATAATACTGACACATACAGCCCACCTATTACTGCCATATAGTGCCAAAATAATGCTGACACACACAGCCCACCTATTACTGCTATATAGTACCAAAATAATACTAAAACATACAGCACACCTATTACTGCCATATAGTGCCAAAATAATACTGACACATACAGCCCACCTATTACTGCCATATAGTGCCAAAATAATACTGACACATACAGCCCACCTATTACTGCCATATAGTGCCAAAATAATACTGACACATAAAGCCCACCTATTACTGCCATATAGTGCCAAAATAATTCTGACACATACAGCCCACCTATTACTGCCATATAGAGCCAAAATAATACTGACACATACAGCCAACCTATTACTGCTATATAGGGCCAAAATAATACTGACACATACAGCCCACCTATTACTGCTATATAGTGCCAAAATAATACTGACACATACAGCCCACCTATTACTGCTATATAGTGCTAAAATAATACTGACACATACAGCCCACCTATTACTGCCATATAGTCCCAAAATAATACTGACACATACAGCCCACCTATTACTGCTATATAGGGCCAAAATAATACTGACACATACAGACCACCTATTACTGCCATATAGTGCAAAAATAATACTGACACATACAGCCCACCTATTACTGCTATATAGGGACAAAATAAAACTGACACATACAGCCAACCTATTACTGCTATATAGTGCCAAAATAATACTGACACATACAGCCCACCTATTACTGCCATATAGTGCCAAAATAATACTAACACATACAGACCACCTATTACTGCCATATAGTGCCAAAATAATACTGACACATACAGCCCACCTATTACCGCCATATAGTGCCAAAATAATACTGACACATACAGCCCACCTATTACTGCCATATAGTGCCAAAATAATACTGACACATACAGCCCACCTATTACTGCCATATAGTGCCAAAATAATACTGACACATACAGGTCACCTATTACCGCCATATAGTGCCAAGATAATACTGACACATACAGCCCACCTATTACTGCCATATAGTGCCAAAATAATACTGACACATACAGCCCACCTATTACTGCCATATAGGGCCAAAATAATACTGACACATACAGCCCACCTATTACTGCCATATAGTACCAAAATAATACTGACACATACAGCCCACCTATTACTGCCATATAGTGCCAAAATAATACTGACACATACAGCCCACCTATTACTGCCATATAGGACCAAAATAATACTGACACATACAGCCCACCTATTACTGCCATATAGTACCAAAATAATACTGACACATACAGCCCACCTATTACTGCCATATAGGGCCAAAATAATACTGACACATACAGCCCACCTATTACTGCCATATAGTGCCAAAATAATACTGACACATACAGCCCACCTATTACTGCCATATAGTACCAAAATAATACTGACACATACAGCCCACCTATTACTGCTATATAGTACCAAAATAATACTGAAACATACAGCCCACCTATTACTGCCATATAGTGCCAAAATAATACTGACACATACAGCCCACCTATTACTGCCATATAGGACCAAAATAATACTGACATATACAGCCCACCTATTACAGCCATATAGGACCAAAATAATACTGACACATACAGCCCACCTATTACTGCTATATAGTGCCAAAATAATACTGACACATACAGCCCACCTATTACTGCTATATAGTACCAAAATAATACTGACACATACAGCCCACCTATTACTGCTATATAGTGGCAAAATAATACTGACACATACAGCCCACCTATTACTGCCATATAGTACCAAAATAATACTGACACATACAGCCCACCTATTACTGCCATATAGTACCAAAATAATACTGACACATACAGCCCACCTATTACTGCCATATAGTGCCAAAATAATGCTGACACACACAGCCCACCTATTACTGCTATATAGTACCAAAATAATACTAAAACATACAGCACACCTATTACTGCCATATAGTGCCAAAATAATACTGACACATACAGCCCACCTATTACTGCCATATAGTGCCAAAATAATACTGACACATACAGCCCACCTATTACTGCCATATAGTGCCAAAATAATACTGACACATAAAGCCCACCTATTACTGCCATATAGTGCCAAAATAATACTGACACATACAGCCCACCTATTACTGCCATATAGTGCCAAAATAATACTGACACATACAGCCAACCTATTACTGCTATATAGTGCCAAAATAATACTGACACATACAGCCAACCTATTACTGCTATATAGTGCCAAAATAATACTGACACATACAGACCACCTATTACTGCCATATAGTGCCAAAATAATACTGACACATACAGCCCACCTATTACTGCTATATAGGGCCAAAATAATACTGACACATACAGACCACCTATTACTGCCATATAGTGCAAAAATAATACTGACACATACAGCCCACCTATTACTGCTATATAGGGACAAAATAAAACTGACACATACAGCCAACCTATTACTGCTATATAGTGCCAAAATAATACTCACACATACAGCCCACCTATTACTGCCATATAGTGCCAAAATAATACTAACACATACAGACCACCTATTACTGCCATATAGTGCCAAAATAATACTGACACATACAGCCCACCTATTACCGCCATATAGTGCCAAAATAATACTGACACATACAGCCCACCTATTACCGCCATATAGTGCCAAAATAATACTGACACATACAGCCCACCTATTACTGCCATATAGTGCCAAAATAATACTGACACATACAGCCCACCTATTACTGCCATATAGTGCCAAAATAATACTGACACATACAGGTCACCTATTACCGCCATATAGTGCCAAGATAATACTGACACATACAGCCCACCTATTACTGCCATATAGTGCCAAAATAATACTGACACATACAGCCCACCTATTACCGCCATATAGGGCCAAAATAATACTGACACATACAGCCCACCTATTACCGCCATATAGTGCCAAAATAATACTGACACATACAGCCCACCTATTACTGCCATATAGTGCCAAAATAATACTGACACATACAGCCCACCTATTACTGCCATATAGTGCCAAAATAATAATGACACATACAGCCCACCTATTACCCCCATATAGTGCCAAAATAATACTGACACATACAGCCCACCTATTAATGCCATATAGTGCCAAAATAATACTGACACATACAGCCCACCTATTACCGCCATATAGTGCCAAAATAATACTGACACATACAGCCCACCTATTACTGCCATATAGGGCCAAAATAATACTGACACATACAGCCCACCTATTACTGCCATATAGTGCCAAAATAACACTGACACATACAGCCCACCTATTACTGCCATATAGGGCCAAAATAATACTGACACATACAGCCCACCTATTACTGCCATATAGGGCCAAAATAATACTGACACATACAGCCCACCTATTACTGCCATATAGTGCCAAAATAATACTGACACATACAGCCCAACTATTACCGCCATATAGTGCCAAAATAATACTGACACATACAGCCCACCTATTACTGCCATATAGTGCCAAAATAATACTGACACATACAGCCCACCTATTACTGCTATATAGTGCTAAAATAATACTGACACATACAGCCCACCTATTACTGCCATACAGTGCCAAAATAATACTGACACATGCAGCCCACCTATTACTGCCATACAGTGCCAAAATAATACTGACACATGCAGCCCACATATTACTGCCATATAGTACCAAAATAATACTGACTCATACAGTCCACCTATTACTGCCATATAGTGGCAAAATAATACTGACACATACAGCTCACCAATCACTGCCATATAGTGCCAAAATAATACTGACACATACCGCCCACCTATTACTGCCATATAGGGCCAAAATAATACTGACACATACAGCCCACCTATTACTGCCATATAGTGCCAAAATAATACTGACACATACAGACCACCTATTATTGCCATATAGTGCCAAAATAATACTGACACATACAGCCCACCTATTACTGCTATATAGTGCCAAAATAATACTGACACATACAGCCCACCTATTACTGCCATATGGAGCCAAAATAATACTGACACATACAGCCCACCTATTACTGCCATATAGGGCCAAAATAATACTGACACATACAGCCCACCTATTACTGCCATATAGTGCCAAAATAATACTGACACATACAGACCACCTATTACTGCTATATAGTGCCAAAATAATACTGACACATACAGCCCACCTATTACTGCCATATAGTGCCAAAATAATACTGACACATACAGCCCACCTATTACTGCCATATAGTGCCAAAATAATACTGACACATACAGCCCACCTATTACTGCTATATAGTGCCAAAATAATACTGACACATACAACCCACCTATTACTGCCATATAGTGCCAAAATAATACTGACACATACAGCCCACCTATTACTGCCATATAGTGCCAAAATAATACTGACACATACAGCCCACCTATTACTGCCATATAGTGCCAAAATAATACTGACACATACAGCCCACCTATTACTGCCATATAGTGCCAAAATAATACTGACACATACAGCCCACCTATAACTGCCATATAGTGCCAAAATAATACTGACACATACAGCCCACCTATTACTGCCATATAGTGCCAAAATAATACTGACACATACAGCCCACCTATTACCGCCATATAGTGCCAAAATAATACTGACACATGCAGCCCACCTATTACCGCCATATAGGACCAAAATAATACTGACACATACAGCCCACCTATTACCGCCATATAGTGCCAAAATAATACTGACACATACAGCCCACCTATTACTGCCATATAGAGCCAAAATAATACTGACACATACAGCCCACCTATTACTGCCATATAGTGCCAAAATAATACTGACACATATAGCCCACCTATTACTGTTATATAGCGCCAAAATAATACTGACACATACAGCCCACCTATTACCGCCATATAGTGCCAAAATAATACTGACACATGCAGCCCACCTATTACTGCCATATAGTGCCAAAATAATACTGACACATACAGCCCACCTATTACCGCCATATAGTGCCAAAATAATACTGACACATACAGCCCCGCTATTACCGCCATATAGTGCCAAAATAATACTGACACATGCAGCCCACCTATTACTGTTATATAGTGCCAAAATAATACTGACACATACAGCCCACCTATTACCGCCATATAGTGCCAAAATAATACTGACACATACAGACCACCTATTACTGCCATATAGTGCCAAAGTAATACTGACACATATAGCCCACCTATTACTGTTATATAGTGCCAAAATAATACTGACACATACAGCCCACCTATTACTGCTATATAGTGCCAAAATAATACTGACACATACACCCCACCTATTACTGCTATATAGTGCCAAAATAATACTGACACATACAGCCCACCTATTACTGCTATATAGTGCCAAAATAATACTGACACATACAGCCCACCTATTACTGCTATATAGTGCCAAAATAATACTGACACATACAGCCCACCTATTACTGCTATATAGTGCCAAAATAATACTGACACATACAGCCCACCTATTACTGCTATATAGTACCAAATTAATAATGACACATACAGCCCACCTATTACTGCTATATAGTACCAAAATAATACTGACACATACAGCCCACCTATTACTGCTATATAGTGCCAAAATAATACTGACACATACAGCCCACCTATTACTGCTATATAGTGCCAAAATAATACTGACACATACAGCCCACCTATTACTGCTATATGGTACCAAAATAATACTGACACATACAGCCCACCTATTACTGCCATATAGTACCAAAATAATACTGACACATACAGCCCACCTATTACTGCCATATAGTACCAAAATAATACTGACACATACAGCCCACCTATTACTGCTATATAGTACCAAAATAATACTGACACATACACCCCACCTATTACTGCTATATAGTGCCAAAATAATACTGACACATACAGCCCACCTATTACTGCTATATAGTACCAAAATGATACTGACACATACACCCCACCTATTACTGCTATATAGTGCCAAAATAATACTGACACATACACCCCACCTATTACTGCTATATAGTGCCAAAATAATACTGACACATACAGCCCACCTATTACTGCTATATAGTGCCAAAATAATACTGACACATACAGCCCACCTATTACTGCTATATAGTACCAAAATAATACTGACACATACAGCCAACCTATTACTGCTATATAGTGCCAAAATAATACTGACACATACAGCCCACCTATTACTGCTATATAGTACCAAAATAATGCTGACACATACAGCCCACCTATTACTGCCATATAGTACCAAAATAATACTGACACATACAGCCCACCTATTACTGCCATATAGTACCAAAATAATACTGACACATACAGCCCACCTATTACTGCTATATAGTACCAAAATAATACTGACACATACACCCCACCTATTACTGCTATATAGTGCCAAAATAATACTGACACATACAGCCCACCTATTACTGCTATATAGTACCAAAATAATACTGACACATACAGCCCACCTATTACTGCTATATAGTGCCAAAATAATACTGACACATACAGCCCACCTATTACTGCCATATAGAGCCAAAATAACACTGACACATACAGCCCACCTATTACCGCTATATAGTACCAAAATAATACTGACACATACAGCCCACCTATTACTGCTATATAGTGCCAAAATAATACTGACACATACAGCCCACCTATTACTGCTATATAGTGCCACAATTATACTGACACATACAGCCCACCTATTACTGCTATATAGTGCCAAAATAATACTGACACATACAGCCCACCTATTACTGCTATATAGTTCCAAAATAATACTGACACATATAGCCCACCTATTACTGCTATATAGTGCCAAAATAATACTGACACATACAGCCCACCTATTACTGCCATATAGAGCCAAAATAACACTGACACATACAGCCCACCTATTACCGCTATATAGTACCAAAATAATACTGACACATACAGCCCACCTATTACTGCTATATAGTGCCAAAATAATACTGACACATACAGCCCACCTATTACTGCTATATAGTGCCACAATTATACTGACACATACAGCCCACCTATTACTGCTATATAGTGCCAAAATAATACTGACACATATAGCCCACCTATTACTGCTATATAGTGCCAAAATTATACTGACACATACAGCACACCTATTACTGCTATATAGTTCCAAAATAATACTGACACATATAGCCCACCTATTACTGCTATATAGTGCCAAAATTATACTGACACATACAGCACACCTATTACTGTTATATAGTGCCAAAATAATACTGACACATACAGCCCACCTATTACTGCTATATAGTGCCAAAATAATACTGACACATACACCCCACCTATTACTGCTATATAGTGCCAAAATAATACTGACACATACACCCCACCTATTACTGCTATATAGTGCCAAAATAATACTGACACATACAGCCCACCTATTACTGCTATATAGTGCCAAAATAATACTGACACATACACCCCACCTATTACTGCTATATAGTGCCAAAATAATACTGACACATACAGCCCACCTATTACTGCTATATAGTGCCAAAATAATACTGACACATACAGCCCACCTATTACTGCTATATAGTGCCAAAATAATACTGACACATACAGCCCACCTATTACTGCTATATAGTACCAAAATAATAATGACACATACAGCCCACCTATTACTGCTATATAGTGCCAAAATAATACTGACACATACAGCCCACCTATTACTGCTATATAGTGCCAAAATAATACTGACACATACAGCCCATCTATTACTGCCATATAGTGCAAAAATAATACTGACACATACAGCCCACCTATTACTGCTATATAGTACCAAAATAATAATGACACATACAGCCCACCTATTACTGCTATATAGTACCAAAATAATAATGACACATACAGCCCACCTATTACTGCTATATAGTACCAAAATAATACTGACACATACAGCCCACCTATTACTGCCATATAGTGCCAAAATAATACTGACACATACAGCCCACCTATTACTGCTATATAGTACCAAAATAATACTGACACATACAGCCCACCTATTACTGCTATATAGTGCCAAAATAATACTGACACATACAGCCCACCTATTACTGCTATATAGTACCAAAATAATACTGACACATACAGCCGACCTATTACTGTTATATAGTGCAAAAATAATACTGACACATACAGCCCACCTATTACTGCTATATTGTACCAAAATAATACTGACTCATACAGCCCACCTATTACTGCCATATAGTACCAAAATAATACTGACACATACAGCCCACCTATTACTGACATATAGTACCAAAATAATACTGACACATACAGCCCACCTATTACTGCTATATAGTACCAAAATAATACTGACACATACAGCCCACCTATTACTGTTATATAGTGCCAAAATAATACTGACACATACAGCCCACCTATTACTGTTATATAGTGCCAAAATAATACTGACACATACAGCCCACCTATTACTGCTATATAGTGCCAAAATAATACTGACACATACAGCCCACCTATTACTGTTATATAGTGCCAAAATAATACTGACACATACAGCCAACCTATTACTGCCATATAGTGGCAAAATAATACTGACACATACAGCCCACCTATTACTGCTATATAGTGCCAAAATAATACTGACACATACCGCCCACCTATTACTGCTATATAGTGCCAAAATAATACTGACACATACAGCCCACCTATTACTGCCATATAGTACCAAAATAATACTGACACATACAGCCCACCTATTACTGCTATATAGTACCAAAATAATAATGACACATACAGCCCACCTATTACTGCTATATAGTACCAAAATAATAATGACACATACAGCCCACCTATTACTGTTATATAGTGCCAAAATAATACTGACACATACAGCCCACCTATTACCGCCATATAGTGCCAAAATAATACTGACACATGCAGCCCACCTATTACTGCCATATAGTGCCAAAATAATACTGACACATGCAGCCCAACTATTACCGCCATATAGGACCAAAATAATACTGACACATACAGCCCACCTATTACCGCCATATAGTGCCAAAATAATACTGACACATACAGCCCACCTATTACTGCCATATAGAGCCAAAATAATACTGACACATACAGCCCGCCTATTACTGCCATATAGTGCCAAAATAATACTGACACATACAGCCCACCTATTACTGCTATATAGTGCCAAAATAACACTGACACATACAGCCCACCTATTACTGCTATATAGTGCCAAAATAACACTGACACATACAGCCCACCTATTACTGTTATATAGTGCCAAAATAATACTGACACATACAGCCCACCTATTACCGCCATATAGTGCCAAAATAATACTGACACATACAGCCCACCTATTACCGCCATATAGTGCCAAAATAATACTGACACATGCAGCCCACCTATTACTGCCATATAGTGCCAAAATAATACTGACACATACAGCCCACCTATTACTGCCATATAGTGCCAAAATAATACTGACACATACAGCCCACCTATTATTGCCATATAGTGCCAAAATAATACTGACACATACAGCCCACTTATTACCGCCATATAGTGCCAAAATAATACTGACACATGCAGCCTACCTATTACTGCTATATAGTGCCAAAATAATACTGACACATACAGCCCACCTATTACTGTTATATAGTGCCAAAATAATACTGACACATACAGCCCACCTATTACCGCCATATAGTGCCAAAATAATACTGACACATACAGCCCACCTATTACTGCCATATAGTGCCAAAATAATACTGACACATACAGCCTACCTATTACTGCTATATAGTGCCAAAATAATACTGACACATACACCCCACCTATTACTGCTATATAGTGCCAAAATAATACTGACACATACAGCCCACCTATTACTGCTATATAGTGCCAAAATAATACTGACACATGCAGCCCACCTATTACTGTTATATAGTGCCAAAATAATACTGACACATACAGCCCACCTATTACTGTCATATAGTGCCAAAATAATACTGACACATACAGCCCACCTATTACTGCTATATAGTGCCAAAATAATACTGACACATACAGCCCACCTATTACAGCCATATAGTGCCAAAATAATACTGACACATACAGCCCACCTATTACTGCCATATAGTACCAAAATAATACTGACACATACAGCCCACCTATTACTGCTATATAGCGCCAAAATAATACTGACACATACAGCCCACCTATTACTGCTATATAGTGCCAAAATAATACTGACACATACAGCCCACCTATTACCGCCATATAGTACCAAAATAATACTGATACATACAGCCCACCTATTACTGCCATATAGTACCAAAATAATACTGACACATACAGCCCACCTATTACTGCCATATAGAGCCAAAATAATACTGACACATACAGCCCGCCTATTACTGCCATATAGTGCCAAAATAATACTGACACATACAGCCCACCTATTACTGCCATATAGAGCCAAAATAATACTGACACATACAGCCCGCCTATTACTGCCATATAGTGCCAAAATAATACTGACACATACAGCCCACCTATTACCACCATATAGTGCCAAAATAATACTGACACATACAGCCCACCTATTACAGCCATATAGTGCCAAAATAATACTGACACATACAGCCCACCTATTACTGCCATATAGTACCAAAATAATACTGACACATACAGCCCACCTATTACTGTTATATAGCGCCAAAATAATACTGACACATACAGCCCACCTATTACTGCCATATAGTACCAAAATAATACTGACACATACAGCCCACCTATTACTGCTATATAGCGCCAAAATAATACTGACACATACAGCCCACCTATTACTGCTATATAGTGCCAAAATAATACTGACACATACAGCCCACCTATTACCGCCATATAGTACCAAAATAATACTGATACATACAGCCCACCTATTACTGCCATATAGTACCAAAATAATACTGACACATACAGCCCACCTATTACTGCCATATAGAGCCAAAATAATACTGACACATACAGCCCGCCTATTACTGCCATATAGTGCCAAAATAATACTGACACATACAGCCCACCTATTACTGCCATATAGAGCCAAAATAATACTGACACATACAGCCCGCCTATTACTGCCATATAGTGCTAAAATAATACTGACACATATAGCCCACCTATTACTGTTATATAGTACCAAAATAATACTGACACATACAGCCCACCTATTACCACCATATAGTGCCAAAATAATACTGACACATATAGCCCACCTATTACTGTTATATAGCGCCAAAATAATACTGACACATACAGCCCACCTATTACCGCCATATAGTGTCAAAATAATACTGACACATGCAGCCCACCTATTACTGCCATATAGTGCCAAAATAATACTGACACATACAGCCCACCTATTACTGCCATATAGTGCCAAAATAATACTGACACATACAGCCCACCTATTATTGCCATATAGTGCCAAAATAATACTGACACATACAGCCCACCTATTACTGCCATATAGTGCCAAAATAATACTGACACATATAGCCCACCTATTACTGCCATATAGTGCCAAAATAATACTGACACATACAGCCCACCTATTACTGTTATATAGCGCCAAAATAATACTGACACATACAGCCCACCTTTTAACGCCATATAGTGCCAAAATAATACTGACACATGCAGCCCACCTATTACTGCCATATAGTGCCAAAATAATACTGACACATACAGCCCACCTATTACTGCCATATAGTGCCAAAATAATACTGACACATACAGCCCACCTATTATTGCCATATAGTGCCAAAATAATACTGACACATACAGCCCACCTATTACCGCCATATAGTGCCAAAATAATACTGACACATGCAGCCCACCTATTACTGTTATATAGTGCCAAAATAATACTGACACATACAGCCCACCTATTACCGCCATATAGTGCCAAAATAATACTGACACATACAGCCCACCTATTACTGCCATATAGTGCCAAAATAATACTGACACATACAGCCCACCTATTACTGCTATATAGTGCCAAAATAATACTGACACATACAGCCCACCTATTACTGCTATATAGTGCCAAAATAATACTGACACATACAGCCCACCTATTACTGCCATATAGAGCCAAAATAATACTGACACATACAGCCCGCCTATTACTGCCATATAGTGCCAAAATAATACTGACACATATAGCCCACCTATTACTGTTATATAGTGCCAAAATAATACTGACACATACAGCCCACCTATTACCGCCATATAGTGCCAAAATAATACTGACACATACAGCCCACCTATTACTGCCATATAGTGCCAAAATAATACTGACATATATAGCCCACCTATTACTGTTATATAGTGCCAAAATAATACTGACACATATAGCCCACCTATTACTGCCATATAGTGCCAAAATAATACTGACACATACAGCCCACCTATTACTGCCATTTAGTGCCAAAATAATACTGACACATATAGCCCACCTATTACTGTTATATAGTGCCAAAATAATACTGACACATACAGCCCACCTATTACTGCCATATAGTGCCAAAATAATACTGACACATACAGCCCACCTATTACTGCTACATAGTGCCAAAATAATACTGACACATACAGCCCACCTATTACTGCTATATAGTGCCAAAATAATACTGACACATACAGCCCACCTATTACTGCTATATAGTACCAAAATAATACTGACACATACAGCCCACCTAATACTGCCATATAGTGCCAAAATAATACTGACACATACAGCCCACCTATTACTGCTATATAGTGCCAAAATAACACTGACACATACAGCCCACCTATTCCTGCTATATAGCCAAAATAACACTGACACATACAGCCCACCTATTCCTGCCATATAGTACCAAAATAATACTGACACATACAGCCCACCTATTACTGCCATATATTACCAAAATAATACTGACACATACAGCCCACCTATTACTGCCATATAGTACCAAAATAATACTGACACATACAGACCACCTATTACTGCCATATAGTGCCAAAATAATACTGACACATGCAGCCCACCTATTACTGCCATATAGTGCCAAAATAATACTGACACATACAGCCCACCTATTACTGCCATATATTACCAAAATAATACTGACACATACAACCCACCTATTACTGCCATATAGTACCAAAATAATACTGACACATACAGACCACCTATTACTGCCATATAGTGCCAAAATAATACTGACACATGCAGCCCACCTATTACTGCCATATAGTGCTAAAATAATACTGACACATACAGCCCACCTATTACTGCTATATAGTGCCAAAATAATACTGACACATACAGCAACATATTACTGCCATATAGTGCCAAAATAATACTGACACATACAGCCCTCCTATTACTGCTATATAGTGTCAAAATAATACTGACACATACAGCCCATCTATTACTGCCATATAGTGCCAAAATAATACTGACACATACAGCCCACCTATTACTGCTATATAGTGCCAAAATAATACTGACACATACAGCCGACCTATTACTGCTATATAGTGCCAAAATAATACTGACACATACAGCCCTCCTATTACTGCCATATAGTGCCAAAATAACACTGACACATACAGCCCACCTATTACTGCCATATAGTGCCAAAATAATACTGACACATACAGCAACATATTACTGCCATATAGTGCCAAAATAATACTGACACATACAGCCCTCCTATTACTGCTATATAGTGCCAAAATAATACTGACACATACAGCCCATCTATTACTGCCATATAGTGCCAAAATAATACTGACACATACAGCCCACCTATTACTGCTATATAGTGCCAAAATAATACTGACACATACAGCCCACCTATTACTGCCATATAGTACCAAAATAATACTGACACATACAGCCAACCTATTACTGCTATATAGTGCCAAAATAATACTGACACATACAGCCGACCTATTACTGCTATATAGTGCCAAAATAATACTGACACATACAGCCCACCTATTACTGCCATATAGTGCCAAAATAATACTGACACAGACAGCCCACCTATTACTGCCATATAGTGCCAAAATAATACTGACACATACAGTCCACTTATTACTGCTATATAGTGCCAAAATAATACTGACACATACAGCCCACCTATTACTGCCATATAGTGCCAAAATAATACTGACACATACAGCCCACCTATTACCGCCATATAGTGCCAAAATAATACTGACACATGCAGCCTACCTATTACTGCTATATAGTGCCAAAATAATACTGACACATACAGCCCACCTATTACTGCTATATAGTGCCAAAATAATACTGACACATACAGCCGACCTATTACTGCTATATAGTGCCAAAATAATACTGACACATACAGCCCACCTATTACTGCCATACAGTACCAAAATAATACTGACACATACAGCCCACCTATTACTGCCATATAGTGCCAAAATAATACTGACACATACAGCCCACCTATTACTGCTATATAGTGCCAAAATAATACTGACACATACAGCCGACCTATTACTGCTATATAGTGCCAAAATAATACTGACACATACAGCCCACCTATTACTGCTATATAGGGCCAAAATAATACTGACACATACAGCCTACCTATTACTGCTATATACTGCCAAAATAATACTGACACATACAGCCCACCTATTACTGCTATATAGAGCCAAAATAATACTGACACATACAGCCCACCTATTACTGCCATATAGTGCCAAAATAATACTGACACATACAGCCCACCTATTACTGCTATATACTGCCAAAATAACACTGACACATACAGCCCACCTATTACTGCTATATAGTGCCAAAATAATACTGACACATACAGCCCACCTATTACTGCTATATAGAGCCAAAATAATACTGACACATACAGCCCACCTATTACTTCTATATAGTGCCAAAATATTACTGACACATACAGCCCACGTATTACTGCCATAGTGCCAAAATAATACTGACTCATACAGCCCACCTATTACTGCTATATAGTGCCAAAATAATACTGACACATACAGCCCACGTATTACTGCCATATAGTGCCAAAATAATACTGACACATACAGCCCACCTATTACTGCCATATAGTGCCAAAATAATACTGACACATACAGCCCACCTATTACTGCTATATAGTGCCAAAATATTACTGACACATACAGCCCACGTATTACTGCCATATAGTGCCAAAATAATACTGACTCATACAGCCCACCTATTACTGCTATATACTGCCAAAATAATACTGACACATACAGCCCACCTATTACTGCCATATAGTGCCAAAATAATACTGACACATACAGCCCACCTATTACTGCCATATAGTGCCAAAATAATACTGACACATACAGCCCACCTATTACTGCCATATAGTGCCAAAATAATACTGACACATACAGTCCACCTATTACTGCCATATAGTGCCAAAATAATACTGACACATACAGCCCACCTATTACTGCTATATAGTGCCAAAATATTACTGACACATACAGCCCACGTATTACTGCCATATAGTGCCAAAATAATACTGACTCATACAGCCCACCTATTACTGCTATATACTGCCAAAATAATACTGACACATACAGCCCACCTATTACTGCCATATAGTGCCAAAATAATACTGACACATACAGCCCACCTATTACTGCCATATAGTGCCAAAATAATACTGACACATAAAGACCACCTATTACTGCTATATAGTGCCAAAATAATACTGATACATACAGCCCACCTATTACTGCTATATAGAGCCAAAATAATACTGACACATACAGCCCACCTATTACTGCCATATAGTGCCAAAATAATACTGATACATACAGCCCACCTATTACTGCCATATAGTGCCAAAATAATACTGACACATACAGCCCACCTTTACTGCCATATAGTGCCAAAATAATACTGATACATACAGCCCACCTATTACTGCCATATAGTGCCAAAATAATACTGACACATACAGCCCACCTATTACTGCTATATAGTACCAAAATAATACTGACACATACAGCCCACCTATTACTGCCATATAGTGCCAAAATAATACTGATACATACAGCCCACCTATTACTGCCATATAGTGCCAAAATAATACTGACACATACAGCCCACCTATTACTGCTATATAGTACCAAAATAATACTGACACATACAGCCCACCTATTACTGCCATATAGTGCCAAAATAATACTGACACATACAGCCCACCTATTACTGCCATATAGTGCCAAAATAATACTGATACATACAGCCCACCTATTACTGCCATATAGTGCCAAAATAATACTGACACATACAGCCCACCTATTACTGCCATATAGTGCCAAAATAATACTGACACATACAGCCCACCTATTACCGCCATATAGTGCCAAAATAATACTGACACATACAGCCCACCTATTACCGCCATATAGTGCCAAAATAATACTGACACATACAGCCCACCTATTACTGCCATATAGTGCCAAAATGATTCTGACACATACAGCCCACCTATTACTGCCATATAGTGCCAAAATAATACTGACACATACAGCCCACCTATTACTGCCATATAGTGCCAAAATAATACTGACACATACAGCCCACCTATTATTGCCATATAGTGCCTAAATAATACTGATACATACAGCCCACCTATTACTGCCATATAGTGATAAAGTAATACTGACACATACAGCCCACCTATTACTGCCATATAGTGCCAAAATAATACTGACACATACAGCCCACCTATTACTGCCATATAGTGCCAAAATAATACTGACACATACAGCCCACCTATTAGTGCCATATAGTGCCAAAATAATACTGACACATACAGCCCACCTATTACTGCCATATAGTACCAAAATAATACTGACACATACAGCCGACCTATTACTGCCATATAGTGCCAAAATAATACTGACACATACAGCCCACCTATTACTGCCATATAGTGCCAAAATAATACTGACACATACAGCCCACCTATTACTTCCATATAGTGCCAAAATAATACTGACACATACAGCCCACCTATTACTGCCATATAGTGCCAAAATAATACTGACACATACAGCCCACCTATTATTGCCATATAGAGCCAAAATAATACTGACACATACAGCCCACCTATTACTGCCATATAGGACAAAATAATACTGACACATACAGCCCATCTATTACTGCCATATAGGACAAAATAATACTGACACATACAGCCCACCTATTACTGCCATATAGTACCAAAATAATACTGACATACAGCCCACCTATTACTGCTATATAGTGCCAAAATAATACTGACACATACAGCCCACCTATTACTGCCATATAGGGCCAAAATAATACTGACACATACAGCCCACCTATTACTGCTATACAGTGCCAAAATAATACTGACACATACAGCCCACCTATTACTGCCATATAGTACCAAAATAATACTGACACATACAGCCGACCTATTACTGCCATATAGTGCCAAAATAATACTGACACATATAGCCGACCTATTACTGCCATATAGTGCCAAAATAATACTGACACATACAGCCCACCTATTACTGCCATATAGTGCCAAAATAATACTGACACATACAGCCCACCTATTACTGCTATATAGTGCCAAAATAATACTGACACATACAGCCCATCTATTACTGCCATATAGGACAAAATAATACTGACACATACAGCCCATCTATTACTGCCATATAGGACAAAATAATACTGACACATACAGCCCACCTATTACTGCCATATAGTACCAAAATAATACTGACACATACAGCCGACCTATTACTGCCATATAGTGCCAAAATAATACTGACACATACAGCCCACCTATTACTGCCATATAGTGCCAAAATAATACTGACACATACAGCCCACCTATTACTGCCATATAGTGCCAAAATAATACTGACACATACAGCCCACCTATTACTGCTATATAGTGCCAAAATAATACTGACACATACAGCCCACCTATTACTGCCATATAGTACCAAAATAATACTGACACATACAGCCGACCTATTACTGCCATATAGTGCCAAAATAATTCTGACACATACAGCCAACCTATTACTGCCATATAGTGCCAAAATAATACTGACACATAAAGCCCACCTATTACTGCCATATAGTGCCAAAATAATACTGACACATACAGCCCACCTATTACTGCTATATAGTGCTAAAATAATACTGACACATACAGCCCACCTATTACTGCTATATAGTGCTAAAATAATACTGACACATACAGCCCACCTATTACTGCCATATAGTGCCAAAATAATACTGACACATACAGCCCACCTATTACCGCTATATAGTGCCAAAATAATACTGACACATACAGCCCACCTATTACTGCTATATAGTGCCAAAATAACACTGACACACACAGCCCACCTATTACTGCTATATAGTGCTAAAATAATACTGACACATACAGCCCACCTATTACCGCTATATAGTGCCAAAATAATACTGACACATACAGCCCACCTATTACTGCTATATAGTGCCAAAATAACACTGACACACACAGCCCACCTATTACTGCTATATAGTGCCAAAATAATACTGACACATACAGCCCACCTAATACTGCTATATAGTGCCAAAATAATACTGATACATACAGCCCACCTATTACTGCTATATAGTACCAAAATAATACTGACACATACAGCCCACCTATTACTGCTATATAGTGCCAAAATAATACTGACACATACAGCCCACCTATTACTGCTATAAAGTGCCAAAATAATACTGACACATACAGCCGACCTATTACTGCCATATAGTGCCAAAATAATATTGACACATACAGCCCACCTATTACTGCTATCTAGTGCCAAAATAATACTGACACATACAGCCCACCTATTACTGCTATATAGTGCCAAAATAACACTGACACATACAGTCCACCTATTACTGCCATATAGTGCCAAAATAACACTGACACATACAGTCCACCTATTACTGCCATATAGTGCCAAAATAATACTGACACACACAGCCCACCTATTATTGCTATATAGTGCTAAAATAATACTGACACATACAGCCCACCTATTACCGCTATATAGTGCCAAAATAATACTGACACATACAGCCCACCTATTACTGCTATATAGTACCAAAATAATACTGACACATACAGCCCACCTATTACTGCCATATAGGACCAAAATAATACTGACACATACAGCCCTCCTATTACCGCTATATAGTGCCAAAATAATACTGACACATACAGCCCACCTATTACTGCTATATAGTGCCAAAGTAACACTGACACACACAGCCCACCTATTACTGCTATATAGTGGCAAAATAATACTGACACATACAGCCCTCCTATTACCGCTATATAGTGCCAAAATAATACTGACACATACAGCCCACCTATTACCGCTATATAGTGCCAAAATAATACTGACACATACAGCCCACCTATTACTGCTATATAGTGGCAAAATAATACTGACACATACAGCCCTCCTATTACCGCTATATAGTGCCAAAATAATACTGACACATACAGCCCACCTATTACTGCTATATAGTGCCAAAATAACACTGACACACACAGCCCACCTATTACTGCTATATAGTGCCAAAATAACACTGACACACACAGCCCACCTTTTACTGCTATATAGTGCCAAAATAATACTGACACATACAGCCCACCTATTACTGCTATATAGTGCCAAAATAACACTGACACACACAGCCCACCTATTACTGCTATATAGTGCCAAAATAACACTGACACACACAGCCCACCTTTTACTGCTATATAGTGCCAAAATAATACTGACACATACAGCCCACCTATTACTGCTATATAGTGCCAAAATAACACTGACACACACAGCCCACCTATTACTGCTATATAGTGCCAAAATAACACTGACACACACAGCCCACCTTTTACTGCTATATAGTGCCAAAATAATACTGACACATACAGCCTACCTATTACTGCCATATAGTGCCAAAATAATACTGACACATACAGCCCACCTATTACTGCCATATAGTGCCAAAATAACACTGACACACACAGCCCACCTATTACTGCTATATAGTGCCAAAATAATACTGACACATACAGCCCACCTATTACTGCTATATACTGCCAAAATAATACTGACACATACAGCCCACCTATTACTGCTATATAGTGCCAAAATAATACTGACACATACAGCCCACCTATTACTGACATATAGTGCCAAAATAATACTGACACATACAGCCCACCTATTACCGCCATATAGTGCCAAAATAATACTGACACATACAGCCCACCTATTACTGCCATATAGTGCCAAAATAATACTGACACATACAGCCCACCTATTACTGCCATATAGTGCCAAAATAATACTGACACATACAGCCCACCTATTACTGCCATATAGTGCCAAAATAATACTGACACATACAGCCCACCTATTACTGCCATATAGTGCCAAAATAATACTGACACATACAGCCCACCTATTACTGCTATATAGTGCCAAAATAATACTGACACATACAGCCCACCTATTACTGCTATATAGTGCCAAAATAATACTGACACATACAGCCCACCTATTACTGCCATATAGTGCCAAAATAATACTGACACATACAGCCCACCTATTACTGCCATATAGTGCCAAAATAATACTGACACATACAGCCCACCTATTACTGCTATATAGTGCCAAAATAATACTGACACATACAGCCCACCTATTACTGCCATATAGTGCCAAAATAATACTGACACATACAGCCCACCTATTACTGCCATATAGTGCCAAAATAATACTGACACATACAGCCCACCTATTACTGCTATATAGTGCCAAAATATTACTGACACATACAGCCCACGTATTACTGCCATATAGTGCCAAAATAATACTGACTCATACAGCCCACCTATTACTGCTATATAGTGCCAAAATAATACTGACACATACAGCCCACCTATTACTGCTATATACTGCCAAAATAATACTGACACATACAGCCCACCTATTACTGCCATATAGTGCCAAAATATTACTGACACATACAGCCCACGTATTACTGCCATATAGTGCCAAAATAATACTGACTCATACAGCCCACCTATTACTGCCATATAGTGCCAAAATATTACTGACACATACAGCCCACCTATTACTGCCATATAGTGCCAAAATAATACTGATACATACAGCCCACCTATTACTGCCATATAGTGCCAAAATAATACTGACACATACAGCCCACCTATTACTGCCATATAGCGCCAAAATAATACTGACACATACAGCCCACCTATTACTGCCATATAGTGCCAAAATAATACTGACACATACAGCCCACCTATTACTGCCATATAGTGCCAAAATAATACTGACACATACAGCCCACCTATTACTGCCATATAGTGCCAAAATAATACTGACACATACAGCCCACCTATTACTGCCATATAGTGCCAAAATAATACTGACACATACAGCCCACCTATTACTGCCATATAGTGCCAAAATATTACTGACACATACAGCCCACCTATTACGGCCATATAGTGCCAAAATAATACTGATACATACAGCCCACGTATTACTGCCATATAGTGCCAAAATAATACTGACTCACACAGCCCACCTATTACTGCCATATAGTGCCAAAATAATACTGATACATACAGCCCACCTATTACTGCCATATAGTGCCAAAATAATACTGACACATACAGCCCACCTATTACTGCCATATAGTGCCAAAATAATACTGACACATACAGCCCACCTATTACTGCCATATAGTGCCAAAATATTACTGACACATACAGCCCACCTATTACTGCCATATAGTGCCAAAATAATACTGATACATACAGCCCACCTATTACTGCCATATAGTGCCAAAATAATACTGACACATACAGCCCACCTATTACTGCCATATAGTGCCAAAATAATACTGACACATACAGCCCACCTATTACTGCCATATAGTGCCAAAATAATACTGACACATACAGCCCACCTATTACTGCCATATAGTGCCAAAATAATACTGACACATACAGCCCACCTATTACTGCCATATAGTGCCAAAATAATACTGACACATACAGCCCACCTATTACCGCCATATAGTGCCAAAATAATACTGACACATACAGCCCACCTATTACCGCCATATAGTGCCAAAATAATACTGACACATACAGCCCACCTATTACCGCCATATAGTGCCAAAATAATACTGACACATACAGCCCACCTATTACTGCCATATAGTGCCAAAATGATTCTGACACATACAGCCCACCTATTACTGCCATATAGTGCCAAAATAATACTGACACATACAGCCCACCTATTACTGCCATATAGTGCCAAAATAATACTGACACATACAGCCCACCTATTACTGCCATATAGTACCAAAATAATACTGACACATACAGCCCACCTATTACTGCCATATAGTGCCAAAATAATACTGACACATACAGTCCACCTATTACTGCCATATAGTACCAAAATAATACTGACACATACAGCCCACCTATTACTGCCATATAGTGCCAAAATAATACTGACACATACAGCCCACCTATTACTGCCATATAGTGCCAAAATAATACTGACACATACAGCCCACCTATTATTGCCATATAGTGCCAAAATAATACTGACACATACAGCCCACCTATTACTGCCATATAGTACCAAAATAATACTGACACATACAGCCGACCTATTACTGCCATATAGTGCCAAAGTAATACTGACACATACAGCCCACCTATTACTGCCATATAGTACCAAAATAATACTGACACATAAAGCCCACCTATTACTGCCATATAGTGCCAAAATAATACTGACACATACAGTCCACCTATTACTGCCATATAGTGCCAAAATAATACTGACACATACAGCCCACCTATTACTGCCATATAGTGCCAAAATAATACTGACACATACAGCCCACCTATTATTGCCATATAGTGCCAAAATAATACTGACACATACAGCCCACCTATTACTGCCATATAGTACCAAAATAATACTGACACATACAGCCGACCTATTACTGCCATATAGTGCCAAAATAATACTGACACATATAGCCGACCTATTACTGCCATATAGTGCCAAAGTAATACTGACACATACAGCCCACCTATTACTGCCATATAGTACCAAAATAATACTGACACATACAGCCCACCTATTACTGCTATATAGTGCCAAAATAATACTGACACATATAGCCGACCTATTACTGCCATATAGTGCCAAAGTAATACTGACACATACAGCCCACCTATTACTGACATATAGTACCAAAATAATACTGACACATACAGCCCACCTATTACTGCCATATAGTGCCAAAATAATACTGACACATACAGCCCACCTATTACTGCCATATAGTGCCAAAATAATACTGACACATACAGCCCACCTATTATTGCCATATAGTGCCAAAATAATACTGACACATACAGCCCACCTATTACTGCCATATAGGACCAAAATAACACTGACACATATAGCCGACCTATTACTGCCATATAGTGCCAAAGTAATACTGACACATACAGCCCACCTATTACTGCCATATAGTACCAAAATAATACTGACACATACAGCCCACCTATTACTGCTATATAGTGCCAAAATAATACTGACACATACAGCCCACCTATTACTGCCATATAGTGCCAAAATAATACTGACACATACAGCCCACCTATTACTGCCATATAGTACCAAAATAATACTGACACATACAGCCGACCTATTACTGCCATATAGTGCCAAAATAATACTGACACATACAGCCGACCTATTACTGCCATATAGTGCCAAAATAATACTGACACATACAGCCCACCTATTACTGCCATATAGTACCAAAATAATACTGACACATACAGCCGACCTATTACTGCCATATAGTGCCAAAATAATACTGACACATACAGCCGACCTATTACTGCCATATAGTGCCAAAATAATACTGACACATACAGCCCACCTATTACTGCCATATAGTGCCAAAATAATACTGACACATACAGCCCACCTATTACTGCCATATAGTGCTAAAATAATACTGACACATACAGCCCACCTATTACTGCTATATAGTGCCAAAATAATACTGACACATACAGCCCACCTATTATTGCTATATAGTGCTAAAATAATACTGACACATACAGCCCACCTATTACTGCCATATAGTGCTAAAATAATACTGACACATACAGCCCACCTATTATTGCCATATAGTGCCAAAATAATACTGATACATACAGCCCACCTATTACTGCCATATAGTACCAAAATAATACTGACACATACAGCCCACCTATTACTGCCATATAGTACCAAAATAATACTGACATATACAGCCCACCTATTACTGCCATATAGTGCCAAAATAATACTGACACATACAGCCCACCTATTACTGCCATATAGTGCCAAAATAATACTGACACATACAGCCCACCTATTATTGCCATATAGTGCCAAAATAATACTGACACATACAGCCCACCTATTACTGCCATATAGTACCAAAATAATACTGACACATACAGCCGACCTATTATTGCCATATAGTGCCAAAGTAATACTGACACATACAGCCCACCTATTACTGCCATATAGTACCAAAATAATACTGACACATAAAGCCCACCTATTACTGCCATATAGTGCCAAAATAATACTGACACATACAGTCCACCTATTACTGCCATATAGTGCCAAAATAATACTGACACATACAGCCCACCTATTACTGCCATATAGTGCCAAAATAATACTGACACATACAGCCCACCTATTATTGCCATATAGAGCCAAAATAATACTGACACATACAGCCCACCTATTACTGCCATATAGTACCAAAATAATACTGACACATAAAGCCCACCTATTACTGCCATATAGTGCCAAAATAATACTGACACATACAGCCCACCTATTACTGCCATATAGTACCAAAATAATACTGACACATACAGCCGACCTATTACTGCCATATAGTGCCAAAATAATACTGACACATATAGCCGACCTATTACTGCCATATAGTGCCAAAGTAATACTGACACATACAGCCCACCTATTACTGCCATGTAGTACCAAAATAATACTGACACATACAGCCCACCTATTACTGCTATATAGTGCCAAAATAATACTGACACATATAGCCGACCTATTACTGCCATATAGTGCCAAAGTAATACTGACACATACAGCCCACCTATTACTGACATATAGTACCAAAATAATACTGACACATACAGCCCACCTATTACTGCCATATAGTGCCAAAATAATACTGACACATACAGCCCACCTATTACTGCCATATAGTGCCAAAATAATACTGACACATACAGCCCACCTATTACTGCTATATAGTGCCAAAATAACACTGACACATACAGCCCACCTATTACTGCCATATAGTGCCAAAATAATACTGACACATACAGCCCACCTATTACTGCCATATAGTGCCAAAATAATACTGACACATACAGCCCACCTATTACTGCCATATAGTGCCAAAATAATACTGACACATACAGCCCACCTATTATTGCCATATAGTGCCAAAATAATACTGACACATACAGCCCACCTATTACTGCCATATAGGACCAAAATAACACTGACACATATAGCCCACCTATTACTGCCATATAGTGCCAAAGTAATACTGACACATACAGCCCACCTATTACTGCCATATAGTGCCAAAATAATACTGACACATACAGCCCACCTATTACTGCCATATAGGACCAAAATAACACTGACACATATAGCCCACCTATTATTGCCATATAGTGCCAAAATAATACTGACACATACAGCCCACCTATTACTGCCATATAGGACCAAAATAACACTGACACATATAGCCCACCTATTACTGCCATATAGTGCCAAAGTAATACTGACACATATAGCCCACCTATTACTGCCATATAGTGCCAAAATAATACTGACACATACAGCCCACCTATTACTGCCATATAGTGCCAAAATAATACTGACACATACAGCCCACCTATTACTGCCATATAGGACCAAAATAATACTGACACATACAGCCCACCTATTACTGCCATATAGGACCAAAATAATACTGACACATACAGCCCACCTATTACTGCCATATAGTGCCAAAATAATACTGACACATACAGCCCACCTATTACTGCCATATAGGACCAAAATAATACTGACACATATAGCCCACCTATTACTGCCATATAGTGCCAAAATAATACTGACACATACAGCCCACCTATTATTGCCATATAGTGCCAAAATAATACTGACACATACAGCCCACCTATTACTGCCATATAGGACCAAAATAACACTGACACATATAGCCCACCTATTACTGCCATATAGTGCCAAAGTAATACTGACACATATAGCCCACCTATTACTGCCATATAGTGCCAAAGTAATACTGACACATACAGCCCACCTATTACTGCCATATAGTGCCAAAATAATACTGACACATACAGCCCACCTATTACTGCCATATAGTGCTAAAATAATACTGACACATACAGCCCACCTATTACTGCTATATAGTGCCAAAATAATACTGACACATACAGCCCACCTATTATTGCTATATAGTGCTAAAATAATACTGACACATACAGCCCACCTATTACTGCCATATAGTGCTAAAATAATACTGACACATACAGCCCACCTATTACTGCTATATACTGCCAAAATAATACTGACACATACAGCCGACCTATTACCGCTATATAGTGCCAAAATAATACTGACACATACAGCCCACCTATTACTGCTATATAGTACCAAAATAATACTGACACATACAGCCGACCTATTACTGCCATATAGTGCCAAAATAATACTGACACATACAGCCCACCTATTACTGCCATATAGTACCAAAATAATACTGACACATACAGCCGACCTATTACTGCCATATAGTGCCAAAATAATACTGACACATACAGCCCACCTATTACTGCTATATAGTGCCAAAATAATACTGACACATACAGCCCACCTATTATTGCTATATAGTGCCAAAATAATACTGACACATACAGCCCACCTATTACTGCTATATAGGGCCAAAATAACACTGACACACACAGCCCACCTATTACTGCTATATAGTGCCAAAACAACACTGACACACACAGCCCACCTATTACTGCTATATAGTGCCAAAATAATACTGACACATACAGCCCACCTATTATTGCTATATAGTGCTAAAATAATACTGACACATACAGCCCACCTATTACCGCTATATAGTGCCAAAATAACACTGACACACACAGCCCACCTATTACTGCTATATAGTGCCAAAATAATACTGACACATACAGCCCACCTATTACTGCTATATACTGCCAAAATAATACTGACACATACAGCCCACCTATTACTGCTATATAGGACCAAAATAATACTGACACATACAGCCCACCTATTACTGCCATATAGTGCCAAAATAATACTGACACATACAGCCCACCTATTACTGCTATATAGTGCCAAAATAACACTGACACACACAGCCCACCTATTACTGCTATATAGTGCCAAAATAATACTGACACATACAGCCCACCTATTACTGCTATATACTGCCAAAATAATACTGACACATAAAGCCCACCTATTACTGCTATATAGTACCAAAATAATACTGACACATACAGCCCACCTATTACTGCCATATAGTGCCAAAATAATACTGACACATACAGCCTACCTATTACTGCCATATAGTGCCAAAATAATACTGACACATACAGCCCACCTATTACTGCTATATAGTGCCAAAATAATACTGACACATACAGCCCACCTATTGCTGACATATAGTGCCAAAATAATACTGACACATACAGCCCACCTATTACCGCCATATAGTGCCAAAATAATACTGACACATACAGCCCACCTATTACTGCCATATAGGGCCAAAATAATACTGACACATACAGCCCACCTATTACTGCCATATAGTGCCAAAATAATACTGACACATACAGCCCACCTATTACTGCCATATAGTGCCAAAATAATACTGACACATACAGCCCACCTATTACTGCCATATAGTGCCAAAATAATACTGACACATACAGCCCACCTATTACTGCTATATAGTGCCAAAATAATACTGACACATACAGTCCACCTATTACTGCTATATAGTGCCAAAATAACACTGACACATACAGCCCACCTATTACTGCCATATAGTGCCAAAATAATACTGACACATACAGCCCACCTATTATTGCCATATAGGGCCAAAATAATACTGACACATACAGCTCACCTATTATTGCTATATAGTGCCAAAATAATACGGACACATACAGCCCACCTATTACTGCCATATAGGGCCAAAATAATACTGACACATACAGCCCACCTATTACTGCTATATAGTACCAAAATAATACTGACACATACAGCCCCCCTATTACTGCCATATAGTGCCAAAATAATACTGACACATACAGCCCAACTATTACTGCTATATAGTGCCAAAATAATACTGACACATACGGCCCACCTATTACTGCCATATAGTGCCAAAATAATACTGACACATAAAGCCCACCTATTACTGCTATATAGTGCCAAAATAATACTGACACATACAGCCCACCTATTACTGCCATATAATGCCAAAATAATACTGACACACACAGCCCACCTATTACTGCCATATAGTGGCAAAATAATACTGACACACACAGCCCACCTATTACTGCTATATAGTGCCAAAATAATACTGACACATACAGCCCACCTATTACTGCTATATAGTGCCAAAATAATACTGACACATACAGCCCACCTATTACTGCCATATAGTGCCAAAATAATACTGACACATACAGCCCACCTATTACTGCCATATAGTGCCAAAATAATACTGACACATACAGCCCACCTATTATTGCCATATAGTGCCAAAATAATACTGACACATACAGCCCACCTATTACTGCTATATAGGGCCAAAATAATACTGACACATACAGCCCACCTATTACTGCTATATAGTGCCAAAATAATACTGACACCTACAGCCCACCTATTACTGCCATATAGTGCCAAAATAACACTGACACATACAGCCCACCTATTACTGCTATATAGTGCCAAAATAATACTGACACCTACAGCCCACCTATTACTGCTATATAGTGCCAAAATAATACTGACACCTACAGCCCACCTATTACTGCCATATAGTGCCAAAATAACACTGACACATACAGCCCACCTATTACTGCTATATAGTGCCAAAATAATACTGACACCTACAGCCCACCTATTACTGCTATATAGGGCCAAAATAATACTGACACATACAGCCCACCTATTACTGCCATATAGTGCCAAAATAACACTGACACATACAGCCCACCCATTACTGCTATATAGTACCAAAATAATACTGACACATACAGCCCACCTATTACTGCCATATAGTGCCAAAATAATACTGACACATACAGCCCACCTATTACTGCTATATAGTACCAAAATAATACTGACACATACAGCCCACCTATTACTGCTATATAGTGCCAAAATAATACTGACACATACAACCCACCTATTACTGCTATATAGTACCAAAATAATACTGACACATACAGCCCACCTATTACTGCTATATAGTGCCAAAATAATACTGACACATACAACCCACCTATTACTGCCATATAGTGCCAAAATAACACTGACACATACAGCCCACCTATTACTGCTATATAGTGCCAAAATAATACTGACACATACAGCCCACCTATTACTGCCATATAGTGCCAAAATAATACTGACACATACAGCACACCTATTACTGCTATATAGTGCCAAAATAATACTGACACATACAGCCCACCTATTACTGCTATATAGTGCCAAAATAATACTGACACATACAACCCACCTATTACTGCTATGTAGGGCCAAAATAATACTGACACATACAGCCCACCTATTACTGCTATATAGGACCAAAATAATACTGACACATACAGCCCACCTATTACTGCTATATAGGACCAAAATAATACTGACACATACAGCCCACCTATTACTGCCATATAGAGCCAAAATAACATTGACACATACAGCCCACCTATTACTGCCATATAGAGCCAAAATAATACTGACACATACAGCCCACCTATTACTGCTATATAGTGCCAAAATAATACTGACACATACAGCCCACCTATTACTGCTATATAGTACCAAAATAATACTGACACATACAGCCCTCCTATTACTGCCATATAGGGCCAAAATAATACTGACACATACAGCCCACCTATTACTGCTATATAGGACCAAAATAATACTGACACATACAGCCGACCTATTACTGCCATATAGGGCCAAAATAATACTGACACATACAGCCCACCTATTACTGCTATATAGTACCAAAATAATACTGACACATACAGCCCAGCTATTACTGCTATATAGTACCAAAATAACACTGACACATACAGCCCACCTATTACTGCTATATAGGACCAAAATAATACTGACACATACAGCCCACCTATTACTGCTATATAGTGCCAAAATAATACTGACACATACAGCCGACCTATTACTGCTATATAGTGCCAAAATAATACTGACACATACAGCCGACCTATTACTGCCATATAGTGCCAAAATAATACTGACACATACAGCCGACCTATTACTGCTATATAGTGCCAAAATAATTCTGACACATACAGCCCACCTATTACTGCTATATAGTGCCAAAATAATACTGACACATACAACCCACCTATTACTGCTATATAGTGCCAAAATAATACTGACACATACAGCCCACCTATTACTGCTATATAGTGCCAAAATAATACTGACACATACAGCCCACCTATTACTGCTATATAGTGCCAAAAAAATACTGACACATACAACCCACCTATTACTGCTATATAGTGCCAAAATAATACTGACACATACAGCCGACCTATTACTGCTATATAGTGCCAAAATAATACTGACACATACAGCCCACCTATTACTGCTATATAGTGCCAAAATAATACTGACACATACAGCCCACCTATTACTGCTATGTAGGGCCAAAATAATACTGACACATACAGCCCACCTATTACTGCTATATAGGGCCAAAATAATACTGACACATACAGCCCACCTATTACTGCTATATAGTACCAAAATAATACTGACACATACAGCCCACCTATTACTGCTATATAGGACCAAAATAATACTGACACATACAGCCCACCTATTACTGCCATATAGTGCCAAAATAACACTGACACATACAACCCACCTATTACTGCTATATAGTGCCAAAATAATACTGACACATACAGCCGACCTATTACTGCTATATAGTGCCAAAATAATACTGACACATACAGCCCACCTATTACTGCTATATAGGGCCAAAATAATACTGACACATACAGCCCACCTATTACTGCTATATAGTACCAAAATAATACTGACACATACAGCCCACCTATTACTGCTATATAGGGCCAAAATAATACTGACACATACAGCCCACCTATTACTGCTATATAGTACCAAAATAATACTGACACATACAACCCACCTATTACTGCTATATAGTGCCAAAATAATACTGACACATACAGCCGACCTATTACTGCTATATAGTGCCAAAATAATACTGACACATACAGCCCACCTATTACTGCTATATAGTGCCAAAATAATACTGACACATACAGCCCACCTATTACTGCTATGTAGGGCCAAAATAATACTGACACATACAGCCGACCTATTACTGCTATATAGTGCCAAAATAATACTGACACATACAGCCCACCTATTACTGCTATATAGTGCCAAAATAATACTGACACATACCGCCGACCTATTACTGCTATATAGTGCCAAAATAATACTGACACATACAGCCCACCTATTACTGCTATATAGTGCCAAAATAATACTGACACATACAGCCGACCTATTACTGCTATATAGTGCCAAAATAATACTGACACATACAGCCCACCTATTACTGCTATATAGTGCCAAAATAATACTGACACATACAGCCCACCTATTACTGCTATGTAGGGCCAAAATAATACTGACACATACAGCCCACCTATTACTGCTATATAGTACCAAAATAATACTGACACATACAGCCCACCTATTACTTCTATATAGTACCAAAATAATACTGACACATACAGCCCACCTATTACTGCTATATAGGACCAAAATAATACTGACACATACAGCCCACCTATTACTGCTATATAGGGCCAAAATAATACTGACACATACAGCCCACCTATTACTTCTATATAGTACCAAAATAATACTGACACATACAGCCCACCTATTACTGCTATATAGGACCAAAATAATACTGACACATACAGCCCACCTATTACTGCTATATAGTACCAAAATAATACTGACACATACAGCCCACCTATTACTGCTATATAGGACCAAAATAATACTGACACATACAGCCCACCTATTACTGCTATATAGGACCAAAATAATACTGACACATACAGCCAACCTATTACTGCCATATAGTGCCAAAATAATACTGACACATACAGCCGACCTATTACTGCTATATAGTGCCAAAATAATACTGACACATACAGCCCACCTATTACTGCCATATAGTGCCAAAATAATACTGACACATACAGCCCACCTATTACTGCCATATAGTGCCAAAATAATACTGACACATACAGCCCACCTATTACTGCCATACAGAGCCAAAATAACACTGACACAAACAGCCCACCTATTACTGCTATGTAGGGCCAAAATAATACTGACACATAAAGCCCACCTATTACTGCCATATAGTGCCAAAATAATACTGACACATACAGCCCACCTATTACTGCTATATAGTACCAAAATAATACTGACACATACAGCCCACCTATTACTGCCATATAGTGTCAAAATAATACTGACACATACAGCCCACCTATTACTGCTATATAGTGCCAAAATAATACTGACACATACAGCCCACCTATTACTGCTATATAGTGCCAAAATAATACTGACACATACAGCACACCTATTACTGCTATATAGTGCCAAAATAATACTGACACATACAACCCACCTATTACTGCTATATAGTGCCAAAATAATACTGACACATACAGCCCACCTATTACTGCTATATAGTGCCAAAATAATACTGACACATACAGCCCACCTATTACTGCTATATAGTGCCAAAATAATACTGACACATACAGCCCACCTATTACTGCTATATAGGACCAAAATAATACTGAACCATACAGCCCACCTATTACTGCCATATAGTGTCAAAATAATACTGACACATACAGCCCACCTATTACTGCTATATAGTGCCAAAATAATACTGACACATACAGCCCACCTATTACTGCTATATAGTGCCAAAATAATACTGACACATACAGCACACCTATTACTGCTATATAGTGCCAAAATAATACTGACACATACAACCCACCTATTACTGCTATGTAGGGCCAAAATAATACTGACACATACAGCCCACCTATTACTGCTATATAGTACCAAAATAATACTGACACATACAGCCCACCTATTACTGCTATATAGGACCAAAATAATACTGACACATACAGCCCACCTATTACTACCATATAGAGCCAAAATAACATTGACACATACAGCCCACCTATTACTGCCATATAGAGCCAAAATAATACAGACACATACAGCCCACCTATTACTGCTATATAGTGCCAAAATAATACTGACACATACAGCCCACCTATTACTGCTATATAGTACCAAAATAATACTGACACATACAGCCCACCTATTACTGCTATATAGTGCCAAAATAATACTGACACATACAGCCCACCTATTACTGCCATATAGTGCCAAAATAATACTGACACATACAGCCCACCTATTACTGCCATATAGTGCCAAAATAATACTGACACATACAGCCCACCTATTATTGCCATATAGTGCCAAAATAATACTGACACATACAGCCCACCTATTACTGCTATATAGGGCCAAAATAATACTGACACATACAGCCCACCTATTACTGCTATATAGTGCCAAAATAATACTGACACCTACAGCCCACCTATTACTGCCATATAGTGCCAAAATAACACTGACACATACAGCCCACCTATTACTGCTATATAGTGCCAAAATAATACTGACACCTACAGCCCACCTATTACTGCTATATAGTGCCAAAATAATACTGACACCTACAGCCCACCTATTACTGCCATATAGTGCCAAAATAACACTGACACATACAGCCCACCTATTACTGCTATATAGTGCCAAAATAATACTGACACCTACAGCCCACCTATTACTGCTATATAGGGCCAAAATAATACTGACACATACAGCCCACCTATTACTGCCATATAGTGCCAAAATAACACTGACACATACAGCCCACCTATTACTGCTATATAGTGCCAAAATAATACTGACACCTACAGCCCACCTATTACTGCTATATAGGGCCAAAATAATACTGACACATACAGCCCACCTATTACTGCCATATAGTGCCAAAATAACACTGACACATACAGCCCACCCATTACTGCTATATAGTACCAAAATAATACTGACACATACAGCCCACCTATTACTGCCATATAGTGCCAAAATAATACTGACACATACAGCCCACCTATTACTGCTATATAGGGCCAAAATAATACTGACACATACAGCCCACCTATTACTGCCATATAGTGCCAAAATAACACTGACACATACAGCCCACCCATTACTGCTATATAGTACCAAAATAATACTGACACATACAGCCCACCTATTACTGCCATATAGTGCCAAAATAATACTGACACATACAGCCCACCTATTACTGCTATATAGTACCAAAATAATACTGACACATACAGCCCACCTATTACTGCTATATAGTGCCAAAATAATACTGACACATACAACCCACCTATTACTGCTATATAGTACCAAAATAATACTGACACATACAGCCCACCTATTACTGCTATATAGTGCCAAAATAATACTGACACATACAACCCACCTATTACTGCCATATAGTGCCAAAATAACACTGACACATACAGCCCACCTATTACTGCTATATAGTGCCAAAATAATACTGACACATACAGCCCACCTATTACTGCCATATAGTGCCAAAATAATACTGACACATACAGCACACCTATTACTGCTATATAGTGCCAAAATAATACTGACACATACAGCCCACCTATTACTGCTATATAGTGCCAAAATAATACTGACACATACAACCCACCTATTACTGCTATGTAGGGCCAAAATAATACTGACACATACAGCCCACCTATTACTGCTATATAGGACCAAAATAATACTGACACATACAGCCCACCTATTACTGCTATATAGGACCAAAATAATACTGACACATACAGCCCACCTATTACTGCCATATAGAGCCAAAATAACATTGACACATACAGCCCACCTATTACTGCCATATAGAGCCAAAATAATACTGACACATACAGCCCACCTATTACTGCTATATAGTGCCAAAATAATACTGACACATACAGCCCACCTATTACTGCTATATAGTACCAAAATAATACTGACACATACAGCCCTCCTATTACTGCCATATAGGGCCAAAATAATACTGACACATACAGCCCACCTATTACTGCTATATAGGACCAAAATAATACTGACACATACAGCCGACCTATTACTGCCATATAGGGCCAAAATAATACTGACACATACAGCCCACCTATTACTGCTATATAGTACCAAAATAATACTGACACATACAGCCCAGCTATTACTGCTATATAGTACCAAAATAACACTGACACATACAGCCCACCTATTACTGCTATATAGGACCAAAATAATACTGACACATACAGCCCACCTATTACTGCTATATAGTGCCAAAATAATACTGACACATACAGCCGACCTATTACTGCTATATAGTGCCAAAATAATACTGACACATACAGCCGACCTATTACTGCCATATAGTGCCAAAATAATACTGACACATACAGCCGACCTATTACTGCTATATAGTGCCAAAATAATTCTGACACATACAGCCCACCTATTACTGCTATATAGTGCCAAAATAATACTGACACATACAACCCACCTATTACTGCTATATAGTGCCAAAATAATACTGACACATACAGCCCACCTATTACTGCTATATAGTGCCAAAATAATACTGACACATACAGCCCACCTATTACTGCTATATAGTGCCAAAAAAATACTGACACATACAACCCACCTATTACTGCTATATAGTGCCAAAATAATACTGACACATACAGCCGACCTATTACTGCTATATAGTGCCAAAATAATACTGACACATACAGCCCACCTATTACTGCTATATAGTGCCAAAATAATACTGACACATACAGCCCACCTATTACTGCTATGTAGGGCCAAAATAATACTGACACATACAGCCCACCTATTACTGCTATATAGGGCCAAAATAATACTGACACATACAGCCCACCTATTACTGCTATATAGTACCAAAATAATACTGACACATACAGCCCACCTATTACTGCTATATAGGACCAAAATAATACTGACACATACAGCCCACCTATTACTGCCATATAGTGCCAAAATAACACTGACACATACAACCCACCTATTACTGCTATATAGTGCCAAAATAATACTGACACATACAGCCGACCTATTACTGCTATATAGTGCCAAAATAATACTGACACATACAGCCCACCTATTACTGCTATATAGGGCCAAAATAATACTGACACATACAGCCCACCTATTACTGCTATATAGTACCAAAATAATACTGACACATACAGCCCACCTATTACTGCTATATAGGGCCAAAATAATACTGACACATACAGCCCACCTATTACTGCTATATAGTACCAAAATAATACTGACACATACAACCCACCTATTACTGCTATATAGTGCCAAAATAATACTGACACATACAGCCGACCTATTACTGCTATATAGTGCCAAAATAATACTGACACATACAGCCCACCTATTACTGCTATATAGTGCCAAAATAATACTGACACATACAGCCCACCTATTACTGCTATGTAGGGCCAAAATAATACTGACACATACAGCCGACCTATTACTGCTATATAGTGCCAAAATAATACTGACACATACAGCCCACCTATTACTGCTATATAGTGCCAAAATAATACTGACACATACAGCCGACCTATTACTGCTATATAGTGCCAAAATAATACTGACACATACAGCCCACCTATTACTGCTATATAGTGCCAAAATAATACTGACACATACAGCCGACCTATTACTGCTATATAGTGCCAAAATAATACTGACACATACAGCCCACCTATTACTGCTATATAGTGCCAAAATAATACTGACACATACAGCCCACCTATTACTGCTATGTAGGGCCAAAATAATACTGACACATACAGCCCACCTATTACTGCTATATAGTACCAAAATAATACTGACACATACAGCCCACCTATTACTTCTATATAGTACCAAAATAATACTGACACATACAGCCCACCTATTACTGCTATATAGGACCAAAATAATACTGACACATACAGCCCACCTATTACTGCTATATAGGGCCAAAATAATACTGACACATACAGCCCACCTATTACTTCTATATAGTACCAAAATAATACTGACACATACAGCCCACCTATTACTGCTATATAGGACCAAAATAATACTGACACATACAGCCCACCTATTACTGCTATATAGTACCAAAATAATACTGACACATACAGCCCACCTATTACTGCTATATAGGACCAAAATAATACTGACACATACAGCCCACCTATTACTGCTATATAGGACCAAAATAATACTGACACATACAGCCAACCTATTACTGCCATATAGTGCCAAAATAATACTGACACATACAGCCGACCTATTACTGCTATATAGTGCCAAAATAATACTGACACATACAGCCCACCTATTACTGCCATATAGTGCCAAAATAATACTGACACATACAGCCCACCTATTACTGCCATATAGTGCCAAAATAATACTGACACATACAGCCCACCTATTACTGCCATACAGAGCCAAAATAACACTGACACAAACAGCCCACCTATTACTGCTATGTAGGGCCAAAATAATACTGACACATAAAGCCCACCTATTACTGCCATATAGTGCCAAAATAATACTGACACATACAGCCCACCTATTACTGCTATATAGGACCAAAATAATACTGACACATACAGCCCACCTATTACTGCTATATAGGGCCAAAATAATACTGACACATACAGCCCACCTATTACTTCTATATAGTACCAAAATAATACTGACACATACAGCCCACCTATTACTGCTATATAGGACCAAAATAATACTGACACATACAGCCCACCTATTACTGCTATATAGTACCAAAATAATACTGACACATACAGCCCACCTATTACTGCTATATAGGACCAAAATAATACTGACACATACAGCCCACCTATTACTGCTATATAGTACCAAAATAATACTGACACATACAGCCCACCTATTACTGCCATATAGTGTCAAAATAATACTGACACATACAGCCCACCTATTACTGCTATATAGTGCCAAAATAATACTGACACATACAGCCCACCTATTACTGCTATATAGTGCCAAAATAATACTGACACATACAGCACACCTATTACTGCTATATAGTGCCAAAATAATACTGACACATACAACCCACCTATTACTGCTATATAGTGCCAAAATAATACTGACACATACAGCCCACCTATTACTGCTATATAGTGCCAAAATAATACTGACACATACAGCCCACCTATTACTGCTATATAGTGCCAAAATAATACTGACACATACAGCCCACCTATTACTGCTATATAGGACCAAAATAATACTGAACCATACAGCCCACCTATTACTGCCATATAGTGTCAAAATAATACTGACACATACAGCCCACCTATTACTGCTATATAGTGCCAAAATAATACTGACACATACAGCCCACCTATTACTGCTATATAGTGCCAAAATAATACTGACACATACAGCACACCTATTACTGCTATATAGTGCCAAAATAATACTGACACATACAACCCACCTATTACTGCTATGTAGGGCCAAAATAATACTGACACATACAGCCCACCTATTACTGCTATATAGTACCAAAATAATACTGACACATACAGCCCACCTATTACTGCTATATAGGACCAAAATAATACTGACACATACAGCCCACCTATTACTACCATATAGAGCCAAAATAACATTGACACATACAGCCCACCTATTACTGCCATATAGAGCCAAAATAATACAGACACATACAGCCCACCTATTACTGCTATATAGTGCCAAAATAATACTGACACATACAGCCCACCTATTACTGCTATATAGTACCAAAATAATACTGACACATACAGCCCACCTATTACTGCTATATAGTACCAAAATAATACTGACACATACAGCCCACCTATTACTGCTGTATAGTACCAAAATAATACTGACACATACAGCCCACCTATTACTGCTATATAGGACCAAAATAATACTGACACATACAGCCCACCTATTACTGCTATATAGGACCAAAATAATACTGACACATACAGCCAACCTATTACTGCCATATAGTGCCAAAATAATACTGACACATACAGCCGACCTATTATTGCTATATAGTGCCAAAATAATACTGACACATACAGCCCACCTATTACTGCTATATAGTGCCAAAATAATACTGACACATACAGCCCACCTATTACTGCTATATAGTGCCAAAATAATACTGACACATACAACCCACCTATTACTGCTATATAGTACCAAAATAATACTGACACATACAGCCCACCTATTACTGCTATATAGTACCAAAATAATACTGACACATACAGCCCACCTATTACTGCCATATAGTGCCAAAATAATACTGACACATACAGCCCACCTATTACTGCTATATAGTACCAAAATAATACTGACACATACAGCCCACCTATTACTGCTATATAGTGCCAAAATAATACTGACACATACAACCCACCTATTACTGCTATATAGTACCAAAATAATACTGACACATACAGCCCACCTATTACTGCTATATAGTGCCAAAATAATACTGACACATACAACCCACCTATTACTGCCATATAGTGCCAAAATAATACTGACACATACAGCCCACCTATTACTGCCATATAGTGCCAAAATAACACTGACACATACAGCCCACCTATTACTGCTATATAGTGCCAAAATAATACTGACACATACAGCCCACCTATTACTGCCATATAGTGCCAAAATAATACTGACACATACAGCACACCTATTACTGCTATATAGTGCCAAAATAATACTGACACATACAGCCCACCTATTACTGCTATATAGTGCCAAAATAATACTGACACATACAACCCACCTATTACTGCTATGTAGGGCCAAAATAATACTGACACATACAGCCCACCTATTACTGCTATATAGGACCAAAATAATACTGACACATACAGCCCACCTATTACTGCCATATAGTGCCAAAATAATACTGACACATACAGCCCACCTATTACTGCTATATAGTGCCAAAATAACATTGACACATACAGCCCACCTATTACTGCCATATAGAGCCAAAATAATACTGACACATACAGCCCACCTATTACTGCTATATAGTGCCAAAATAATACTGACACATACAGCCCACCTATTACTGCTATATAGTACCAAAATAATACTGACACATACAGCCCTCCTATTACTGCCATATAGGGCCAAAATAATACTGACACATACAGCCCACCTATTACTGCTATATAGGACCAAAATAATACTGACACATACAGCCGACCTATTACTGCCATATAGGGCCAAAATAATACTGACACATACAGCCCACCTATTACTGCTATATAGTACCAAAATAATACTGACACATACAGCCCAGCTATTACTGCTATATAGTACCAAAATAACACTGACACATACAGCCCACCTATTACTGCTATATAGGACCAAAATAATACTGACACATACAGCCCACCTATTACTGCTATATAGTGCCAAAATAATACTGACACATACAGCTGACCTATTACTGCCATATAGTGCCAAAATAATACTGACACATACAGCCGACCTATTACTGCTATATAGTGCCAAAATAATTCTGACACATACAGCCCACCTATTACTGCTATATAGTGCCAAAATAATACTGACACATACAACCCACCTATTACTGCTATATAGTGCCAAAATAATACTGACACATACAGCCCACCTATTACTGCTATATAGTGCCAAAATAATACTGACACATACAACCCACCTATTACTGCTATATAGTGCCAAAATAATACTGACACATACAGCCGACCTATTACTGCTATATAGTGCCAAAATAATACTGACACATACAGCCCACCTATTACTGCTATATAGTGCCAAAATAATACTGACACATACAGCCCACCTATTACTGCTATGTAGGGCCAAAATAATACTGACACATACAGCCCACCTATTACTGCTATATAGGGCCAAAATAATACTGACACATACAGCCCACCTATTACTGCTATATAGTACCAAAATAATACTGACACATACAGCCCACCTATTACTGCTATATAGGACCAAAATAATACTGACACATACAGCCCACCTATTACTGCCATATAGTGCCAAAATAACACTGACACATACAACCCACCTATTACTGCTATATAGTGCCAAAATAATACTGACACATACAGCCGACCTATTACTGCTATATAGTGCCAAAATAATACTGACACATACAGCCCACCTATTACTGCTATATAGGGCCAAAATAATACTGACACATACAGCCCACCTATTACTGCTATATAGTACCAAAATAATACTGACACATACAGCCGACCTATTACTGCTATATAGTGCCAAAATAATACTGACACATACAGCCCACCTATTACTGCCATATAGTACCAAAATAATACTGACACATACAGCCCACCTATTACTGCTATATAGGGCCAAAATAATACTGACACATACAGCCCACCTATTACTGCTATATAGTACCAAAATAATACTGACACATACAGCCGACCTATTACTGCTATATAGGGCCAAAATAATACTGACACATACAGCCCACCTATTACTGCTATATAGTACCAAAATAATACTGACACATACAACCCACCTATTACTGCTATATAGTGCCAAAATAATACTGACACATACAGCCGACCTATTACTGCTATATAGTGCCAAAATAATACTGACACATACAGCCCACCTATTACTGCTATATAGTGCCAAAATAATACTGACACATACAGCCCACCTATTACTGCTATGTAGGGCCAAAATAATACTGACACATACAGCCGACCTATTACTGCTATATAGTGCCAAAATAATACTGACACATACAGCCCACCTATTACTGCTATATAGTGCCAAAATAATACTGACACATACAGCCGACCTATTACTGCTATATAGTGCCAAAATAATACTGACACATACAGCCCACCTATTACTGCTATATAGTGCCAAAATAATACTGACACATACAGCCGACCTATTACTGCTATATAGTGCCAAAATAATACTGACACATACAGCCCACCTATTACTGCTATATAGTGCCAAAATAATACTGACACATACAGCCCACCTATTACTGCTATGTAGGGCCAAAATAATACTGACACATACAGCCCACCTATTACTGCTATATAGTACCAAAATAATACTGACACATACAGCCCACCTATTACTTCTATATAGTACCAAAATAATACTGACACATACAGCCCACCTATTACTGCTATATAGGACCAAAATAATACTGACACATACAGCCCACCTATTACTGCTATATAGGGCCAAAATAATACTGACACATACAGCCCACCTATTACTTCTATATAGTACCAAAATAATACTGACACATACAGCCCACCTATTACTGCTATATAGGACCAAAATAATACTGACACATACAGCCCACCTATTACTGCTATATAGTACCAAAATAATACTGACACATACAGCCCACCTATTACTGCTATATAGGACCAAAATAATACTGACACATACAGCCCACCTATTACTGCCATATAGTGCCAAAATAATACTGACACATACAGCCCACCTATTACTGCTATATAGGACCAAAATAATACTGACACATACAGCCAACCTATTACTGCCATATAGTGCCAAAATAATACTGACACATACAGCCGACCTATTACTGCTATATAGTGCCAAAATAATACTGACACATACAGCCCACCTATTACTGCTATATAGTACCAAAATAATACTGACACATACAGCCCACCTATTACTGCTATATAGGACCAAAATAATACTGACACATACAGCCCACCTATTACTGCTATATAGTACCAAAATAATACTGACACATACAGCCCACCTATTACTGCTATATAGGACAAAAATAATACTGACACATACAGCCAACCTATTACTGCCATATAGTGCCAAAATAATACTGACACATACAGCCGACCTATTACTGCTATATAGTGCCAAAATAATACTGACACATACAGCCCACCTATTACTGCCATATAGTGCCAAAATAATACTGACACATACAGCCCACCTATTACTGCCATATAGTGCCAAAATAATACTGACACATACAGCCCACCTATTACTGCCATACAGAGCCAAAATAACACTGACACAAACAGCCCACCTATTACTGCTATGTAGGGCCAAAATAATACTGACACATAAAGCCCACCTATTACTGCCATATAGTGCCAAAATAATACTGACACATACAGCCCACCTATTACTGCTATATAGTACCAAAATAATACTGACACATACAGCCCACCTATTACTGCTATATAGTGCCAAAATAATACTGACACATACAACCCACCTATTACTGCTATATAGTGCCAAAATAATACTGACACATACAGCCCACCTATTACTGCTATATAGTGCCAAAATAATACTGACACATACAGCCCACCTATTACTGCTATATAGTGCCAAAATAATACTGACACATACAGCCCACCTATTACTGCTATATAGGACCAAAATAATACTGAACCATACAGCCCACCTATTACTGCCATATAGTGTCAAAATAATACTGACACATACAGCCCACCTATTACTGCTATATAGTGCCAAAATAATACTGACACATACAGCCCACCTATTACTGCTATATAGTGCCAAAATAATACTGACACATACAGCACACCTATTACTGCTATATAGTGCCAAAATAATACTGACACATACAGCCCACCTATTACTGCTATATAGGACCAAAATAATACTGAACCATACAGCCCACCTATTACTGCCATATAGTGTCAAAATAATACTGACACATACAGCCCACCTATTACTGCTATATAGTGCCAAAATAATACTGACACATACAGCCCACCTATTACTGCTATATAGTACCAAAATAATACTGACACATACAGCCCACCTATTACTGCTATATAGGACCAAAATAATACTGACACATACAGCCCACCTATTACTACCATATAGAGCCAAAATAACATTGACACATACAGCCCACCTATTACTGCCATATAGAGCCAAAATAATACTGACACATACAGCCCACCTATTACTGCTATATAGTGCCAAAATAATACTGACACATACAGCCCACCTATTACTGCTATATAGTACCAAAATAATACTGACACATACAGCCCACCTATTACTGCTGTATAGTACCAAAATAATACTGACACATACAGCCCACCTATTACTGCTATATAGTACCAAAATAATACTGACACATACAGCCCACCTATTACTGCTGTATAGTACCAAAATAATACTGACACATACAGCCCACCTATTACTGCTATATAGGACCAAAATAATACTGACACATACAGCCCACCTATTACTGCTATATAGGACCAAAATAATACTGACACATACAGCCCACCTATTACTGCCATATAGTGCCAAAATAATACTGACACATACAGCCCACCTATTACTGCTATATAGGACCAAAATAATACTGACACATACAGCCAACCTATTACTGCCATATAGTGCCAAAATAATACTGACACATACAGCCGACCTATTATTGCTATATAGTGCCAAAATAATACTGACACATACAGCCCACCTATTACTGCTATATAGTGCCAAAATAATACTGACACATACAGCCCACCTATTACTGCTATATAGTGCCAAAATAATACTGACACATACAACCCACCTATTACTGCTATATAGTACCAAAATAATACTGACACATACAGCCCACCTATTACTGCTATATAGTGCCAAAATAATACTGACACATACAGCCCACCTATTACTGCTATATAGGACCAAAATAACACTGACACATACAGCCCACCTATTACTGCTATATAGGACCAAAATAATACTGACACATACAGCCCACCTATTACTGCTATATAGGACCAAAATAATACTGACACATACAGCCAACCTATTACTGCCATATAGTGCCAAAATAATACTGACACATACAGCCGACCTATTACTGCTATATAGTGCCAAAATAATACTGACACATACAGCCCACCTATTACTGCTATATAGTGCCAAAATAATACTGACACATGCAGCCCACCTATTACTGCTATATAGTGCCAAAATAATACTGACACATGCAGCCCACCTATTACTGCTATATAGTGGCAAAATAATACTGACACATACAGCCCACCTATTACTGCCATATAGTGCCAAAATAATACTGACACATACAGCCCACCTATTACTGCTATATAGTGGCAAAATAATACTGACACATACAGCCGACCTATTACTGCCATATAGTGCGAAAATAATACTGACACATACAGCCCACCTATTACTGCTATATAGGACCAAAATAATACTGACACATACAGCCCACCTATTACTGCTATATAGTACCAAAATAATACTGACACATACAGCCCACCTATTACTGCTATATAGGACCAAAATAATACTGACACATACAGCCCACCTATTACTGCTATATAGGGCCAAAATAATACTGACACATACAGACCACCTATTACTGCCATATAGTGCCAAAATAATACTGACACATACAGCCCACCTATTACTGCTATATAGGACCAAAATAATACTGACACATACAGCTCAGCTATTACTGCTATATAGTACCAAAATAAAACTGACACATACAGCCCACCTATTACTGCTATATAGTACCAAAATAATACTGACACATACAGCCCACCTATTACTGCTATATAGGACCAAAATAATACTGACACATACAGCCCACCTATTACTGCTATATAGGACCAAAATAATACTGACACATACAGCCAACCTATTACTGCCATATAGTGCCAAAATAATACTGACACATACAGCCGACCTATTACTGCTATATAGTGCCAAAATAATACTGACACATACAGCCGACCTATTACTGCTATATAGTGCCAAAATAATACTGACACATACAGCCGACCTATTACTGCTATATAGTGCCAAAATAATACTGACACATACAGCCCACCTATTACTGCCATATAGTGCCAAAATAATACTGACACATACAGCCCACCTATTACTGCTATATAGGACCAAAATAATACTGACACATACAGCCCACCTATTACTGCTATATAGTACCAAAATAATACTGACACATACAGCCCACCTATTACTGCTATATAGGACCAAAATAATACTGACACATACAGCCAACCTATTACTGCCATATAGTGCCAAAATAATACTGACACATACAGCCGACCTATTACTGCTATATAGTGCCAAAATAATACTGACACATACAGCCCACCTATTACTGCTATATAGTGCCAAAATAATACTGACACATACAATCCACCTATTACTGCTATATAGTACCAAAATAATACTGACACATACAGCCCACCTATTACTGCTATATAGTGCCAAAATAATACTGACACATACAGCCCACCTATTACTGCTATATAGTGCCAAAATAATACTGACACATACAACCCACCTATTACTGCTATATAGTACCAAAATAATACTGACACATACAGCCCACCTATTACTGCTATATAGGACCAAAATAATACTGACACATACAGCCCACCTATTACTGCTATATAGTGCCAAAATAATACTGACACATACAGCCCACCTATTACTGCTATATAGGACCAAAATAACACTGACACATACAGGCTACCTATTACTGCTATATAGTACCAAAATAATACTGACACATACAGCCCACCTATTACTGCTATATAGGACCAAAATAATACTGACACATACAGCCCACCTATTACTGCTATATAGGACCAAAATAATACTGACACATACAGCCAACCTATTACTGCCATATAGTGCCAAAATAATACTGACACATACAGCCGACCTATTACTGCTATATAGTGCCAAAATAATACTGACACATACAGCCGACCTATTACTGCCATATAGTGCCAAAATAATACTGACACATACAGCCGACCTATTACTGCTATATAGTGCCAAAATAATACTGACACATACAGCCCACCTATTACTGCCATATAGTGCCAAAATAATACTGACACATACAGCCCACCTATTACTGCTATATAGGACCAAAATAATACTGACACATACAGCTCACCTATTACTGCTATATAGTGCCAAAATAATACTGACACATACAGCCCACCTATTACTGCTATATAGGACCAAAATAATACTGACACATACAGCCCACCTATTACTGCTATATAGTACCAAAGTAATACTGACACATACAGCCCACCTATTACTGCTATATAGGACCAAAATAATACTGACACATACAGCTCACCTATTACTGCTATATAGTGCCAAAATAATACTGACACATACAGCCCACCTATTACTGCTATATAGGACCAAAATAATACTGACACATACAGCCCAGCTATTACTGCTATATAGTACCAAAATAAAACTGACACATACAGCCCACCTATTACTGCCATATAGTGCCAAAATAATACTGACACATAGAGCCCACCTATTACTGCTATATAGTACCAAAATAACACTGACACATACAGCCCACCTATTACTGCCATATAGTGCCAAAATAACACTGACACATACAGCCCACCTATTACTGCTATATAGTGCCAAAATAATACTGACACATACAGCCGACCTATTACTGCCATATAGTGCCAAAATAATACTGACACATACAGCCCACCTATTACTGCTATATAGTACCAAAATAATACTGACACATACAGCCCACCTATTACTGCTATATAGTACCAAAATAATACTGACACATACAGCCAACCTATTACTGCCATATAGTGCCAAAATAATACTGACACATACAGCCGACCTATTACTGCTATATAGTGCCAAAATAATACTGACACATACAGCCGACCTATTACTGCTATATAGTGCCAAAATAATACTGACACATACAGCCCACCTATTACTGCCATATAGTGCCAAAATAATACTGACACATACAGCCCACCTATTACTGCTATATAGTGCCAAAATAATACTGACACATACAGCCCACCTATTACTGCTATGTAGGGCCAAAATAATACTGACACATAAAGCCCACCTATTACTGCCATATAGTGCCAAAATAATACTGACTCATACAGCCCACCTATTACTGCCATAGAGACAAAATAACACTGACACATACAGCCCACCTATTACTGCTATATAGTACCAAAATAATACTGACACATACAGCCAACCTATTACTGCCATATAGTGCCAAAATAATACTGACACATACAGCCGACCTATTACTGCTATATAGTGCCAAAATAATACTGACACATACAGCCGACCTATTACTGCTATATAGTGCCAAAATAATACTGACACATACAGCCCACCTATTACTGCCATATAGTGCCAAAATAATACTGACACATACTGCCAACCTATTACTGCCATATAGTGCCAAAATAATACTGACACATACAGCCCACCTATTACTGCTATATAGTGCCAAAATAATACTGACACATACAGCCCACCTATTACTGCTATGTAGGGCCAAAATAATACTGACACATACAGCCCACCTATTACTGCCATATAGTGCCAAAATAATACTGACACATACAGCCCACCTATTACTGCTATGTAGGGCCAAAATAATACTGACACATACAGCCCACCTATTACTGCTATATAGTGCCAAAATAATACTGACACATACAGCCCACCTATTACTGCTATGTAGGGCCAAAATAATACTGACACATAAAGCCCACCTATTACTGCCATATAGTGCCAAAATAATACTGACACATACAGACCACCTATTACTGCCATAGAGACAAAATAACACTGACACATACAGCCCACCTATTACTGCTATATAGTACCAAAATAATACTGACACATACAGCCCACCTATTACTGCCATATAGTGCCAAAATAATACTGACACATACAGCCCACCTATTACTGCTATATAGGACCAAAATAATACTGACACATACAGCCCACCTATTACTGCTATATAGTACCAAAATAATACTGACACATACAGCCCACCTATTACTGCTATATAGGACCAAAATAATACTGACACATACAGCCCACCTATTACTGCCATATAGTGCCAAAATAATACTGACACATACAGCCCACCTATTACTGCTATATAGGACCAAAATAATACTGACACATACAGCCCACCTATTACTGCTATATAGGACCAAAATAATACTGACACATACAGCCCACCTATTACTGCTATATAGGACCAAAATAACACTGACACATACAGCCCACCTATTACTGCTATATAGGACCAAAATAATACTGACACATACAGCCCACTTATTACTGCCATATAGTGCCAAAATAATACTGACACATACAGCCCACCTATTACTGCCATATAGGGCCAAAATAATACTGACACATACAGCCCACCTATTACTGCTATGTAGGGCCAAAATAATACTGACACATAAAGCCCACCTATTAATGCCATATAGTGCCAAAATAATACTGACACATACAGCCCACCTATTACTGCTATATAGGACCAAAATAATACTGACACATACAGCCCACCTATTACTGCCATATAGAGCCAAAATAACACTGACACATACAGCCCACCTATTACTGCTATATAGTGTCAAAATAATACTGACACATACAGCCCACCTATTACTGCCATATAGTGTCAAAATAATACTGACACATACAGCCCACCTATTACTGCCATATAGTGTCAAAATAATACTGACACATACAGCCCACCTATTACTGCCATATAGTGCCAAAATAATACTGACACATACAGCCCACCTATTACTGCCATATAGTGCCAAAATAATACTGACACATACAGCCCACCTATTACTGCTATATAGTACCAAAATAATACTGACACATACAGCCCACCTATTACTGCTATATAGTACCAAAATAATACTGACACATACAGCCAACCTATTACTGCCATATAGTGCCAAAATAATACTGACACATACAGCCGACCTATTACTGCTATATAGTGCCAAAATAATACTGACACATACAGCCGACCTATTACTGCTATATAGTGCCAAAATAATACTGACACATACAGCCCACCTATTACTGCCATATAGTGCCAAAATAATACTGACACATACAGCCCACCTATTACTGCTATATAGTGCCAAAATAATACTGACACATACAGCCCACCTATTACTGCTATGTAGGGCCAAAATAATACTGACACATAAAGCCCACCTATTACTGCCATATAGTGCCAAAATAATACTGACACATACAGCCCACCTATTACTGCCATAGAGACAAAATAACACTGACACATACAGCCCACCTATTACTGCTATATAGTACCAAAATAATACTGACACATACAGCCCACCTATTACTGCCATATAGTGCCAAAATAATACTGACACATACAGCCGACCTATTACTGCTATATAGTGCCAAAATAATACTGACACATACAGCCGACCTATTACTGCTATATAGTGCCAAAATAATACTGACACATACAGCCCACCTATTACTGCCATATAGTGCCAAAATAATACTGACACATACAGCCCACCTATTACTGCTATATAGTGCCAAAATAATACTGACACATACAGCCCACCTATTACTGCTATGTAGGGCCAAAATAATACTGACACATAAAGCCCACCTATTACTGCCATATAGTGCCAAAATAATACTGACACATACAGCCCACCTATTACTGCCATAGAGACAAAATAACACTGACACATACAGCCCACCTATTACTGCTATATAGTACCAAAATAATACTGACACATACAGCCCACCTATTACTGCCATATAGTGCCAAAATAATACTGACACATACAGCCCACCTATTACTGCCATATAGTGCCAAAATAACACTGACACATACAGCCCACCTATTACTGCTATATAGTACCAAAATAATACTGACACATACAGCCCACCTATTACTGCTATATAGGACCAAAATAATACTGACACACACAGCCCACCTATTACTGCTATATAGTGCCAAAATAATACTGACACATACAGCCCACCTATTACTGCCATATAGTGCCAAAATAATACTGACACATACAGCCCACCTATTACTGCCATAGAGACAAAATAACACTGACACATACAGCCCACCTATTACTGCTATATAGTACCAAAATAATACTGACACATACAGCCAACCTATTACTGCCATATAGTGCCAAAATAATACTGACACATACAGCCGACCTATTACTGCTATATAGTGCCAAAATAATACTGACACATACAGCCGACCTATTACTGCTATATAGTGCCAAAATAATACTGACACATACAGCCCACCTATTACTGCCATATAGTGCCAAAATAATACTGACACATACAGCCCACCTATTACTGCTATATAGTGCCAAAATAATACTGACACATACAGCCCACCTATTACTGCTATGTAGGGCCAAAATAATACTGACACATAAAGCCCACCTATTACTGCCATATAGTGCCAAAATAATACTGACACATACAGCCCACCTATTACTGCCATAGAGACAAAATAACACTGACACATACAGCCCACCTATTACTGCTATATAGTACCAAAATAATACTGACACATACAGCCCACCTATTACTGCCATATAGTGCCAAAATAATACTGACACATACAGCCCACCTATTACTGCTATATAGTACCAAAATAATACTGACACATACAGCCCACCTATTACTGCTATATAGGACCAAAATAATACTGACACATACAGCCCACCTATTACTGCTATATAGGACCAAAATAATACTGACACATACAGCCCACCTATTACTGCTATATAGGACCAAAATAATACTGACACATACAGCCCACCTATTACTGCCATATAGAGCCAAAATAACACTGACACATACAGCCCACCTATTACTGCTATATAGTACCAAAATAATACTGACACATACAGCCCACCTATTACTGCTATATAGGACCAAAATAATACTGACACATACAGCCCACCTATTACTGCTATATAGGACCAAAATAATACTGACACATACAGCCCACCTATTACTGCTATATAGGACCAAAATAATACTGACACATACAGCCCACCTATTACTGCTATATAGGACCAAAATAATACTGACACATACAGCCCACCTATTACTGCTATATAGGACCAAAATAATACTGACACATACAGCCCACCTATTACTGCCATATAGAGCCAAAATAACACTGACACATACAGCCCACCTATTACTGCTATATAGTACCAAAATAATACTGACACATACAGCCCACTTATTACTGCCATATAGTGCCAAAATAATACTGACACATACAGCCCACCTATTACTGCTATGTATGGCCAAAATAATACTGACACATAAAGCCCACCTATTACTGCCATATAGTGCCAAAATAATACTGACACATACAGCCCACCTATTACTGCTATATAGGACCAAAATAATACTGACACATACAGCCCACCTATTACTGCTATATAGGACCAAAATAATACTGACACATACAGCCCACCTATTACTGCCATATAGAGCCAAAATAACACTGACACATACAGCCCACCTATTACTGCTATATAGTGTCAAAATAATACTGACACATACAGCCCACCTATTACTGCCATATAGTGTCAAAATAATACTGACACATACAGCCCACCTATTACTGCCATATAGTGTCAAAATAATACTGACACATACAGCCCACCTATTACTGCCATATAGTGCCAAAATAATACTGACACATACAGCCCACCTATTACTGCTATATAGTGTCAAAATAATACTGACACATACAGCCCACCTATTACTGCCATATAGTGCCAAAATAATACTGACACATACAGCCCACCTATTACTGCCATATAGAGCCAAAATAATACTGACACATACAGCCCACCTATTACTGCTATATAGTACCAAAATAATACTGACACATACAGCCCACCTATTACTGCTATATAGTGCCAAAATAACACTGACACATACAGCCCACCTATTACTGCCATATAGTGTCAAAATAATACTGACACATACAGCCCACCTATTATTGCCATATAGTGTCAAAATAATACTGACACATACAGCCCACCTATTACTGCCATATAGTGCCAAAATAATACTGACACATACAGCCCACCTATTACTGCCATATAGTGCCAAAATAATACTGACACATACAGCCCACCTATTACTGCTATATAGTGCCAAAATAACACTGACACATACAGCCCACCTATTACTGCCATATAGTGCCAAAATAACACTGACACGTACAACCCACCTATTACTGCCATATAGTGCCAAAATAATACTGACACATACAGCCCACCTATTACTGCCATATAGTGCCAAAATAATACTGACACATACAGCCCACCTATTACTGCCATATAGTGCCAAAATAATACTGACACATACAGCCCACCTATTACTGCTATATAGTGCCAAAATAACACTGACACATACAGCCCACCTATTACTGCCATATAGTGCCAAAATAACACTGACACGTACAACCCACCTATTACTGCCATATAGTGCCAAAATAATACTGACACATACAGCCCACCTATTACTGCCATATAGTGCCAAAATAATACTGACACATACAGCCCACCTATTATTGCCATATAGTGTCAAAATAATACTGACACATACAGCCCACCTATTACTGCCATATAGTGCCAAAATAATACTGACACACACAGCCCACCTATTACTGCCATATAGTGCCAAAATAATACTGACACATACAGCCCACCTATTACTGCCATATAGTGCCAAAATAATACTGACACATACAGCCCACCTATTACTGCTATATAGTGCCAAAATAACACTGACACATACAGCCCACCTATTACTGCCATATAGTGCCAAAATAACACTGACACATACAGCCCACCTATTACTGCCATATAGTGCCAAAATAATACTGACACGTACAGCCCACCTATTACTGCCATATAGTGCCAAAATAATACTGACACGTACAGCCCACCTATTACTGCCATATAGTGCCAAAATAATACTGACACATACAGCCCACCTATTACTGCCATATAGTTCCAAAATAATACTGACACATACAGCCCACCTATTACTGCCATATAGTGCCAAAATAATACTGACACATACAGCACACCTATTACTGCCATATAGGGCCAAAATAATACTGACACATACAGCCCACCTATTACTGCTATATAGTGCCAAAATAATACTGACACATACAGCCCACCTATTACTGCTATATAGTACCAAAATAATACTGACACATACAGCCCACCTATTACTGCTATATAGGACCAAAATAATACTGACACATACAGCCCACCTATTACTGCCATATAGGGCCAAAATAATACTGACACATACAGCACACCTATTACTGCCATATAGGGCCAAAATAATACTGACACATACAGCCCACCTATTACTGCTATGTAGGGCCAAAATAATACTGACACATACAGCCCACCTATTACTGCTATATAGTACCAAAATAATACTGACATATACAGCCCACCTATTACTGCTATATAGGACCAAAATAATACTGACACATACAGCCCACCTATTACTGCCATATAGTGCCAAAATAATACTGACACATACAGCCCACCTATTACTGCTATATAGGACCAAAATAATACTGACACATACAGCCCACCTATTACTGCTATATAGGACCAAAATAACACTGACACATACAGCCCACCTATTACTGCCATATAGAGCCAAAATAACACTGACACATACAGCCCACCTATTACTGCTATATAGTACCAAAATAATACTGACACATACAGCCCACTTATTACTGCCATATAGTGCCAAAATAATACTGACACATACAGCCCACCTATTACTGCCATATAGTGCCAAAATAATACTGACACATACAGCCCACCTATTACTGCTATGTAGGGCCAAAATAATACTGACACATAAAGCCCACCTATTACTGCCATATAGTGCCAAAATAATACTGACACATACAGCCCACCTATTACTGCCATATAGTGTCAAAATAATACTGACACATACAGCCCACCTATTACTGCCATATAGTGTCAAAATAATACTGACACATACAGCCCACCTATTACTGCCATATAGTGCCAAAATAATACTGACACATACAGCCCACCTATTACTGCCATATAGTGCCAAAATAATACTGACACATACAGCCCACCTATTACTGCTATATAGTACCAAAATAATACTGACACATACAGCCCACCTATTACTGCTATATAGTACCAAAATAATACTGACACATACAGCCAACCTATTACTGCCATATAGTGCCAAAATAATACTGACACATACAGCCGACCTATTACTGCTATATAGTGCCAAAATAATACTGACACATACAGCCCACCTATTACTGCTATATAGTGCCAAAATAATACTGACACATACAGCCCACCTATTACTGCTATGTAGGGCCAAAATAATACTGACACATAAAGCCCACCTATTACTGCCATATAGTGCCAAAATAATACTGACACATACAGCCCACCTATTACTGCCATAGAGACAAAATAACACTGACACATACAGCCCACCTATTACTGCTATATAGTACCAAAATAATACTGACACATACAGCCAACCTATTACTGCCATATAGTGCCAAAATAATACTGACACATACAGCCGACCTATTACTGCTATATAGTGCCAAAATAATACTGACACATACAGCCGACCTATTACTGCCATATAGTGCCAAAATAATACTGACACATACAGCCCACCTATTACTACTATGTAGGGCCAAAATAATACTGACACATAAAGCCCACCTATTACTGCCATATAGTGCCAAAATAATACTGACACATACAGCCCACCTATTACTGCCATAGAGACAAAATAACACTGACACATACAGCCCACCTATTACTGCTATATAGTACCAAAATAATACTGACACATACAGCCCACCTATTACTGCTATATAGTACCAAAATAATACTGACACATACAGCCCACCTATTACTGCTATATAGGACCAAAATAATACTGACACATACAGCCCACCTATTACTGCTATATAGGACCAAAATAATACTGACACATACAGCCCACCTCTTACTGCTATATAGGACCAAAATAATACTGACACATACAGCCCACCTATTACTGCCATATAGTGCCAAAATAACACTGACACATACAGCCCACCTATTACTGCTATATAGTACCAAAATAATACTGACACATACAGCCCACCTATTACTGCTATATAGGACCAAAATAATACTGACACATACAGCCCACCTATTACTGCCATATAGTGCCAAAATAATACTGACACATACAGCCCACCTATTACTGCTATATAGGACCAAAATAATACTGACACATACAGCCCACCTATTACTGCTATATAGGACCAAAATAATACTGACACATACAGCCCACCTATTACTGCCATATAGTGCCAAAATAATACTGACACATACAGCCCACCTATTACTGCTATATAGGACCAAAATAACACTGACACATACAGCCCACCTATTACTGCTATATAGGACCAAAATAATACTGACACATACAGCCCACCTATTACTGCCATATAGAGCCAAAATAACACTGACACATACAGCCCACCTATTACTGCTATATAGTACCAAAATAATACTGACACATACAGCCCACTTATTACTGCCATATAGTGCCAAAATAATACTGACACATACAGCCCACCTATTACTGCTATGTAGGGCCAAAATAATACTGACACATAAAGCCCACCTATTACTGCCATATAGAGCCAAAATAACACTGACACATACAGCCCACCTATTACTGCTATATAGTGTCAAAATAATACTGACACATACAGCCCACCTATTACTGCTATATAGGACCAAAATAATACTGACACATACAGCCGACCTATTACTGCCATATAGTGCCAAAATAACACTGACACATACAGCCCACCTATTACTGCCATATAGTGCCAAAATAATACTGACACATACAGCCCACCTATTACTGCTATGTAGGGCCAAAATAATACTGACACATAAAGCCCACCTATTACTGCCATATAGAGCCAAAATAACACTGACACATACAGCCCACCTATTACTGCCATATAGAGCCAAAATAACACTGACACATACAGCCCACCTATTACTGCTATATAGTGTCAAAATAATACTGACACATACAGCCCACCTATTACTGCCATATAGAGCCAAAATAATACTGACACATACAGCTCACCTATTACTGCCATATAGTGTCAAAATAATACTGACACATACAGCCCACCTATTATTGCCATATAGTGTCAAAATAATACTGACACATACAGCCCACCTATTACTGCCATATAGTGTCAAAATAATACTGACACATACAGCCCACCTATTACTGCCATATAGTGCCAAAATAATACTGACACATACAGCCCACCTATTACTGCCATATAGTGCCAAAATAATACTGACACATACAGCCCACCTATTATTGCCATATAGTGTCAAAATAATACTGACACATACAGCCCACCTATTACTGCCATATAGTGCCAAAATAATACTGACACATACAGCCCACCTATTACTGCCATATAGTGCCAAAATAATACTGACACATACAGCCCACCTATTACTGACATATAGTGCCAAAATAATACTGACACATACAGCCCACCTATTATTGCCATATAGTGTCAAAATAATACTGACACATACAGCCCACCTATTACTGCCATATAGTGCCAAAATAATACTGACACATACAGCCCACCTATTACTGCCATATAGTGCCAAAATAATACTGACACATACAGCCCACCTATTATTGCCATATAGTGTCAAAATAATACTGACACATACAGCCCACCTATTACTGCCATATAGTGCCAAAATAATACTGACACATACAGCCCACCTATTACTGCCATATAGTGCCAAAATAATACTGACACATACAGCCCACATATTACTGCCATATAGTGCCAAAATAATACTGACACATACAGCCCACCTATTACTGCTATATAGTGCCAAAATAACACTGACACATACAGCCCACCTATTACTGCCATATAGTGCCAAAATAACACTGACACATACAGCCCACCTATTACTGCCATATAGTGCCAAAATAATACTGACACGTACAGCCCACCTATTACTGCCATATAGTGCCAAAATAATACTGACACGTACAGCCCACCTATTACTGCCATATAGTGCCAAAATAATACTGACACATACAGCCCACCTATTACTGCCATATAGTGCCAAAATAATACTGACACATACAGCCCACCTATTACTGCCATATAGTGCCAAAATAATACTGACACATACAGCCCACCTATTACTGCCATATAGTGCCAAAATAATACTGACACATACAGCACACCTATTACTGCCATATAGGGCCAAAATAATACTGACACATACAGCCCACCTATTACTGCCATATAGGGCCAAAATAATACTGACACATACAGCCCACCTATTACTGCCATATAGTGCCAAAATAATACTGACACATACAGCCCACCTATTACTGCTATATAGTGCCAAAATAATACTGACACATACAGCCCACCTATTACTGCTATATAGTGCCAAAATAATACTGACACATACAGCCCACCTATTACTGCCATATAGGGCCAAAATAATACTGACACATACAGCCCACCTATTACTGCTATATAGTACCAAAATAATACTGACACATACAGCCCACCTATTACTGCCATATAGTGCCAAAATAATACTGACACATACAGCCCACCTATTACTGCTATATAGGACCAAAAAAATACTGACACATACAGCCCACCTATTACTGCCATATAGTGCCAAAATAATACTGACACATACAGCCCACCTATTACTGCTATATAGTACCAAAATAATACTGACACATACAGCCCACCTATTACTGCCATATAGGACCAAAATAATACTGACACATACAGCCCACCTATTACTGCCATATAGTGCCAAAATAATACTGACACATACAGCCCACCTATTACTGCTATATAGTGGCAAAATAATACTGACACATACAGCCGACCTATTACTGCCATATAGGACCAAAATAATACTGACACATACAGCCCACCTATTACTGCCATATAGTGCCAAAATAATACTGACACATACAGCCCACCTATTACTGCTATATAGTGCCAAAATAATACTGACACATACAGCCCACCTATTACTGCTATATAGTGCCAAAATAATACTGACACATACAGCCCACCTATTACTGCCATATAGGACCAAAATAATACTGACACATACAGCCCACCTATTACTGCCATATAGTGCCAAAATAATACTGACACATACAGCCCACCTATTACTGCCATATAGTGCCAAAATAACACTGACACATACAGCCCACCTATTACTGCCATATAGTGCCAAAATAATACTGACACATACAGCCCACCTATTACTGCTATATAGGACAAAATAATACTGACACATACAGCCAACCTATTACTGCCATATAGTGCCAAAATAATACTGACACATACAGCCCACCTATTACTGCCATATAGTGCCAAAATAATACTGACACATACAGCCCACCTATTACTGCCATATAGAGCCAAAATAACACTGACACATACAGCCCACCTATTACTGCTATATAGTACCAAAATAATACTGACACATACAGCCCACCTATTACTGCCATATAGAGCCAAAATAACACTGACACATACAGCCCACCTATTACTGCCATATAGAGCCAAAATAACACTGACACATACAGCCCACCTATTACTGCCATATAGTGCCAAAATAAAACTGACACATACAGCCCACCTATTACTGCCATATAGTGCTAAAATAATACTGACACATACAGCCCACCTATTACTGCCATATAGAGCCAAAATAATACTGACACATACAGCCCACCTATTACTGCTATATAGTGCCAAAATAATACTGACACATACAGCCCACCTATTACTGCCATATAGTGTCAAAATAATACTGACACATACAGCCCACCTATTACTGCCATATAGTGTCAAAATAATACTGACACATACAGCCCACCTATTACTGCTATGTAGGGCCAAAATAATACTGACACATACAGCCCACCTATTACTGCCATATAGAGCCAAAATAATACTGACACATACAGCCCACCTATTACTGCTATATAGTGCCAAAATAATACTGACACATACAGCCCACCTATTACTGCCATATAGTGTCAAAATAATACTGACACATACAGCCCACCTATTACTGCCATATAGTGTCAAAATAATACTGACACATACAGCCCACCTATTACTGCTATATAGGACCAAAATAATACTGACACATACAGCCCACCTATTACTGCCATATAGTGTCAAAATAATACTGACAGATACAGCCCACCTATTACTGCCATATAGTGCCAAAATAACACTGACACATACAGTCCACCTATTACTGCCATATAGTGCCAAAATAACACTGACACATACAGCCCACCTATTACTGCTATATAGGGCCAAAATAACACTGACACATACAGCCCACCTATTACTGATATATAGTGCCAAAATAACACTGACACATACAGCCCACCTATTACTGCCATATAGTGCCAAAATAACACTGACACATACAGTCCACCTATTACTGCCATATAGTGCCAAAATAATACTGACACATACAGTCCACCTATTACTGCCATATAGTGCCAAAATAACACTGACACATACAGCCCACCTATTACTGCTATATAGTGCCAAAATAATACTGACACATACAGTCCACCTATTACTGCCATATAGTGCCAAAATAATACTGACACATACAGCCCACCTATTACTGCCATATAGTGTCAAAGTAATACTGACACATACAGCCCACCTATTACTGCCATATAGTGCCAAAATAATACTGACACATACAGCCCACCTATTACTGCCATATAGTGCCAAAATAACACTGACACATACAGCCCACCTATTACTGCTATATAGGGCCAAAATAACACTGACACATACAGCCCACCTATTACTGATATATAGTGCCAAAATAACACTGACACATACAGCCCACCTATTACTGCCATATAGTGCCAAAATAACACTGACACATACAGTCCACCTATTACTGCCATATAGTGCCAAAATAATACTGACACATACAGCCCACCTATTACTGCCATATAGTACCAAAATAATACTGACACATACAGCCCACCTATTACTGCCATATAGTGTCAAAATAATACTGACACATACATCCCACCTATTACAGCCATATAGTACCAAAATAATACTGACACATACATCCCACCTATTACTGCCATATAGTGCCAAAATAATACTGACACATACAGCCAACCTATTACTGCCATATAGTGCCAAAATAGCACTGACACATACAGTCCACCTATTACTGCCATATAGTGCCAAAATAATACTGACACATACAGCCAACCTATTACTGCCATATAGTACCAAAATAATACTGACACATACATCCCACCTATTACTGCCATATAGTGCCAAAATAATACTGACACATACAGCCAACCTATTACTGCCATATAGTGCCAAAATAGCACTGACACATACAGTCCACCTATTACTGCCATATAGTGCCAAAATAATACTGACACATACATCCCACCTATTACTGCCATATAGTGCCAAAATAATACTGACACATACAGCCAACCTATTACTGCCATATAGTGCCAAAATAGCACTGACACATACAGTCCACCTATTACTGCCATATAGTGCCAAAATAATACTGACACATACATCCCACCTATTACTGCCATATAGTGCCAAAATAATACTGACACATACAGCCAACCTATTACTGCCATATGGTGCCAAAATAACACTGACACATACAGCCCACCTATTACTGCCATATAGTACCAAAATAATACTGACACATACAGCCCACCTATTACTGCCATATAGTGCCAAAATAATACTGACACATACAGCCCACCTATTACTGCTATATAGGGCCAAAATAATACTGACACATACAGCCCACCTATTACTGCCATATAGTGCCAAAATAATACTGACACATACAGCCCACCTATTACTGCTATATAGTGCCAAAATAATACTGACACATACAGCCCACCTATTACTGCTATATAGGGCCAAAATAATACTGACACATACAGCCCACCTATTACTGCCATATAGAGCCAAAATAATACTGACACATACAGCCCACCTATTACTGCCATATAGGGCCAAAATAATACTGACACATACAGCCCACCTATTACTGCTATATAGTGCTAAAATAATACTGACACATACAGCCCACCTATTACTGCCATATAGTGCCAAAATAATACTGACACATACATACCACCTATTACTGCCATATAGTGCCAAAATAATACTGACACATACAGCCCACCTATTACTGCCATATAGAGTCAAAATAACACTGACACATACAGCCCACCTATTACTGCCATATAGTGCCAAAATAACACTGACACATACAGTCCACCTATTACTGCCATATAGAGTCAAAATAATACTGACACATACAGCCAACCTATTACTGCCATATAGTGCCAAAATAGCACTGACACATACAGTCCACCTATTACTGCCATATAGTGCCAAAATAATACTGACACATACATCCCACCTATTACTGCCATATAGTGCCAAAATAATACTGACACATACAGCCAACCTATTACTGCCATATAGTGCCAAAATAGCACTGACACATACAGTCCACCTATTACTGCCATATGGTGCCAAAATAACACTGACACATACAGCCCACCTATTACTGCCATATAGTGCCAAAATAATACTGACACATACAGCCCACCTATTACTGCTATATAGGGCCAAAATAACACTGACACATACAGCCCACCTATTACTGCTATATAGTGCCAAAATAATACTGTCACATACAGCCACCTATTACTGCCATATAGGGCCAAAACAATACTGACACATACAGCCCACCTATTACTGCCATATAGGGCCAAAATAATACTGACACATACAGCCCACCTATTACTGCCATATAGTGCCAATATAATACTGACACATACAGCCCACCTATTACTGCTATATAGGACCAAAATAATACTGACACATACAGCCCACCTATTACTGCTATATAGGACCAAAATAATACTGACACATACAGCCCACCTATTACTGCTATATAGTGCCAAAATAATACTGACACATACAGCCCACCTATTACTGCTATATAGTGCCAAAATAACACTGACACATACAGCCCACCAATTACTGCCATATAGGGCCAAAATAATACTGTCACATACAGCCACCTATTACTGCCATATAGGGCCAAAACAATACTGACACATACAGCCCACCTATTACTGCCATATAGGGCCAAAATAATACTGACACATACAGCCCACCTATTACTGCCATATAGTGCCAAAATAATACTGACACATACAGCCCACCTATTACTGCTATATAGTGCCAAAATAATACTGACACATACAGCCCACCTATTACTGCCATATAGTGCCAAAATAATACTGACACATACAGCTCACATGATACAATGTAGTTCCAATCGTATGGTGCCATATACAGTCCACCCAATAAAATCCTATAGTGTCAAAATAATGCTGCCATATGCAGCTGTAATAAAATCAGCATATAGGATCAAAGTAACACTGCTTTATACTGCCCACATAATACTGACATATAATGCTCAAATAATAAACCGTATTTATAATGAGACGAATAGATACAACCCAGTCACTCCACACAGTGCAGGCGGCGGAGATCAATGCTCGCCGCTCTCATCTGTGCACTATTCACTCCAGACAGAGGAGGGACATAGAGCCTGAGGCCCCCACCTCCCATGTCCGGTGTATAGTACCGCCACCCTCTGGCCCCCACCTCCCATGTCCTGTGTATAGTACTGCCACCCTCTGGCCCTCACCTCCCATGTCCGTTGTATAGTACCACCACCCTCAGGCCCTCACCTCCCATGTCCGGTGTATAGTACCGCCACCCTCTGTCCCTCACCTCCCATGTCCGGTGTATAGTACCGCCACCCTCTAGCCCTCACCTCCCCTGTCTGGTGTATAGTACCGCCACCCTCTGTCCCTCACCTCCCATGTCCAGTGTATAGTACCGCCACCCTCTGGTCCTCACCTCCCATGACCGGTGTATAGTACCGCCACCCTCTGGCCCCGCCTCCCATGTCCGGTGTATAGTACCGCCACCCTCTGGCCTTCACCTCCCATGTCCGGTGTATAGTACTGCCTCCCTCTGGCCCGAACCTCCCATGTCCGCTGTATAGTACCGCCACCCTCTGGCCCTCTCCTCCTATGTTCGGTGTATAGTACCGCCACCCTCTGGCCCTCACCTCCCATGTCTGGTGTATAGTACCCCCACCCTCTGGCCCTCACCTCCCATGTCTGGTGTATTGTACCGCCACCCTCTGGCCCTCACCTCCCATGTCCTGTGTATAGTACCGCCACCCTCTGGCCCTCACCTCCTATGTTCGGTGTATAGTACCGCCACCCTCTGGCCCCCACCTCCCATGGCCGGTGTATAGTACCACCACCCTCTGGCCCTCACCTCCCATGTCCTGTGTATAGTACCGCTACCCTCAAGTCCTCACCTCCCATGTCCTGTGTATAGTACCGCTACCCTCAGGCCCTCACCTCCCATGTCCTGTGTATAGTACCGCTATCCTCAGGCCCTCACCTCCCATGTCCTGTGTATAGTACCGCTACCCTCAGGCCCTCACCTCCCATGTCTGGTGTATAGTACCGCAGCCCTCTGGCCCTCACCTCCCATGTCCTGTGTATAGTACCGCCACCCTCTAGCCCCCATGTCCGGTGTATAGTACCGCCACCCTCTAGCCCTCACCTCCCATGTCCTGTGTATAGTACCGCCACCCTCTAGCCCTCACCTCCCATGTCCTGTGTATAGTACCCCCACCCTCTTGCCCTCACCTCCCATGTCCTGTGTATAGTACCCCCACCCTCTTGCCCTCACCTCCCATGTCCTGTGTATAGTACTCCCACCCTCTGGCCCTCACCTCCCATGTCCGGTGTATAGTACCGCCACCCTCTGGCCCTCACCTCCCATGTCCTGTGTATAGTACCCCCACCCTCTGGCCCTCACCTCCCATGTTCGGTGTATAGTACCGCCACCCTCTGGCCCTCATCTCCCATGTCCGTTGTATAGTACCGCCACCCTCTGGCCCTCACCTCCCATGTCCGGTGTATAGTATCCCCACCCTCTGTCCCCCACCTCCCATGTCCTGTGTATAGTACTCCCACCCTCTGGCCCTCACCTCCTATGTCCTGTGTATAGTACCGCTGCCCTCAGTCCCTCACCTCCCATGTCCTGTGTATAGTACCCCCACCCTCTGGCCCCCACCTCCCATGTCCGGTGTATAGTACCGCCACCCTCTGGCCCCCACCTCCCATGTCCTGTGTATAGTATCGCCACCCTCTGGCCCCCACTACCCATGTCCGGTGTATAGTACCGCCACCCTCTGGCCCTCACTTCCCATGGCCGGTGTATAGTACCGCCACCCTCAGGCCCCCACCTCCCATGTCATATGTATAGTACTGCCACCCTCTGGCCCCCACCTCCCATGTCCTGTGTATAATACCGCCACCCTCTGGCCCTCACCTCCCATGTCCTGTGTATAGTACCGCTACCCTCAGGCCCTCACCTCCCATGTCCTGTGTATAGTACCGCCGCCCTCTGGCCCTCACCTCCCATGTCCTGTGTATAGTACCGCCGCCCTCTGGCCCTCCCCTCCCATGTCTGGTGTATAGTACCGCCACCCTCTGGCCCTCACCTCCCATGTCCGGTGTATAGTACCGCTACCCTCTGGCCCCCACCTCCCATGTCTGGTGTATAGTACCGCCACCCTCTGGCCCTCACCTCCCATGTCCGTTGTATAGTACCGCCACCCTCAGGCCTCACCTCCCATGTCCGGTGTATAGTACCGCCTCCCTCTGGCCCTCACCTCCCATGTCCGGTGTATAGTACCGCCACCCTCTAGCCCTCACCTCCCATGTCTGGTGTATAGTACCGCCACCCTCTGTTCCTCACCTCCCATGTCTGGTGTATAGTACCGCCACCCTCTGGTCCTCACCTCCTATGTTCGGTGTATAGTACCGCCACCCTCTAGCCCTCACCTCCCATGTCTGGTGTATAGAACCGCCACCCTCTGGCCCTCACCTCCCATGTCTGGTGTATAGTACCGCCACCCTCTGGCCCTCACCTCCCATGTCCTGTGTATAGTACCCCCACCCTCTGGCCCTCACCTCCCATGTCTGGTGTATAGTACCGCCACCCTCTAGCTCCCACCTCCCATGTCCGGTGTATAGTACCGCCACCCTCTGGCCCTCACCTCCCATGTCTGGTGTATAGTACCGCCACCCTCTGGCCCTCACCTCCCATGTCCTGTGTATAGTACCCCCACCCTCAGGCCCTCACCTCCCATGTCTGGTGTATAGTACCGCCACCCTCTAGCCCTCACCTCCCATGTCTGGTGTATAGAACCGCCACCCTCTGGCCCTCACCTCCCATGTCTGGTGTATAGCACTGCTACCCTCAGGCCCTCACCTCCCATGTCTGGTGTATAGTGCCGCCACCCTCTGGCCCTCACCTCCCATGTCCGGTGTATAGTGCCGCTACCCTCAAGCCCTCACCTCCTATGTCCGGTGTATAGTACCAACACCCTCGAGCCCTCACCTCCCATGTCTGGTGTATAGTACCACCACCCTCAGGCCCTCACCTCCCATGTCCGGTGTATAGTACCGCCACCCTCAGGCCCTCACCTCCCATGTTCGGTGTATAGTACCGCCACCCTCTGGCCCCCACCTCCCATGTCCGGTGTATAGTACCGCCACCCTCTGGCCCCCACCTCCCATGTCCGGTGTATAGTACCTCCACCCTCTGGCCCTCACCTCCCATGTCCTGTGTGTAGTACCGCTATCCTCAGGCCCTCACCTCCCATGTCCGGTGTATAGTACCGCCACCCTCTGGCCCTCACCTCCCATGTCCTTTGTATAGTACCGCCACCCTCTGGCCCTCACCTCCCATGTCTGGTGTATAGTACCGCTACCCTCTGGCCCCCACCTCCCATGTCCGGTGTATAGTACCGCCACCCTCTGGCCCCCACCTCCCATGTCCAGTGTATAGTACCGCTACCCTCTGGCTCCCACCTCCCATGTCCAGTGTATAGTACCGCTACCCTCTGGCCCCCACCTCCCATGTCCGGTGTATAGTACCGCTACCCTCAGGCCCTCACCTCCCATGTCCGGTGTATAGTACCGCCACCCTCTGGCCCCCACCTCCCATGTCCCGTGTATAGTACCGCTACCCTCAGGCCCTCACCTCCCATGTCCAGTGTATAGTACCGCCGCCCTCTGGCCCTCACCTCCCATGTCCAGTGTATAGTACCGCTACCCTCAGGCCCTCACCTCCCATGTCCTGTGTATAGTACCGCCACCCTCTGGCCCTCACCTCCCATGTCCTCTGTATAGTACCCCCACCCTCTGGCCCCCACCTCCCATGTCCGGTGTATAGTACCCCCACCCTCTGGCCCCCACCTCCCATGTCCGGTGTATAGTACCGCCACCCTCTGGCCCCCACCTCCCATGTCCGGTGTATAGTACCGCCACCCTCTGGCCCTCATCTCCTATGTTCGTTGTATAGTACCGCCACCCTCTATCCCTCACCTTCCATGTCTGGTGTATGGTACCGCCACCCTCTGGCCCTCACCTCCCATGTCTGGTGTATCGTACCGCCACCCTCTGGCCCTCACCTCCCATGTCCTGTGTATAGTACCGCCACCCTCTGGCCCTCACCTGCTATGTTCGGTGTATAGTACCACCACCCTCTGACCCTCACCTCCCATGTCCGGTGTATAGTACCGCCACCCTCTGGCCCTCACCTGCTATGTTCGGTGTATAGTACCACCACCCTCTGGCCCTCACCTCCCATGTCCGGTGTATAGTACCGCCACCCTCAGGCCCTCACCTCCCATGTTCGGTGTATAGTACCGCTACCCTCTGGCCCTCACCTCCCATGTTCGGTGTATAGTACCGCCACCCTCTGGCCCTCACCTCCCATGTCCGGTGTATAGTACCGCCACCCTCTGGCCCTCACCTGCTATGTTCGGTGTATAGTACCACCACCCTCTGGCCCTCACCTCCCATGTCCGGTGTATAGTACCGCCACCCTCTGGCCCTCACCTGCTATGTTCGGTGTATAGTACCACCACCCTCTGGCCCTCACCTCCCATGTCCGGTGTATAGTACCGCCACCCTCAGGCCCTCACCTCCCATGTTCGGTGTATAGTACCGCTACCCTCAGGCCCTCACCTCCCATGTTCGGTGTATAGTACCGCCACCCTCTGGCCCTCACCTGCTATGTTCGGTGTATAGTACCACCACCCTCTGGCCCTCACCTCCCATGTCCGGTGTATAGTACCGCCACCCTCTGGCCCTCACCTCCCATGTCCGGTGTATAGTACCGCCACCCTCTGGCCCTCACCTCCAATGTCCTGTGTATAGTACCCCCACCCTCTGGCCCCCACCTCCCATGTCCTGTGTATAGTACCCCCACCCTCTGGCCCCCACCTCCCATGTCCGGTGTATAGTACCGCCACCCTCTGGCCCTCACATCCCTTGTCCGGTGTATAGTCCCGCCACCCTCTGGCCCTCACCTCCCATGTCCGGTGTATAGTACCGCTACCCTCAGGCCCTCACCTCCCATGTTCGGTGTATAGTACCGCCACCCTCTGGCCCTCACCTGCTATGTTCGGTGTATAGTACCACCACCCTCTGGCCCTCACCTCCCATGTCCGGTGTATAGTACCGCCACCCTCTGGCCCTCACCTCCCATGTCCGGTGTATAGTACCCCCACCCTCTGGCCCTCACCTCCCATGTCCTGTGTATAGTACCGCCACCCTCTGGCCCTCACCTCCCATGTCCTGTGTATAGTACCGCCACCCTCAGGCCCTCACCTCCCATGTTCGGTGTATAGTACCGCCACCCTCTGGCCCCCACCTCCCATGTCCGGTGTATAGTACCGCCACCCTCTGGCCCTCACCTCCCATGTTCGGTGTATAGTACCACCACCCTCTGGCCCCCACCTCCCATGTCCGGTGTATAGTACCGCCACCCTCTGGCCCTCACCTCCCATGTCCGGTGTATAGTACCGCCACCCTCTGGCCCTCACCTCCCATGTCTGGTGTATAGTACCGCTACCCTCAGGCCCTCACCTCCCATGTCCGGTGTATAGTGCCGCTACCCTCAGGCCCTCACCTCCCATGTCCCGTGTATAGTACCGCCACCCTCTGGCCCTCACCTCCCATGTACGGTGTATAGTACCGCCACCCTCTGGCCCTCACCTCCCATGTCCGGTGTATAGTACCGCCACCCTCTGGCGCTCACCTCCCATGTCCCGTGTATAGTACCGCTACCCTCAGGCACTCACCTACCATGTCCGGTGCATAGTACCGCCACCCTCAGGCCCTCACCTCCCATGTTCGGTGTATAGTACCGCTACCCTCAGGCCCTCACCTCCCATGTTCGGTGTATAGTACCGCCACCCTCTGGCCCTCACCTCCCATGTCCGGTGTATAGTACCGCCACCCTCTGGCCCTCACCTGCTATGTTCGGTGTATAGTACCACCACCCTCTGGCCCTCACCTCCCATGTCCGGTGTATAGTACCGCCACCCTCTGGCCCTCACCTGCTATGTTCGGTGTATAGTACCACCACCCTCTGGCCCTCACCTCCCATGTCCGGTGTATAGTACCGCCACCCTCAGGCCCTCACCTCCCATGTTCGGTGTATAGTACCGCTACCCTCAGGCCCTCACCTCCCATGTTCGGTGTATAGTACCGCCACCCTCTGGCCCTCACCTGCTATGTTCGGTGTATAGTACCACCACCCTCTGGCCCTCACCTCCCATGTCCGGTGTATAGTACCGCCACCCTCTGGCCCTCACCTCCCATGTCCGGTGTATAGTACCGCCACCCTCTGGCCCTCACCTCCAATGTCCTGTGTATAGTACCCCCACCCTCTGGCCCCCACCTCCCATGTCCTGTGTATAGTACCCCCACCCTCTGGCCCCCACCTCCCATGTCCGGTGTATAGTACCGCCACCCTCTGGCCCTCACATCCCTTGTCCGGTGTATAGTCCCGCCACCCTCTGGCCCTCACCTCCCATGTCCGGTGTATAGTACCGCTACCCTCAGGCCCTCACCTCCCATGTTCGGTGTATAGTACCGCCACCCTCTGGCCCTCACCTGCTATGTTCGGTGTATAGTACCACCACCCTCTGGCCCTCACCTCCCATGTCCGGTGTATAGTACCGCCACCCTCTGGCCCTCACCTCCCATGTCCGGTGTATAGTACCGCCACCCTCTGGCCCTCACCTCCCATGTCTGGTGTATAGTACCGCTACCCTCAGGCCCTCACCTCCCATGTCCGGTGTATAGTGCCGCTACCCTCAGGCCCTCACCTCCCATGTCCGGTGTATAGTACCGCCACCCTCTGGCCCTCACCTCCCATGTCCGGTGTATAGTACCGCCACCCTCTGGCCCTCACCTCCCATGTCCGCTGTATAGTACCGCCACCCTCTGGCGCTCACCTCCCATGTCCCGTGTATAGTACCGCTACCCTCAGGCACTCACCTACCATGTCCGGTGCATAGTACCGCCACCCTCTGGCCCTCACCTCCCATGTTTGGTCTATAGTACCGCCACCCTCTGGCCCTCACCTCCCATGTCTGGTGTATAGTACCGCCACCCTCTAGCTCCCACCTCCCATGTCCGGTGTATAGTACCGCCACCCTCTGGCCCTCACCTCCCATGTCTGGTGTATAGCACTGCTACCCTCAGGCCCTCACCTCCCATGTCTGGTGTATAGTACCGCCACCCTCTGGCCCTCACCTCCCATGTCCGGTGTATAATGCCGCTACCCTCAAGCCCTCACCTCCTATGTCCGGTGTATAGTACCACCACCCTCAGGCCCTCACCTCCCATGTCCGGTGTATAGTACCGCCACCCTCAGGCCCTCACCTCCCATGTTCGGTGTATAGTACCGCCACCCTCTGGCCCCCACCTCCCATGTCCGGTGTATAGTACCGCCACCCTCTGGCCCCCACCTCCCATGTCCGGTGTATAGTACCTCCACCCTCTGGCCCTCACCTCCCATGTCCTGTGTGTAGTACCGCTACCCTCAGGCCCTCACCTCCCATGTCCGGTGTATAGTACCGCCACCCTCTGGCCCCCACCTCCCATGTCCGGTGTATAGTACCGCTACCCTCAGGCCCTCACCTCCCATGTCCGGTGTATAGTACCGCCGCCCTCTGGCCCTCACCTCCCATGTCCGGTGTATAGTACCGCTACCCTCAGGGCCTCACCTCCCATGTCCGGTGTATAGTACCGCCACCCTCTGGCCCTCACCTCCCATGTCCTGTGTATAGTACCGCCACCCTCTGGCCCCCACCTCCCATGTCCGGTGTATAGTACCGCCGCCCTCTGGCCCCACCTCCCATGTCCAGTGTATAGTACCGCTACCCTCAGGCCCTCACCTCCCATGTCCGGTGTATAGTACCGCCACCCTCTGGCCCCCACCTCCCATGTCCGGTGTATAGTACCGCTACCCTCAGGCCCTCACCTCCCATGTCCGGTGTATAGTACCGCCGCCCTCTGGCCCTCACCTCCCCTGTCCGGTGTATAGTACCGCCACCCTCAGGCCCTCACCTCCCATGTCCGGTGTATAGTACCGCCGCCCTCTGGCTCTCATCTCCCATGTCCGGTGTATAGTACCGCCACCCTCTGGCCCTCACCTCCCATGTCCGGTGTATAGTACCGCCGCCCTCTGGCCCCACCTCCCATGTCCAGTGTATAGTACCGCTACCCTCAGGCCCTCACCTCCCATGTCCGGTGTATAGTACCGCCACCCTCTGGCCCCCACCTCCCATGTCCGGTGTATAGTACCGCTACCCTCAGGCCCTCACCTCCCATGTCCGGTGTATAGTACCGCCGCCCTCTGGCCCTCACCTCCCATGTCCGGTGTATAGTACCGCCACCCTCAGGCCCTCACCTCCCATGTCCGGTGTATAGTACCGCCGCCCTCTGGCCCTCATCTCCCATGTCCGGTGTATAGTACCGCCGCCCTCTGGCCCTCATCTCCCATGTCCGGTGTATAGTGCCGCTACCCTCAGGCCCTCACCTCCCATGTCCGGTGTATAGTACCGCCACCCTCTGGCCCTCACCTCCCATGTCCGGTGTATAGTACCGCCACCCTCTGGCCCTCACCTCCCATGTCCGCTGTATAGTACCGCCACCCTCTGGCGCTCACCTCCCATGTCCCGTGTATAGTACCGCTACCCTCAGGCACTCACCTACCATGTCCGGTGCATAGTACCGCCACCCTCTGGCCCTCACCTCCCATGTTTGGTCTATAGTACCGCCACCCTCTGGCCCTCACCTCCCATGTCTGGTGTATAGTACCGCCACCCTCTAGCTCCCACCTCCCATGTCCGGTGTATAGTACCGCCACCCTCTGGCCCTCACCTCCCATGTCTGGTGTATAGCACTGCTACCCTCAGGCCCTCACCTCCCATGTCTGGTGTATAGTACCGCCACCCTCTGGCCCTCACCTCCCATGTCCGGTGTATAATGCCGCTACCCTCAAGCCCTCACCTCCTATGTCCGGTGTATAGTACCACCACCCTCAGGCCCTCACCTCCCATGTCCGGTGTATAGTACCGCCACCCTCAGGCCCTCACCTCCCATGTTCGGTGTATAGTACCGCCACCCTCTGGCCCCCACCTCCCATGTCCGGTGTATAGTACCGCCACCCTCTGGCCCCCACCTCCCATGTCCGGTGTATAGTACCTCCACCCTCTGGCCCTCACCTCCCATGTCCTGTGTGTAGTACCGCTACCCTCAGGCCCTCACCTCCCATGTCCGGTGTATAGTACCGCCACCCTCTGGCCCCCACCTCCCATGTCCGGTGTATAGTACCGCTACCCTCAGGCCCTCACCTCCCATGTCCGGTGTATAGTACCGCCGCCCTCTGGCCCTCACCTCCCATGTCCGGTGTATAGTACCGCTACCCTCAGGGCCTCACCTCCCATGTCCGGTGTATAGTACCGCCACCCTCTGGCCCTCACCTCCCATGTCCTGTGTATAGTACCGCCACCCTCTGGCCCCCACCTCCCATGTCCGGTGTATAGTACCGCCGCCCTCTGGCCCCACCTCCCATGTCCAGTGTATAGTACCGCTACCCTCAGGCCCTCACCTCCCATGTCCGGTGTATAGTACCGCCACCCTCTGGCCCCCACCTCCCATGTCCGGTGTATAGTACCGCTACCCTCAGGCCCTCACCTCCCATGTCCGGTGTATAGTACCGCCGCCCTCTGGCCCTCACCTCCCATGTCCGGTGTATAGTACCGCCACCCTCAGGCCCTCACCTCCCATGTCCGGTGTATAGTACCGCCGCCCTCTGGCTCTCATCTCCCATGTCCGGTGTATAGTACCGCCACCCTCTGGCCCTCACCTCCCATGTCCGGTGTATAGTACCGCCGCCCTCTGGCCCCACCTCCCATGTCCAGTGTATAGTACCGCTACCCTCAGGCCCTCACCTCCCATGTCCGGTGTATAGTACCGCCACCCTCTGGCCCCCACCTCCCATGTCCGGTGTATAGTACCGCTACCCTCAGGCCCTCACCTCCCATGTCCGGTGTATAGTACCGCCGCCCTCTGGCCCTCACCTCCCATGTCCGGTGTATAGTACCGCCACCCTCAGGCCCTCACCTCCCATGTCCGGTGTATAGTACCGCCGCCCTCTGGCCCTCATCTCCCATGTCCGGTGTATAGTACCGCCGCCCTCTGGCCCTCATCTCCCATGTCCGGTGTATAGTGCCGCTACCCTCAGGCCCTCACCTCCCATGTCCGGTGTATAGTACCGCCACCCTCTGGCCCCCACCTCCCATGTCCGGTGTATAGTGCCGCTACCCTCAGGCCCTCACCTCCCATGTCCGGTGTATAGTACCGCCACCCTCTGGCCCTCACCTCCCATGTCCGGTGTATAGTACCGCCACCCTCTGGCCCTCACCTCCCATGTCCGGTGTATAGTACCGCCACCCTCTGGCCCTCACCTCCCATGTCCGGTGTATAGTACCGCCACCCTCTGGCCCTCACCTCCCATGTCCGGTGTATAGTACCGCTACCCTCAGGCCCTCATCTCCCATGTCCGGTGTATAGTACCGCCACCCTCTGGCCCTCACCTCCCATGTCCGGTGTATAGTACCGCCACCCTCTGGCCCCCTTCTGCAGGTTTCTGGGAGCGGCTGCGGGATGTTTTGGGCTTTGTACTGTGACCGTCGCTCGTTATTAGCGGTCATTAGATGACACCTGCGCACCCTCCCGCTCCCGGAGCTGCTGCTGAGCGCGGTCACCGTCCCCTGCAGATATATGGCGTGTTTATGGGGCGATTAATATTTATGAGGCAGGAGCGGCAGATGCTCCTGACATCTGTGTGATGTCAAGATGCTGTCAACACATTGTTAGCAGGACTGTCAGCCGGCTGCGCGCTCCGCCGCCACGTTCTCCGCCGCCACATGCTCCGCTCAGCTATGCAGCGTGAATTCAATTTTCATGTTTATCTTACGAGGCTTGGCACCGGCGCCGGCTTATGTTCCCCATAAAATACCCAATTAGAGCCATGTGGCACCGAGTGATGTTTTTATTAAACTCATCCTGCGACGTGTGGATCTCGGCTAAATAACAAATGGCGGCTCGGAATAGTCTGCAGACGCTGAGCCGCAGCTTATGTTCCCCTTCAGCACCCCGCCGCCGCCGCCGTCGCTCTGTTTAAAAAACAAATCGCGTGTCGCTGCTTTGATTTATTTCTCTACTTTGTCGCTGGTGATGTTTGAGGACGGTGAGATGATGAAGATGGCGGCCATGGCAATAGAGAACAAGGACAAGTGAGAGAACATGGGATATGGCCATAACTATCCTCAATAATACTGCAATATACCGCCCATATATTACCATTATACACTGTATTCCAAATTATTGTGCAAATAATATTTTCTCAGATTTTCCCACATTCCCTATATGAATTGCAGTCATTGTAATTTTCCAGTCTAATAACTATTCGAGTACAATTGAAAGGTTTTTGTATAAACTGCCGATGATAACAGGATATTCTTAAAAAACTAAAACACTCAAACTGCCCTCAAAATGCATGTTCCACATTATTATACACAGCAGAGGTTTCAACCTTTTCATTTTAATAAAGAACAAAAAAATGGTCATTTGTGAAATTCTAAGCATTAGCCGGTTATTACACACTGAAATCACACAGTTTACAACTCAAAGCTTTATTCTAGGTGATGTTACATTTGCACATAGGACCCCTTGTTGGAAAGGAGCTTCTGAACTCTCTCGTCCATTGAATTTGTCAGGTTTTGGATGGTTTCTGCTTCAATTGTTTTGCATGAGGACAGAATACCCTCCCAGAGCTGTTGCTTAGATGTGAAATGCCTCCCGCCATCATAGACACTCCTTTTGATGATGCTCCAAAGGTTCTCAATGGGGTTGAGGTCAGGGGAGCATGGGGGCCACACCATAAGTTTGTCCCCTTTTATGCCCATATCAGCCAGAGATGCAGATGTGTTATGTGCAGCATGAGACGGGGCACAGAGTCACCAAACATCGGCCTACACAGAAGGTGTTCCAGAGACTGAGTCGGGCATGTGGGATTCACTACAGTGTTCCTGAAGATGAAGTGGTTTGGATTCCCACCAGGGTGTCAAAATATTGTCTCGCCTCGTCAGGAGCAGATCGTTCAGATTGATGTGGGTAGCCATTGAAGACTCAATGGAATAGAGGTGATTATTGAGGAACCTGACAAGGTCTGATGATCGCACGTGCTATGGCAACCGTGGTGGATAGACAAGTGGCCGTCCGATGTGCCAATCTACATGATTATCCTGTTGCGAATTTGTACATGTATGGAAGAGAGACAGTTTTGGCAACCCCAAACAACATATCCATGGGGCCAGGTGACTTCATTGTCCCAACCTGGTCTCCCCAAATGTATCCATGGGCTTTCTGATGGTCAATGGAGCAGATCCGTATCTTTCCAGTCAGGGCCGATACCCTTAGGCTGGAATCATGTAGAATCCAAATCTGCGTCTCTTTGGATGGAGCCGCCATGCTATTCATCCACTGTCCTGAAGGATGTCTCTCATTCTCCTTGTAAAGTCTTTCTGATTCATCTTGATTCTGCTTGCAGCACTACAGACATTCCTGTTTATATTTACATCAATGTAAGGTCATCATTCACAGGTTGGGGGGAAAGGGCAGCGCTCAGGTCTCATTGTTTGAGCATTTAATGAATTTGAGTAGTTTGTCCTCCTGTCTTGTGAGTCAACCAGCCACAGGGTCCCTTGAATGGTTAATCAACATATTTAGCAAAAATTCATTCTTCCACAGACCAATAGAACTCAACATTCAGAGTTGTACAAACACTGGTCTGTCCTTCTTGACCAGCCACAGAAATACACAACATTCATAAGTCAACAGAAACACAATAGTGTATTTCTCTTGGCTTAACAAATCTAATTGTCTGGCTGATTAAGATTATAAGCTGTGTCATTACACCAACTATGCAAATTGATTAAATGCTGACAATTTGAGACATGAGCCCTGCACTTTTCTCTCTAACCTGTGACTGATAACCTTAGCCACATATGTAAATATAAAAAGGGTTTTCTATCCTGCTGTAAGCAGAATCAGAGAATCAAAGATTCAGAGAGCCTCCTCAGGACAGTAGTTTGGTAGCATGGCTCCATCCAGAGAGACACAGATTTGGATTCTACAGGATTGCAGCCTAAGAGTACACAGCCCGGACTGAAAGGAAACAGATCTGCTCCATTGACCATCAGAGAACTCATGGATATATTTGGGGAAACCAGGTTGGGACAATGAGGTCACCTGGTCCCATTGATATGTTGTTTGGGGTTGCCAAGTGGGACCCTCCGGTCGCCTGGAACCCATGGAGACATTCGGAGAAGCCAGATTGGGACCAGCCGGTCATCTGGCCCCACGGAAATTCTTGGAGAAGTCAGGGTGGGACCCTCGGGTCTCCTGGTCTTGTACCTTGATGGACTGTCAGCTACCTAAGCTTGCCACTACCTCCTCTCTGTGGGGGCCCGCCAAAATCGTGGGGCCACTGGTTGAGGTAGTTAGCCCTGGAAGTCCCAAAGTTGCAGCTGCTCCTTTCCTGGGGGGCCAGCGGAAGGTTGAGACTGTGTAATTTTGGACCATCTTGGGTATTTGCTGGGACTGTTCTATATGTTCATTGTCTGTTTGGTGATTCAATAAATTATTGTCACGCTGTTTCACGCTCACCCTGTGTTGTCTGAGTGGTATTATGCCCACCGGAGACCCCGGCACTTCACAGCAGGTAATTCCGAATGAACCAGTGTACAATGTGAAGCGAGAAGACAGATCTGGTCCGGTACACCTACTACATCGGAACATGCTTCACCCCTGTCGTTCCATCGACCCCCCGAGACAACCTTGGCCTGAGTCCAACAGGAACAACATACCCTAGTGGAAGATTATGACGATGACGAATGGTGGACTGTACCGGTCACGCCAAGCTTAACAGACAGTACAGCTCTGGCACCAAAACCAGAGCCCCAACTACAGAGGAAGAGAGAAGGTGAGGGCTCTATAGAGTCCTTGGACCCTGCTCGATTGCGTAGTCGGAGCGTCCCACAGTGGGCGTCCCCCCACAAAGGTGCTTCCAAAATGACTTTGAGTGGGGCTAGATCTCGGTTGGTGCTGTTTTTTACCCGAGACATCAAAATGTTAGTGGGGTGGGATGTAAGGGTTAATCACAGTTTACTGTACTGTTGGAGATTGGTGATGTAATATATGATCGGGCCAGTAGAGGGCAGTAGAGAAGCCGGAGTTTTCAGGGGTTTGGCATTTGGTGACTGTTGCTAGTGGAGTTCAAAGACATGAAGCTGCCCATCATTGGAAAAAGGTCTGGAAAGAGCGGCGCGACTCTGGATCTGTTTTTGGTGACTCTGGGACGCGTGTTCGGCTTGACTCTGAGAGGACAACCAAAGACACAGCAACTTGGGCTAGGCCACATGAGGCCTTATTTCTAAGGACTTAGAGAAGCCCTGCGTTAGAGAGATCGTCATTCTCTAAGAGATTACAGTCAGCATTTCTGATTATTCGGGGACTCAGCCCAGAAAGGACCCTTCTACTTCAGTCTCAGGACGTACTGGTATCACTTTATTTTTTTATAAACTGGTTAGGAAATATTTCTAATATATATATATTATCTGATATTTGTGTGTGTCCGCTAATTGTTGCTGTAGCGTCGCCCCGCGCCCACGTCTCACCTGTGAGCCGGCTATAGGCGTTATCCCCTGATCTTTGGATCGAGCGCTCTACTGCTTCCCTCTACTAAACAAATATCCAAATAGCACATCCTATATAACCTATATCCTATATAACCGCGGCTGGAAACCATAAGAAACATTAAGTTCCCCCACATTAATAAAGAAAATCATGAGGAGGCAGAGGACTCCCAAATGCCATATACAAAAGAACGGACCATGGAGTAGCCATAAACCACCAGGTAGAGTAAAAACGGACACATTTTATTAATAGATATGTTACTATTTCAAATCCCTTCTATTGTACAACCGCCATTACTGGACCCCCGGCCCGTCTAGTTATACTTATGTCCATTCCATGGTACCACACACCAACTCTTACCAATGTCTTTCCTGATAGATGTTTCCGAGGATAAAAGGAACTGAGGGGAGGACTTAAGAGGACAGAGGGGTCTGGAGAGAACAGAGGGGTCTGCAGAAGATGGAGAAGTCTGGAAGGAAGAGAAGAATCTGGAGAGGACAGAGGGGTCTGCAGAAGATGGAGAAGTCTGGAAGGAAGAGAAGAATCTGGAGAGGACAGAGGAGTCTGGAGAGAACAGAGGGGTCTGCAGAAGAGAGGAGTCTGGAAGGAACAGAAGAATCTGGAGAGGACAGAGAGGTCTGGAGAGAACAGAGGGGTCTGCAGAAGAGAGGAGTCTGGAAGGAACAGAAGAATCTAAAGAGGACAGAGGGGTCTGGAGAGAACAGAGGGGTCTGCAGAAGACAGGAGTCTGGAAGGAACAGAAGAATCTGGAGAGGACAGAGAGGTCTGGAGAGAACAGAGGGGTCTGCAGAAGAGAGGAGTCTGGAAGGAACAGAAGAATCTAAAGAGGACAGAGGGGTCTGGAGAGAACAGAGGGGTCTGCAGAAGACAGGAGTCTGGAAGGAACAGAAGAATCTGGAGAGGACAGAGGGGTCTGGAGAGAACAGAGGGGTCTGCAGAAGACAGGAGTCTGGAAGGAACAGAAGAATCTAAAGAGGACAGAGGGGTCTGGAGAGAACAGAGGGGTCTGCAGAAGACAGGAGTCTGGAAGGAACAGAAGAATCTGGAGAGGACAGAGGGGTCTGGAGAGAACAGAGGGGTCTGCAGAAGACAGGAGTCTGGAAGGAACAGAAGAATCTAAAGAGGACAGAGGGGTCTGGAGAGAACAGAGGGGTCTGCAGAAGAGAGGAGTCTGGAAGGAACAGAAGAATCTAAAGAGGACAGAGGGGTCTGGAGAGAACAGAGGGGTCTGCAGAAGAGAGGAGTCTGGAAGGAACAGAAGAATCTAAAGAGGACAGGGGTCTGGAGAGAACAGAGGGGTCTGCAGAAGAGAGGAGTCTAGAAGGAACAGAAGAATCTAAAGAGGACAGGGGTCTGGAGAGAACATAGGGGTCTGCAGAAGAGAGGAGTCTGGAAGGAAGAGAAGAATCTGGAGAGGACAGGGGTCTGGAGAGAACAGAGGGGTCTGCAGAAGACAGGAGTCTGGAAGGAACAGAAGAATCTAAAGAGGACAGAGGGGTCTGGAGAGAACAGAGGGGTCTGCAATAGAGAGGAGTCTGGAAGGAACAGAAGAATCTGGAGAGGACAGGGGTCTGGAGAGAACAGAGGGGTCTGCAGAACAGAGGAGTCTGGAAGGAACAGAAGAATCTAAAGAGGACAGAGGGGTCTGGAGAGAACATAGGGGTCTGCAGAAGAGAGGAGTCTGGAAGGAACAGAAGAATCTAAAGAGGACAGAGGGGTCTGGAGAGAACATAGGGGTCTGCAGAAGAGAGGAGTCTGGAAGGAACAGAAGAATCTAAAGAGGACAGGGGTCTGGAGAGAACAGAGGGGTCTGCAGAAGAGAGGAGTCTAGAAGGAACAGAAGAATCTAAAGAGGACAGGGGTCTGGAGAGAACAGAGGGGTCTGCAGAAGAGAGGAGTCTGGAAGGAACAGAAGAATCTAAAGAGGACAGGGGTCTGGAGAGAACAGAGGGGTCTGCAGAAGAGAGGAGTCTGGAAGGAACAGAAGAATCTAAAGAGGACAGGGGTCTGGAGAGAACAGAGGGGTCTGCAGAAGAGAGGAGTCTGGAAGGAACAGAAGAATCTAAAGAGGACAGAGGGGTCTGGAGAGAACAGAGGGGTCTGCAGAAGAGAGGAGTCTGGAAGGAACAGAAGAATCTAAAGAGGACAGAGGGGTCTGGAGAGAACAGAGGGGTCTGCAGAAGAGAGGAGTCTGGAAGGAACAGAAGAATCTGGAGAGGACAGAGGGGTCTGGAGAGAACAGAGGGGTCTGCAGAAGAGAGGAGTCTGGAAGGAACAGAAGAATCTAAAGAGGACAGAGGGGTCTGGAGAGAACAGAGGGGTCTGCAGAAGACAGGAGTCTGGAAGGAACAGAAGAATCTAAAGAGGACAGAGGGGTCTGGGGAGAACAGAGGGGTCTGCAGAAGAGAGGAGTCTGGAAGGAACAGAAGAATCTAAAGAGGACAGAGGGGTCTGGAGAGAACAGAGGGGTCTGCAGAAGAGAGGAGTCTGGAAGGAACAGAAGAATCTAAAGAGGACAGAGGGGTCTGGAGAGAACAGAGGGGTCTGCAGAAGAGAGGAGTCTGGAAGGAACAGAAGAATCTAAAGAGGACAGAGAGGTCTGGAGAGAACAGAGGGGTCTGCAGAAGAGAGGAGTCTGGAAGGAACAGAAGAATCTAAAGAGGACAGGGGTCTGGAGAGAACAGAGGGGTCTGCAGAAGAGAGGAGTCTGGAAGGAACAGAAGAATCTAAAGAGGACAGGGGTCTGGAGAGAACAGAGGGGTCTGCAGAAGAGAGGAGTCTGGAAGGAACAGAAGAATCTAAAGAGGACAGAGGGGTCTGGGGAGAACAGAGGGGTCTGCAGAAGAGAGGAGTCTGGAAGGAACAGAAGAATCTGGAGAGGACAGAGGGGTCTGGGGAGAACAGAGGGGTCTGCAATAGAGAGGGGTCTGGAAGGGACAGAAGAGTTTTGAAAAGAAAGGATTCTGGAAGAGTCAGAGGAGCCTGGACAGAAATAATGGTTTTGAAGGGTAAAAGGGGTATGAATGGAGCAGAAGAGTATTGGGAAGGGCATATAAATCTGAAGGGTAAAAGAGTCTGGATGTGACATAGAAGTGTGGAGAAGAGAAATCTGGAGGTGGCATGGAAGTCTGGAGAAGGACAGAGGTTTCTGGAGGGAACAAGGAAGCATAGACTGATAGAGAAGTCTGGAGATGACCGAAGAGTTTAAAGCAGGGGTCTCAAACATGCGGCCCGAGGGTCGCATGCGGCCCCTGAGGTTGCTTAATACGGCCCGCAGGCACCAGAGCGCCCGTAATCATTGCGGCCTGGTCCTGAGTGACGCCGAAGTCAGTGATTCTTTTCACTTGAATGTTCTACAAGTTAGGGATCAGAATGGGCCATTACTACAAGATGGGGACCAGTATGGACCATTACTACAAGATGGGGACCAGGATGGGCCATTACAACAAGATGGGGACCAGGATGGACCATTACTACAAGATGGGGACCAGTATGGACCATTACTACAAGATGGGGACCAGGATGGGCCATTACAACAAGATGGGGACCAGGATGGACCATTACTACAAGATGGGGACCAGGATGGGCCATTACTACAAGATGGGGACCAGCATGGGTCATTACTACAAGATGGGGACCAGTATGGACCATTACTACAAGATGGGGACCAGGATGGGGCATTACTACAAGATGGGGACCAGTATGGACCATTACTACAAGATGGGGACCAGGATGGGCCATTACAACAAGATGGGGACCAGGATGGACCATTACTACAAGATGGGGACCAGGATGGGCCATTACTACAAGATGGGGACCAGCATGGGTCATTACTACAAGATGGGGATCAGTATGGGTCATTACTACAAGATGGGGACCAGTATGGACCATTACCACAAGATGGGGACCAGGATGGGCCATTACTACAAGATGGGGACCAGTATGGACCATTACTACAAGATGGGGACCAGGATGGGCCATTACTACAAGATGGGGACCAGCATGGGCCATTACTACAAGATGGGGACCAGCATGGGCCATTACTACAAGATGAGGACCAGTATGGACCATTACTACAAGATGAGGACCAGGATGGGCCATTACTACAAGATGGGGACCAGGATGGGCCATTACTACAAGATGGGGACCAGGATGGGCCATTACTACAAGATGGGGACCAGTATGGACCATTACTACAAGATGGGGACCAGCATGGGCCATTACTACAAGATGAGGACCAGTATGGACCATTACTACAAGATGAGGACCAGGATGGGGCCATTACTACAAGATGGGGACCAGTATGGACAATTACTACAAGATGGGGACCAGGATGGGCCATTACTACAAGATGGGGACCAGTATGGACCATTACTACAAGATGGGGACCAGGATGGGCCATTACTACAAGATGGGGACCAGCATGGGCCATTACTACAAGATGGGGATCAGCATGGGCCATTACTACAAGATGGGGACCAGTTTGGACCATTACTACAAGATGGGGACCAGGGTGGGCCATTACTACAAGATGGGGACAAGGATGGGCCATTACTACAAGATGGGGACCAGGATGAGCACATTACTACAAGATGGGGACCAGAATGGGCACATTGCTACAAGATGGGGACCAGGATGGGCACATTACTACATGATGGGGGCCAGGATGAGCACATTACTACAAGATGGGGACCAGAATGGGCACATTGCTACAAGATGGGGACCAGAATGGGCACATTACTACATGATGGGGGCCAGGATGGGCACATTACTACAAGATGGGGATCAGCATGGGCCATTACTACAAGATGGGGAAACAACTAGAAGATGGGGACATTGCTATAAGAAGTTGGTCAGAATTACTATATGTTGCTAATAGTAAGGAAAAAAATCACTGTATGTGGCCAATTAGGGGACACAAAAAAGGAAAAAAATAATGTAAAAACTGTAAAACTGTACCATAGCCCAAAAAAAGGAATGCAATTAAAAGAATAAAATAAAAGCCAAAAATGTTCAAAAATTATCCAAAAGGTGTATAGAAAAAAACAATATGGTATCATTAAAAATTTCATATCATCCTGCAAAGAATGCGGCCCTTCAAATTCACATGTTTTCTATGTGCAGCCCATATACTTGGCCAAGTTTGAGACCCCTGATTTAAAGGGTATGGAAGAGTCTGTAGAGGGACAAGTGTTACCGAGCAGTCTGTAATGGACAGAGGAATCTGGAGGGGAAAGAGGGGTCTGAAGAAATCTGATTTCTGGAGGAGGCAGAGGAGTCTTGGTGAGGAGACACAGGATTTTTGAGAGGACAGAAGTCCGGTGATGACATAAGAATCTATGTCGGAGAGAGAAGAGTGAGGAGAACATAAGACTGAAGGGCAGAAGAGTCTGGACGAGGACGATGTGATATTTCTTGATCTTCATGTTTCCTACTCTGACTTGCCTTTTTCATATTCTTAATATTGAGGCAATGCCAGGTGATGGGTAGCGGGAGCTCGGGACCCCCAGAAGAAGCACCATATGGGTCCAGATGATCCCTCACAATGAGGAGACACTCTAGTTGAGGAGCTTCCCGGTAGAACCTCCTTTTATGAGGCTTTATAAAACACCAAATGATTTTCATGGTTTTCACAATCGAGTCCTAATACAAATCCATTTCCTAGATATTGGTATTTCTTGTCCCGTGAATGTCCTCTTTACTCGATTGTCCTCTTTTAGGCTCCACAACACCGAAGTCTCAGAACTCAATAATGGTCGTTCTTTTGGCCGGCTAAGAAAATTTCACTCGGATCCACTTTCTTTAGTTTTGTACAAGTCGGAGAAGAGAATGACTGTCTCCATTGGCAGGAGCCCAAGCCAACTGGGTCTTCTCCTCCTCTGCCGGATTCTCGCACATTTTTGGGCGGTGGTAACATCTTGAAGGCGGTGTGTGTTTGCATGTGCCCAGATGGCATGAGAAGATTATAGTGAGCAGTCACGCTTCCTTTTGAAGCCATGGAAATTCATTTTATGAACTGGCTTCTGCCTACATTAATTCCACGAGTCTTGGCGTCTGTTGAGTATTATGCACATACACGGGCAGCGCCGCGGCCCACAGAATGGGAAACTTTCTTCTCTGTGTATTTTCCTGCCATAAAACTTTTATGAATGACGCGCAGATCTTTTCACACGTTTCCACCTCGCGGACCCCAGAGACTAATTCTCTGAACCTCCGCACACACGGCCTCCACCACGTACTGTCACTTCACAGTATTGTGAGCCATCGTTAGGACGTGACGCGTTCCTTCCATCTCGTCAAGTCTTCTGCAGAGGACCTCATACTTCTCCGCAAAGTCTCCAGGAGTAGATGATGCTGGACGCCAGGATGCTGGACACCCTCATGGCTCCATATACCACATACGTCTATAAAATCCAGCTCTTGGACCATTTATGACCATCAAACCCCTTCATGACATACGATGAACAGCTACATCATATGTCGTGTCCCTGACTTTGGTGCGGGCTCGCACGCCGAACAAACATCTTTTCTGACACTTGATCGTTCATTTAATCATCCATCATGTGCCTTTAACAGCCACAGGTGGAGCGGTGCTCTGGGGGACGACTGTTAACCTGTTAAATCCCACTGTCTAACAGCAGGACTTACCATGACAGGGGCTGGAGTCATTCCACACTCCCATCGGCACGCCTTAGATGATTGAGGGTTGCCATGTCTGCAGGGGGGGTCTGCAGAAGACCCCCGTGCCTGTCATTACGATCCTCCTGTGAAAAGGAGATTGTGATTTTTTTGCTACACGTAGCAGGGCTGATCCTTTGCAATGTGTAGCACAATCGATCAGACAATCGGAGCTTCAAGTCCCCCGAGGAAACTATTAAATACAGTAAAAAGTGGGGAAAAAAAGTCTTAACAAATCTAAAAAAAAAAAACACAAATTCAAAACAGCTCCCTTTTGCCCCATTGAAAATAAAGCAATTAAAAAAAATATACACGTATTTGGAATCTCTGTGTTTAGAATCGCTCGATCTATAAAAAAAAATAATAATAATTAATCCGATCGGTAAACGGCTCAACGGGAAACAAAACCAAAAACGGCAGAATTTAGGGGTTTTTGGCCACTGCAACATTGAAATAAAATGCAATAACGGGCATTTGTTTGATATCTGCGGACTGTTTGGTATCAGTGGACTGTTTGGTATCTGCGGACTGTTTGGTATCTGCAGACTGTTTGGTATCTGCGAACTGTTTGGTATCTGCAGACTGTTTGGTATCTGCGAACTGTTTGGTATCTGCGAACTGTTTGGTATCTGCGGACTGTTTGGTATCTGCGGACTGTTTGGTATCAGTGGACTGTTTGGTATCTGCGGACTGTTTGGTATCTGCAGACTATTTGGTATCTGCAGACTGTTTGGTATCTGCGAACTGTTTGGTATCTGCGGACTGTTTGGTATCTGCGGTCTGTTTGGTATCTGAGGACTGTTTGGTATCTGCGGACTGTTTGGTATCTGCAGACTGTTTGGTATCTGCGAACTGTTTGGTATCTGCGGACTGTTTGGTATCTGCGGACTGTTTGGTATCTGCAGACTGTTTGGTATCTGCGAACTGTTTGGTATCTGCGGACTGTTTGGTATCTGTGGACTGCTTGGTATCTGCAGACTGTTTGGTATCTGGGGTCTGTTTGGTATCTGCGGACTGTTTGGTATCTGCGGACTGTTTGGTATCTGCGGACTGTTTGGTATCTGCGGACTGCTTGGTATCTGCGGACTGCTTGGTATCTGCGGTCTGTTTGGTATCTGCGGTCTGTTTGGTATCTGCGGACTGTTTGGTATCTGCAAACTGTTTGGTATCTGCGGACTGTTTGGTATCTGCGGACTGTTTGGTATCTGCGGACTGTTTGGTATCTGCAGACTGTTTGGTATCTGCGGACTGTTTGGTATCTACGGTCTGTTTGGTATCTGCGGACTGTTGGTATCTGCGAACTGTTTGGTATCTGCAAACTGTTTGGTATCTGCGGACTGTTTGGTATCTGCGGACTGTTTGGTATCTGCGGACTGTTTGGTATCTGCAGACTGTTTGGTATCTGCAGACTGTTTGGTATCTACGGTCTGTTTGGTATCTGCGGTCTGCTTGGTATCTGCAGACTGTTTGGTATCTGCGGACTCGTACTGACCTGGAGAATCATACTGTCAGGTCACTTTTACCATATAGTGAACATGGCAAAACTGACATGGTATACTCAGCAGAGGTGATAGTCTGCAGATCTCTGGGGTTCGACTACTAGAACTTCCTCTAATTCAGAGAACGAGGTTCCAAAATGGCCGGTTAGAGAGCAGCACTCTGCTGTCTCCGGCAGTCCCATAGACCATACACAGAGCGCAGCCGCCGCTCCTTCCCCGCAGAGCTGCGCTCTCAGGATTAGTGCGGATCCTAGCGGTCAGGTGATAGCCATCAGTATCTTCATTAGAAAATAAATCTCACTTGTAGCGTCAGAACCACGTTCATCAACCTCCATGTCATCCTACTGTGTTTGTCATTTTTTCCATGGAGCCTGAAGGGGACAAAAGACCCCCGTGCCCCATAGCAGGGCACCAGCATTATACATGACACATGGCAGATGGGCCCCAGGTTTCATTTTTTTTTTTCACATCTTCTGCTGATGTCCTGATGCTTAGGAGATCTATGAGCCATTGGTTCTTACGTGATTGGACAAGTGTAGAGCTTCCTTCCCCAGATCGCCATGTGCCTGCGGCCAATGATCTGGTGACTTCTCACAATTCTTGATCATTAATAATTGTGGCCACCAATTATATCAATCATCGTTGTCCACAGATTTCTATGATTCTATAAACTTTTTGACAGTGAGGTGATCAATGAGTGGAACAGGCTGCCACAAGAGGTGGTGAGTTCTCCTTCAATGGACGTCTTCACACAGAGGCTGGACAGACATCTGTCTGAGATGGTTTAGTGAATCCTGCTTTGAGCCGGGGTTGGACACGAGGACCCAGGAGGTCCCCTACAACTCTACCATTCTATGATTCTACTACATCTGGTCTGTGTCCTGCAGGAAGCCCCCAAGACTTCCGCCTGTTCCTCAATGATTAGTGTTCCTCTGGAATGTTCTGGTTGGATCCTTCGGCTTCGGTGTCTTTATGATGGTTTCCAGCCACCTTCTTCTCTCTTGGTTGGGAGGAGTACAGATGTAGGATAGTTCAGCCGAGTGTTGTTGGCCTTCGTTGGGCGGCTGAGCGGCAGATTGCTTTCTTCTGATGGTTTTATTATATGAAAAAGAATCCAGTAAAGAAGTCTACGGCGCGGTAAACTTTCTTTTTCAACATTTTCATGATGAGTCACGTGACACCGTAGATTTATATAATTCCTGAATACTGTTCCCACTTGTACGAATCGTTCCGGAACGTCAGGTGAAGGTCGTTGGGGTCTAGTAGAAGGTTACCCGGATGTTGTTACACAAATCTCCACAATCGCCATCCACACGTCAGTTCTTGACACAAATCCCAATCCTTCTACTCCTCACTGGAAGATCGTTCATCCTCACTCTGCCGCGAACCATCCCGGAATGTGCTGGACGACACAAGTACTCGGTACACGCCATGACCCCGCGCCGACTGCCTGAACAGATCCCGTCTATTGAGCAACCGCTGAGTATTCATTCAAAATCTGCTGGACATTGTGCACATTACTTGGTCTTGAATGGCATAAAAAAAATTGCCCTCCTATAGACAGATATCGATAGAGGAGTTAACACGGGAAGGTTTTACTGTATATTTGTACCATCAGGATAAAGTTGTATATTGTTAGTCTGTGACGTGCATTATAGCAGGTTTATTTACTTATGTGCTTTGTGCCCATTATATTCTCTACTTCCAGTAGCGCAAACATTTACTTTATTAATATAATTATTCCAGTCAGCGACAATTGTACCTGTCACATAGTTTGCTGCTTAGTTTATGATGTTTATAAGGGCTGGATGGTGAATACCGCTGCTTATAGTCACCGGCACAAGCAAAAGGCCTTCACTGTCCTACTGTCACCAATAACTGGCATCTGTACATTACAGGTAAATCTCACTCCGCCACTGATTATGAATCTCAATACTGGACTGCTGGCGGATCCTATTCCGGCACTGATAACAGATCTTGGTTCTGAACTGATCGTGGATCTCACCCGGTCACTTATCGCAGATCTCACCTTGACACTGATCACGGATCTCATACCGGCACTGATCGCGGATCTCACCCCGGCACTGATCGCAGATCTCATCCCGGCACTTTTTTGGATCTCACTTTGGCACTGATTGTGGATCTCACCACAGCACTTTTCTGGATCTCACCCTGGTACTGGTCGCAGATCTCACCCCGGCACTGATCGCAGATCTTACCCCAGCACTTTTCTGGATCTCACCCTGGCACTGATTGTGGATCTCACCCTGGCACTGATCGCAGATCTCACCCTGGCACTGATCGCAGATCTCACCCCGGCACTGATCGCAGATCTTACCCCAGCACTTTTCTGGATCTCACCCTGGCACTGATCGCAGATCTCACCCTGGCACTGATCGCAGATCTCACCCTGGCACTGATCGCAGATCTCACCCCGGCACTGATCGCAGATCTCACCCTGGCACTGATCGCAGATCTCACCCTGGCACTGATCGCAGATCTCACCCCGGCACTGATCGCAGATCTCACCCCGGCACTGATCGCAGATCTCACCCCGGCACTGATCGCAGATCTCACCCTGGCACTGATCGCAGATCTCACCCTGGCACTGGTCTCGGATCTCACTTTGGCACTGATCCCTGATCTTACTGATTTCCTCTTTCCTCACTGCCATGCCGGATGCTATACCACCTGATGATGGCAGCGCCAGAAGGGATGGATCACTCCCAGTGTTACCGCTCACCTTGTACCTTTGGTTCCTGGATGATTTCTGGGTTTGTCTTCTGGTTTTGTTGCCATCTTGAAGTTGCCAGTCATTGGAGGACAATAAGTAAATATTTGTGGCGCCCCTGAGGGTTCAGTCGTCACTGGGGTACTGCACCTCAGATAGAGATGTGGTATCTCCTCTTCCAGGAAAGGATGGAGCATCACACAGGACCCCACTTCACACTCAACACTACACCACTCCTGTCCTGCAGGGGGCCTAAATGCATCAGGGTGCTTCCCCGGCCCGGGATAGAGGAGATGGGGGGAACCAAAGATAGGGGGAACCAAGTAGTGGGTGAGGGTGGAGGAAACACTTACAGGAAGCACTTATAGAATCATATATATAATAATTGACCATCTTTAGTTCAAGGTCATTTGATTGTGGTCTTCTGTCAGGGTCCAGCAAGAGGCTGTAGCTGGCTGAAGATTCGCGCTCCTCGCTCTCTGGCCTTGAGACGAGGAGCGGGTCAGAGTTAACCACTGTCTCTACCCGGTCAGGGTCCTGTTCTAAGAAGGCCTTGGAGGGGAGCAGAGGAGATGGGCTCCACAGGCAACAGGATCCCAGGGGGGTACGGACGGAGCGGAGTCGCCACCTGTATTCTTCACTCTGGCCTAGTCAGAGGGATTCATGCTGCAAGAGGGGTGACCGGCCCCCGATATCTGACTTTGTCACTTCACGTCTCAGTCAGAAATGCCTGGAGGCTTAGTGGATCCCAGGGGGATACGGACGGAGCGGAGTCGCCACCTGTATCTCTCAACCTGCATTTACCCAGTGGGACCCAGCCTTTCACCACGTCCATACCACACACAGTCAGGAGAAGACTCAGTGGGAGAACTTACTAAGGAGAGGAACACGCCAACGGGGTCTTGACAGGTGCTCCTGGTCTACCTGGGGAGAGCTGAATCCCTTCCTGGTGGCCGCAGCATGCCACGAGAAGCAGAGAGAAGCTTTGCAGCTGCTACTTCACCAAAGTGAGTAAAGCTTGGATGACTTCACCTACTGCCTCCGTTTGTTCATTCCTGCGCGGCTCTGCACCCACCACAACTCTCCAGATCTTACTCACTGCCCTGAGGCCTACTCCGCCTGTTGGGAGTAGTACCAACCAAGCTGCCATAACACCATGCCTCAGAGGACTGCAGCAGCACTGGTGGCCTTCACCAGGAACCACAGGTGGCGTAGTCGAACAACCACTCATCCCAAAAAGCCCATGTTTTTTATGTGACAGCCCTGGGCATGGACCGGGTCACAGCTTCGACGACATCCCACACCACCACCATCCATTGACCCGGCACCAAGTAACCCCACCGCTCAGGGAGGGCGAGTCATATTCCACTGCCACATTTGTGGGGTTTCGGGAATAATGAAGACCGTGGCCTTCCTTAGACTCCTCTCATCTGTGTGGATCGTGGCGATAATCTGTCGGTTGCTATAACCTTTCCGAATAGTCTAGAGGTCATTACTGTATCCATCTACAATGGGTTAAACGTGCAGACGTTCGCCGAGCTCACACAACCAGTCCACATCCCGCAAACACACATGCCAATTAAAAGTGATACATTAAACAGATTGGCACCGTGCCCGCCCTCTGCGCGGAGATTAACCATCCGCCGTTGACTGGATGCTGCAGATATTGTCTTGTTTTCCTGCAGCCCATCTGGGCTCTTCGAGACTTTGCTGCCGAGCCGGAGAAGGTGCCGGAGCCAGATGTTTTACAGTCTTTGGATTAACAATGCAAATGACTATGTGACAGCGTTTAATTGTTGGGGTGATTGACAGCTGCCATGCTGCTCCGCGGTGGGGGCAGCGAGTCCCCCAGAGCCTGGTACCGCTATACGGGGAGCAGATGCAGATGCCGCTGGATCCTGGTCTTGTAGATTATTCACTAATGGTTTCAGAAGGAGAATAAAAGTCTATAAGACGCCAGCAAACAAAGCAAGAGAGACAATCAGAAATGTCCAGAAAGGTCTAGAAATGACCTCTCACCTCACACCCGGATGGGATCCTCTGGTGTCCGCTGTCCAGGTCTCCTCTGGACACGGCCTCCACAACCAGAAGTTTGTTTTCTGGTCTTAGCTGGAGCTGTTGGCACTTATGGGACATGGTCTGACAGCTGTACAGTACAGACCAATAGTTTGGACACACCTTCTCATTTAAAGATTTTTCTGTATTTTCATGACTATGAAAATTGTACATTCACACTGAAGGCATCAAAACTATGAATTATGTGGAATTATATACCTAACAAAAAAGTGTGAAACAACTGATTATATTCTAGGGTCTTCACAGTAGCCACCTTTTGCTTTGATGACTGCTTTGCACACTCTTGGCATTCTCTTGATGAGCTTCAAGAGGTAGTCACCGGAAATGGTCTTCACTTCACAGGTGTGCCCTGTCAGGTTTAATAAGTGGGATTTCTTGCCATGTAAATGGGGTTGGGACCATCAGTTGTGTTGTGCAGAAGTCTGGTAGAAACACAGCTGATAGTCCTACTGAATAGACTGTTAGAATTTGTATTATGGCAAGAAAAAAGCAGCTAAGTAAAGAAAAACGAGTGGCCATCATTACTTTAAGAAATGAAGGTCAGTGAGTCCGAAAAATTGGGAAAACTTTGAAAGTGTCCCCAAGTGCAGTTGCAAAAACCATCAAGCGCTACAAAGAAACTGGCTCACATGAGGACCGCCCCAGAAAAGGAAGACCAAGAGTCACCTCTGCTTCTGAGGATAAGTTTATCCGAGTCACCAGCCTCAGAAATCGCAGGTTAACAGCAGCTCAGATTAGAGACCAGGTCAATGCCACACAGAGTTCTAGCAGCAGACACATCTCTACAACAACTGTTAAGAGGAGACTTTGTGCAGCAGGCCTTGATGGTAAAATAGCTGCTAGGAAACCACTGCTAAGGACAGGCAACAAGCAGAAGAGACTTGTTTGGGCTAAAGAACACAAGGAACGGACATTAGACCAGTGGAAATCTGTGCTTTGGTCTGATGAGTCCAAATTTGAGATCTTTGGTTCCAACCACCGTGTCTTTGTGCGACTCAGAAAAGGTGAACGGATGGACTCTACATGCCTGGTTTCCACCGTGAAGCATGGAGGAGGAGGTGTGATGGTTTGGGGTGAGCTGGACCGCAGAGTGAAGGCAAAAGAGCCAACAAGTGCTAAGCATCTCTGGGAACTCCTTCAAGATTGTTGGAAGACCATTTCCGGTGACTACCTCTTGAAGCTCATCAAGAGAATGCCAAGAGTGTGCAAAGCAGTCATCAGAGCAAAAGGTGGCTACTGTGAAGACCCTAGAATATAAGACATATTTTCAGTTGTTTCACACTTTTTTGTTAAGTATATAATTCCACATGTGGTAATTCATAGTTTTGATGCCTTCAGTGTGAATGTACAATTATCATAGTCATGAAAATACAGAAAAATCTTTAAATGAGAAGGTGTGTCCAAACTTTTGGTCTGTACTGTATATCGGGGGCACATTTTGTAGATATATTTCCATCACCCAGGGTCCATTACTGCACATGGGTGATTTACATGCAAGGACATTGCTGCTGATAAGATTGCTCCTAAATCAGGCATTTATCAGATCAACAAGTACTTCAAAGTTAGAGGATCAATCGCTGTGAAAAAAATAGTTTCAGGGGCCCGAGAAAGTCCAGCATTTCCCAAGACTGTCTCCTAAAGATGATTCAGCTACGGTATCGGTTCTGCACAAGTGCAGAGCTTGCTCAGGAATGGCAGCAGGCAGGTGTCAGGCATCAGCTCGCACAGTGAGCTAAAGTCTTTTGTAGGTGGCCCGGTGTCAAGAAGGGCAGCAAAGAAGCCACTTCTTTATAAGAAAACATCAAGGATATACTGACATTCTGCTGAGAGTACAGGGATTGGACTGCAGCGGATGGAGGTAAAGTTATTTTCTCTGAAGCCCCTTCAGGTTGTGACATCTGGAAGAATGATTGTTTGGAGAAGAAAAGGTGACACTGTCGTGAGTCTTGTGTCTGCCTCCTGAGACGACTCATGCGCCATGGCTTCTCATCCATAGAGGGGTCTCACTCACAATGTGCGGAGGTTTCTCATCAATGGAGTGAATCAATCACAATGTGTGGGGGCTTCTCATCCATAGAGGGGTCTCACTCACATTGTGCATGGGCTTCTCATCCATGGAGGGGATCACTCACAATGTGCGGGGGCTTCTCATCCATGGAGGGTATTGACTCGCCCCCTGGGCCGTGGGGTACCCGGAACCGGGCTTCAGTGTGATGATGGGGGTAGTAGTGGCAACCCGATCCCGTGGCTCAGGGTGGTCAGACCACGTGCTGTGGCAGTCTATTTGTAAGGTTTTTGGAATGTCCGACTACGCCACCCGTGGATTGCGGCTATCATGAACCGCCGCTGCAAGGCAGTCCACTGAGGCTGATGGTGTGTGCAGCAGAGATAGTATAACTCCCCACGGGAAGAGTGTAGCCTCAGGGCAGTGTAATAGGATGCTGGGGGTGATGGTGCAGACGCAGCAGAAATCACACAGAGTCAGTGATGCAGTCCAGGGTCTTTTACTCACAGTTGTTATCCGAGTCACTTCTGCCGGCAATGACTGCCCGAGCCGTGCTGCGTCCACCAGGTGAGGGGCTCGGTCAACCCCCAGGCAATTCAGGAGTATGGCACAGGACCCCCTTCTGTCCTTTCTCTGGCCTCTCGTGCCCCATCAGTGTCCTGACTTCTGTCCAGCTACCTCGGGCCTTCTCTTGGTGAAACCTGTCGCCAGTTTCCCTGACCCTATGCGGTGCCTTCCTAATGGGTGCAGCAGGGGGTCGCACCAGTAGATGATCACGACCTCCGGTCTTTGGCTGAGGGATAATTTACCTCCACCAACTTGGGAATCCGGTACCCTTCTGCGGCCTGACCCTTCACCCGATATCTCGTGTGTTCTTAGGGTCCCTTCTGTCTTCTTGTTTCTGGAGCCTTTCTACTCCTCTTTCTCTCCACCTTTCTTCCTTCCTTCTCCTTCTCCCTTCTTCTCTCTGGCCCCGGCCTTCACCCTAGGCCTGCCTCGTGGAGCTGAGCTCAGGCTGAGCCTCGGCTCCCTGTCAGCTCTCTACTCCTTTCTGCTCTGCTTCTCTTCTGAACTCTCTCCTAAGATGGCTCCCACCTTTTATCTGCTTCTCTGTGTCTGAGCTCAGGTGACCTGCACCCAATGAGCTCCTTCCTATGCTCCAGAAACCATCCCCTTCTGCTCCTACATCACTGGGTTCTCTTCCCCCTCCCCACTCCAGCCAGGGACATGGTCAGTTGTGCCTGCAATAAATGGGAGCATCTGCGAACTGTCCCCCGGAAATGAGGAGTGTATGTATGCAGCTAACTGAGCCCTGGTCCATACTCCATCCTTACGTGGGAGTGGAATATCACACCTCTGGTTGAGGTGCAATACCCCTGTAGCAACCGAACCCTCGGGGCGCTACAGTATCACTCACAATGTGCTTAGGTTTCTCATCAATGGAGGTGTCTCAGTTACAATTTACCTAAGATCACGGCCATGAGTAAAGAACGGGATCTAAACTTCCTCCAAGAACAACTTCTCCCACAATGTGGAGATGATGTCCGGTCACAAGGCAAAAGTGAGAACTAAGTTGTTCGGGGAACAAAACCAAGATTTTGGTGCAGGAGTACGGAGTATAAGGGGCAGAAATGTGGAGAACAAGGGGCAGGAGTGTGGACGATAAGGGGCAGGAGGGTGGAGAATAAGGGGCAGGAGTGTGGAGGATAAGGGGCAGGAGTGTGGAGAATAAGGGGCAGGAGTGTGGAGAATAAGGGGCAGAAGTGTGGAGAATAAGGGGCAGGAGTGTGGAGAATAAGGGGCAGGAGGGTGGAGAATAAGGGGCAGGAGTGTAGAGGATAAGGGGCAGGAGTGTGGAGGATAAGGGGCAGGAGTGTGGAGAATAAGGGGCAGGAGTGTGGAGAATAAGGGGCAGGAGCGTGGAGAATGAGGGGCAGGAGCGTGGAGAATGAGGGGCTGGAGTGTGGAGAATAAGTGGCAGGAGTGTGGAGAATAAGGGGCAGGTGTGTGGAGAATAAGGGGCAGGAGTGTGGAGAATAAGGGGCAGGAGTGTGGAGAATAAGGGGCAGAAGTGTGGAGAATAAAGGGCAGAAGTGTGGAGACTAGGGGGCATAAGTGTGTAGAATAAGGGGCAGAAGTGTGAAGAATAAAGGGCAGAAGTGTGGAGACTAGGGGGCATAAGTGTGTAGAATAAGGGGCAGAAGTGTGAAGAATAAGGGGCAGGAGTGTGGAGAATAAGGGGCAGGAGTGTGGAGAATAAGGGGCAGAAGTGTGGAGAATAAGGGGCAGAAGTGTGGAGAATAAAGGGCAGAAGTGTGGAGACTAGGGGGCATAAGTGTGTAGAATAAGGGACAGAAGTGTGAAGAATAAGGGGCAGGAGTGTGGAGAATAAGGGGCAGAAGTGTGAAGAATAAGGGGCAGGAGTGTGGAGAATAAGGGGCAGAAGTGTGAAGAATAAGGGGCTGGAGTGTGGAGAATAAGGGGCAGGAGTGTGGAGAATAAGGGGCAGAAGTGTGAAGAATAAGGGGCTGGAGTGTGGAGAATAAGGGGCAGGAGTGTGGAGAATGAGGGGCAGAAGTGTGGAGAATAAGGGGCAGGAGTGTGGAGAATAAGGGGCAGAAGTGTGAAGAATAAGGGGCTGGAGTGTGGAGAATAAGGGGCAGGAGTGTGGAGAATAAGGGGCAAGAGTGTGGACAATAAGGGGCAGAAGTGTGAAGAATAAGGGGCTGGAGTGTGGAGGAATAAGGGGCGGGAGTGTGGAGAATAAGGGGCAGGAGTGTGGAGAATAAGGGGCAGAAGTGTGAAGAATAAGGGGCTGGAGTGTGGAGAATAAGGGGCAGGAGTGTGGAGAATAAGGGGCAGGAGTGTGGAGAATAAGGGGCAGAAGTGTGGAGAATAAGGGGCAGAAGTGTGGAGAATAAAGGGCAGAAGTGTGGAGACTAGGGGGCATAAGTGTGTAGAATAAGGGACAGAAGTGTGAAGAATAAGGGGCAGGAGTGTGGAGAATAAGGGGCAGAAGTGTGAATAATAAGGGGCTGGAGTGTGGAGAATAAGGGGCAGGAGTGTGGAGAATAAGGGGCAGGAGTGTGGAGAATAAGGGGCAGAAGTGTGAAGAATAAGGGGCTGGAGTGTGGAGAATAAGGGGCAGGAGTGTGGAGAATAAGGGGCAAGAGTGTGGAGAATAAGGGGCAGAAGTGTGAAGAATAAGGGGCTGGAGTGTGGAGGAATAAGGGGCAGGAGTGTGGAGAATAAGGGGCAGGAGTGTGGAGAATAAGGGGCAGAAGTGTGAAGAATAAGGGGCTGGAGTGTGGAGAATAAGGGGCAGGAGTGTGGAGAATAAGGGGCAGGAGTGTGGAGAATAAGGGGCAGAAGTGTGAAGAATAAGGGGCTGGAGTGTGGAGAATAAGGGGCAGGAGTGTGGAGAATAAGGGGCAGGAGTGTGGAGAATAAGGGGTAGGAGTGTGGAGAATAAGGGGCAGAAGTGTGGAGAACAAGGGGCAGAAGTGTGAAGAATAAGGGGCTGGAGTGTGGAGAATAAGGGGCAGGAGTGTGGAGAATAAGGGGCAGGAGTGTGGAGAATAAGGGGCAGGAGTGTGGAGAATAAGGGGCAGAAGTGTGAAGAATAAGGGGCTGGAGTGTGGAGAATAAGGGGCAGGAGTGTGGAGAATAAGGGGCAGGAGTGTGGAGAATAAGGGGTAGGAGTGTGGAGAATAAGGGGCAGAAGTGTGGAGAACAAGGGGCAGAAGTGTGAAGAATAAGGGGCTGGAGTGTGGAGAATAAGGGGCAGGAGTGTGGAGAATAAGGGGCAGAAGTGTGGAGAATAAAGGGCAGAAGTGTGGAGACTAGGGGGCATAAGTGTGTAGAATAAGGGGCCGAAGTGTGAAGAATAAGGGGCAGAAGTGTGGAGAACAAGGGGCAGAAGTGTGAAGAATAAGGGGCAGGAGTATGGAGAATAAGGGGCAGAAGTGTGAAGAATAAGGGGCTGGAGTGTGGAGAATAAGGGGCAGGAGTGTGGAGAATAAGGGGCAGAAGTGTGGAGAATAAGGGGCAGGAGTGTGGAGAATAAGGGGCAGAAGTGTGAAGAATAAGGGGCTGGAGTGTGGAGAATAAGGGGCAGGAGTGTGGAGAATAAGGGGCAGGAGTGTGGAGAATAAGGGGCAGAAGTGTGGAGAATAAGGGGCAGGAGTGTGGAGAATAAGGGGCAGAAGTGTGAAGAATAAGGGGCTGGAGTGTGGAGAATAAGGGGCAGGAGTGTGGAGAATAAGGGGCAGGAGTGTGGAGAATAAGGGGCAGAAGTGTGGAGAATAAGGGGCAGGAGTGTGGAGAATAAGGGGCAGAAGTGTGAAGAATAAGGGGCTGGAGTGTGGAGAATAAGGGGCAGGAGTGTGGAGAATAAGGGGCAGGAGTGTGGAGAATAAGGGGCAGAAGTGTGAAGAATAAGGGGCAGGAGTGTGGAGAATAAGGGGCAGAAGTGTGGAGAATAAGGGGCAGTAGTGTGGAGAATAAGGGGCAGAAGTGTGAAGAATAAGGGGCTGGAGTGTGGAGAATAAGGGGCAGGAGTGTGGAGAATAAGGGGCAGGAGTGTGGAGAATAAGGGGCAGAAGTGTGGAGAATAAGGGGCAGGAGTGTGGAGAATAAGGGGCAGAAGTGTGAAGAATAAGGGGCTGGAGTGTGGAGAATAAGGGGCAGGAGTGTGGAGAATAAGGGGCAGGAGTGTGGAGAATAAGGGGCAGAAGTGTGGAGACTAGGGGGCATAAGTGTGTAGAATAAGGGGCAGAAGTGTGAACAATAAGGGGCAGGAGTGTGGAGAATAAGGGGCAATTTTTGGTCACGACTGTACTGCCTGTGTACAGTATCGCAGTGTCATCTATACAGAATATGTAGTGAGTGCAGTGATGGCGGTGTTACCTGTATACGCTGTATATGGCCTGGTGCAGTGTTTGGTGTCATGTGGACAGTATGGCAGTATTATATAGTGAGTGCAGTGACGGTGGTGTTACCTGTAATACTCTGTATATGGCCCTGTGCAGTGTTTGGTGTCGTGTGGACAGTATAGCGGTGTTATGTATGGACACTGTATGGCGACTGGCTGCACAGGGCTCGTACTGTAATATGGTGACTGTACAGCAGTGACCTGAGCGGTGTGCCGCCGTGCCGCCATCTGAGCAGATCTGACTGATTAGTTTACGATGCTAATCATCTTCAGGAAATGATTTAATGTGCTCCTATGTAGCCTAACCTATTCAACTCACACTGAGAATCAAATAGTTCAAATAGGTGCATAAATCTGCATAATTACTGCGCATATATCTGCATATATAATTTTCATCTGCCCCCATCCCCTTTATCAACTGTTTGCCCTACAAAGGACCTTTCCGTTCGTTCTGCCCCTTCCCGTTCAGTCTGCCCCTTCCCGTTCGGTCTGCCCCTTCCCATTCGGTCTGCCCCTTCCCGTTCAGTCTGCCCCTTCCCTTTCGATCTGCCTGTTCCCGTTCAGTCTGCCCCTTCCCGGCCACACTGTCCCTCTCCTCGCCCTGCGCCTCCCCGGGTGTCCCAAGAAGATGTCATCTGGTCGGGGGATGGGGCCGATGGTGATTTTGTGGCTTGTCAGCACAAATTAGAGCTAATTACTTGAAGTGGGAACTATTATGTGTAATTTATCACTGATAGGAATAAACTGTGAGCGGCTGGTGTAATGTGCCGGAGGGCGCAATCCGACCCCCAGCTAAAATCAGGAATAATACCTCCCATGTTTATCATCTAGCTGAAAATAAACTGAACTTAAGGGATGAACTGGTCGTCCGCAGCACAGAGGATGTTCAGCAGAAGAAGCCCCTATCTGCAGGGGAAGTCAGAGCCGTTATGTTCTGGGGCCCCTCTGAATCCTCTCTGGGGGCCAAACAACTCTTCTGGAACTATCAATTAGCAGATTGGAGAACATAAGAGACTCTTGGAAACAAATTATGTCTTGACGTATGGCCAGAAATCATCCAACCTGTCATGGACCTAGAGCCCCCTATATCCAGCAATGTCCTGCAACCAGGATCGGTCATAGGGGGCTTCATTATCATGGAAGATACGATGGACTCAGGCCCTAGAAACTGTGGTCACTGGGAACCATGGAACGTTCCAGACCAAATAACTAACCAACTGCCCACCCAATGACCTACCACTAACCAGGTGGACATAATATTGTTCTAGATGTCTCATAGTAATGGGAGGTAAATAAGACCCCAACAGAAAATGCAACTTTGATCTACAAAATCAGTAGTAATGTCACCAGTAGTAATGTCTCCAGTAGTAGTGTCACCAGCAGTAGTGTCACCAGTAGTAATGTCACCAGTAGTAATGTCTCCAGTAATAGTGTCTCCAGTAGTAGTGTCTCCAGTAGTAGTGTCACCAGTAGTAGTGTCTCCAGTAGTAGTGTCTCCAGTAGTAGTGTCTCCAGTAGTAGTGTCACCAGTAGTAATGTCTCCAGTAGTAGTGTCTCCAGTAGTAGTGTCACCAGTAGTAATGTCTCCAGTAGTAGTGTCACCAGCAGTAGTGTCACCAGTAGTAACGTCACCAGTAGTAATGTCTCCAGTAGTAGTGTCTCCAGTAGTAGTGTCTCCAGTAGTAGTGTCACCAGCAGTAGTGTCTCCAATAGTAGTGTCTCCAGTAGTAACGTCACCAGTAGTAATGTCTCCAGTAGTAGTGTCTCCAGTAGTAGTGTCACCAGTAGTAGTGTCTCCAGTAGTAGTGTCACAAGTAGTAATGTCTCCAGTAGTAGTGTCTCCAGTAGTAGTGTCTCCAGTAGTAGTGTCACCAGCAGTAGTGTCACCAGTAGTAACGTCACCAGTAGTAGTGTCTCCAGTAGTAGTGTCACCAGTAGTAGTGTCTCCAGTAGTAGTGTCACAAGTAGTAATGTCTCCAGTAGTAGTGTCTCCAGTAGTAGTGTCACCAGTAGTAGTGTCTCCAGTAGTAGTGTCACAAGTAGTAATGTCTCCAGTAGTAGTGTCTCCAGTAGTAATGTCTCCAGTAGTAGTGTCTCCAGTAGTAGTGTCTCCAGTAGTAGTGTCACCAGTAGTAGTGTCTCCAGTAGTAGTGTCTCCAGTAGTAGTGTCACCAGTAGTAGAGTCACCAGTAGTAGTGTCACAAGTAGTAGTGTCTCCAGTAGTAGTGTCTCCAGTAGTAGTGTCACCAGTAGTAGAGTCACCAGTAGTAGTGTCACAAGTAGTAATGTCTCCAGTAGTAGTGTCTCCAGTAGTAGTGTCTCCAGTAGTAATGTCTCCAGTAGTAGTGTCTCCAGTAGTAGTGTCACCAGTAGTAGTGTCTCCAGTAGTAGTGTCTCCAGTAGTAGTGTCTCCAGTAGTAATGTCACCAGTAGTAGTGTCTCCAGTAGTAGTGTCTCCAGTAGTAGTGTCTCCAGTAGTAGAGTCACCAGTAGTAGTGTCTGCAGTAGTAGTGTCTGCAGTAGTAGCGTCTCCAGTAGTAGTGTCTCCAGTAGTAGTGTCTCCAGTAGTAGTGTCACCAGTAGTAGTGTCTCCAGTAGTAGTGTCTCCAGTAGTAGTGTCACCAGTAGTAGTGTCACCAGTAGTAGTTTCTCCAGTGGTACTATCTTCATTAGTAGTGTCTCCAGTAGTAATGTCTCCAGTAGTAGTGTCTCCAGTAGTTGTGTCTCCAGTAGTAGTGTCACCAGTAGTAGTGTCTCCAGTAGTAGTGTCTCCAGTTGTAGTGACATCAGTAGTAGTGTCACCAGTAGTAGTGTCACCAGTAGTAGTGTCACCAGTGGTAGTGTCTCCAGTGGTAGTATCTCCAGTAGTAGTGTCTCCAGTAGTAATGTCACCAGTAGTAGTGTCTCCAGTAGTAATGTCTACAGTAGTAGCGTCTCCAGTAGTAGCGTCTCCAGTAGTAGCGTCTCCAGTAGTAGCGTCACCAGTAGTAGCGTCTCCAGTAGTAGTGTCTCTAGTAGTTGTGTCACCAGTAGTAGTATTTTCAGTAGTAGTGTCCCCAGTAGTAATGTCTCCAGTAGTAGTGTCTCCAGTAGTAGCGTTTCCAGTAGTAGCGTCTCCAGTAGTAGCGTCACCAGTAGTAGCGTCTCCAGTAGCAGTGTCTCCAGTAGTTGTGTCACCAGTAGTAGTATTTCCAGTAGTAGTGTCTCCAGTAGCAGTGTCTCCAGTAGTAGTGTCCCCAGTAGTAGTGTCTCCAGTAGTAGTGTCTCCAGTAGTAGTGTCTCCAGTAGTAGTGTCACCAGTTGTAGCGTCTCCAGTAGTAGTGTCTCCAGTAGTTGTGTCTCCAGTAGTAGTGTCACCAGTAGTAGTGACTCCAGTAGTTGTGTCTCCAGTAGTTGTGTCTCCAGTAGTAGTGTCACCAGTAGTAGCGTCTCCAGTAGTAGCGTCTGCAGTAGTAGCGTCTCCAGTAGTAGTGTCTCCAGTAGTAGTGTCTCCAGTAGTAGTGTCACCAGTAGTAGTGTCTCCAGTAGTAGTGTCACCAGTGGTAGTGTCTCCAGTGGTAGTATCTTCAGTAGTAGTGTCTCCAGTAGTAATGTCTCCAGTAGTAGTGTCTCCAGTAGTTGTGTCTCCAGTAGTAGTGTCACCAGTAGTAGTGTCTCCAGTAGTAGTGTCTCCAGTTGTAGTGACATCAGTAGTAGTGTCACCAGTAGTAGTGTCACCAGTAGTAGTGTCACCAGTGGTAGTGTCGCCAGTAGTAGTATCTCCAGTAGTCGTGTCTCCAGTAGTAGCGTCTCCAGTAGTAGCGTCTGCAGTAGTAGCGTCTCCAGTAGTAGCGTCTCCAGTAGTAGTGTCTCCAGTAGTTGTGTCTCCAGTAGTAGTGTCTCCAGTTGTAGTGACATCAGTAGTAGTGTCACCAGTAATAGTGTCACCAGTAGTAGTGTCACCAGTGGTAGTGTCTCCAGTGGTAGTATCTCCAGTAGTAGTGTCTCCAGTAGTAATGTCACCAGTAGTAGTGTCTCCAGTAGTAATGTCTACAGTAGTAGCGTCTCCAGTAGTAGCGTCTCCAGTAGTAGCGTCACCAGTAGTAGCGTCTCCAGTAGTAGTGTCTCTAGTAGTTGTGTCACCAGTAGTAGTATTTCCAGTAGTAGTGTCCCCAGTAGTAATGTCTCCAGTAGTAGTGTCTCCAGTAGTAGCGTTTCCAGTAGTAGCGTCTCCAGTAGTAGCGTCACCAGTAGTAGCGTCTCCAGTAGCAGTGTCTCCAGTAGTTGTGTCACCAGTAGTAGTATTTCCAGTAGTAGTGTCCCCAGTAGTAGTGTCTCCAGTAGTAGTGTCTCCAGTAGTAGTGTCTCCAGTAGTAGTGTCACCAGTTGTAGCGTCTCCAGTAGTAGTGTCTCCAGTAGTTGTGTCTCCAGTAGTAGTGTCACCAGTAGTAGTGACTCCAGTAGTTGTGTCTCCAGTAGTTGTGTCTCCAGTAGTAGTGTCACCAGTAGTAGCGTCTCCAGTAGTAGCGTCTGCAGTAGTAGCGTCTCCAGTAGTAGTGTCTCCAGTAGTAGTGTCTCCAGTAGTAGTGTCACCAGTAGTAGTGTCTCCAGTAGTAGTGTCACCAGTGGTAGTGTCTCCAGTGGTAGTATCTTCAGTAGTAGTGTCTCCAGTAGTAATGTCTCCAGTAGTAGTGTCTCCAGTAGTAGTGTCACCAGTAGTAGTGTCTCCAGTAGTTGTGTCTCCAGTAGTAGTGTCACCAGTAGTAGTGACTCCAGTAGTTGTGTCTCCAGTAGTTGTGTCTCCAGTAGTAGTGTCACCAGTAGTAGCGTCTCCAGTAGTAGCGTCTGCAGTAGTAGCGTCTCCAGTAGTAGTGTCTCCAGTAGTAGTGTCTCCAGTAGTAGTGTCACCAGTAGTAGTGTCTCCAGTAGTAGTGTCACCAGTGGTAGTGTCTCCAGTGGTAGTATCTTCAGTAGTAGTGTCTCCAGTAGTAATGTCTCCAGTAGTAGTGTCTCCAGTAGTAGTGTCACCAGTAGTAGTGTCACCAGTAGTAGTGTCTCCAGTAGTAGTGTCTCCAGTAGTTGTGTCTCCAGTAGTAGTGTCACCAGTAGTAGTGTCTCCAGTAGTAGTGTCTCCAGTTGTAGTGACATCAGTAGTAGTGTCACCAGTAGTAGTGTCACCAGTAGTAGTGTCACCAGTGGTAGTGTCGCCAGTGGTAGTATCTCCAGTAGTCGTGTCTCCAGTAGTAATGTCACCAGTAGTAGTGTCTCCAGTAGTAATGTCTCCAGTAGTAGCGTCTGCAGTAGTAGCGTCTCCAGTAGAAGCGTCTCCAGTAGTAGTGTCTCCAGTAGTTGTGTCACCAGTAGTAGTGTCACCAGTAGTAGTGTCTCCAGTAGTAGTGTCTCCAGTAGTAGTGTCTGCAGTAGTAGTTTCTCCAGTAGTAGTGTCTCCAGTAGTAGTTTCTCTAGTAGCAGTGACACCAGTAGTAGTGTCTCCAGTAGTAGTGTCCCCAGTTGTAGTGTCTCCAGTAGTAGTGTCACCAGTAGTAGTGTCTCCAGTAGTAGTGTCCCCAGTTGTAGTGTCTCCAGGAGTAGTGTCACCAGCAGTAGTGATACCAGCAGTAGTGTCTCCAGTAGTAGTGTCTCCAGTAGTAGAGTCTCCAGTAGTAGTGTCCCCAGTTGTAGTGTCTCCAGGAGTAGTGACACCAGTAGTAGTGTCTCCAGTAGTAGTGTCTCCAGTAGTAGAGTCTCCAGTAGTAGTGTCCCCAGTTGTAGTGTCTCCAGGAGTAGTGACACCAGTAGTAGAGTCTCCAGTAGTAGTGTCCCCAGTTGTAGTGTCACCAGCAGTAGTGACACCAGTAGTAGTGTCTCCAGTAGTAGTGTCTCCAGTAGTAGTGTCAGCAGTAGTAATGTCTCCAGTAGTAGTGTCAGCAGTAGTAATGTCTCCAGGAGTAGTGTCACCAGCAGTAGTGACACCAGTAGTAGTGTCCCCAGTTGTAGTGTCTCCAGTAGTAGTGTCTCCAGTTGTAGTGACATCAGTAGTAGTGTCACCAGTAGTAGTGTCACCAGTAGTAGTGTCCCCAGTTGTAGTGTCTCCAGTAGTAGTGTCTCCAGTTGTAGTGACATCAGTAGTAGTGTCACCAGTAGTAGTGTCACCAGTAGTAGTGTCACCAGTGGTAGTGTCGCCAGTGGTAGTATCTCCAGTAGTCGTGTCTCCAGTAGTAGCGTCTCCAGTAGTAGCGTCTGCAGTAGTAGCGTCTCCAGTAGTAGCGTCTCCAGTAGTAGTGTCTCCAGTAGTTGTGTCTCCAGTAGTAGTGTCTCCAGTTGTAGTGACATCAGTAGTAGTGTCACCAGTAATAGTGTCACCAGTAGTAGTGTCACCAGTGGTAGTGTCTCCAGTGGTAGTATCTCCAGTAGTAGTGTCTCCAGTAGTAATGTCACCAGTAGTAGTGTCTCCAGTAGTAATGTCTACAGTAGTAGCGTCTCCAGTAGTAGCGTCTCCAGTAGTAGCGTCACCAGTAGTAGCGTCTCCAGTAGTAGTGTCTCTAGTAGTTGTGTCACCAGTAGTAGTATTTCCAGTAGTAGTGTCCCCAGTAGTAATGTCTCCAGTAGTAGTGTCTCCAGTAGTAGCGTTTCCAGTAGTAGCGTCTCCAGTAGTAGCGTCACCAGTAGTAGCGTCTCCAGTAGCAGTGTCTCCAGTAGTTGTGTCACCAGTAGTAGTATTTCCAGTAGTAGTGTCCCCAGTAGTAGTGTCTCCAGTAGTAGTGTCTCCAGTAGTAGTGTCTCCAGTAGTAGTGTCACCAGTTGTAGCGTCTCCAGTAGTAGTGTCTCCAGTAGTTGTGTCTCCAGTAGTAGTGTCACCAGTAGTAGTGACTCCAGTAGTTGTGTCTCCAGTAGTTGTGTCTCCAGTAGTAGTGTCACCAGTAGTAGCGTCTCCAGTAGTAGCGTCTGCAGTAGTAGCGTCTCCAGTAGTAGTGTCTCCAGTAGTAGTGTCTCCAGTAGTAGTGTCACCAGTAGTAGTGTCTCCAGTAGTAGTGTCACCAGTGGTAGTGTCTCCAGTGGTAGTATCTTCAGTAGTAGTGTCTCCAGTAGTAATGTCTCCAGTAGTAGTGTCTCCAGTAGTAGTGTCACCAGTAGTAGTGTCTCCAGTAGTTGTGTCTCCAGTAGTAGTGTCACCAGTAGTAGTGACTCCAGTAGTTGTGTCTCCAGTAGTTGTGTCTCCAGTAGTAGTGTCACCAGTAGTAGCGTCTCCAGTAGTAGCGTCTGCAGTAGTAGCGTCTCCAGTAGTAGTGTCTCCAGTAGTAGTGTCTCCAGTAGTAGTGTCACCAGTAGTAGTGTCTCCAGTAGTAGTGTCACCAGTGGTAGTGTCTCCAGTGGTAGTATCTTCAGTAGTAGTGTCTCCAGTAGTAATGTCTCCAGTAGTAGTGTCTCCAGTAGTAGTGTCACCAGTAGTAGTGTCACCAGTAGTAGTGTCTCCAGTAGTAGTGTCTCCAGTAGTTGTGTCTCCAGTAGTAGTGTCACCAGTAGTAGTGTCTCCAGTAGTAGTGTCTCCAGTTGTAGTGACATCAGTAGTAGTGTCACCAGTAGTAGTGTCACCAGTAGTAGTGTCACCAGTGGTAGTGTCGCCAGTGGTAGTATCTCCAGTAGTCGTGTCTCCAGTAGTAATGTCACCAGTAGTAGTGTCTCCAGTAGTAATGTCTCCAGTAGTAGCGTCTCCAGTAGTAGCGTCTCCAGTAGTAGCGTCTGCAGTAGTAGCGTCTCCAGTAGAAGCGTCTCCAGTAGTAGTGTCTCCAGTAGTTGTGTCACCAGTAGTAGTGTCACCAGTAGTAGTGTCTCCAGTAGTAGTGTCTGCAGTAGTAGTTTCTCCAGTAGTAGTGTCTCCAGTAGTAGTTTCTCTAGTAGCAGTGACACCAGTGGTAGTGTCTCCAGTAGTAGTGTCCCCAGTTGTAGTGTCTCCAGTAGTAGTGTCACCAGTAGTAGTGTCTCCAGTAGTAGTGTCCCCAGTTGTAGTGTCTCCAGGAGTAGTGTCACCAGCAGTAGTGACACCAGCAGTAGTGTCTCCAGTAGTAGTGTCTCCAGTAGTAGAGTCTCCAGTAGTAGTGTCCCCAGTTGTAGTGTCTCCAGGAGTAGTGACACCAGTAGTAGTGTCTCCAGTAGTAGTGTCTCCAGCAGTAGAGTCTCCAGTAGTAGTGTCCCCAGTTGTAGTGTCTCCAGGAGTAGTGACACCAGTAGTAGAGTCTCCAGTAGTAGTGTCCCCAGTTGTAGTGTCACCAGCAGTAGTGACACCAGTAGTAGTGTCTCCAGTAGTAGTGTCTCCAGTAGTAGTGTCAGCAGTAGTAATGTCTCCAGTAGTAGTGTCAGCAGTAGTAATGTCTCCAGGAGTAGTGTCACCAGCAGTAGTGACACCAGTAGTAGTGTCCCCAGTTGTAGTGTCTCCAGTAGTAGTGTCACCAGTAGTAGTGTCTCCAGTAGTAGTGTCCCCAGTTGTAGTGTCTCCAGGAGTAGTGTCACCAGCAGTAGTGACACCAGTAGTAGTGTCTCCAGTAGTAGTGTCTCCAGTAGTAGTGTCAGCAGTAGTAATGTCTCCAGTAGTAGCGTCTCCAGTAGTAGCGTCTCCCGTAATAGCGTCTCCAGTAGTAGTGTCTCCAGTAGTAGTGTCTCCAGTAGTAGTGTCACCAGTGGTAGTGTCTCCAGTAGTAGTGTCTCCAGTAGTAGTGTCACCAGTGGTAGTGTCTCCAGTAGTAGTGTCTCCAGTAGTAATGTCACCAGTAGTAATGTCTCCAGTAGTAGTGACACCAGTAGTAGTGACACCAGCAGTAGTGTCACCAGTAGTAGTGATACCAGTAGTAGTGTCTCCAGTAGTAGTGTCTCCAGTAGTAGTGTCACCAGTAGTAGTGTCTCCAGTAGTAGTGTCACAAGTAGTAATGTCTCCAGTAGTAGTGTCACCAGTAGTAGTGTCACCAGTAGTAGTTTCTCCAGTAGTAGTGTCTCCAGTAGTACTGTCTCCAGTAGTAGAGTCACCAGTAGTAGTGTCTCCAGTAGTAGTGTCACCAGTAGTACTGTCTCCAGTAGTAGTGTCACCAGTAGTACTGTCTCCAGTAGTAGTGTCTCCAGTAGTAGTGTCACCAGTAGTAGTGTCACCAGTAGTAGTGTCTCCAGTAGTAGTGTCACCAGTGGTAGTGTCTCCAGTGGTAGTGTCACCAGTAGTAGTGTCACCAGTAGTAGTGTCTCCAGTAGTAATGTCACCAGTAGTAGTGTCTCCAGTAGTAGAGTCACCAGTAGTAGAGTCACCAGTAGAAGTATCTTCAGTAGTAGTGTCACCAGTAGTAGTGTATCCAGTAGTAGTGTCTCCAGTAGCAGTGTCTCCAGTAGTAGTGTCTCCAGCAGTAGTGTCTCCAGCAGTAATGTCTCCAGTAGTAGTGTCTCCAGTAGTAGTGTTTCCAGTAGTAGTGTCTCCAGTAGTAATGTCTCCAGTAGTAGTGTCTCCAGTAGTAGTGTTTCCAGTAGTAGTGTCTCCAGTAGTAGTGTCAACAGTAGTATTGACACGAGTAGTAGTGTCTCCAGTAGTAGTGTCTCCAGTAGTAGTGTCTGCAGTAGTAATGTCTCCAGTAGTAGTGTTTCCAGTAGTAGTGTCTCCAGTAGTAGTGTCAACAGTAGTAGTGACACCAGTAGTAGTGTCTCCAGTAGTAGTGTCTCCAGTTGTAGCGTCTCCAGTAGTAGCGTCTCCAGTAGTAGTGATACCAGTAGTAGTGTCTCCAGTAGTAGTGTCTCCAGTAGTAGTGTCTGCAGTAGTAATGTCTCCAGTAGTAGTGACACCAGTAGCAGTGACACCAGTAGTAGTGATACCAGTAGTAGTGTCATCAGTAGTAACGTCTCCAGTAGTAGTGTCTGCAGTAGTAATGTCTCCAGTAGTAGTGACACCAGTAGTAGTCACACCAGTAGTAGTGATACCAGTAGTAGTGTCATCAGTAGTAATGTCTCCAGTAGTAGTGTCATCAGTAGTAATGTCTCCAGTAGTAGTGTCTCCAGTAGTAGTGTCTCCAGTAGTAGTGTCTGCAGTAGTAATGTTTCCAGTAGTAGTGACACCAGTAGTAGTGGCACCAGCAGTAGTGTCACCAGTAGTAGTGATACCAGTAGTAGTGTCTCCAGTAGTAGTGTCTCCAGTAGTAGTGTCACCAGTAGTAGTGTCTCCAGTAGTAGTGTCACAAGTAGTAATGTCTCCAGTAGTAGTGTCTCCAGTAGTAGTGTCACCAGTAGTAATGTCACCAGTAGTAGTGTCTCCAGTAGTAGTGTCTCCAGTAGTACTGTCTCCAGTAGTAGAGTCACCAGTAGTAGTGTCTCCAGTAGTAGTGTCAACAGTAGTACTGTCTCCAGTAGTAGTGTCACCAGTAGTACTGTCTCCAGTAGTAGTGTCTCCAGTAGTAGTGTCACCAGTAGTAGTGTCACCAATAGTAGTGTCTCCAGTAGTAGTGTCACCAGTGGTAGTGTCTCCAGTGGTAGTGTCACCAGTAGTAGTGTCACCAGTAGTAGTGTCTCCAGTAGTAATGTCACCAGTAGTAGTGTCTCCAGTAGTAGAGTCACCAGTAGTAGAGTCACCAGTAGTAGTATCTTCAGTAGTAGTGTCACCAGTAGTAGTGTATCCAGTAGTAGTGTCTCCAGTAGCAGTGTCTCCAGTAGTAGTGTCTCCAGCAGTAGTGTCTCCAGTAGTAATGTCTCCAGTAGTAGTGTCTCCAGTAGTAGTGTTTCCAGTAGTAGTGTCTCCAGTAGTAATGTCTCCAGTAGTAGTGTCTCCAGTAGTAGTGTTTCCAGTAGTAGTGTCTCCAGTAGTAGTGTCAACAGTAGTAGTGACACCAGTAGTAGTGTCTCCAGTAGTAGTGTCTCGAGTAGTAGTGTCTGCAGTAGTAATGTCTCCAGTAGTAGTGTCACCAGTAGTAGTGACACCAGTAGTAGTGACACCAGTAGTAGTGATACCAGTAGTAGTGTCATCAGTAGTAATGTCTCCAGTAGTAGTGTCTCCAGTAGTAGTGTCACCAGTAGTAGTGTCTCCGGTAGTAGTGTCTCCAGTAGTAGTGATACCAGTAGTAGTGTCTCCAGTAGTAGTGTCTGCAGTAGTAATGTCTACAGTAGTAGTGACACCAGTAGTAGTGACACCAGTAGTAGTGATACCAGTAGTAGTGTCATCAGTAGTAATGTCTCCAGTAGTAGTGTCTCCAGTAGTAGTGTCACCAGTAGTAGTGTCTCCAGTAGTAGTGTCTCCAGTAGTAGTGTCTCCAGTAGTAGTGATACCAGTAGTAGTGTCTCCAGTAGTAGTGTCTGCAGTAGTAATGTCTACAGTAGTAGTGACACCAGTAGTAGTGACACCAGTAGTAGTGATACCAGTAGTAGTGTCATCAGTAGTAATGTCTCCAGTAGTAGTGTCTCCAGTAGTAGTGTCACCAGTAGTAGTGTCTCCAGTAGTAGTGTCTCCAGTAGTAGTGTCTCCAGTAGTAATGTCTCCAGTAGTAGTGTCTCCAGTAGTAGTGTCACCAGTAGTAGTGTCTCCAGTAGTAGTGTCTCCAGTAGTAATGTCTCCAGTAGTAGTGTCTCCAGTAGTAGTGTTTCCAGTAGTAGTGTCTCCAGTAGTAGTGTCTGCAGTAGTAATGTCTCCAGTAGTAGTGACACCAGTAGTAGTGACACCAGTAGTAGTGATACAAGTAGTAGTGTCATCAGTAGTAGTGTCTCCAGTAGTAGTGTCTCCAGTAGTAGTGTCTGCAGTAGTAATGTCTCCAGTAGTAGTGACACCAGTAGTAGTGATACCAGTAGTAGTGTCATCAGTAGTAATGTCTCCAGTAGTAGTGTCTCCAGTAGTAGTGTTTCCAGTAGTAGTGTCTGCAGTAGTAATGTCTCCAGTAGTAGTGACACCAGTAGTAGTGATACCAGTAGTAGTGTCATCAGTAGTAGTGTCTCCAGTAGTAGTGTCTCCAGTAGTAGTGTCTCCAGTAGTAGTGTCTCCAGTGGTAGTGACACCAGTAGTAATGTCTCCAGTAGTAGTGTCTCCAGTAGTAGTGTTTCCAGTAGTAGTGTCTCCAGTAGTAGTGTCAACAGTAGTAGTGACACCAGTAGAAGTGTCTCCAGTAGTAGTGTCTCCAGTTGTAGCGTCTCCAGTAGTAGCGTCTCCAGTAGTAGTGTCTGCAGTAGTAATGTCTCCAGTAGTAGTGACACCAGTAGTAGTGACACCAGTAGTAGTGATACCAGTAGTAGTGTCATCAGTAGTAACGTCTCCAGTAGTAGTGTCTGCAGTAGTAATGTCTCCAGTAGTAGTGACACCAGTAGTAGTGACACCAGTAGTAGTGATACCAGTAGTAGTGTCATCAGTAGTAATGTCTCCAGTAGTAGTGTCATCAGTAGTAATGTCTCCAGTAGTAGTGTCTCCAGTAGTAGTGTCTCCAGTAGTAGTGTCTGCAGTAGTAATGTCTCCAGTAGTAGTGACACCAGTAGTAGTGACACCAGCAGTAGTGTCACCAGTAGTAGTGATACCAGTAGTAGTGTCTCCAGTAGTAGTGTCTCCAGTAGTAGTGTCACCAGTAGTAGTGTCTCCAGTAGTAGTGTCACAAGTAGTAATGTCTCCAGTAGTAGTGTCACCAGTAGTAGTGTCTCCAGTAGTAGTGTCTCCAGTAGTACTGTCTCCAGTAGTAGAGTCACCAGTAGTAGTGTCTCCAGTAGTAGTGTCACCAGTAGTAGTGTCACCAGTAGTACTGTCTCCAGTAGTAGTGTCTCCAGTAGTAGTGTCACCAGTAGAAGTGTCACCAGTAGTAGTGTCTCCAGTAGTAGTGTCACCAGTGGTAGTGTCTCCAGTGGTAGTGTCACCAGTAGTAGTGTCACCATAGTAGTGTCTCCAGTAGTAATGTCACCAGTAGTAGTGTCACCAGTAGTAGTGTCTCCAGTAGTAGTGTCACAAGTAGTAATGTCTCCAGTAGTAGTGTCACCAGTAGTAGTGTCTCCAGTAGTAGTGTCTCCAGTAGTACTGTCTCCAGTAGTAGAGTCACCAGTAGTAGTGTCTCCAGTAGTAGTGTCTCCAGTAGTAGTGTCACCAGTAGTACTGTCTCCAGTAGTAGTGTCTCCAGTAGTAGTGTCACCAGTAGAAGTGTCACCAGTAGTAGTGTCTCCAGTAGTAGTGTCACCAGTGGTAGTGTCTCCAGTGGTAGTGTCACCAGTAGTAGTGTCACCATAGTAGTGTCTCCAGTAGTAATGTCACCAGTAGTAGTGTCACCAGTAGTTGTGTCTCCAGTAGTAATGTCACCAGCAGTAGTGTCTCCAGTAGTAATGTCTCCAGTAGTAGTGTCTTCAGTAGTAGTGACACCAGTAGTAGTGTCTCCAGTAGTAGTGTCTTCAGTAGTAGTGACACCAGTAGTAGTGTCTCCAGTAGTAGTGTCTCCAGTAGTAGTGTCACCAGTAGTAACGTCTCCAGTAGTAGTGTCACCAGTAGTAGTGTCTCCAGTAGTTGTGTCTCCAGTAGTAGTGTCTGCAGTAGTAGCGTCTCCAGTAGTAGTGTCTCCAGTAGTAGTGTCACCAGTAGTAGTGACATCAGTAGTAGTGTCTCCAGTAGTAGTGTCACCAGTAGTAGTGTCTCCAGTAGTAGTGTCTGCAGTAGTAGCGTCTCCAGTAGTAGTGTCTCCAGTAGTAGTGTCACCAGTAGTAGTGTCTCCAGTAGTAGTGTCTCCAGTAGTAGTGTCACCAGTAGTAATGTCACCAGTGGTAGTTTCTCCAGTGGTAGTATCTTCAGTAGTAGTGTCTCCAGTAGTAATGTCTCCAGTAGTAGTGTCTCCAGTAGTTGTGTCTCCAGTAGTAGTGTCACCAGTAGTAGTGTCTCCAGTAGTAGTGTCTCCAGTTGTAGTGACATCAGTAGTAGTGTCACCAGTAGTAGTGTCACCAGTAGTAGTGTCACCAGTGGTAGTATCTCCAGTAGTAGTGTCTCCAGTAGTAATGTCACCAGTAGTAGTCTCTCCAGTAGTAATGTCTCCAGTAGTAGCGTCTCCAGTAGTAGCGTCTCCAGTAGTAGCGTCACCAGTAGTAGCGTCTCCAGTAGTAGTGTCTCTAGTAGTTGTGTCACCAGTAGTAGTATTTACAGTAGTAGTGTCTCCAGTGGTAGTGTCTCCAGTGGTAGCGTCTCCAGTAGTAGCGTCTCCAGTAGTAGCGTCACCAGTAGTAGCGTCTCCAGTAGTAGCGTCTCCAGTAGTAGCGTCACCAGTAGTAGCGTCTCCAGTAGTAGTGTCTCCAGTAGTTGTGTCACCAGTAGTAGTATTTCCAGTAGTAGTGTCCCCAGTAGTAGTGTCTCCAGTAGTAGTGTCTCCAATAGTAGTGTCTCCAGTAGTAGTGTCACCAGTAGTAGCATCTCCAGTAGTAGTGTCTCCAGTAGTTGTGTCTCCAGTAGTAGTGTCACCAGTAGTAGTGACTCCAGTAGTTGTGTCTCCAGTAGTAGTGTCACCAGTAGTAGCGTCTCCAGTAGTAGCGTCTGCAGTAGTAGCGTCTCCAGTAGTAGTGTCTCCAGTAGTAGTGTCTCCAGTAGTAGTGTCACCAGTAGTAGTGTCTCCAGTAGTAGTGTCACCAGTGGTAGTGTCTCCAGTGGTAGTATCTTCAGTAGTAGTGTCTCCAGTAGTAATGTCTCCAGTAGTAGTGTCTCCAGTAGTTGAGTCTCCAGTAGTAGTGTCACCAGTAGTAGTGTCTCCAGTAGTAGTGTCTCCAGTTGTAGTGACATCAGTAGTAGTGTCACCAGTAGTAGTGTCACCAGTGGTAGTGTCACCATTGGTAGTGTCTCCAGTGGTAGTATCTCCAGTAGTAGTGTCTCCAGTAGTAATGTCTCCAGTAGTAGCGTCTCCAGTAGTAGCGTCTCCAGTAGTAGCGTCAATAGTAGTAGCGTCTCCAGTAGTAGCGTCAATAGTAGTAGTGTCTCCAGTAGTTGTGTCACCAGTAGTAGTATTTCCAGTAGTAGTGTCCCCAGTAGTAGCGTCTCCAGTAGTAGCGTCTCCAGAAGTAGCGTCTCCAGTAGTAGCGTCTCCAGTCGTTGTGTCACCAGTAGTAGTGTCACCAGTGGTAGTGTCACCATTGGTAGTGTCTCCAGTGGTAGTATCTCCAGTAGTAGTGTCTCCAGTAGTAATGTCTCCAGTAGTAGCGTCTCCAGTAGTAGCGTCTCCAGTAGTAGCGTCAATAGTAGTAGCGTCTCCAGTAGTAGCGTCAATAGTAGTAGTGTCTCCAGTAGTTGTGTCACCAGTAGTAGTATTTCCAGTAGTAGTGTCCCCAGTTGAAGTGTCTCCAGTAGTAGTGTCTCCAGTAGTAGCGTCTCCAGTAGTTGTGTCACCAGTAGTAGCGTCTCCAGTAGTAGTGTCTCCAGTAGTAGTGTCTCCAGTAGTTGTGTCTCCAGTAGCAGTGTCACCAGTAGTAGTGACTCCAGTAGTAGTGTCTCCAGTAGTAGTGTCTCCAGTAGTAGTGTCACCAGTAGTAACGTCTCCAGTAGTAGTGTCTCCAGTAGTTGTGTCTCCAGTAGTAGTGTCTGCAGTAGTAGCGTCTCCAGTAGTAGTGTCTCCAGTAGTAGTGTCACCAGTAGTAGTGACATCAGTAGTAGTGTCTCCAGTAGTAGTGTCACCAGTAGTAGTGTCTCCAGTAGTATCGTCTGCAGTAGTAGTGTCTCCAGTAGTAGTGTCTCCAGTAGTAGTGTAACCAGTAGTAGTGTCACCAGTGGTAGTTTCTCCAGTGGTAGTATCTTCAGTAGTATTGTCTCCAGTAGTAATGTCTCCAGTAGTAGTGTCTCCAGTAGTTGTGTCTCCAGTAGTAGTGTCACCAGTAGTAGTGTCTCCAGTGGTAGTGTCTCCAGTGGTAGTATCTCCAGTAGTAGTGTCTCCAGTAGTAATGTCACCAGTAGTTGTGTCTCCAGTAGTAATGTCTCCAGTAGTAGCGTCTCCAGTAGTAGCGTCACCAGTAGTAGCGTCTCCAGTAGTAGTGTCTCTAGTAGTTGTGTCACCAGTAGTAGTATTTCCAGTAGTAGTGTCCCCAGTAGTAGCGTCTCCAGTAGTAGCGTCTCCAGTAGTAGCGTCTCCAGTAGTATTTTCTCTAGTAGTAGTGACACCAGTAGTAGTGTCTCCAGTAGTAGTGTCCCCAGTTGTAGTGTCTCCAGTAGTAGTGTCACCAGTAGTAGTGTCTCCAGTAGTAGTGTCCCCAGTTGTAGTGTCTCCAGCAGTAGTGTCACCAGCAGTAGTGACACCAGCAGTAGTGTCTCCAGTAGTAGTGTCTCCAATAGTAGTGTCAGCAGTAGTAATGTCTCCAGTAGTAGCGTCTCCAGTAGTAGCGTCTCCAGTAATAGCGTCTTCAGTAGTAGTGTCTCCAGTAGTAGTGTCACCAGTGGTAGTGTCTCCAGTAGTAGTGTCTCCAGTAGTAGTGTCACCAGTAGTAGTGATACCAGTAGTAGTGTCTCCAGTAGTAGTGTCTCCAGTAGTAGTGTCTTCATTAGTAGTGACACCAGTAGTAGTGTCTCCAGTAGTAGTGTCTCCAGTAGTAGTGTCACCAGTGGTAGTGTCTCCAGTAGTAGTGTCTCCAGTAGTAGTGTCACCAGTAGTAGTGAAACCAGTAGTAGTGTCTGCAGTAGTAGTGTCTGCAGTAGTAGTGTCTTCAGTAGTAGTGACACCAGTAGTAGTGTCTCCAGTAGTAGTGTCTCCAGTAGTAGTGTCACCAGTAGTAGAGTCACCAGTAGTAGTATCTACAGTAATAGTGTCACCAGTAGTAGTGTCTCCAGTAGCAGTGTCTCCAGTAGCAGTGTCTCCAGTAGTAGTGTCTCCAGTAGTAGTGTCACCAGTAGTAGTGTCTTCAGTTGTAGTGTCTCCAGTAGTAGTGTCTCCAGTAGTAGAGTCACCAGTGGTAGAGTCACCAGTAGTAGTATCTTCAGTAGTAGTGTCACCAGTAGGAGTGTCTCCAGTAGTAGTGTCTCCAGTAGTAGTGTCTCCAGTAGCAGTGTCTCCAGTAGTAGTGTCTCCAGTAGTAGTGTCACCAGTAGTAATGACTCCAGTAGTAGTGTCTCCAGTAGTAGTGTCACCAGTAGTAGTGTCTCCAGTAGTTGTGTCTCCAGTAGTTGTGTCTCCAGTAGTAGTGTCTTCAGTAGTAGTGTCTCCAGCAGTAGTGTCTCCAGCAGTAGTGTCTCCAGTAGTAGTGTCTCCAGTAGTAGACTCACCAGTAGTAGAGTAACCAGTAGTAGTATCTTCAGTAGTAGTGTCACCAGTAGTAGTGTCTCCAGTAGTAGTGTCTCCAGTAGCAGTGTCTCCAGTAGTAGTGTCTCCAGTAGTAGTGTCTCCAGTAGTAATGTCTCCAGTAGTAGTGTCTCCAGTAGTAGTGTTTCCAGTAGTAGTGTCTCCAGTAGTAATGTCTCCAGTAGTAGTGTCTCCAGTAGTAGTGTTTCCAGTAGTAGTGTCTCCAGTAGTAGTGTCACATTAGTAGTGCCACCAGTAGTAGTGTCTCCAGTAGTAGTGTCTCCAGTAGTAGTGTCTGCAGTAGTAATGTCTCCAGTAGTAGTGTCACCAGTAGTAGTGACACCAGTAGTAGTGACACCAGTAGTAGTGATACCAGTAGTAGTGTCATCAGTAGTAATGTCTCCAGTAGTAGTGTCTCCAGTAGTAGTGTCACCAGTAGTAGTGTCTCCAGTAGTAGTGTCTCCAGTATTAGTGATACCAGTAGTAGTGATACCAGTAGTAGTGTCTCCAGTAGTAGTGTCTCCAGTAGTAGTGTCTGCAGTAGTAATGTCTCCAGTAGTAGTGACACCAGTAGTAGTGACACCAGTAGTAGTGATACCAGTAGTAGTGTCATCAGTAGTAATGTCTCCAGTAGTAGTGTCTCCAGTAGTAGTGTCTCCAGTAGTAGTGTTTCCAGTAGTAGTGTCTCCAGTAGTAGTGTCAACAGTAGTAGTGACACCAGTAGTAGTGTCTCCAGTAGTAGTGTCTCCAGTAGTAGCGTCTCCAGTAGTAGCGTCTCCAGTAGTAGTGATACCAGTAGTAATGTCTCCAGTAGTAGTGTCTCCAGTAGTAGTGTCTGCAGTAGTAATGTCTCCAGTAGTAGTGACACCAGTAGTAGTGACACCAGTAGTAGTGATACCAGTAGTAGTGTCTCCAGTAGTAGTGTCTCCAGTAGTAGTGTCTGCAGTAGTAATGTCTCCAGTAGTAGTGACACCAGTAGTAGTGACACCAGTAGTAGTGATACCAGTAGTAGTGTCATCAGTAGTAATGTCTCCAGTAGTACTGTCTCCAGTAGTAGTGTCTCCAGTAGTAGTGTCTGCAGTAGTAATGTCTCCAGTAGTAGTGACACCAGTAGTAGTGACACCAGTAGTAGTGATACCAGTAGTAGTGTCATCAGTAGTAATGTCTCCAGTAGTAGTGTCTCCAGTAGTAGTGTCTCCAGTGGTAGTGTCACCAGTAGTAATGTCTCCAGTAGTAGTGTCTCCAGTAGTAGTGTTTCCAGTAGTAGTGTCTCCAGTAGTATTGACACCAGTAGTAGTGACACCAGTAGTAGTGACACCAGTAGTAGTGATACCAGTAGTAGTGTCATCAGTAGTAACGTCTCCAGTAGTAGTGTCTCCAGTAGTAGTGTCTGCAGTAGTAATGTCTCCAGTAGTAGTGACACCAGTAGTAGTGACACCAGTAGTAGTGATACCAGTAGTAGTGTCATCAGTAGTAATGTCTCCAGTAGTAGTGTCTCCAGTAGTAGTGTCTCCAGTAGTAGTGTCTGCAGTAGTAATGTCTCCAGTAGTAGTGACACCAGTAGTAGTGACACCAGTAGTATTGATACCAGTAGTAGTGTCATTAGTAGTGTCTCCAGTAGTAGTGTCTCCAGTAGTAATGTCTCCAGTAGTAGTGTCTCCAGTAGTAGTGTTTCCAGTAGTAGTGTCTCCAGTAGTAGTGTCAACAGTAGTAGTGACACCAGTAGTAGCGTCTCCAGTAGTAGCGTCTCCAGTAGTAGCGTCTCCAGTAGTAGCGTCTCCAGTAGTAGTGTCTCCAGTTGTAGTGTCACCAGTAGTAGTGATACCAGTAGTAGTTTCTCCAGTAGTAGTGTCTCCAGTAGTAGTGTTGTCAGTAGTAGTGACACGAGTAGTAGTGACACCAGTAGTAGTATCTTCAGTAGTAGTGTCACCAGTAGAAGTGTCTCCAGTAGTAGAGTCACCAGTAGTAGAGTCACCAGTAGTAGTATCTTCAGTAGTAGTGTCACCAGTAGTAGTGATACCAGTAGTAGTGTCTCCAGTAGTAGAGTCACCAGTAGTAGTATCTTCAGTAGTAGTGTCAACAGTAGTAGTGATACCAGTAGTAGTGTCTCCAGTAGTAGTGTCTCCAGTAGTAGTGTCACCAGTAGTAGTGTCACCAGTAGTAGTGTCTCCAGTAGTAGTGTCTCCAGTAGTAGTGTCTCCAGTTGTAGTGTCACCAGTAGTAGTGTCTCCAGTAGTAGTGTCTTCAGTAGTAGTGACACCAGTAGTAGTGTCTCCAGTAGTAGTGTCTCCAGTAGTAGTGTCTCCAGTAGTAGCGTCTCCAGTAGTAGTGTCTCCAGTAGTAATGTCTCCAGTAGTAATGTCTCCAGTAGTAGCGTCTCCAGTAGTAGCGTCGCCAGTAGTAGTGTCTCCAGTAGTAGTGTCACCAGTAGTAGTGATACCAGTAGTAGTGTCCCCAGTCGTAGTGTCTCCAGTAGTAGTGTCTTCAGTAGTAGTGTCTCCAGCAGTAGTGTCTCCAGTAGTAGTGATACCAGTAGTAGTGTCCCCAGTCATAGTGTCTCCAGTAGTAGTGTCTTCAGTAGTAGTGTCTCCAGCAGTTGTGTCTCCAGTAGTAGTGTCTCCAGTAGTAGAGTCACCAGTAGTAGAGTCACCAGTAGTAGTATCTTCAGTAGTAGTGTCACCAGTAGTAGTGTCTCCAGTAGTAGTGTCACCAGTAGTAGTGTCTCCAGTAGCAGTGTCTCCAGTAGTAGTGTCTCCAGTAGTAGTGTCTCCAGTAGCAGTGTCTCCAGTAGTAGTGTCACCAGTAGTAGTGTCTCCAGTAGTAGTGTCTCCAGTAGTAAAGTCACCAGTAGTAGAGTCACCAGTAGTAGTATCTTCAGTAGTAGTGTCACCAGTAGTAGTGTCTCCAGTAGTAGTGTCTCCAGTAGCAGTGTCTCCAGTAGCATTATCTCCAGTAGTAGTGTCTCCAGTAGTAGTGTCACCAGTAGTAATGACTCCAGTAGTAATGACTCCAGTAGTAGTGTCTCCAGTAGTAGTGTCACCAGTAGTAGTGTCACCAGTAGTAGTGTCTCCAGTAGTAGTGTCTCCAGTAGTAGTGTCTCCAGTAGTTGAGTCTCCAGTAGTAGTGTCTTCAGTAGTAGTGTCTCCAGCAGTAGTGTCTCCAGCAGTAGTGTCTCCAGTAGTAGAGTCACCAGTAGTAGAGTCACCAGTAGTAGTATCTTCAGTAGTAGTGTCACCAGTAGTAGTGTATCCAGTAGTAGTGTCTCCAGTAGCAGTGTCTCCAGTAGTAGTGTCTCCAGTAGTAGTGTCTCCAGTAGTAATGTCTCCAGTAGTAGTGTCTCCAGTAGTAGTGTTTCCAGTAGTAGTGTCTCCAGTAGTAGTGTCAACAGTAGTAGTGACACCAGTAGTAGTGACACCAGTAGTAGTGTCTCCAGTAGTAGTGTCTGCAGTAGTAATGTCTCCAGTAGTAGCGTCTCCAGTAGTAGGAGTCACCAGTAGTAGTATCTTCAGTAGTAGTGTCACCAGTAGTAGTGTCTCCAGTAGCAGTGTCTCCAGTAGCAGTGTCTCCAGTAGTAGCGTCTCCAGTAGTAGCGTCTCCAGTAGTAGCGTCTCCAGTAGTAGTGTCTCCAGTAGTAGTGTCAGCAGTAGTAGTGATACCAGTAGTAGTGTCCCCAGTAGTAGTGTCTCCAGTAGTAGTGTCTTCAGTAGTATTGTCTCCAGCAGTAGTGTCTCCAGTAGTAGTGTCTCCAGTAGTAGAGTCACCAGTAGTAGAGTCACCAGTAGTAGTATCTTCAGTAGTAGTGTCACCAGTAGTATTGTCTCCAGTAGTAGTGTCACCAGTAGTAGTGTCTCCAGTAGTAGTGTCTCCAGTAGCAGTGTCTCCAGTAGTAGTGTCTCCAGTAGTAGTGTCACGAGTAGTAATGACTCCAGTAGTAGTGTCACCAGTAGTAGTGTCACCAGTAGTAGTGTCTCCAGTAGTAGTGTCTCCAGTAGTAGTGTCTCCAGTAGTTGTGTCTCCAGTAGTAGTGCCTTCAGTAGTAGTGTCTCCAGCAGTAGTGTCTCCAGCAGTAGTGTCTCCAGTAGTAGCGTCTCCATTAGTAGTGTCTCCAGTAGTAGAGTCACCAGTAGTAGAGTCACCAGTAGTAGTATCTTCAGTAGTAGTGTCACCAGTAGTAGTGTATCCAGTAGCAGTGTCTCCAGTAGCAGTGTCTCCAGTAGTAGTGTCTCCAGTAGTAGTGTTTCCAGTAGTAGTGTCTCCAGTAGTAGTGTCTCCAGTAGTAGTGTCTGCAGTAGTAGTGTCTGCAGTAGTAATGTCTCCAGTAGTAGTGTCACCAGTAGTAGTGACACCAGTAGTAGTGACACCAGTAGTAGTGATACCAGTAGTAGTGTCATCAGTAGTAATGTCTCCAGTAGTAGTGTCTCCAGTAGTAGTGTCACCAGTAGTAGTGTCTCCAGTAGTAGTGTCTCCAGTAGTAGTGATACCAGTAGTAGTGATACCAGTAGTAGTGTCTCCAGTAGTAGTGTCTCCAGTAGTAGTGTCTGCAGTAGTAATGTCTCCAGTAGTAGTGACACCAGTAGTAGTGACACCAGTAGTAGTGATACCAGTAGTAGTGTCATCAGTAGTAATGTCTCCAGTAGTAGTGTCTCCAGTAGTAGTGTCTCCAGTAGTAGTGTCTCCAGTAGTAGTGTTTCCAGTAGTAGTGTCTCCAGTAGTAGTGTCAATAGTAGTAGTGACACCAGTAGTAGTGTCTCCAGTAGTAGTGTCTCCAGTAGTAGCGTCTCCAGTAGTAGCGTCTCCAGTAGTAGTGATACCAGTAGTAATGTCTCCAGTAGTAGTGTCTCCAGTAGTAGTGTCTGCAGTAGTAATGTCTCCAGTAGTAGTGACACCAGTAGTAGTGACACCAGTAGTAGTGATACCAGTAGTAGTGTCTCCAGTAGTAGTGTCTCCAGTAGTAGTGTCTCCAGTAGTAGTGTCTGCAGTAGTAATGTCTCCAGTAGTAGTGACACCAGTAGTAGTGACACCAGTAGTAGTGATACCAGTAGTAGTGTCATCAGTAGTAATGTCTCCAGTAGTAGTGTCTCCAGTAGTAGTGTCTCCAGTAGTAGTGTCTGCAGTAGTAATGTCTCCAGTAGTAGTGACACCAGTAGTAGTGACACCAGTAGTAGTGATACCAGTAGTAGTGTCATCAGTAGTAATGTCTCCAGTAGTAGTGTCTCCAGTAGTAGTGTCTCCAGTAGTAGTGTCTCCAGTGGTAGTGTCACCAGTAGTAATGTCTCCAGTAGTAGTGTCTCCAGTAGTAGTGTTTCCAGTAGTAGTGTCTCCAGTAGTAGTGACACCAGTAGTAGTGACACCAGTAGTAGTGACACTAGTAGTAGTGATACCAGTAGTAGTGTCATCAGTAGTAACGTCTCCAGTAGTAGTGTCTCCAGTAGTAGTGTCTGCAGTAGTAATGTCTCCAGTAGTAGTGACACCAGTAGTAGTGACACCAGTAGTAGTGATACCAGTAGTAGTGTCATCAGTAGTAATGTCACCAGTGGTAGTTTCTCCAGTGGTAGTATCTTCAGTAGTAGTGTCTCCAGTAGTAATGTCTCCAATAGTAGTGTCTCCAGTAGTTGTGTCTCCAGTAGTGGTGTCACCAGTAGTAGTGTCTCCAGTAGTAGTGTCTCCAGTTGTAGTGACATCAGTAGTAGTGTCACCAGTAGTAGTGTCACCAGTAGTAGTGTCACCAGTGGTAGTATCTCCAGTAGTAGTGTCTCCAGTAGTAATGTCACCAGTAATAGTCTCTCCAGTAGTAATGTCTCCAGTAGTAGCGTCTCCAGTAGTAGCGTCTCCAGTAGTAGCGTCACCAGTAGTAGCGTCTCCAGTAGTAGTGTCTCTAGTAGTTGTGTCACCAGTAGTAGTATTTACAGTAGTAGTGTCTCCAGTGGTAGTGTCTCCAGTGGTAGCGTCTCCAGTAGTAGCGTCTCCAGTAGTAGCGTCTCCAGTAGTAGCGTCACCAGTAGTATCGTCTCCAGTAGTAGCGTCTCCAGTAGTAGCGTCACCAGTAGTAGCGTCTCCAGTAGTAGTGTCTCCAGTAGTTGTGTCACCAGTAGTAGTATTTCCAGTAGTAGTGTCCCCAGTAGTAGTGTCTCCAGTAGTAGTGTCTCCAGTAGTAGTGTCTCCAGTAGTAGTGTCACCAGTAGTGGCATCTCCAGTAGTAGTGTCTCCAGTAGTTGTGTCTCCAGTAGTAGTGTCACCAGTAGTAGTGACTCCAGTAGTTGTGTCTCCAGTAGTAGTGTCACCAGTAGTAGCGTCTCCAGTAGTAGCGTCTGCAGTAGTAGCGTCTCCAGTAGTAGTGTCTCCAGTAGTAGTGTCTCCAGTAGTAGTGTCACCAGTAGTAGTGTCTCCAGTAGTAGTGTCACCAGTGGTAGTGTCTCCAGTGGTAGTATCTTCAGTAGTAGTGTCTCCAGTAGTAATGTCTCCAGTAGTAGTGTCTCCAGTAGTTGTGTCTCCAGTAGTAGTGTCACCAGTAGTAGTGTCTCCAGTAGTAGTGTCTCCAGTTGTAGTGACATCAGTAGTAGTGTCACCAGTAGTAGTGTCACCAGTGGTAGTGTCACCAGTGGTAGTGTCTCCAGTGGTAGTATCTCCAGTAGTAGTGTCTCCAGTAGTAATGTCACCAGTAGTAGTGTCTCCAGTAGTAATGTCTCCAGTAGTAGCGTCTCCAGTAGTAGCGTCTCCAGTAGTAGCGTCTGCAGTAGTAGCGTCTCCAGTAGTAGTGTCTCCAGTAGTAGTGTCTCCAGTAGTAGTGTCTCCAGTAGTAGTGTCACCAGTAGTAGTGTCTCCAGTAGTAGTGTCACCAGTGGTAGTGTCTCCAGTGGTAGTATCTTCAGTAGTATTGTCTCCAGTAGTAATGTCTCCAGTAGTAGTGTCTCCAGTAGTTGTGTCTCCAGTAGTAGTGTCACCAGTAGTAGTGTCTCCAGTAGTAGTGTCTCCAGTTGTAGTGACATCAGTAGTAGTGTCACCAGTAGTAGTGTCACCAGTGGTAGTGTCACCAGTGGTAGTGTCTCCAGTGGTAGTATCTCCAGTAGTAGTGTCTCCAGTAGTAATGTCACCAGTAGTAGTGTCTCCAGTAGTAATGTCTCCAGTAGTAGCGTCTCCAGTAGTAGCGTCTCCAGTAGTAGCGTCAATAGTAGTAGCGTCTCCAGTAGTAGTGTCTCCAGTAGTTGTGTCACCAGCAGTAGTATTTCCAGTAGTAGTGTCCCCAGTAGTAGCGTCTCCAGTAGTAGCGTCTCCAGTAGTAGCATCTCCAGTAGTAGCGTCTCCAGTAGTTGTGTCACCAGTAGTAGTATTTCCAGTAGTAGTGTCCCCAGTTGAAGTGTCTCCAGTAGTAGTGTCTCCAGTAGTAGCGTCTCCAGTAGTAGTGTCACCAGTAGTAGCGTCTCCAGTAGTAGTGTCTCCAGTAGTAGTGTCTCCAGTAGTTGTGTCTCCAGTAGCAGTGTCACCAGTAGTAGTGACTCCAGTAGTAGTGTCTCCAGTAGTAGTGTCTCCAGTAGTAGTGTCACCAGTAGTAACGTCTCCAGTAGTAGTGTCTCCAGTAGTTGTGTCTCCAGTAGTAGTGTCTGCAGTAGTAGCGTCTCCAGTAGTAGTGTCTCCAGTAGTAGTTTCACCAGTAGTAGTGACATCAGTAGTAGTGTCTCCAGTAGTAGTGTCACCAGTAGTAGTGTCTCCAGTAGTAGCGTCTGCAGTAGTAGTGTCTCAAGTAGTAGTGTCTCCAGTAGTAGTGTCACCATTAGTAGTGTCACCAGTGGTAGTTTCTCCAGTGGTAGTATCTTCAGTAGTATTGTCTCCAGTAGTAATGTCTCCAGTAGTAGTGTCTCCAGTAGTTGTGTCTCCAGTAGTAGTGTCACCAGTAGTAGTGTCTCCAGTAGTAGTGTCTCCAGTTATAGTGACATCAGTAGTAGTGTCACCAGTAGTAGTGTCACCAGTAGTAGTGTCTCCAGTGGTAGTGTCTCCAGTGGTAGTATCTCCAGTAGTAGTGTCTCCAGTTGTAATGTCACCAGTAGTTGTGTCTCCAGTAGTAATGTCTCCAGTAGTAGCGTCTCCAGTAGTAGCGTCACCAGTAGTAGCGTCTCCAGTAGTAGTGTCTCTAGTAGTTGTGTCACCAGTAGTAGTATTTCCAGTAGTAGTGTCCCCAGTAGTAGCGTCTCCAGTAGTAGCGTCTCCAGTAGTAGCGTCTCGAGTAGTATTTTCTCTAGTAGTAGTGACACCAGTAGTAGTGTCTCCAGTAGTAGTGTCCCCAGTTGTAGTGTCTCCAGTAGTAGTGTCACCAGTAGTAGTGTCTCCAGTAGTAGTGTCCCCAGTTGTAGTGTCTCCAGCAGTAGTGTCACCAGCAGTAGTGACACCAGCAGTAGTGTCTCCAGTAGTAGTGTCTCCAGTAGTAGTGTCAGCAGCAGTAATGTCTCCAGTAGTAGCGTCTCCAGTAGTAGCGTCTCCAGTAATAGCGTCTTCAGTACTAGTGTCTCCAGTAGTAGTGTCACCAGTGGTAGTGTCTCCAGTAGTAGTGTCTCCAGTAGTAGTGTCACCAGTAGTAGTGATACCAGTAGTAGTGTCTCCAGTAGTAGTGTCTCCAGTAGTAGTGTCTTCATTAGTAGTGACACCAGTAGTAGTGTCTCCAGTAGTAGTGTCTCCAGTAGTAGTGTCACCAGTGGTAGTGTCTCCAGTAGTAGTGTCTCCAGTAGTAGTGTCACCAGTAGTAGTGAAACCAGTAGTAGTGTCTGCAGTAGTAGTGTCTGCAGTAGTAGTGTCTTCAGTAGTAGTGACACCAGTAGTAGTGTCTCCAGTAGTAGTGTCTCCAGTAGTAGTGTCACCAGTAGTAGAGTCACCAGTAGTAGTATCTACAGTAATAGTGTCACCAGTAGTAGTGTCTCCAGTAGCAGTGTCTCCAGTAGCAGTGTCTCCAGTAGTAGTGTCTCCAGTAGTAGTGTCACCAGTAGTAGTGTCTTCAGTTGTAGTGTCTCCAGTAGTAGTGTCTCCAGTAGTAGAGTCACCAGTGGTAGAGTCACCAGTAGTAGTATCTTCAGTAGTAGTGTCACCAGTAGTAGTGTCTCCAGTAGTAGTGTCTCCAATAGTAGTGTCTCCAGTAGCAGTGTCTCCAGTAGTAGTGTCTCCAGTAGTAGTGTCACCAGTAGTAGTGTCTCCAGTAGTTGTGTCTCCAGTAGTTGTGTCTCCAGTAGTAGTGTCTTCAGTAGTAGTGTCTCCAGCAGTAGTGTCTCCAGCAGTAGTGTCTCCAGTAGTAGTGTCTCCAGTAGTAGACTCACCAGTAGTAGAGTAACCAGTAGTAGTATCTTCAGTAGTAGTGTCACCAGTAGTAGTGTCTCCAGTAGTAGTGTCTCCAGTAGCAGTGTCTCCAGTAGTAGTGTCTCCAGTAGTAATGTCTCCAGTAGTAGTGTCTCCAGTAGTAGTGTTTCCAGTAGTAGTGTCTCCAGTAGTAATGTCTCCAGTAGTAGTTTCTCCAGTAGTAGTGTTTCCAGTAGTAGTGTCTCCAGTAGTAGTGTCACATTAGTAGTGACACCAGTAGTAGTGTCTCCAGTAGTACTGTCTCCAGTAGTAGTGTCTGCAGTAGTAATGTCTCCAGTAGTAGTGTCACCAGTAGTAGTGACACCAGTAGTAGTGACACCAGTAGTAGTGATACCAGTAGTAGTGTCATCAGTAGTAATGTCTCCAGTAGTAGTGTCTCCAGTAGTAGTGTCACCAGTAGTAGTGTCTCCAGTAGTAGTGTCTCCAGTAGTAGTGATACCAGTAGTAGTGATACCAGTAGTAGTGTCTCCAGTAGTAGTGTCTCCAGTAGTAGTGTCTGCAGTAGTAATGTCTCCAGTAGTAGTGACACCAGTAGTAGTGACACCAGTAGTAGTGATACCAGTAGTAGTGTCATCAGTAGTAATGTCTCCAGTAGTAGTGTCTCCAGTAGTAGTGTCTCCAGTAGTAGTGTTTCCAGTAGTAGTGTCTCCAGTAGTAGTGTCAACAGTAGTAGTGACACCAGTAGTAGTGTCTCCAGTAGTAGTGTCTCCAGTAGTAGCGTCTCCAGTAGTAGCGTTTCCAGTAGTAGTGATACCAGTAGTAATGTCTCCAGTAGTAGTGTCTCCAGTAGTAGTGTCTGCAGTAGTAATGTCTCCAGTAGTAGTGACACCAGTAGTAGTGACACCAGTAGTAGTGATACCAGTAGTAGTGTCTCCAGTAGTAGTGTCTCCAGTAGTAGTGTCTGCAGTAGTAATGTCTCCAGTAGTAGTGACACCAGTAGTAGTGACACCAGTAGTAGTGATACCAGTAGTAGTGTCATCAGTAGTAATGTCTCCAGTAGTAGTGTCTCCAGTAGTAGTGTCTCCACTAGTAGTGTCTGCAGTAGTAATGTCTCCAGTAGTAGTGACACCAGTATTAGTGATACCAGTAGTAGTGTCATCAGTAGTAATGTCTCCAGTAGTAGTGTCTCCAGTAGTAGTGTCTCCAGTGGTAGTGTCACCAGTAGTAATGTCTCCAGTAGTAGTGTCTCCAGTAGTAGTGTTTCCAGTAGTAGTGTCTCCAGTAGTAGTGACACCAGTAGTAGTGACACCAGTAGTAGTGATACCAGTAGTAGTGTCATCAGTAGTAACGTCTCCAGTAGTAGTGTCTCCAGTAGTAGTGTCTGCAGTAGTAATGTCTCCAGTAGTAGTGACACCAGTAGTAGTGACACCAGTAGTAGTGATACCAGTAGTAGTGTCATCAGTAGTAATGTCTCCAGTAGTAGTGTCTCCAGTAGTAGTGTCTCCAGTAGTAGTGTCTGCAGTAGTAATGTCTCCAGTAGTAGTGACACCAGTAGTAGTGACACCAGTAGTAGTGATACCAGTAGTAGTGTCATTAGTAGTGTCTCCAGTAGTAGTGTCTCCAGTAGTAATGTCTCCAGTAGTAGTGTCTCCAGTAGTAGTGACACCAGTAGTAGTGACACCAGTAGTAGTGATACCAGTAGTAGTGTCATCAGTAGTAATGTCTCCAGTAGTAGTGTCTCCAGTAGTAGTGTCTCCAGTAGTAGTGTTTCCAGTAGTAGTGTCTCCAGTAGTAGTGTCAACAGTAGTAGTGACACCAGTAGTAGTGTCTCCAGTAGTAGTGTCTCCAGTAGTAGCGTCTCCAGTAGTAGCGTTTCCAGTAGTAGTGATACCAGTAGTAATGTCTCCAGTAGTAGTGTCTCCAGTAGTAGTGTCTGCAGTAGTAATGTCTCCAGTAGTAGTGACACCAGTAGTAGTGACACCAGTAGTAGTGATACCAGTAGTAGTGTCATCAGTAGTAATGTCTCCAGTAGTAGTGTCTCCAGTAGTAGTGTCTCCAGTAGTAGTGTTTCCAGTAGTAGTGTCTCCAGTAGTAGTGTCAACAGTAGTAGTGACACCAGTAGTAGTGTCTCCAGTAGTAGTGTCTCCAGTAGTAGCGTCTCCAGTAGTAGCGTTTCCAGTAGTAGTGATACCAGTAGTAATGTCTCCAGTAGTAGTGTCTCCAGTAGTAGTGTCTGCAGTAGTAATGTCTCCAGTAGTAGTGACACCAGTAGTAGTGACACCAGTAGTAGTGATACCAGTAGTAGTGTCTCCAGTAGTAGTGTCTCCAGTAGTAGTGTCTGCAGTAGTAATGTCTCCAGTAGTAGTGACACCAGTAGTAGTGACACCAGTAGTAGTGATACCAGTAGTAGTGTCATCAGTAGTAATGTCTCCAGTAGTAGTGTCTCCAGTAGTAGTGTCTCCACTAGTAGTGTCTGCAGTAGTAATGTCTCCAGTAGTAGTGACACCAGTATTAGTGATACCAGTAGTAGTGTCATCAGTAGTAATGTCTCCAGTAGTAGTGTCTCCAGTAGTAGTGTCTCCAGTGGTAGTGTCACCAGTAGTAATGTCTCCAGTAGTAGTGTCTCCAGTAGTAGTGTTTCCAGTAGTAGTGTCTCCAGTAGTAGTGACACCAGTAGTAGTGACACCAGTAGTAGTGATACCAGTAGTAGTGTCATCAGTAGTAACGTCTCCAGTAGTAGTGTCTCCAGTAGTAGTGTCTGCAGTAGTAATGTCTCCAGTAGTAGTGACACCAGTAGTAGTGACACCAGTAGTAGTGATACCAGTAGTAGTGTCATCAGTAGTAATGTCTCCAGTAGTAGTGTCTCCAGTAGTAGTGTCTGCAGTAGTAATGTCTCCAGTAGTAGTGACACCAGTAGTAGTGACACCAGTAGTAGTGATACCAGTAGTAGTGTCATTAGTAGTGTCTCCAGTAGTAGTGTCTCCAGTAGTAATGTCTCCAGTAGTAGTGTCTCCAGTAGTAGTGTTTCCAGTAGTAGTGTCTCCAGTAGTAGTGTCAACAGTAGTAGTGACACTAGTAGTAGCGTCTCCAGTAGTAGCGTCTCCAGTAGTAGCGTCTCCAGTAGTAGTGTCTCCAGTTGTAGTGTCACCAGTAGTAGTGATACCAGTAGTAGTTTCTCCAGTAGTAGTGTCTCCAGTAGTAGTGTTGTCAGTAGTAGTGACACGAGTAGTAGTGACACCAGTAGTAGTATCTTCAGTAGTAGTGTCACCAGTAGAAGTGTCTCCAGTAGTAGAGTCACCAGTAGTAGAGTCACCAATAGTAGTATCTTCAGTAGTAGTGTCACCAGTAGTAGTGATACTAGTAGTAGTGTCTCCAGTAGTAGAGTCACCAGTAGTAGTATCTTCAGTAGTAGTGTCACCAGTAGTAGTGATACCAGTAGTAGTGTCTCCAGTAGTAGTGTCTCCAGTAGTAGTGTCACCAGTAGTAGTGTCACCAGTAGTAGTGTCTCCAGTAGTAGTGTCTCCAGTAGTAGTGTCTCCAGTTGTAGTGTCACCAGTAGTAGTGTCTCCAGTAGTAGTGTCTTCAGTAGTAGTGACACCAGTAGTAGTGTCTCCAGTAGTAGTGTCTCCAGTAGTAGTGTCACCAGTAGTAGACTCTCCAGTAGTAGTATCTTCAGTAGTAGTGTCACCAGTAGTAGTGTCTCCAGTAGCAGTGTCTCCAGTAGCAGTGTCTCCAGTAGTAGCGTCTCCAGTAGTAGTGTCTCCAGTAGTAATGTCTCCAGTAGTAATGTCTCCAGTAGTAGCGTCTCCAGTAGTAGCGTCGCCAGTAGTAGTGTCTCCAGTAGTAGTGTCACCAGTAGTAGTGATACCAGTAGTAGTGTCCCCAGTCGTAGTGTCTCCAGTAGTAGTGTCTTCAGTAGTAGTGTCTCCAGCAGTAGTGTCTCCAGTAGTAGTGATACCAGTAGTAGTGTCCCCAGTCGTAGTGTCTCCAGTAGTAGTGTCTTCAGTAGTAGTGTCTCCAGCAGTTGTGTCTCCAGTAGTAGTGTCTCCAGTAGTAGAGTCACCAGTAGTAGAGTCACCAGTAGTAGTATCTTCAGTAGTAGTGTCACCAGTAGTAGTGTCTCCGGTAGTAGTGTCACCAGTAGTAGTGTCTCCAGTAGCAGTGTCTCCAGTAGTAGTGTCTCCAGTAGTAGTGTCTCCAGTAGCAGTGTCTCCAGTAGTAAAGTCACCAGTAGTAGAGTCACCAGTAGTAGTATCTTCAGTAGTAGTGTCACCAGTAGTAGTGTCTCCAGTAGTAGTGTCTCCAGTAGCAGTGTCTCCAGTAGCATTATCTCCAGTAGTAGTGTCTCCAGTAGTAGTGTCACCAGTAGTAATGACTCCAGTAGTAATGACTCCAGTAGTAGTGTCTCCAGTAGTAGTGTCACCAGTAGTAGTGTCTCCAGTAGTAGTGTCTCCAGTAGTTGAGTCTCCAGTAGTAGTGTCTTCAGTAGTAGTGTCTCCAGCAGTAGTGTCTCCAGCAGTAGTGTCTCCAGTAGTAGTGTCTCCAGTAGTAGAGTCACCAGTAGTAGAGTCACCAGTAGTAGTATCTTCAGTAGTAGTGTCACCAGTAGTAGTGTATCCAGTAGTAGTGTCTCCAGTAGCAGTGTCTCCAGTAGTAGTGTCTCCAGTAGTAGTGTCTCCAGTAGTAATGTCTCCAGTAGTAGTGTCTCCAGTAGTAGTGTTTCCAGTAGTAGTGTCTCCAGTAGTAGTGTCAACAGTAGTAGTGACACCAGTAGTAGTGACACCAGTAGTAGTGTCTCCAGTAGTAGTGTCTGCAGTAGTAGTGTCTCCAGTAGTAGCGTCTCCAGTAGTAGGAGTCACCAGTAGTAGTATCTTCAGTAGTAGTGTCACCAGTAGTAGTGTCTCCAGTAGCAGTGTCTCCAGTAGCAGCGTCTCCAGTAGTAGCGTCTCCAGTAGTAGCGTCTCCAGTAGTAGTGTCTCCAGTAGTAGTGTCACCAGTAGTAGTGATACCAGTAGTAGTGTCCCCAGTAGTAGTGTCTCCAGTAGTAGTGTCTTCAGTAGTATTGTCTCCAGCAGTAGTGTCTCCAGTAGTAGTGTCTCCAGTAGTAGAGTCACCAGTAGTAGAGTCACCAGTAGTAGTATCTTCAGTAGTAGTGTCACCAGTAGTATTGTCTCCAGTAGTAGTGTCACCAGTAGTAGTGTCTCCAGTAGTAGTGTCTCCAGTAGCAGTGTCTCCAGCAGTAGTGTCTCCAGTAGTAGTGTCACGAGTAGTAATGACTCCAGTAGTAGTGTCACCAGTAGTAGTGTCACCAGTAGTAGTGTCTCCAGTAGTAGTGTCTCCAGTAGTAGTGTCTCCAGTAGTTGTGTCTCCAGTAGTAGTGCCTTCAGTAGTAGTGTCTCCAGCAGTAGTGTCTCCAGCAGTAGTGTCTCCAGTAGTAGCGTCTCCATTAGTAGTGTCTCCAGTAGTAGAGTCACCAGTAGTAGAGTCACCAGTAGTAGTATCTTCAGTAGTAGTGTCACCAGTAGTAGTGTATCCAGTAGCAGTGTCTCCAGTAGCAGTGTCTCCAGTAGTAGTGTCTCCAGTAGTAGTGTCTCCAGTAGTAGTGTTTCCAGTAGTAGTGTCTCCAGTAGTAGTGTCTCCAGTAGTAGTGTCTGCAGTAGTAGTGTCTGCAGTAGTAATGTCTCCAGTAGTAGTGTCACCAGTAGTAGTGACACCAGTAGTAGTGACACCAGTAGTAGTGATACCAGTAGTAGTGTCATCAGTAGTAATGTCTCCAGTAGTAGTGTCTCCAGTAGTAGTGTCACCAGTAGTAGTGTCTCCAGTAGTAGTGTCTCCAGTAGTAGTGATACCAGTAGTAGTGATACCAGTAGTAGTGTCTCCAGTAGTAGTGTCTCCAGTAGTAGTGTCTGCAGTAGTAATGTCTCCAGTAGTAGTGACACCAGTAGTAGTGACACCAGTAGTAGTGATACCAGTAGTAGTGTCATCAGTAGTAATGTCTCCAGTAGTAGTGTCTCCAGTAGTAGTGTCTCCAGTAGTAGTGTCTCCAGTAGTAGTGTTTCCAGTAGTAGTGTCTCCAGTAGTAGTGTCAATAGTAGTAGTGACACCAGTAGTAGTGTCTCCAGTAGTAGTGTCTCCAGTAGTAGCGTCTCCAGTAGTAGCGTCTCCAGTAGTAGTGATACCAGTAGTAATGTCTCCAGTAGTAGTGTCTCCAGTAGTAGTGTCTGCAGTAGTAATGTCTCCAGTAGTAGTGACACCAGTAGTAGTGACACCAGTAGTAGTGATACCAGTAGTAGTGTCTCCAGTAGTAGTGTCTCCAGTAGTAGTGTCTCCAGTAGTAGTGTCTGCAGTAGTAATGTCTCCAGTAGTAGTGACACCAGTAGTAGTGACACCAGTAGTAGTGATACCAGTAGTAGTGTCATCAGTAGTAATGTCTCCAGTAGTAGTGTCTCCAGTAGTAGTGTCTCCAGTAGTAGTGTCTGCAGTAGTAATGTCTCCAGTAGTAGTGACACCAGTAGTAGTGACACCAGTAGTAGTGATACCAGTAGTAGTGTCATCAGTAGTAATGTCTCCAGTAGTAGTGTCTCCAGTAGTAGTGTCTCCAGTAGTAGTGTCTCCAGTGGTAGTGTCACCAGTAGTAATGTCTCCAGTAGTAGTGTCTCCAGTAGTAGTGTTTCCAGTAGTAGTGTCTCCAGTAGTAGTGACACCAGTAGTAGTGACACCAGTAGTAGTGACACCAGTAGTAGTGATACCAGTAGTAGTGTCATCAGTAGTAACGTCTCCAGTAGTAGTGTCTCCAGTAGTAGTGTCTGCAGTAGTAATGTCTCCAGTAGTAGTGTCACCAGCAGTAGTGACACCAGTAGTAGTGATACCAGTAGTAGTGTCATCAGTAGTAATGTCACCAGTGGTAGTTTCTCCAGTGGTAGTATCTTCAGTAGTAGTGTCTCCAGTAGTAATGTCTCCAATAGTAGTGTCTCCAGTAGTTGTGTCTCCAGTAGTAGTGTCACCAGTAGTAGTGTCTCCAGTAGTAGTGTCTCCAGTTGTAGTGACATCAGTAGTAGTGTCACCAGTAGTAGTGTCACCAGTAGTAGTGTCACCAGTGGTAGTATCTCCAGTAGTAGTGTCTCCAGTAGTAATGTCACCAGTAATAGTCTCTCCAGTAGTAATGTCTCCAGTAGTAGCGTCTCCAGTAGTAGCGTCTCCAGTAGTAGCGTCACCAGTAGTAGCGTCTCCAGTAGTAGTGTCTCTAGTAGTTGTGTCACCAGTAGTAGTATTTACAGTAGTAGTGTCTTCAGTGGTAGTGTCTCCAGTGGTAGCGTCTCCAGTAGTAGCGTCTCCAGTAGTAGCGTCTCCAGTAGTAGCGTCACCAGTAGTAGCGCCTCCAGTAGTAGCGTCTCCAGTAGTAGCGTCACCAGTAGTAGCGTCTCCAGTAGTAGTGTCTCCAGTAGTTGTGTCACCAGTAGTAGTATTTCCAGTAGTAGTGTCCCCAGTAGTAGTGTCTCCAGTAGTAGTGTCTCCAGTAGTAGTGTCTCCAGTAGTAGTGTCACCAGTAGTAGCATCTCCAGTAGTAGTGTCTCCAGTAGTTGTGTCTCCAGTAGTAGTGTCAACAGTAGTAGTGACTCCAGTAGTTGTGTCTCCAGTAGTAGTGTCACCAGTAGTAGCGTCTCCAGTAGTAGCGTCTGCAGTAGTAGCGTCTCCAGTAGTAGTGTCTCCAGTAGTAGTGTCTCCAGTAGTAGTGTCACCAGTAGTAGTGTCTCCAGTAGTAGTGTCACCAGTGGTAGTGTCTCCTGTGGTAGTATCTTCAGTAGTAGTGTCTCCAGTAGTAATGTCTCCAGTAGTAGTGTCTCCAGTAGTTGTGTCTCCAGTAGTAGTGTCACCAGTAGTAGTGTCTCCAGTAGTAGTGTCTCCAGTTGTAGTGACATCAGTAGTAGTGTCACCAGTAGTAGTGTCACCAGTGGTAGTGTCACCAGTGGTAGTGTCTCCAGTGGTAGTATCTCCAGTAGTAGTGTCTCCAGTAGTAATGTCACCAGTAGTAGTGTCTCCAGTAGTAATGTCTCCAGTAGTAGCGTCTCCAGTAGTAGCGTCTCCAGTAGTAGCGTCAATAGTAGTAGCGTCTCCAGTAGTAGTGTCTCCAGTAGTTGTGTCACCAGTAGTAGTATTTCCAGTAGTAGTGTCCCCAGTAGTAGCGTCTCCAGTAGTAGCGTCTCCAGTAGTAGCGTCTCCAGTAGTAGCGTCTCCAGTAGTTGTGTCACCAGTAGTAGTATTTCCAGTAGTAGTGTCCCCAGTTGAAGTGTCTCCAGTAGTAGTGTCTCCAGTAGTAGCGTCTCCAGTAGTAGTGTCACCAGTAGTAGCGTCTCCAGTAGTAGTGTCTCCAGTAGTAGTGTCTCCAGTAGTTGTGTCTCCAGTAGCAGTGTCACCAGTAGTAGTGACTCCAGTAGTAGTGTCTCCAGTAGTAGTGTCTCCAGTAGTAGTGTCACCAGTAGTAACGTCTCCAGTAGTAGTGTCTCCAGTAGTTGTGTCTCCAGTAGTAGTGTCTGCAGTAGTAGCGTCTCCAGTAGTAGTGTCTCCAGTAGTAGTGTCACCAGTAGTAGTGACATCAGTAGTAGTGTCTCCAGTAGTAGTGTCACCAGTAGTAGTGTCTCCAGTAGTAGCGTCTGCAGTAGTAGTGTCTCCAGTAGTAGTGTCTCCAGTAGTAGTGTCACCAGTAGTAGTGTCACCAGTGGTAGTTTCTCCAGTGGTAGTATCTTCAGTAGTATTGTCTCCAGTAGTAATGTCTCCAGTAGTAGTGTCTCCAGTAGTTGTGTCTCCAGTAGTAGTGTCACCAGTAGTAGTGTCTCCAGTAGTAGTGTCTCCAGTTATAGTGACATCAGTAGTAGTGTCACCAGTAGTAGTGTCACCAGTAGTAGTGTCTCCAGTGGTAGTGTCTCCAGTGGTAGTATCTCCAGTAGTAGTGTCTCCAGTTGTAATGTCACCAGTAGTTGTGTCTCCAGTAGTAATGTCTCCAGTAGTAGCGTCTCCAGTAGTAGCGTCACCAGTAGTAGCGTCTCCAGTAGTAGTGTCTCTAGTAGTTGTGTCACCAGTAGTAGTATTTCCAGTAGTAGTGTCCCCAGTAGTAGCGTCTCCAGTAGTAGCGTCTCCAGTAGTATTTTCTCTAGTAGTAGTGACACCAGTAGTAGTGTCTCCAGTAGTAGTGTCCCCAGTTGTAGTGTCTCCAGTAGTAGTGTCACCAGTAGTAGTGTCTCCAGTAGTAGTGTCCCCAGTTGTAGTGTCTCCAGCAGTAGTGTCACCAGCAGTAGTGACACCAGCAGTAGTGTCTCCAGTAGTAGTGTCTCCTATAGTAGTGTCAGCAGTAGTAATGTCTCCAGTAGTAGCGTCTCCAGTAGTAGCGTCTCCAGTAATAGCGTCTTCAGTAGTAGTGTCTCCAGTAGTAGTGTCACCAGTGGTAGTGTCTCCAGTAGTAGTGTCTCCAGTAGTAGTGTCACCAGTAGTAGTGATACCAGTAGTAGTGTCTCCAGTAGTAGTGTCTCCAGTAGTAGTGTCTTCATTAGTAGTGACACCAGTAGTAGTGTCTCCAGTAGTAGTGTCTCCAGTAGTAGTGTCACCAGTGGTAGTGTCTCCAGTAGTAGTGTCTCCAGTAGTAGTGTCACCAGTAGTAGTGAAACCAGTAGTAGTGTCTGCAGTAGTAGTGTCTGCAGTAGTAGTGTCTTCAGTAGTAGTGACACCAGTAGTAGTGTCTCCAGTAGTAGTGTCTCCAGTAGTAGTGTCACCAGTAGTAGAGTCACCAGTAGTAGTATCTACAGTAATAGTGTCACCAGTAGTAGTGTCTCCAGTAGCAGTGTCTCCAGTAGCAGTGTCTCCAGTAGTAGTGTCTCCAGTAGTAGTGTCACCAGTAGTAGTGTCTTCAGTTGTAGTGTCTCCAGTAGTAGTGTCTCCAGTAGTAGAGTCACCAGTGGTAGAGTCACCAGTAGTAGTATCTTCAGTAGTAGTGTCACCAGTAGTAGTGTCTCCAGTAGTAGTGTCTCCAGTAGTAGTGTCTCCAGTAGCAGTGTCTCCAGTAGTAGTGTCTCCAGTAGTAGTGTCACCAGTAGTAGTGTCTCCAGTAGTTGTGTCTCCAGTAGTTGTGTCTCCAGTAGTAGTGTCTTCAGTAGTAGTGTCTCCAGCAGTAGTGTCTCCAGCAGTAGTGTCTCCAGTAGTAGTGTCTCCAGTAGTAGACTCACCAGTAGTAGAGTAACCAGTAGTAGTATCTTCAGTAGTAGTGTCACCAGTAGTAGTGTCTCCAGTAGTAGTGTCTCCAGTAGCAGTGTCTCCAGTAGTAGTGTCTCCAGTAGTAATGTCTCCAGTAGTAGTGTCTCCAGTAGTAGTGTTTTCAGTAGTAGTGTCTCCAGTAGTAATGTCTCCAGTAGTAGTGTCTCCAGTAGTAGTGTTTCCAGTAGTAGTGTCTCCAGTAGTAGTGTCACATTAGTAGTGACACCAGTAGTAGTGTCTCCAGTAGTAGTGTCTCCAGTAGTAGTGTCACCAGTAGTAGTGTCTCCAGTAGTAGTGTCTCCAGTAGTAGTGATACCAGTAGTAGTGATACCAGTAGTAGTGTCTCCAGTAGTAGTGTCTCCAGTAGTAGTGTCTGCAGTAGTAATGTCTCCAGTAGTAGTGACACCAGTAGTAGTGACACCAGTAGTAGTGATACCAGTAGTAGTGTCATCAGTAGTAATGTCTCCAGTAGTAGTGTCTCCAGTAGTAGTGTCTCCAGTAGTAGTGTTTCCAGTAGTAGTGTCTCCAGTAGTAGTGTCAACAGTAGTAGTGACACCAGTAGTAGTGTCTCCAGTAGTAGTGTCTCCAGTAGTAGCGTCTCCAGTAGTAGCGTTTCCAGTAGTAGTGATACCAGTAGTAATGTCTCCAGTAGTAGTGTCTCCAGTAGTAGTGTCTGCAGTAGTAATGTCTCCAGTAGTAGTGACACCAGTAGTAGTGACACCAGTAGTAGTGTCTCCAGTAATAGTGATACCAGTAGTAGTGTCTCCAGTAGTAGTGTCTCCAGTAGTAGTGTCTGCAGTAGTAATGTCTCCAGTAGTAGTGACACCAGTAGTAGTGACACCAGTAGTAGTGATACCAGTAGTAGTGTCATCAGTAGTAATGTCTCCAGTAGTAGTGTCTCCACTAGTAGTGTCTGCAGTAGTAATGTCTCCAGTAGTAGTGACACCAGTAGTAGTGACACCAGTATTAGTGATACCAGTAGTAGTGTCATCAGTAGTAATGTCTCCAGTAGTAATGTCTCCAGTAGTAGTGTCTCCAGTAGTAGTGTCTCCAGTGGTAGTGTCACCAGTAGTAATGTCTCCAGTAGTAGTGTCTCCAGTAGTAGTGTTTCCAGTAGTAGTGTCTCCAGTAGTAGTGACACCAGTAGTAGTGACACCAGTAGTAGTGACACCAGTAGTAGTGATACCAGTAGTAGTGTCATCAGTAGTAACGTCTCCAGTAGTAGTGTCTCCAGTAGTAGTGTCTGCAGTAGTAATGTCTCCAGTAGTAGTGACACCAGTAGTAGTGACACCAGTAGTAGTGATACCAGTAGTAGTGTCATCAGTAGTAATGTCTCCAGTAGTAGTGTCTCCAGTAGTAGTGTCTCCAGTAGTAGTGTCTGCAGTAGTAATGTCTCCAGTAGTAGTGACACCAGTAGTAGTGACACCAGTAGTAGTGATACCAGTAGTAGTGTCATTAGTAGTGTCTCCAGTAGTAGTGTCTCCAGTAGTAATGTCTCCAGTAGTAGTGTCTCCAGTAGTAGTGTTTCCAGTAGTAGTGTCTCCAGTAGTAGTGTCAACAGTAGTAGTGACACTAGTAGTAGCGTCTCCAGTAGTAGCGTCTCCAGTAGTAGCGTCTCCAGTAGTAGTGTCTCCAGTTGTAGTGTCACCAGTAGTAGTGATACCAGTAGTAGTTTCTCCAGTAGTAGTGTCTCCAGTAGTAGTGTTGTCAGTAGTAGTGACACGAGTAGTAGTGACACCAGTAGTAGTATCTTCAGTAGTAGTGTCACCAGTAGAAGTGTCTCCAGTAGTAGAGTCACCAGTAGTAGAGTCACCAATAGTAGTATCTTCAGTAGTAGTGTCACCAGTAGTAGTGATACCAGTAGTAGTGTCTCCAGTAGTAGAGTCACCAGTAGTAGTATCTTCAGTAGTAGTGTCACCAGTAGTAGTGATACCAGTAGTAGTGTCTCCAGTAGTAGTGTCTCCAGTAGTAGTGTCACCAGTAGTAGTGTCACCAGTAGTAGTGTCTCCAGTAGTAGTGTCTCCAGTAGTAGTGTCTCCAGTTGTAGTGTCACCAGTAGTAGTGTCTCCAGTAGTAGTGTCTTCAGTAGTAGTGACACCAGTAGTAGTGTCTCCAGTAGTAGTGTCTCCAGTAGTAGTGTCACCAGTAGTAGACTCTCCAGTAGTAGTATCTTCAGTAGTAGTGTCACCAGTAGTAGTGTCTCCAGTAGCAGTGTCTCCAGTAGCAGTGTCTCCAGTAGTAGCGTCTCCAGTAGTAGTGTCTCCAGTAGTAATGTCTCCAGTAGTAATGTCTCCAGTAGTAATGTCTCCAGTAGTAGCGTCTCCAGTAGTAGCGTCGCCAGTAGTAGTGTCTCCAGTAGTAGTGTCACCAGTAGTAGTGATACCAGTAGTAGTGTCCCCAGTCGTAGTGTCTCCAGTAGTAGTGTCTTCAGTAGTAGTGTCTCCAGCAGTAGTGTCTCCAGTAGTAGTGATACCAGTAGTAGTGTCCCCAGTTGTAGTGTCTCCAGTAGTAGTGTCTTCAGTAGTAGTGTCTCCAGCAGTTGTGTCTCCAGTAGTAGTGTCTCCAGTAGTAGAGTCACCAGTAGTAGAGTCACCAGTAGTAGTATCTTCAGTAGTAGTGTCACCAGTAGTAGTGTCTCCGGTAGTAGTGTCACCAGTAGTAGTGTCTCCAGTAGCAGTGTCTCCAGTAGTAGTGTCTCCAGTAGTAGTGTCTCCAGTAGCAGTGTCTCCAGTAGTAGTGTCACCAGTAGTAGTGTCTCCAGTAGTAGTGTCTCCAGTAGTAAAGTCACCAGTAGTAGAGTCACCAGTAGTAGTATCTTCAGTAGTAGTGTCACCAGTAGTAATGTCTCCAGTAGTAGTGTCTCCAGTAGTAGTGTCTCCAGTAGCAGTGTCTCCAGTAGCATTATCTCCAGTAGTAGTGTCTCCAGTAGTAGTGTCACCAGTAGTAATGACTCCAGTAGTAGTGTCTCCAGTAGTAGTGTCACCAGTAGTAGTGTCTCCAGTAGTAGTGTCTCCAGTAGTAGTGTCTCCAGTCGTTGAGTCTCCAGTAGTAGTGTCTTCAGTAGTTGTGTCTCCAGCAGTAGTGTCTCCAGTAGTAGTGTCTCCAGTAGTAGTGTCTCCAGTAGTAGAGTCACCAGTAGTAGAGTCACCAGTAGTAGTATCTTCAGTAGTAGTGTCACCAGTAGTAGTGTATCCAGTAGTAGTGTCTCCAGTAGCAGTGTCTCCAGTAGTAGTGTCTCCAGTAGTAGTGTCTCCAGTAGTAATGTCTCCAGTAGTAGTGTCTCCAGTAGTAGTGTTTCCAGTAGTAGTGTCTCCAGTAGTAGTGTCAACAGTAGTAGTGACACCAGTAGTAGTGACACCAGTAGTAGTGTCTCCAGTAGTAGTGTCTGCAGTAGTAATGTCTCCAGTAGTAGCGTCTCCAGTAGTAGGAGTCACCAGTAGTAGTATCTTCAGTAGTAGTGTCACCAGTAGTATTGTCTCCAGTAGCAGTGTCTCCAGTAGCAGCGTCTCCAGTAGTAGCGTCTCCAGTAGTAGCGTCTCCAGTAGTAGCGTCTCCAGTAGTAGTGTCTCCAGTAGTAGTGTCACCAGTAGTAGTGATACCAGTAGTAGTGTCCCCAGTAGTAGTGTCTCCAGTAGTAGTGTCTTCAGTAGTATTGTCTCCAGCAGTAGTGTCTCCAGTAGTAGTGTCTCCAGTAGTAGAGTCACCAGTAGTAGAGTCACCAGTAGTAGTATCTTCAGTAGTAGTGTCACCAGTAGTATTGTCTCCAGTAGTAGTGTCACCAGTAGTAGTGTCTCCAGTAGTAGTGTCTCCAGTAGCAGTGTCTCCAGTAGTAGTGTCTCCAGTAGTAGTGTCACGAGTAGTAATGACTCCAGTAGTAGTGTCACCAGTAGTAGTGTCACCAGTAGTAGTGTCTCCAGTAGTAGTGTCTCCAGTAGTAGTGTCTCCAGTAGTTGTGTCTCCAGTAGTAGTGCCTTCAGTAGTAGTGTCTCCAGCAGTAGTGTCTCCAGCAGTAGTGTCTCCAGTAGTAGCGTCTCCATTAGTAGTGTCTCCAGTAGTAGAGTCACCAGTAGTAGAGTCACCAGTAGTAGTATCTTCAGTAGTAGTGTCACCAGTAGTAGTGTATCCAGTAGCAGTGTCTCCAGTAGCAGTGTCTCCAGTAGTAGTGTCTCCAGTAGTAGTGTCTCCAGTAGTAGTGTTTCCAGTAGTAGTGTCTCCAGTAGTAGTGTCTCCAGTAGTAGTGTCTGCAGTAGTAGTGTCTGCAGTAGTAATGTCTCCAGTAGTAGTGTCACCAGTAGTAGTGACACCAGTAGTAGTGACACCAGTAGTAGTGATACCAGTAGTAGTGTCATCAGTAGTAATGTCTCCAGTAGTAGTGTCTCCAGTAGTAGTGTCACCAGTAGTAGTGTCTCCAGTAGTAGTGTCTCCAGTAGTAGTGATACCAGTAGTAGTGATACCAGTAGTAGTGTCTCCAGTAGTAGTGTCTCCAGTAGTAGTGTCTGCAGTAGTAATGTCTCCAGTAGTAGTGACACCAGTAGTAGTGACACCAGTAGTAGTGATACCAGTAGTAGTGTCATCAGTAGTAGTGTCTCCAGTAGCAGTGTCTCCAGTAGTAGTGTCTCCAGTAGTAGTGTCACGAGTAGTAATGACTCCAGTAGTAGTGTCACCAGTAGTAGTGTCACCAGTAGTAGTGTCTCCAGTAGTAGTGTCTCCAGTAGTAGTGTCTCCAGTAGTTGTGTCTCCAGTAGTAGTGCCTTCAGTAGTAGTGTCTCCAGCAGTAGTGTCTCCAGCAGTAGTGTCTCCAGTAGTAGCGTCTCCATTAGTAGTGTCTCCAGTAGTAGAGTCACCAGTAGTAGAGTCACCAGTAGTAGTATCTTCAGTAGTAGTGTCACCAGTAGTAGTGTATCCAGTAGCAGTGTCTCCAGTAGCAGTGTCTCCAGTAGTAGTGTCTCCAGTAGTAGTGTCTCCAGTAGTAGTGTTTCCAGTAGTAGTGTCTCCAGTAGTAGTGTCTCCAGTAGTAGTGTCTGCAGTAGTAGTGTCTGCAGTAGTAATGTCTCCAGTAGTAGTGTCACCAGTAGTAGTGACACCAGTAGTAGTGACACCAGTAGTAGTGATACCAGTAGTAGTGTCATCAGTAGTAATGTCTCCAGTAGTAGTGTCTCCAGTAGTAGTGTCACCAGTAGTAGTGTCTCCAGTAGTAGTGTCTCCAGTAGTAGTGATACCAGTAGTAGTGATACCAGTAGTAGTGTCTCCAGTAGTAGTGTCTCCAGTAGTAGTGTCTGCAGTAGTAATGTCTCCAGTAGTAGTGACACCAGTAGTAGTGACACCAGTAGTAGTGATACCAGTAGTAGTGTCATCAGTAGTCGTGTCTCCAGTAGTAGTGTCTCCAGTAGTAGTGTTTCCAGTAGTAGTGTCTCCAGTAGTAGTGTCAACAGTAGTAGTGACACCAGTAGTAGTGTCTCCAGTAGTAGTGTCTCCAGTAGTAGCGTCTCCAGTAGTAGCGTCTCCAGTAGTAGTGATACCAGTAGTAATGTCTCCAGTAGTAGTGTCTCCAGTAGTAGTGTCTGCAGTAGTAATGTCTCCAGTAGTAGTGACACCAGTAGTAGTGACACCAGTAGTAGTGATACCAGTAGTAGTGTCTCCAGTAGTAGTGTCTCCAGTAGTAGTGTCTCCAGTAGTAGTATCTGCAGTAGTAATGTCTCCAGTAGTAGTGACACCAGTAGTAGTGACACCAGTAGTAGTGATACCAGTAGTAGTGTCATCAGTAGTAATGTCTCCAGTAGTAGTGTCTCCAGTAGTAGTGTCTCCAGTAGTAGTGTCTGCAGTAGTAATGTCTCCAGTAGTAGTGACACCAGTAGTAGTGACACCAGTAGTAGTGATACCAGTAGTAGTGTCATCAGTAGTAATGTCTCCAGTAGTAGTGTCTCCAGTAGTAGTGTCTCCAGTAGTAGTGTCTCCAGTGGTAGTGTCACCAGTAGTAATGTCTCCAGTAGTAGTGTCTCCAGTAGTAGTGTTTCCAGTAGTAGTGTCTCCAGTAGTAGTGACACCAGTAGTAGTGACACCAGTAGTAGTGACACCAGTAGTAGTGATACCAGTAGTAGTGTCATCAGTAGTAACGTCTCCAGTAGTAGTGTCTCCAGTAGTAGTGTCTGCAGTAGTAATGTCTCCAGTAGTAGTGACACCAGTAGTAGTGACACCAGTAGTAGTGATACCAGTAGTAGTGTCATCAGTAGTAATGTCTCCAGTAGTAGTGTCTCCAGTAGTAGTGTCTCCAGTAGTAGTGTCTGCAGTAGTAATGTCTCCAGTAGTAGTGACACCAGTAGTAGTGACACCAGTAGTAGTGATACCAGTAGTAGTGTCATTAGTAGTGTCTCCAGTAGTAGTGTCTCCAGTAGTAATGTCTCCAGTAGTAGTGTCTCCAGTAGTTGTGTTTCCAGTAGTAGTGTCTCCAGTAGTAGTGTCAACAGTAGTAGTGACACCAGTAGTAGCGTCTCCAGTAGTAGCGTCTCCAGTAGTAGCGTCTCCAGTAGTAGTGTCTCCAGTTGTAGTGTCACCAGTAGTAGTGATACCAGTAGTAGTTTCTCCAGTAGTAGTGTCTCCAGTAGTAGTGTTGTCAGTAGTAGTGACACGAGTAGTAGTGACACCAGTAGTAGTATCTTCAGTAGTAGTGTCACCAGTAGAAGTGTCTCCAGTAGTAGAGTCACCAGTAGTAGAGTCACCAGTAGTAGTATCTTCAGTAGTAGTGTCACCAGTAGTAGTGATACCAGTAGTAGTGTCTCCAGTAGTAGAGTCACCAGTAGTAGTATCTTCAGTAGTAGTGTCACCAGTAGTAGTGATACCAGTAGTAGTGTCTCCAGTAGTAGTGTCTCCAGTAGTAGTGTCACCAGTAGCAGTGTCTCCAGTAGTAGTGTCTCCAGTAGTAGTGTCTCCAGTTGTAGTGTCACCAGTAGTAGTGTCTCCAGTAGTAGTGTCTTCAGTAGTAGTGACACCAGTAGTAGTGTCTCCAGTAGTAGTGTCTCCAGTAGTAGTGTCACCAGTAGTAGACTCTCCAGTAGTAGTATCTTCAGTAGTAGTGTCACCAGTAGTAGTGTCTCCAGTAGCAGTGTCTCCAGTAGCAGTGTCTCCAGTAGTAGCGTCTCCAGTAGTAGTGTCTCCAGTAGTAATGTCTCCAGTAGTAATGTCTCCAGTAGTAGCGTCTCCAGTAGTAGCGTCGCCAGTAGTAGTGTCTCCAGTAGTAGTGTCACCAGTAGTAGTGATACCAGTAGTAGTGCCCCAGTCGTAGTGTCTCCAGTAGTAGTGTCTTCAGTAGTAGTGTCTCCAGCGGTAGTGTCTCCAGTAGTAGTGATACCAGTAGTAGTGTCCCCAGTCGTAGTGTCTCCAGTAGTAGTGTCTTCAGTAGTAGTGTCTCCAGCAGTTGTGTCTCCAGTAGTAGTGTCTCCAGTAGTAGAGTCACCAGTAGTAGAGTCACCAGTAGTAGTATCTTCAGTAGTAGTGTCACCAGTAGTAGTGTCTCCAGTAGTAGTGTCACCAGTAGTAGTGTCTCCAGTAGCAGTGTCTCCAGTAGCAGTGTCTCCAGTAGCAGTGTCTCCAGTAGTAGTGTCTCCAGTAGTAGTGTCTCCAGTAGCAGTGTCTCCAGTAGTAGTGTCACCAGTAGTAGTGTCTCCAGTAGTAGTGTCTCCAGTAGTAAAGTCACCAGTAGTAGAGTCACCAGTAGTAGTATCTTCAGTAGTAGTGTCACCAGTAGTAGTGTCTCCAGTAGTAGTGTCTCCAGTAGTAGTGTCTCCAGTAGCATTATCTCCAGTAGTAGTGTCTCCAGTAGTAGTGTCACCAGTAGTAATGACTCCAGTAGTAATGACTCCAGTAGTAGTGTCTCCAGTAGTAGTGTCACCAGTAGTAGTGTCACCAGTAGTATTGTCTCCAGTAGTAGTGTCTCCAGTAGTAGTGTCTCCAGTAGTTGAGTCTCCAGTAGTAGTGTCTTCAGTAGTAGTGTCTCCAGTAGTAGTGTCTCCAGTAATAGAGTCACCAGTAGTAGAGTCACCAGTAGTAGTATCTTCAGTAGTAGTGTCACCAGTAGTAGTGTATCTAGTAGTAGTGTCTCCAGTAGCAGTGTCTCCAGTAGTAGTGTCTCCAGTAGTAGTGTCTCCAGTAGTAATGTCTCCAGTAGTAGCGTCTCCAGTAGTAGTGTCTCCAGTAGTAGTGTCACCAGTAGTAATGACTCCAGTAGTAGTGTCTCCAGTAGTAGTGTCACCAGTAGTAGTGTCACCAGTAGTAGTGATACCAGTAGTAGTGTCTCCAGTAGTAGTGTCTCCAGTAGTAGAGTCACCAGTAGTAGAGTCACCAGTAGTAGTATCTTCAGTAGTAGTGTCACCAGTAGTAGTGTCTCCAGTAGCAGTGTCTCCAGTAGCAGTGTCTCCAGTAGTAGTGTCTCCACTAGTAGTGTCTCCAGTTGTAGTGTCACCAGTAGTAGTGTCTCCAGTAGTAGTGTCTTCAGTAGTAGTGACACCAGTAGTAGTGTCTCCAGTAGCAGTGTCTCCAGTAGTAGTGTCACCAGTAGTAGAGTCACCAGTAGTAGTATCTTCAGTAGTAGTGTCACCAGTAGTAGTGTCTCCAGTAGCAGTGTCTCCAGTAGCAGTGTCTCCAGTAGTAGCGTCTCCAGTAGTAGCGTCTCCAGTAGTAGTGTCTCCAGTAGTAGTGTCACCAGTAGTAGTGATACCAGTAGTAGTGTCCCCAGTAGTAGTGTCTCCAGTAGTAGTGTCTTCAGTAGTATTGTCTCCAGCAGTAGTGTCTCCAGTAGTAGTGTCTCCAGTAGTAGAGTCACCAGTAGTAGAGTCACCAGTAGTAGTATCTTCAGTAGTAGTGTCACCAGTAGTATTGTCTCCAGTAGTAGTGTCACCAGTAGTAGTGTCTCCAGTAGTAGTGTCTCCAGTAGCAGTGTCTCCAGTAGTAGTGTCTCCAGTAGTAGTGTCACCAGTAGTAATGACTCCAGTAGTAGTGTCACCAGTAGTAGTGTCACCAGTAGTAGTGTCTCCAGTAGTAGTGTCTCCAGTAGTTGTGTCTCCAGTAGTAGTGCCTTCAGTAGTAGTGTCTCCAGCAGTAGTGTCTCCAGCATTAGTGTCTCCAGTAGTAGTGTCTCCATTAGTAGTGTCTCCAGTAGTAGAGTCACCAGTAGTAGAGTCACCAGTAGTAGTATCTTCAGTAGTAGTGTCTCCAGTAGTAGTGTCTCCAGTAGTAGTGTCTCCAGTAGTAGTGTTTCCAGTAGTAGTGTCTCCAGTAGTAGTGTCTCCAGTAGTAGTGTCTGCAGTAGTAATGTCTCCAGTAGTAGCGTCTCCAGTAGTAGCGTCTCCAGTAGTAGTGTCTCCAGTAGTAGTGTCACCAGTAGTAATGACTCCAGTAGTAGTGTCTCCAGTAGTAGTGTCACCAGTAGTAGTGTCACCAGTAGTAGTGATACCAGTAGTAGTGTCTCCAGTAGTAGTGTCTCCAGTAGTAGAGTCACCAGTAGTAGAGTCACCAGTAGTAGTATCTTCAGTAGTAGTGTCACCAGTAGTAGTGTCTCCAGTAGCAGTGTCTCCAGTAGCAGTGTCTCCAGTAGCAGTGTCTCCAGTAGTAGTGTCTCCAGTAGTAGTATCTTCAGTAGTAGTGTCTCCAGTAGTAGTGTCTCCAGTAGTAGTATCTCCAGTAGTAGTGTCACCAGTAGTAGTGTCTCCAGTAGTAGTGTCTCCAGTTGTAGTGTCACCAGTAGTAGTGTCTCCAGTAGTAGTGTCTTCAGTAGTAGTGACACCAGTAGCAGTGTCTCCAGTAGCAGTGTCTCCAGTAGTAGTGTCACCAGTAGTAGAGTCACCAGTAGTAGTATCTTCAGTAGTAGTTTCACCAGTAGTAGTGTCTCCAGTAGCAGTGTCTCCAGTAGCAGTGTCTCCAGTAGTAGCGTCTCCAGTAGTATTGTCTCCAGTAGTAATGTCTCCAGTAGTAGCGTCTCCAGTAGTAGTGTCTCCAGTAGCAGTGTCTCCAGTAGCAGTGTCTCCAGTAGCAGTGTCTCCAGTAGTAGCGTCTCCAGTAGTAGTATCTCCAGTAGTAATGTCTCCAGTAGTAGCGTCTCCAGTAGTAGTGTCTCCAGTAGTAGTGTCACCAGTAGTAGTGATACCAGTAGTAGTGTCCCCAGTAGTAGTGTCTCCAGTAGTAGTGTCTTCAGTAGTAGTGACACCAGTAGTAGTGACACCAGTAGTAGTGATACCAGTAGTAGTGTCATCAGTAGTAACGTCTCCAGTAGTAGTGTCTCCAGTAGTAGTGTCTGCAGTAGTAATGTCTCCAGTAGTAGTGACACCAGTAGTAGTGACACCAGTAGTAGTGATACCAGTAGTAGTGTCATCAGTAGTAATGTCTCCAGTAGTAGTGTCTCCAGTAGTAGTGTCTCCAGTAGTAGTGTCTGCAGTAGTAATGTCTCCAGTAGTAGTGACACCAGTAGTAGTGACACCAGTAGTAGTGATACCAGTAGTAGTGTCATTAGTAGTGTCTCCAGTAGTAGTGTCTCCAGTAGTAATGTCTCCAGTAGTAGTGTCTCCAGTAGTAGTGTTTCCAGTAGTAGTGTCTCCAGTAGTAGTGTCAACAGTAGTAGTGACACCAGTAGTAGCGTCTCCAGTAGTAGCGTCTCCAGTAGTAGCGTCTCCAGTAGTAGTGTCTCCAGTTGTAGTGTCACCAGTAGTAGTGATACCAGTAGTAGTTTCTCCAGTAGTAGTGTCTCCAGTAGTAGTGTTGTCAGTAGTAGTGACACGAGTAGTAGTGACACCAGTAGTAGTATCTTCAGTAGTAGTGTCACCAGTAGAAGTGTCTCCAGTAGTAGAGTCACCAGTAGTAGAGTCACCAGTAGTAGTATCTTCAGTAGTAGTGTCACCAGTAGTAGTGATACCAGTAGTAGTGTCTCCAGTAGTAGAGTCACCAGTAGTAGTATCTTCAGTAGTAGTGTCACCAGTAGTAGTGATACCAGTAGTAGTGTCTCCAGTAGTAGTGTCTCCAGTAGTAGTGTCACCAGTAGTAGTGTCACCGGTAGTAGTGTCTCCAGTAGTAGTGTCTCCAGTAGTAGTGTCTCCAGTTGTAGTGTCACCAGTAGTAGTGTCTCCAGTAGTAGTGTCTTCAGTAGTAGTGACACCAGTAGTAGTGTCTCCAGTAGTAGTGTCTCCAGTAGTAGTGTCACCAGTAGTAGACTCTCCAGTAGTAGTATCTTCAGTAGTAGTGTCACCAGTAGTAGTGTCTCCAGTAGCAGTGTCTCCAGTAGCAGTGTCTCCAGTAGTAGCGTCTCCAGTAGTAGTGTCTCCAGTAGTAATGTCTCCAGTAGTAATGTCTCCAGTAGTAATGTCTCCAGTAGTAGCGTCTCCAGTAGTAGCGTCGCCAGTAGTAGTGTCTCCAGTAGTAGTGTCACCAGTAGTAGTGATACCAGTAGTAGTGTCCCCAGTCGTAGTGTCTCCAGTAGTAGTGTCTTCAGTAGTAGTGTCTCCAGCAGTTGTGTCTCCAGTAGTAGTGTCTCCAGTAGTAGAGTCACCAGTAGTAGAGTCACCAGTAGTAGTATCTTCAGTAGTAGTGTCACCAGTAGTAGTGTCTCCAGTAGTAGTGTCACCAGTAGTAGTGTCTCCAGTAGCAGTGTCTCCAGTAGTAGTGTCTCCAGTAGTAGTGTCTCCAGTAGCAGTGTCTCCAGTAGTAGTGTCACCAGTAGTAGTGTCTCCAGTAGTAGTGTCTCCAGTAGTAAAGTCACCAGTAGTAGAGTCACCAGTAGTAGTATCTTCAGTAGTAGTGTCACCAGTAGTAGTGTCTCCAGTAGTAGTGTCTCCAGTAGTAGTGTCTCCAGTAGCAGTGTCTCCAGTAGCATTATCTCCAGTAGTAGTGTCTCCAGTAGTAGTGTCACCAGTAGTAATGACTCCAGTAGTAATGACTCCAGTAGTAGTGTCTCCAGTAGTAGTGTCACCAGTAGTAGTGTCTCCAGTAGTAGTGTCTCCAGTAGTAGTGTCTCCAGTAGTTGAGTCTCCAGTAGTAGTGTCTTCAGTAGCAGTGTCTCCAGCAGTAGTGTCTCCAGCAGTAGTGTCTCCAGTAGTAGTGTCTCCAGTAGTAGAGTCACCAGTAGTAGAGTCACCAGTAGTAGTATCTTCAGTAGTAGTGTCACCAGTAGTAGTGTATCCAGTAGTAGTGTCTCCAGTAGCAGTGTCTCCAGTAGTAGTGTCTCCAGTAGTAGTGTCTCCAGTAGTAATGTCTCCAGTAGTAGTGTCTCCAGTAGTAGTGTTTCCAGTAGTAGTGTCTCCAGTAGTAGTGTCAACAGTAGTAGTGACACCAGTAGTAGTGACACCAGTAGTAGTGTCTCCAGTAGTAGTGTCTGCAGTAGTAATGTCTCCAGTAGTAGCGTCTCCAGTAGTAGGAGTCACCAGTAGTAGTATCTTCAGTAGTAGTGTCACCAGTAGTAGTGTCTCCAGTAGCAGTGTCTCCAGTAGCAGTGTCTCCAGTAGTAGCGTCTCCAGTAGTAGCGTCTCCAGTAGTAGCGTCTCCAGTAGTAGTGTCTCCAGTAGTAGTGTCACCAGTAGTAGTGATACCAGTAGTAATGTCCCCAGTAGTAGTGTCTCCAGTAGTAGTGTCTTCAGTAGTATTGTCTCCAGCAGTAGTGTCTCCAGTAGTAGTGTCTCCAGTAGTAGAGTCACCAGTAGTAGAGTCACCAGTAGTAGTATCTTCAGTAGTAGTGTCACCAGTAGTATTGTCTCCAGTAGTAGTGTCACCAGTAGTAGTGTCTCCAGTAGTAGTGTCTCCAGTAGCAGTGTCTCCAGTAGTAGTGTCTCCAGTAGTAGTGTCACGAGTAGTAATGACTCCAGTAGTAGTGTCACCAGTAGTAGTGTCACCAGTAGTAGTGTCTCCAGTAGTAGTGTCTCCAGTAGTAGTGTCTCCAGTAGTTGTGTCTCCAGTAGTAGTGCCTTCAGTAGTAGTGTCTCCAGCAGTAGTGTCTCCAGCAGTAGTGTCTCCAGTAGTAGCGTCTCCATTAGTAGTGTCTCCAGTAGTAGAGTCACCAGTAGTAGAGTCACCAGTAGTAGTATCTTCAGTAGTAGTGTCACCAGTAGTAGAGTATCCAGTAGCAGTGTCTCCAGTAGCAGTGTCTCCAGTAGTAGTGTCTCCAGTAGTAGTGTCTCCAGTAGTAGTGTTTCCAGTAGTAGTGTCTCCAGTAGTAGTGTCTCCAGTAGTAGTGTCTGCAGTAGTAGTGTCTGCAGTAGTAATGTCTCCAGTAGTAGTGTCACCAGTAGTAGTGACACCAGTAGTAGTGACACCAGTAGTAGTGATACCAGTAGTAGTGTCATCAGTAGTAATGTCTCCAGTAGTAGTGTCTCCAGTAGTAGTGTCACCAGTAGTAGTGTCTACAGTAGTAGTGTCTCCAGTAGTAGTGATACCAGTAGTAGTGATACCAGTAGTAGTGTCTCCAGTAGTAGTGTCTCCAGTAGTAGTGTCTGCAGTAGTAATGTCTCCAGTAGTAGTGACACCAGAAGTAGTGACTCCAGTAGTAGTGATACCAGTAGTAGTGTCATCAGTAGTAGTGTCTCCAGTAGTAGTGTCTCCAGTAGTAGTGTTTCCAGTAGTAGTGTCTCCAGTAGTAGTGTCAACAGTAGTAGTGACACCAGTAGTAGTGTCTCCAGTAGTAGTGTCTCCAGTAGTAGCGTCTCCAGTAGTAGCGTCTCCAGTAGTAGTGATACCAGTAGTAATGTCTCCAGTAGTAGTGTCTCCAGTAGTAGTGTCTGCAGTAGTAATGTCTCCAGTAGTAGTGACACCAGTAGTAGTGTCTCCAGTAGTAGTGTCTCCAGTAGTAGTGTCTCCAGTAGTAGTGTCTGCAGTAGTAATGTCTCCAGTAGTAGTGACACCAGTAGTAGTGACACCAGTAGTAGTGATACCAGTAGTAGTGTCATCAGTAGTAATGTCTCCAGTAGTAGTGTCTCCAGTAGTAGTGTCTCCAGTAGTAGTGTCTGCAGTAGTAATGTCTCCAGTAGTAGTGACACCAGTAGTAGTGACACCAGTAGTAGTGATACCAGTAGTAGTGTCATCAGTAGTAATGTCTCCAGTAGTAGTGTCTCCAGTAGTAGTGTCTCCAGTAGTAGTGTCTCCAGTGGTAGTGTCACCAGTAGTAATGTCTCCAGTAGTAGTGTCTCCAGTAGTAGTGTTTCCAGTAGTAGTGTCTCCAGTAGTAGTGACACCAGTAGTAGTGACACCAGTAGTAGTGACACCAGTAGTAGTGATACCAGTAGTAGTGTCATCAGTAGTAACGTCTCCAGTAGTAGTGTCTCCAGTAGTAGTGTCTGCAGTAGTAATGTCTCCAGTAGTAGTGACACCAGTAGTAGTGACACCAGTAGTAGTGATACCAGTAGTAGTGTCATCAGTAGTAATGTCTCCAGTAGTAGTGTCTCCAGTAGTAGTGTCTCCAGTAGTAGTGTCTGCAGTAGTAATGTCTCCAGTAGTAGTGACACCAGTAGTAGTGACACCAGTAGTAGTGATACCAGTAGTAGTGTCATTAGTAGTGTCTCCAGTAGTAGTGTCTCCAGTAGTAATGTCTCCAGTAGTAGTGTCTCCAGTAGTTGTGTTTCCAGTAGTAGTGTCTCCAGTAGTAGTGTCAACAGTAGTAGTGACACCAGTAGTAGCGTCTCCAGTAGTAGCGTCTCCAGTAGTAGCGTCTCCAGTAGTAGTGTCTCCAGTTGTAGTGTCACCAGTAGTAGTGATACCAGTAGTAGTTTCTCCAGTAGTAGTGTCTCCAGTAGTAGTGTTGTCAGTAGTAGTGACACGAGTAGTAGTGACACCAGTAGTAGTATCTTCAGTAGTAGTGTCACCAGTAGAAGTGTCTCCAGTAGTAGAGTCACCAGTAGTAGTATCTTCAGTAGTAGTGTCACCAGTAGTAGTGATACCAGTAGTAGTGTCTCCAGTAGTAGAGTCACCAGTAGTAGTATCTTCAGTAGTAGTGTCACCAGTAGTAGTGATACCAGTAGTAGTGTCTCCAGTAGTAGTGTCTCCAGTAGTAGTGTCACCAGTAGTAGTGTCTCCAGTAGTAGTGTCTCCAGTAGTAGTGTCTCCAGTTGTAGTGTCACCAGTAGTAGTGTCTCCAGTAGTAGTGTCTTCAGTAGTAGTGACACCAGTAGTAGTGTCTCCAGTAGTAGTGTCTCCAGTAGTAGTGTCACCAGTAGTAGACTCTCCAGTAGTAGTATCTTCAGTAGTAGTGTCACCAGTAGTAGTGTCTCCAGTAGCAGTGTCTCCAGTAGCAATGTCTCCAGTAGTAGCGTCTCCAGTAGTAGTGTCTCCAGTAGTAATGTCTCCAGTAGTAATGTCTCCAGTAGTAGCGTCTCCAGTAGTAGCGTCGCCAGTAGTAGTGTCTCCAGTAGTATTGTCACCAGTAGTAGTGATACCAGTAGTAGTGCCCCAGTCGTAGTGTCTCCAGTAGTAGTGTCTTCAGTAGTAGTGTCTCCAGCAGTAGTGTCTCCAGTAGTAGTGATACGAGTAGTAGTGTCCCCAGTCGTAGTGTCTCCAGTAGTAGTGTCTTCAGTAGTAGTGTCTCCAGCAGTTGTGTCTCCAGTAGTAGTGTCTCCAGTAGTAGAGCCACCAGTAGTAAAGTCACCAGTAGTAGTATCTTCAGTAGTAGTGTCACCAGTAGTAGTGTCTCCAGTAGTAGTGTCACCAGTAGTAGTGTCTCCAGTAGCAGTGTCTCCAGTAGCAGTGTTTCCAGTAGCAGTGTCTCCAGTAGTAGTGTCTCCAGTAGTATTGTCTCCAGTAGCAGTGTCTCCAGTAGTAGTGTTACCAGTAGTAGTGTCTCCAGTAGTAGTGTCACCAGTAGTAGTGTCTCCAGTAGTAGTGTCTCCAGTAGTAGTGTCTCCAGTAGCATTATCTCCAGTAGTAGTGTCTCCAGTAGTAGTGTCACCAGTAGTAATGACTCCAGTAGTAATGACTCCAGTAGTAGTGTCTCCAGTAGTAGTGTCACCAGTAGTAGTGTCACCAGTAGTATTGTCTCCAGTAGTAGTGTCTCCAGTAGTAGTGTCTCCAGTAGTTGAGTCTCCAGTAGTAGTGTCTTCAGTAGTAGTGTCTCCAGCAGTAGTGTCTCCAGCAGTAGTGTCTCCAGTAGTAGTGTCTCCAGTAATAGAGTCACCAGTAGTAGAGTCACCAGTAGTAGTATCTTCAGTAGTAGTGTCACCAGTAGTAGTGTATCCAGTAGTAGTGTCTCCAGTAGCAGTGTCTCCAGTAGCAGTGTCTCCAGTAGTAGTGTCTCCAGTAGTAATGTCTCCAGTAGTAGTGTCTCCAGTAGTAGTGTTTCCAGTAGTAGTGTCTCCAGTAGTAGTGTCAACAGTAGTAGTGACACCAGTAGTAGTGACACCAGTAGTAGTGTCTCCAGTAGTAGTGTCTGCAGTAGTAATGTCTCCAGTAGTAGCGTCTCCAGTAGTAGCGTCTCCAGTAGTAGTGTCTCCAGTAGTAGTGTCACCAGTAGTAATGACTCCAGTAGTAGTGTCTCCAGTAGTAGTGTCACCAGTAGTAGTGTCACCAGTAGTAGTGATACCAGTAGTAGTGTCTCCAGTAGTAGTGTCTCCAGTAGTAGTGTCTCCAGTAGTAGAGTCACCAGTAGTAGAGTGACCAGTAGTAGTATCTTCAGTAGTAGTGTCACCAGTAGTAGTGTCTCCAGTAGCAGTGTCTCCAGTAGCAGTGTCTCCAGTAGTAGTGTCTCCAGTAGTAGTGTCTCCAGTTGTAGTGTCACCAGTAGTAGTGTCTCCAGTAGTAGTGTCTTCAGTAGTAGTGACACCAGTAGTAGTGTCTCCAGTAGCAGTGTCTCCAGTAGTAGTGTCACCAGTAGTAGAGTCACCAGTAGTAGTATCTTCAGTAGTAGTGTCACCAGTAGCAGTGTCTCCAGTAGCAGTGTCTCCAGTAGCAGTGTCTCCAGTAGTAGCGTCATCAGTAGTAGCGTCTCCAGTAGTAGTGTCTCCAGTAGTAGTGTCACCAGTAGTAGTGATACCAGTAGTAGTGTCCCCAGTAGTAGTGTCTCCAGTAGTAGTGTCTTCAGTAGTATTGTCTTCAGTAGTATTGTCTCCAGCAGTAGTGTCTCCAGTAGTAGTGTCTCCAGTAGTAGAGTCACCAGTAGTAGAGTCACCAGTAGTAGTATCTTCAGTAGTAGTGTCACCAGTAGTATTGTCTCCAGTAGTAGTGTCACCAGTAGTAGTGTCTCCAGTAGTAGTGTCTCCAGTAGCAGTGTCTCCAGTAGTAGTGTCTCCAGTAGTAGTGTCACCAGTAGTAATGACTCCAATAGTAGTGTCACCAGTAGTAGTGTCACCAGTAGTAGTGTCTCCAGTAGTAGTGTCTCCAGTAGTAGTGTCTCCAGTAGTTGTGTCTCCAGTAGTAGTGCCTTCAGTAGTAGTGTCTCCAGCAGTCGTGTCTCCAGCATTAGTGTCTCCAGTAGTAGTGTCTCCATTAGTAGTGTCTCCAGTAGTAGAGTCACCAGTAGTAGAGTCACCAGTAGTAGTATCTTCAGTAGTAGTGTCACCAGTAGTAGTGTATCCAGTAGCAGTGTCTCCAGTAGCAGTGTCTCCAGTAGTAGTGTCTCCAGTAGTAGTGTCTCCAGTAGTAGTGTTTCCAGTAGTAGTGTCTCCAGTAGTAGTGTCTCCAGTAGTAGTGTCTGCAGTAGTAATGTCTCCAGTAGTAGCGTCTCCAGTAGTAGCGTCTCCAGTAGTAGTGTTTCCAGTAGTAGTGTCACCAGTAGTAATGACTCCAGTAGTAGTGTCTCCAGTAGTAGTGTCACCAGTAGTAGTGTCACCAGTAGTAGTGATACCAGTAGTAGTGTCTCCAGTAGTAGTGTCTCCAGTAGTAGAGTCACCAGTAGTAGAGTCACCAGTAGTAGTATCTTCAGTAGTAGTGTCTCCAGTAGCAGTGTCTCCAGTAGTAGTGTCTCCAGTAGTAGTGTCACCAGTAGTAATGACTCCAATAGTAGTGTCACCAGTAGTAGTGTCACCAGTAGTAGTGTCTCCAGTAGTAGTGTCTCCAGTAGTAGTGTCTCCAGTAGTTGTGTCTCCAGTAGTAGTGCCTTCAGTAGTAGTGTCTCCAGCAGTCGTGTCTCCAGCATTAGTGTCTCCAGTAGTAGTGTCTCCATTAGTAGTGTCTCCAGTAGTAGAGTCACCAGTAGTAGAGTCACCAGTAGTAGTATCTTCAGTAGTAGTGTCACCAGTAGTAGTGTATCCAGTAGCAGTGTCTCCAGTAGCAGTGTCTCCAGTAGTAGTGTCTCCAGTAGTAGTGTCTCCAGTAGTAGTGTTTCCAGTAGTAGTGTCTCCAGTAGTAGTGTCTCCAGTAGTAGTGTCTGCAGTAGTAATGTCTCCAGTAGTAGCGTCTCCAGTAGTAGCGTCTCCAGTAGTAGTGTTTCCAGTAGTAGTGTCACCAGTAGTAATGACTCCAGTAGTAGTGTCTCCAGTAGTAGTGTCACCAGTAGTAGTGTCACCAGTAGTAGTGATACCAGTAGTAGTGTCTCCAGTAGTAGTGTCTCCAGTAGTAGAGTCACCAGTAGTAGAGTCACCAGTAGTAATATCTTCAGTAGTAGTGTCACCAGTAGTAGTGTCTCCAGTAGCAGTGTCTCCAGTAGCAGTGTCTCCAGTAGCAGTGTCTCCAGTAGTAGTGTCTCCAGTAGTAGTATCTTCAGTAGTAGTGTCTCCAGTAGTAGTGTCTCCAGTAGTAGTATCTCCAGTAGTAGTGTCACCAGTAGTAGTGTCTCCAGTAGTAGTGTCTCCAGTTGTAGTGTCACCAGTAGTAGTGTCTCCAGTAGTAGTGTCTTCAGTAGTAGTGACACCAGTAGCAGTGTCTCCAGTAGCAGTGTCTCCAGTAGTAGTGTCACCAGTAGTAGAGTCACCAGTAGTAGTATCTTCAGTAGTAGTTTCAATAGTAGTAGTGTCTCCAGTAGCAGTGTCTCCAGTAGCAGTGTCTCCAGTAGTAGCGTCTCCAGTAGTAGTGTCTCCAGTAGTAATGTCTCCAGTAGTAGCGTCTCCAGTAGTAGTGTCTCCAGTAGCAGTGTCTCCAGTAGCAGTGTCTCCAGTAGCAGTGTCTCCAGTAGTAGCGTCTCCAGTAGTAGTATCTCCAGTAGTAATGTCTCCAGTAGTAGCGTCTCCAGTAGTAGCGTCTCCAGTAGTAGTGTCTCCAGTAGTAGTGTCACCAGTAGTAGTGATACCAGTAGTAGTGTCCCCAGTAGTAGTGTCTCCAGTAGTAGTGTCTTCAGTAGTAGTGTCTCCAGCAGTAGTGTCTCCAGTAGTAGTGTCTCCAGTAGTAGAGTCATCAGTAGTAGAGTCACAAGTAGTAGAATCTTCAGTAGTAGTGTCACCAGTAGTAGTGTCTCCAGTAGTAGTGTCACCAGTAGTAGTGTCTCCAGTAGTAGTGTCTCCAGTAGTAGAGTCACCAGTAGTAGAGTCACCAGTAGTAGTATCTTCAGTAGTAGTGTCACCAGTAGTAGTGTATCCAGTAGTAGTGTCTCCAGTAGTAGTGTCACCAGTAGTAGTGTCACCAGTAGTAGTGTCTCCATTAGTAGTGTCTCCAGTAGTTGTGTCTCCAGTAGTAGTGTCTTCAGTAGTAGTGTCTCCAGCAGTAGTGTCTCCAGCAGTAGTGTCTCCAGTAGTAGTGTCTCCAGTAGTAGAGTCACCAGTAGTAAAGTCACCAGTAGTAGTATCTTCAGTAGTAGTGTCACCAGTAGTAGTGTATCCAGTAGTAGTGTCTCCAGTAGCAGTGTCTCCAGTAGTAGTGTCTCCAGTAGTTGTGTCTCCAGTAGTAATGTCTCCAGTAGTAGTGTCTCCAGTAGTAGTGTTTCCAGTAGTAGTGTCTCCAGTAGTAATGTCTCCAGTAGTAGTGTCACCAGTAGTAGTGTTTCCAGTAGTAGTGTCTCCAGTAGTAATGTCTGCAGTAGTAATGTCTCCAGTAGTAATGTCACCAGTAGTAGTGACACCAGTAGTAGTGACACCAGTAGTAGTGATACCAGTAGTAGTGTCATCAGTAGTAATGTCTCCAGTAGTAGGGTCACCAGTAGTAGTGTCTCCAGTAGTAGTGTCTCCAGTAGTAGTGATACCAGTAGTAGTGTCTCCAATAGTAGTGTCTCCAGTAGTAGTGTCTCCAGTAGTAGTGTCTGCAGTAGTAATGTCTCCAGTAGTTGTGACACCAGTAGTAGTGATACCAGTAGTAGTGTCATCAGTAGTAATGTCTCCAGTAGTAGTGTCTCCAGTAGTAATGTCTCCAGTAGTAGTGTCTCCAGTAGTAGTGTTTCCAGTAGTAGTGTCTCCAGTAGTAGTGTCAACAGTAGTAGTGACACCAGTAGTAGTGTCTCCAGTAGTAGTGTCTCCAATAGTAGCGTCTCCAGTAGTAGCATCTCCAGTAGTAGTGATACCAGTAGTAGTGTCTCCAGTAGTAGTGTCTGCAGTAGTAATGTCTCCAGTAGTAGTGACACCAGTAGTAGTGATGCCAGTAGTAGTGTCTCCAGTAGTAGTGTCTCCAGTAGTAGTGTCTGCAGGAGTAATGTCTCCAGTAGTAGTGGCACCAGTAGTAGTGATACCAGTAGTAGTGTCATCAGTAGTAATGTCTCCAGTAGTAGTGTCTCCAGTAGTAGTGTCTCCAGTAGTAGTGTATGCAGTAGTAATGTCTCCAGTAGTAGTGACACCAGTCGTAGTGACACCAGTAGTAGTGATACCAGTAGTAGTGTCATCAGTATTAATGTCTCCAGTAGTAGTGTCTCCAGTAGTAGTGTCTCCAGTAGTAGTGTCTCCAGTGGTAGTGTCACCAGTAGTAATGTCTCCAGTAGTAGTGTCTCCAGTAGTAGTGTTTCCAGTAGTAGTGTCTCCAGTAGTAGTGACACCAGTAGTAGTGACACCAGTAGTAGTGACACCAGTAGTAGTGATACCAGTAGTAGTGTCATCAGTAGTAACGTCTCCAGTAGTAGTGTCTCCAGTAGTAGTGTCTGCAGTAGTAATGTCTCCAGTAGTAGTCACACCAGTAGTAGTGACACCAGTAGTAGTGATACCAGTAGTAGTGTCATCAGTAGTAATGTCTCCAGTAGTAGTGTCTCCAGTAGTAGTGTCTCCAGTAGTAGTGTCTGCAGTAGTAATGTCTCCAGTAGTAGTGACACCAGTAGTAGTGACACCAGTATTAGTGATACCAGTAGTAGTGTCATTAGTAGTGTCTCCAGTAGTAGTGTCTCCAGTAGTAGTGTCTCCAGTAGTAATGTCTCCAGTAGTAGTGTCTCCAGTAGTAGTGTTTCCAGTAGTAGTGTCTCCAGTAGTAGTGTCAACAGTAGTAGTGACACCAGTAGCAGTGTCTCCAGTAGTAGCGTCTCCAGTAGTAGTGTCTCCAGTAGTAATGTCTCCAGTAGTAGCGTCTCCAGTAGTAGTGTCTCCAGTAGCAGTGTTTCCAGTAGCAGTGTCTCCAGTAGCAGTGTCTCCAGTAGTAGCGTCTCCAGTAGTAGTATCTCCAGTAGTAATGTCTCCAGTAGTAGCGTCTCCAGTAGTAGCGTCTCCAGTAGTAGTGTCTCCAGTAGTAGTGTCACCAGTAGTAGTGATACCAGTAGTAGTGTCCCCAGTAGTAGTGTCTCCAGTAGTAGTTTCTTCAGTAGTAGTGTCTCCAGCAGTAGTGTCTCCAGTAGTAGTGTCTCCAGTAGTAGAGTCACCAGTAGTAGAGTCACCAGTAGTAGAATCTTCAGTAGTAGTGTCACCAGTAGTAGTGTCTCCAGTAGTAGTGTCACCAGTAGTAGTGTCTCCAGTAGTAGTGTCTCCAGTAGTAGAGTCACCAGTAGTAGAGTCACCAGTAGTAGTATCTTCAGTAGTAGTGTCACCAGTAGTAGTGTATCCAGTAGTAGTGTCTCCAGTAGTAGTGTCACCAGTAGTAGTGTCTCCAGTAGTAGTGTCTCCAGTAGTTGTGTCTCCAGTAGTTGTGTCTCCAGTAGTAGTGTCTCCAGCAGTAGTGTCTCCAGCAGTAGTGTCTCCAGTAGTAGTGTCTCCAGTAGTAGAGTCACCAGTAGTAAAGTCACCAGTAGTAGTATCTTCAGTAGTAGTGTCACCAGTAGTAGTGTATCCAGTAGTAGTGTCTCCAGTAGCAGTGTCTCCAGTAGTAGTGTCTCCAGTAGTAGTGTCTCCAGTAGTAATGTCTCCAGTAGTAGTGTCTCCAGTAGTAGTGTTTCCAGTAGTAGTGTCTCCAGTAGTAATGTCTCCAGTAGTAGTTTCTCCAGTAGTAGTGTTTCCAGTAGTAGTGTCTCCAGTAGTAGTGTCTGTAGTAGTAATGTCTCCAGTAGTAATGTCACCAGTAGTAGTGACACCAGTAGTAGTGATACCAGTAGTAGTGATACCAGTAGTAGTGTCATCAGTAGTAATGTCTCCAGTAGTAGTGTCACCAGTAGTAGTGTCTCCAGTAGTAGTGTCTCCAGTAGTAGTGATACCAGTAGTAGTGTCTCCAGTAGTAATGTCTCCAGTAGTAGTGTCTCCAGTAGTAGTGTCTGCAGTAGTAATGTCTCCAGTAGTAGTGACACCAGTAGTAGTGATACCAGTAGTAGTGTCATCAGTAGTAATGTCTCCAGTAGTAGTGTCTCCAGTAGTAATGTCTCCAGTAGTAGTGTCTCCAGTAGTACTGTTTCCAGTAGTAGTGTCTCCAGTAGTAGTGTCAACAGTAGTAGTGACACCAGTAGTAGTGTCTCCAGTAGTAGTGTCTCCAATAGTAGCGTCTCCAGTAGTAGCGTCTCCAGTAGTAGTGATACCAGTAGTAGTGTCTCCAGTAGTAGTGTCTGCAGTAGTAATGTCTCCAGTAGTAGTGACACCAGTAGTAGTGACACCAGTAGTAGTGATACCAGTAGTAGTGTCTCCAGTAGTAGTGTCTCCAGTAGTAGTGTCTCCAGTAGTAGTGTCTGCAGTAGTAATGTCTCCAGTAGTAGTGACACCAGTAGTAGTGACTCCAGTAGTAGTGATACCAGTAGTAGTGTCATTAGTAGTGTCTCCAGTAGTAGTGTCTCCAGTAGTAATGTCTCCAGTAGTAGTGTCTCCAGTAGTAGTGTTTCCAGTAGTAGTGTCTCCAGTAGTAGTGTCACCAGTAGTAGTGATACCAGTAGTAGTGTCTCCAGTAGTAGTGTCTCCAGTAGTAGTGTTGTCAGTAGTAGTGACACCAGTAGTAGTATCTTCAGTAGTAGTGTCACCAGTAGAAGTGTCTCCAGTAGTAGAGTCACCAGTAGTAGTGTCTCCAGTAGTAGTGTCAACAGTATTAGTGTCTCCAGTAGTAGTGTCTGCAGTAGTAATGTCTCCAGTAGTAGTGTCTCCAGTAGTAGTGTCTCCAGTAGTAGTGTCTGCAGTAGTAATGTCTCCAGTAGTAGTGACACCAGTAGTAGTGACACCAGTAGTAGTGATACCAGTAGTAGTGTCATTAGTAGTGTCTCCAGTAGTAGTGTCTCCAGTAGTAGTGTCTCCAGTAGTAATGTCTCCAGTAGTAGTGTCTCCAGTAGTAGTGTTTCCAGTAGTAGTGTCTCCAGTAGTAGTGTCAACAGTAGTAGTGACACCAGTAGCAGTGTGTCCAGTAGTAGCGTCTCCAGTAGTAGTGTCTCCAGTAGTAATGTCTCCAGTAGTAGCGTCTCCAGTAGTACTGTCTCCAGTAGCAGTGTTTCCAGTAGCAGTGTCTCCAGTAGCAGTGTCTCCAGTAGTAGAGTCTCCAGTAGTAGTATCTCCAGTAGTAATGTCTCCAGTAGTAGCGTCTCCAGTAGTAGCGTCTCCAGTAGTAGTGTCTCCAGTAGTAGTGTCACCAGTAGTAGTGATACCAGTAGTAGTGTCCCCAGTAGTAGTGTCTCCAGTAGTAGTGTCTTCAGTAGTAGTGTCTCCAGCAGTAGTGTCTCCAGTAGTAGTGTCTCCAGTAGTAGAGTCACCAGTAGTAGAGTCACCAGTAGTAGAATCTTCAGTAGTAGTGTCACCAGTAGTAGTGTCTCCAGTAGTAGTGTCACCAGTAGTAGTGTCTCCAGTAGTAGTGTCTCCAGTAGTAGAGTCACCAGTAGTAGAGTCACCAGTAGTAGTATCTTCAGTAGTAGTGTCACCAGTAGTAGTGTATCCAGTAGTAGTGTCTCCAGTAGTAGTGTCACCAGTAGTAGTGTCACCAGTAGTAGTGTCTCCAGTAGTAGTGTCTCCAGTAGTTGTGTCTCCAGTAGTTGTGTCTCCAGCAGTAGTGTCTCCAGCAGTAGTGTCTCCAGTAGTAGTGTCTCCAGTAGTAGAGTCACCAGTAGTAAAGTCACCAGTAGTAGTATCTTCAGTAGTAGTGTCACCAGTAGTAGTGTATCCAGTAGTAGTGTCTCCAGTAGCAGTGTCTCCAGTAGTAGTGTCTCCAGTAGTAGTGTCTCCAGTAGTAATGTCTCCAGTAGTAGTGTCTCCAGTAGTAGTGTTTCCAGTAGTAGTGTCTCCAGTAGTAATGTCTCCAGTAGTAGTTTCTCCAGTAGTAGTGTTTCCAGTAGTAGTGTCTCCAGTAGTAGTGTCTGCAGTAGTAATGTCTCCAGTAGTAATGTCACCAGTAGTAGTGTCTCCAGCAGTAGTGTCTCCAGTAGTAGTGTCTCCAGTAGTAGAGTCACCAGAGATGGGGTGCACCTTACGAAGACTGGAAAACATGTATTTGGAAGTTGCCTTGCTACACTCATCAGAAGAGCTTTAAACTAGAACAATGTGGGAAGGGAAGCAAAAGGCCAGAAAAAGCCATACAGCTGACAAATACTATTGAGATCTCTGCTACTGGAAGTGGAAAGGAAGAACAAAGACAAAAAAATCTAAATGATAAAAATATGGAAGAGAAACCAATCACAAACTAAAATGTTTTTATACAAATGCACAAAGCATGGGCAACAAACAAGGAGAATTAGAACTACTAATGCAGGAAAAGAAATATGATGTCATTGGAATCACTGAAACTTGGTGGGACGATACACATGATTGGAATACAAGGCTAAAAGGATACAACTTATTTGCAAGAAACAGACTTGATAAACGAGGAGGAGGTGTCGCATTGTATGTTAGAAAAGCGAATATCTGCACAGAGATTGAAGCTTCAGAGACTGGGAGTTCTGTGGAAACTGTTTGGGTAAGAATACAAGGAGAGAACAACGGAAAGGACACCATTGTAGGCATTTACTACAGGCCACCTGGGCAAGCTGAAGATATGGATGAACTCTTTATGTATCAAATGACCAAGTTCTCAAAAAAATATGACGTAGTGGTCATGGGAGATTTCAACTATCCAGACATTTGTTGGGAATCTCTCTCAAGTAAAACTAACAGGTCAAGCAAATTCTTATCCTCTCTTGCTGACAACTTTATCTTCCAAAAGGTAGGGGAGAAAACAAGGGGATCTGCTACTTTGGATCTAATCCTTATAAACAGGGAGGAAATGGTTGAGGAGGTAAAAGTGGCTGGGACCCTCGGAGGCAGCGATCATGCTATTATAGAATTTTGGATAACTAGAGGAGGAAGACATGTGAAGACTCAAACTTCAAGGTTAGATTTTAGAAAGGCAGATTTTAAGAGACTCAGAAAGAGAATAGGAGGGATCCAATGGCTGGTTGTCCTTAAGGACAAAAATGTCCAGGAAGGATGGGAAATTTTTAAAAATGAGATTCTCAAAGCACAATCGTTAACAATCCCGAAAAGTAGGAAGAATGGGAAGCATTTAAAGAAACCAGGATGGATGAACACAGAACTTAAACACATGCTAAAAAGAAAGAAAGAAATGTTTATTAAATGGAAAGAGGGAGGCATATCTAAAGAAGATTATAATGCAGTCTGCAGATCCTGCAGGGCATGTATCAGGTTAGCTAAAGCTGACAATGAATTAAGGCTTGCAAGAGATGTCAAAAGCAATAAAAAAGGATTTTGGGGGTATGTCAAAAGTAAAAGAAAAGTCAAAGATGCTATAGGATTTTTACAGGCTGAAAATGGAGAAATGGTAAGAGAGGATGTTGAGAAGGCCGAACTTTTTAATTCCTATTTTGCATCTGTTTTCTCTCAGAAAGAAAATGTAACATCAACTGATCTTCACTGTCCTTTTAAAGGAATAGAAGAATCCAAGTTATCTGTAAACAGAAAGATTGTGAGGGAATATTTAGCTAACATAAATGAGTTCAAGTCTCCAGGTCCAGATGAATTACACCCCAGAGTACTGAAGGAGATCGTAGAAGAAATTTTAGAACCACTCTCCATAATCTTTGAAAATTCTTGGAGAACAGGAGAAGTCCCAGAAGACTGGAGAAGAGCAAATGTTGTTCCTATCTTCAAAAAGGGGAAGAAGGTGGACCCAGGGAACTATAGGCCGGTGAGTCTGACTTCTATACCAGGAAAGATCTTTGAAAAAATTATTAAACAACATGTATGTAAGTACCAGGATAAGAATGAAGTGATTAACCAGAGTCAGCATGGGTTTATAACTAACAAGTCATGTCAGACTAACTTAATTTCCTTCTATGACAGAATCACTGACTGGGTGGATCAGGGAAATGCTGTAGATATAGTATATCTTGACTTCAGCAAAGCATTTGACAAAGTATCTCACACCATCCTTATTGAAAAAATGACCAAGTATGCAATGGACCAGGCAACTGTTAGGTGGATTCATAACTGGCTTAGTGATCGGACTCAAAGGGTGATTGTAAATGGCTTCACATCCAGCTGGATGAATGTCTCAAGTGGGGTACCACAGGGCTCCGTCCTGGGACCTGTATTGTTCAACATCTTTATCAATGATTTAGATGAAGGAATTGAGGGTAAACTGATTAAATTTGCTGATGACACAAAGCTAGGAGGGATAGCTAATACTAGAGAAGAGAGAGAGAGGATTCAAAAAGACCTAAATAAACTGGAGCAGTGGGCAGCAACCAACAGAATGGTTTTTAACAGGGAAAAATGCAAAGTACTACATCTGGGCAATAAAAATGAAAAAAGCATCTACAGAATGGGAGGAATAGAGCTAAGCAACAGTACATGTGAAAAAGACTTAGGTATACTAATAGATCATAGACTGAACATGAGTCAACAGTGTGATGCAGCAGCAAAAAAGGCAAATACAATTCTGGGATGTATTAACAGAAGCATACAGTCTAGATCACGTGAAGTCATTATTGGTCTTTACTCCTCTTTGGTCAGACCTCATCTGGAATACTGTGTACAGTTTTGGGCACCACATTTTAAAAAAGACATAGACAAACTGGAGCAAGTTCAGAGAAGAGCGACCAGAATGGTGACTGGTCTGCAAACCATGTCCTATGAGGAACGGTTGCAGGATTTGGGAATGTTTAGCTTGCAAAAAAGAAGACTGAGAGGAGACTTAATAGCTGTCTACAAATATGTCAAGGGCTGTCACATTGTAGAAGGATCATCTTTATTCTCATTTGCACAAGGAAAGACTAGAAGCAATGGGATGAAACTAAATGGGAGGAGACACAGATTAGATATTAGAAAAAACTTTTTGACAGTTAGGGTGATCAATGAGTGGAACAGGCTGCCACGAGAGGTGGTGAGTTCCCCTTCAATGGACGTCTTCAAACAGAGGCTGGACAGACATCTGTCTGAGATGATCTAGTGAATCCTGCTTTGAGCAGGGGGTTGGACCAGATGACCCAGGAGGTCCCTTCCAACTCTACCATTCTATGATTCTATGATTCTATGATTCTAGTGTCTCCAGTAGTAATGTCTCCAGTAGTAGTGTCTCCAGTAGTAGTGTCAACAGTAGTAGTGACACCAGTAGTAGTGTCTCCAGTAGTAGTGTTTCCAGTAGTAGTGTCTCCAGTAGTAGTGTCAACAGTAGTAGTGACACCAGTAGTAGCGTCTCCAGTAGTAGCGTCTCCAGTAGTAGTGATACCAGTAGTAGTGTCTCCAGTAGTATTGTCTGCAGTAGTAATGTCTCCAGTAGTAGTGACACCAGTAATAGTGACACCAGTAGTAGTGATACCAGTAGTAGTGTCTCCAGTAGTAGTGTCTCCTGTAGTAGTGTCTGCAGTAGTAATGTCTCCAGTAGTAGTGACACCAGTAGTAGTGACACCAGTAGTAGTGATACCAGTAGTAGTGTCATCATTAGTAATGTCTCCAGTAGTAGTGTCTCCAGTAGTAATGTCTCCAGTAGTAGTGACACCAGTAGTAGTGACACCAGTAGTAGTGATACCAGTAGTAGTGTCATCAGTAGTAATGTCTCCAGTAGTAGTGTCTCCAGTAGTAGTGTCTCCAGTAGTAGTGTCTCCAGTGGTAGTGTCACCAGTAGTAATGTCTCCAGTAGTAGTGTCTCCAGTAGTAGTGTTTCCAGTAGTAGTGTCTCCAGTAGTAGTGACACCAGTAGTAGTGACACCAGTAGTAGTGATACCAGTAGTAGTGTCATCAGTAGTAACGTCACCAGTAGTAGTGTCATCAGTAGTAATGTCTCCAGTAGTAGTGTCTCCAGTAGTAGTGTTTCCAGTAGTAGTGACACCAGTAGTAGTATGTCCAGTAGTAGTGTCTCCAGTAGTAGTGTCTCCAGTAGTAGTGTGTCCAGTAGTAGTGTCTCCAGTAGTAGTGTGTCCAGTAGTAGTGTCACCAGTAGTAGTGTCTCCAGTAGTAGTGTCTCCAGTAGTAGTGTCTCCAGTTGTAGTGTCACCAGTAGTAGTGTCTCCAGTAGTAGTGTTTCCAGTAGTAGTGACACCAGTAGTAGTGTCTCCAGCAGTAGTGTCTCCAGTAGTAGTGATACCAGTAGTAGTGTCTCCAGTAGTAGTGTCTCCAGTAGTAGTGTTTCCAGTAGTAGTGACACCAGTAGTAGTGTCTCCAGTAGTAGTGTCTCTAGTAGTAGTGTCTCCAGTAGTAGTGACACCAGCAGTAGTATCTCCAGTAGTAGTGTCTCTAGTAGTAGTGTCTCCAGTAGTAGTGTCTCCAGTAGTAATGTCTCCAGTAATAGTGTCTCCAGAAGTAGTGATACCAGTAGTAATGTTTCCAGGAGACGTGTCTCCAGTAGTAGTGTCTCTAGTAGTAGTGTTTCCAGTAGTAGTGATACCAGTAGTAGTGTCTCCAGTAGTACTGTCTCCAGTAGTAGTGTCTCCAGTAGTAGTGTCTCCAGTAGTAATGTCACCAGTAGTAGTGACACCTGCAGTAGTGTCTCCAGCAGTAGTGTCTCCAGCAGTAGTGTCTCCAGCAGTAGTGTCTCCAGTAGTAGAGTCACCAGTATTAGTGTCTCCAGTAATAGTGTCTTCAGAAGAAGTGTCTCCAATAGTAGTGTCTCCATTAGTAGTGTCTTCATTAGTAGTGTCTCCAGTAGTAGTGTCTCCAGTAGTAGAGTCACCAATAGTAGTGTCTCCAGTAGTAGTGTCTCTAGTAGTAGTGTCTCCAGTAGTAGTGACACCAGCAGTAGTATCTCCAGTAGTAGTGTCTCCAGTAGTAGTGTCTCCAGTAGTAATGTCTCCAGTAATAGTGTCTCCAGTAATAGTGTCTCCAGAAGTAGTGATACCAGTAGTAATGTTTCCAGGAGAAGTGTCTCCAGTAGTAGTGTCTCTAGTAGTAGTGTTTCCAGTAGTAGTGATACCAGTAGTACTGTCTCCAGTAGTAATGTCTCCAGTAGTAGTGTCACCAGTAATAGTGACACCTGTAGTAGTGTCTCCAGCAGTAGTGTCTCCAGCAGTAGTGTCTTCAGTAGTAGAGTCACCAGTAGTAGTCTCTCCAGTAATAGTGTCTTCAGAAGAAGTGTCTCCAGTAGTAGTGTCTCCATTAGTAGTGTCTTCAGTAGTAGTGTTTCCAGAAGTAGTGTCTCCAGTAGTAGAGTCACCAGTAGTAGTGTCTCCAGTAGTAGTGTCTCTAGTAGTAGTGTCTCCAGTAGTAGTGACACCAGCAGTAGTATCTCCAGTAGTAGTGTCTCCAGTAGTAGTGTCTCCAGTAGTAATGTCTCCAGTAATAGTGTCTCCAGTAATAGTGTCTCCAGAAGTAGTGATACCAGTAGTAATGTTTCCAGGAGAAGTGTCTCCAGTAGTAGTGTCTCTAGTAGTAGTGTTTCCAGTAGTAGTGATACCAGTAGTAGTGTCTCCAGTAGTACTGTCTCCAGTAGTAGTGTCTCCAGTAGTAGTGTCTCCAGTAGTAGTGTCACCAGTAGTAGTGACACCTGCAGTAGTGTCTCCAGCAGTAGTGTCTCACTACTAATGGAGACACTACTACTGTTTTCACTGCTACTGGTGTCACTACCACTGTTGACACTACTACTAGTGTCACTGCTACTGGTGTCACTACTACTGAAGACATTACTACTGAAGACACTGCTACTGGAGACACTACTACTGGAGACACTACTACTGGAGACACTACTATTGGAGACACTATTACTGGTGTCACTACTGGTGGTGTCACTACTACTGGAGACACTACTACTGGAGACACTACTACTGGTGACACTACTACTGGAGACACTACCACTGGAGACACTTCTACTGGAGACATTACTTCTGGTGTCACTTCTACTGGAGACGCTATTACTGGTGTCACTACTACTGGAGACACAACCACTGGAGACACTACTACTGGTGTCACTATTAATGATGTCACTACTACTCGTGTCACTACTACCAAAGACACTACTTCTGATGTAACTACTACTGGCGACACAACTACTGGTGTCACTAATGATGATGTCACAACTACTGATGACACTACTCCTGGTGTCACTAGTAATGATGTCACTACTACTGGAGACATTACTACTGGTTTCACTACTACTGGAGACACTACTACTGGAGACACTACTACTGATGTAACTACTACTGGAGACATTACTACTGGAGACATTACTACTGGTGTCACTACTACTGGAGACACTACTACTGGTGACACTACTACTGGAGACATTACTACTGGAGACACTACTACTGGTCTCACTACAACTGGAGACACTACTACTGGTGTCACTACTAATGATGTCATTACTACTGGAGACATTACTACTGGTGTCTCTACTACTGGTGTCACTACTACTGGAGACACTACTACTGGAGACACTACTACTGGATACACTACTACTGATGTCACTACTACTGGAGACACTACAACTGGAAACACTACTACTGGTGACACTTCTACTGGAGACACTACTACTGGAGACATTACTACTGGTGTCACTACCACTGGTATCACTACTACTGGTGTCACTACTACTGGAGACACTACTACTGATGTCACTTTTACTGGAGACACTACTACTGGTGACACTACTACTGATGTCACTACTACTGGAGATACTACTACTGGTAACACTACTACTGATGTCACTACTACTGGAGACACTACTTCTTGTAACACAACTAATGATGACACTACTACTGGAGACAGTACTACTGGTATCATTACTACTGATGTCATTACCACTGGAGACACTACTACTGGAGACACTACTACTGGTGACACTACCACTGAAGACACTACCACTGGAGACACTACTACTGGTGACACTACTACTGGAGACACTACTATTGGTGACACTACCACTGGAGACACTACTACTGGTGACACTACTACTGGAGACACTACTACTGGTGACACTACCACTGGAGACACTACTACTGGTGACACTACTACTGGTGACACTACCACTGGAGACACTACTACTGGAGACACTACTACTGGAGACACAACTGCTGGTGACACTACTACTGGAGACACTACCACTGGAGACACTACCACTGGAGACACTACCACTGGAGACACAACTGCTGGAGACACTACTACTGGTGACACTACCACTGGAGACACTACTACTGGAGACACTACCACTGGAGACACTACTACTGGAGACACTACTACTGGAGACACTACTACTGGAGACATTACTACTGGAGACACTACTACTGGTATCACTACTACTGGAGACACTACTACTGGAGACACTACTACTGGAGACACTACTACTGGAGACATTACTACTGGAGACACTACTACTGGTATCACTACTACTGGAGACACTGCTACTGGTAACACTACTACTGGACACACTACTACTGGAGACATTACTACTGGAGACACTACTACTGGACACACTACTACTGGAGACACAACTACTGGAGACACTACTACTGGAGACATTACTACTGGAGACACTACTACTGGAGACAGTACTACTGGAGACATTACTACTGGAGACACTACTACTGGAGACATTACTACTGGAGACACTACTACTGGTATCACTACTACTGGAGACACTACTACTGGAGACACTACTACTGGAGACACTACTACTGGAGACATTACTACTGGAGACACTACTACTGGTATCACTACTACTGGAGACACTGCTACTGGTAACACTACTACTGGACACACTACTACTGGAGACATTACTACTGGAGACACTACTACTGGACACACTACTACTGGAGACACAACTACTGGAGACACTACTACTGGAGACACTACCACTGGTGACACTACTACTGGAGACACTACTGCTGGAGACATTACTACTGGAGACATTACTACTGGAGACACTACTACTGGTATCACTACTACTGGAGACACTGCTACTGGTAACACTACTACTGGACACACTACTACTGGAGACATTACTACTGGAGACACTACTACTGGACACACTACTACTGGAGACACAACTACTGGAGACACTACTACTGGAGACATTACTACTGGAGACACTACTACTGGAGACAGTACTACTGGAGACATTACTACTGGAGACACTACTACTGGAGACATTACTACTGGAGACACTACTACTGGTATCACTACTACTGGAGACACTACTACTGGAGACACTACTACTGGAGACATTACTACTGGAGACACTACTACTGGTATCACTACTACTGGAGACACTGCTACTGGAGATACTACTACTGGACACACTACTACTGGAGACACAACTACTGGAGACACTACTACTGGAGACATTACTACTGGAGACACTACTACTGGAGACATTACTACTGGAGACACTACTACTGGAGACACTACTACTGGAGACATTACTACTGGAGACACTACTACTGGTATCACTACTGCTGGAGACACTGCTACTGGAGACACTACTACTGGACACACTACTACTGGAGACACAACTACTGGAGACACAACTACTGGAGACACTACTACTGGAGACACTACTACTGGAGACACTACTACTGGAGACACTACTACTGGAGACGCTACTACTGCAGATACTACTACTGGAGACACTACTACTGGAGACACTACTGCTGGTGACACTACTACTGGTGACACTACTACTGGAGACACTACTACTGGAGACACTACTACTGGTGACACTACTACTGGAGACACTACTACTGGAGACACTGCTACTGGAGACACTGCTACTGGAGACACTACTACTGGACACACTACTACTGGAGACACTGCTACTGGAGACACTGCTACTGGAGACATTACTACTGGAGACACTACTACTGGAGACATTACTACTGGAGACGCTACTACTGCAGATACTACTACTGGAGACATTACTACTGGAGACACTACTACTGGTATCACTACTACTGGAGACACTGCTACTGGTAACACTACTACTGGACACACTACTACTGGAGACATTACTACTGGAGACACTACTACTGGACACACTACTACTGGAGACACAACTACTGGAGACACTACTACTGGAGACACTACCACTGGTGACACTACTACTGGAGACACTACTGCTGGAGACATTACTACTGGAGACATTACTACTGGAGACACTACTACTGGTATCACTACTACTGGAGACACTGCTACTGGTAACACTACTACTGGACACACTACTACTGGAGACATTACTACTGGAGACACTACTACTGGACACACTACTACTGGAGACAGTACTACTGGAGACATTACTACTGGAGACACTACTACTGGAGACATTACTACTGGAGACACTACTACTGGTATCACTACTACTGGAGACACTACTACTGGAGACACTACTACTGGAGACATTACTACTGGAGACACTACTACTGGTATCACTACTACTGGAGACACTGCTACTGGAGATACTACTACTGGAGACACTACTACTGGAGACACAACTACTGGAGACACTGCTACTGGAGATACTACTACTGGACACACTACTACTGGAGACACAACTACTGGAGACACTACTACTGGAGACATTACTACTGGAGACACTACTACTGGAGACATTACTACTGGAGACACTACTACTGGAGACATTACTACTGGAGACACTACTACTGGAGACATTACTACTGGAGACACTACTACTGGAGACACTACTACTGGAGACATTACTACTGGAGACACTACTACTGGTATCACTACTGCTGGAGACACTGCTACTGGAGACACTACTACTGGAGACACTGCTACTGGAGACACAACTACTGGAGACACAACTACTGGAGACACTGCTACTGGAGACACTACTACTGGAGACACTACTACTGGAGACACTACTACTGGAGACACTACTACTGGAGACACAACTACTGGAGACACTGCTACTGGAGACACTGCTACTGGAGACACAACTACTGGAGACACAACTACTGGAGACACTGCTACTGGAGACACTACTACTGGAGACACTACTACTGGAGACACTACTACTGGAGACACTGCTACTGGAGACACTACTACTGGAGACACTGCTACTGGAGACACAACTACTGGAGACACAACTACTGGAGACACTGCTACTGGAGACACTACTACTGGAGACACTACTACTGGAGACACTACTACTGGAGACACTGCTACTGGAGACACTACTACTGGAGACACTACTACTGGAGACACAACTACTGGAGACACAACTACTGGAGACACTGCTACTGGAGACACTACTACTGGAGACACTACTACTGGAGACACTACTACTGGAGACACTACTACTGGAGACGCTACTACTGCAGATACTACTACTGGAGACACTACTACTGGAGACACTACTGCTGGTGACACTACTACTGGTGACACTACTACTGGAGACACTACTACTGGAGACACTACTACTGGTGACACTACTACTGGAGACACTACTACTGGAGACACTGCTACTGGAGACACTGCTACTGGAGACACTACTACTGGACACACTACTACTGGAGACACTACTACTGGAGACACTACTACTGGAGACGCTACTACTGCAGATACTACTACTGGAGACACTACTACTGGAGACACTACTGCTGGTGACACTACTACTGGAGACACTACTACTGCAGATACTACTACTGGAGACACTACTACTGGAGACACTACTACTGGAGACACTACTACTGGAGACACTACTACTGGTTTCACTACTACTGGAGACACTGCTACTGGAGACACTACTACTGGAGACACTACTACTGGAGACACTACTGCTGGTGACACTACTACTGGAGACACTACTACTGGAGACACTACTACTGGTGACACTACTACTGGAGACATTACTACTGGAGACACTACTACTGGACACACTACTACTGGAGACACAACTACTGGAGACACTACTACTGGAGACGCTACTACTGCAGATACTACTACTGGAGACACTACTACTGGAGACACTACTGCTGGTGACACTACTACTGGAGACACTACTACTGATGTCACTACTACTGGAGACACTGCTACTGTAACACTACTACTGGAGACACTACTACTGGAGACACTACTGCTGGTGACACTACTACTGGAGACACTACTACTGGAGACACTACTACTGGTGACACTACTACTGGAGACATTACTACTGGAGACACTACTACTGGAGACGCTACTACTGCAGATACTACTACTGGAGACACTACTACTGGAGACACTACTGCTGGTGACACTACTACTGGTGACTCTACTACTGGAGACACTACCACTGGTGACACTACTACTGGAGACACTACTACTGGGATCGCTCCTGCCAAACAAACCTGATTGCCTTCTACGAGGAGGTGAGCTCACAGCTGGACCGGGGAGAGTCAGTGGATGTTGTAGACCTTGACTTCTCCAAAGCGTTTGATACCGTGCCACACAAAAGGTTGGTCTATAAAATGAGAATGCTTGGTCTGGGGGATAATGTGTGCAAGTGGGTAAATAGCTGGCTGAGGGATAGAAAGCAGAGGGTGGTTATCAATGGAGTAAGCTCAGGGGGTGTCAGGGTTACTAGCGGGGGCCTCAAGGGTCTGTCTTGGGCCCTATATTATTTAATATATTTATTAATGATCTAGTGGAAGGGTTGCATAGTAAAATAGCAATATTTGCAGATGATACTAAACTTTGTAAAGTAGTTAATACAGATGAGGATAGGGCACAGCTACAGGAGGATTTGGATAAATTGGGGAGTTGGGCTAAAAAATGGCAAATGGGGTTCAATGCCGATAAATGTAAGGTCATGCACATGGGAAAGAAAAACAGCAGTCACCCATACATATTAAACGGGAAACCGTTGGGGAAATCTGACATGGAGAAGGACCTGGGCGTCTTGGTTAATAGCAAATTAAATTGGAGTGCCCAGTGTCAGGCAGCAGCTGCGAAGGCAAATAGAGTCATGGCATGCATCAGAAGAGGAATAGGGGCATATGATGAGAACATTGTTCTTCCTCTGTATAAAGCGCTGGTAAGGCCGCACTTAGAATATTGTGCACAGTTCTGGGCTCCGGGGCTCAGGAAAGACATATTGGAGCTAGAGAGGGTACAAAGGAGGGCGACTAAGGTAATAAAGGGAATGGAGGGACTAGAATACCCAGAGAGGTTGTCAAAATTAGGCCTATTTACGTTGGAAAAGAGAAGGCTTAGGGGAGACCTCATAAACATGTATAAATACATCAGGGGGCAGTACAGAGATCTCTCCCATGACCTGTTTATACCAAGGATGGTGACAAAGACGAGGGGGCACACTATGCGTCTGGAGGAAAGGAGGTTCCTGCACCAGCATAGAAGGGGATTCTTTACGGTCAGAGCCGTGAGACTCTGGAACTCTCTGGGAGAGGAAGTGGTGATGTCCAACTCACTTAATGAGTTCAAGAGAGGCCTGGACGCCTTTCTGGAGAACAATAAAATTACATCTTATGCTTAGTGATAGTTAATTAATCCAGGGATTTAATCTGACTGCCAGATTGGTGTCGGGAAGTGAATTTTTCCTCAATGATGTAAATTGGCCTCTACCGCATGGTATAGGAATAGCGGAATAGCTGCAGTGCACAAGAAATAGGCTGAACTGGATGGACGCTTGTCTTTTTTCGGCCTTATAAACTATGTAACTATGTAACTATGGTGACACTACTACTGGAGACACTACTACTGGTGACACTACTACTGGAGACACTACTACTGGAGACACTACTACTGGTGACACTACTACTGGAGACACTACTACTGGAGACGCTACTACTGGAGACATTACTACTGGTGACACTACTACTGGAGACACTACTACTGGAGACACTACTACTGGAGACACTACTACTGGAGACACTACTACTGCAGATACTACAACTGGAGACATTACTACTGGTGACACTACTACTGGAGACACTACTACTGGAGACACTACTACTGGAGACACTACTACTGGTGTCACTACTGCTGGAGACACTACTACTGCAGATACTACTACTGGAGACACTACTACTGGAGACACTACTGCTGGTGACACTACTACTGGAGACACTACTACTGGAGACATTGCTACTAGAGACATTACTAATGGAGACACTACTACTGGAGACACTACTACTGGAGACACTACTACTGGTGTCACTACTGCTGGAGACACTACTACTGGAGACACTACTACTGGAGACACTACTACTGGTGACACTACTACTGGAGACACTACTACTGGAGACACTACTACTGGAGACGCTACTACTGCAGATACTACTACTGGAGACACTACTACTGGAGACACTACTGCTGGTGACACTACTACTGGAGACACTACTACTGGAGACATTACTACTGATGTCACTACTACTGGAAACACTACTACTGGAGACACTACTGCTGGTGACACTACTACTGGAGACACTACTACTGGAGACATTACTACTGATGTCACTACTACTGGAAACACTACTACTGGAGACACTACTACTGGAGACATTGCTACTAGAGACATTACTAATGGAGACACTACTACTGGAGACACTACTACTGGAGACACTACTACTGGTGTCACTACTGCTGGAGACACTACTACTGGAGACGCTACTACTGGAGACACTACTACTGGAGACATTGCTACTAGAGACATTACTAATGGAGACACTACTACTGGAGACACTACTACTGGAGACACTACTACTGGTGTCACTACTGCTGGAGACACTACTACTGGAGACACTACTACTGGTGACACAACTACTGGAGACACTACTACTGGAGACACTACTACTGGTGTCACTACTGCTGGAGACACTACTACTGGAGACGCTACGACTGGAGACGCTACGACTGGAGACGCTACTACTGGAGACACTACTACTGGAGACATTGCTACTAGAGACACTACTACTGGTGACACTACTACTGGAGACACTACTACTGGAGATAATGCTACTGGTGACACTACTGCTGGAGACACTACTACTGGAGACGCTACTACTGGAGACACTACTACTGGAGACACTACTACTGGTGACACTACTACTGGAGACATTGCTACTAGAGACATTACTAATGGAGACACTACTATTTGAGACAATACTAATGGAAACACTACTACTGGTGACATTACTACTGGAGACACTATTACTGAAGACACTGCTACTGGAGACACTACTATTGGTATCACTACTACTGGAGACACTACTACTGGTGACACTACTACTGGAGTCACTAATACTGGTATCACTACTACTGGAGACACTACTACTGGAGACACTACTACTGGAGACACTACCACTGGAGACACTACTACTGGAGATACTACTACTGGAGACGCTACTATTGGTATCACTACTACTGGAGACATAACTACTGGTGACACTACTACTGGAGCCACTAATACTGATATCACTACTACTGGAGACACTACTACTGGAGACACTACAACTGGAAACACTACTACTGGAGACGCAACCACTGGAGACACTACCACTGGAGACACTACCACTGGATACACTACCACTGGAGACCCTACCACTGAAGACGCTACCACTGGAGACCCTACTACTGGAGACACTACTATTGGTATCACTACTACTGGAGACTCTACTACTGGTGACACTACTACTGGAGTCACTAATACTGATATCACTACTACTGGAGACACTACTACTGGAGACACTACTACTGGTGACACTACTACTGGAAACACTACTACTGATGTCACTACTACTGGTGTCACTACTACTGGTATCACTACTACAGGAGAGACTACTGCTGGATACACTACTACTGGAGACATTACTACTGGTGTCACCACTACTGCAGACAATACTACTGGTGTGAATACTACTTGAGACACTACTACTGGAGATGCTAGTACTGGAGACACTACCACTGGAGACACTACTACTGGTGACACTACTACTGGAGACGCTACTACTGGTGACACTACTACTTGAGACACTACTACTGGAGACACTACTACTGGTGTTAGTACTACTTGAGACACTACCACTGGAGACACTACCACTGGAGACACCACTACTGATGTCACTACTACTGGTGTCACTACTACAGGAGACACTACTACTGGAGACATTACTACAGGTGTGACTACTACTTGAGACACTACTACTTGAGACATACTACTGGTGACACTACCACCAGAGACACCACTACTGATGTCATTACTTCTGATGTCACTACTACTGGAGATACTACTACTGGTGCACTACTACTGGTATTACTACTACTGGTGACACTACTACTGGTATCACTACTGGGAATGTTATTAATACTGGAGACACTACTACTGGTGTCATTACTACTGGAGACACTACTACTGGTGACAATACTACTGGAGACACTACTACTGGTGACACTACTACTGGTATCACTACTACTGATGTCATTACAACTGAAGACACTACTACTGGAGACACAACTACTGGAGACACTACTACTGGAGACACTACTACTGGAGACACTACTACTGGAGACACAACTACTGGAGATACTACTACTGGAGACACTACTACTGGAGACACTACTGCTGGTGTCACTACTACTGGAGACACTACTACTAGTGTCACTACCACTGGTGTCACTACCACTGGTGACACTACTACTGGTGTCACTACTGCTGGATACACTACTAATGATGTCACGACCAATGGTATCACTACTACTGGAGACACTACTGCTGGAGACATTACTACTGGTGTCAGTAGTACTGGAGACACTACTACTGGAGACACTACTACTGGAGACACTACTACTGGAAACACTACTACTGGAGACACTACTACTGGTATCACTACTACTGGAGACACTTCTACTGGTATCACTACTACTGGAGACACTACTACTGGAGACATTACTACTGGAGACACTACTACTGGAGACACTACTACTGAAGACACTGCTACTGGAGACACTACTATTGGTATCACTACTACTGGAGACACTACTACTGGTGACACTACTATTGGAGTCACTAATACTGGTATCACTACTACTGGAGACACTACTACTGGAGACACTACTACTGGAGACACTACCACTGGAGACACTACTACTGGAGACACTACTACTGGAGACGCTACTACTGGAGACACTACTATTGGTATCACTACTGCTGGAGACATAACTACTGGTGATACTACTACTGGAGTCACTAATACTGATATCACTACTACTGAAGACACTACTACTGGAGTCACTACAACTAGAGACACTACTACTGGAAACACTACTACTGGAGACGCTACCACTGTAGACACTACCACTGGAGACACTACCACTGGAGACACTACAACTAGAGACACTACTACTGGAGACACTACAACTAGAGACACTACTACTGGAAACACTACTACTGGAGACGCTACCACTGGAGACACTACCACTGGAGTCACTACCACTGGAGACACTACCACTGGAGACCCTACCACTGAAGACGCTACCACTGGAGACCCTACTACTGGAGACACTACTATTGGTATCACTACTACTGGAGACACTACTACTGGTGACACTACTACTGGAGTCACTAATACTGATATCACTACTACTGGAGACACTACTACTGGAGACACTACTACTGGAGATACTTCTACTGGAGACATTACTACTGGTGACGCTACTACTGGAGACGCTACTACTGGAGACGCTACTACTGGAAACACTACTACTGGAGACACTACTACTGGAGACACTGCTACTGGTGACACTACTACTGGAGACACTACTACTGGTGACACTACTACTGAAGATACTACTACTGGTGACTCTACTACTGGTGACTCTACTACTGGAGACACTACTACTGGAGACACTACTACTGGTGACACTACTACTGGAGACACTACTACTGGAGACACTGCTACTGGTGACACTAATACTGGAGACACTACTACTGGTGACACTACTACTGAAGATACTACTACTGGTGACTCTACTACTGGTGACTCTACTACTGGAGACACTACTACTGGAAACACTACTACTGATGTCACTACTACTGGTGTCACTACTACTGGTATCACTACTACAGGAGAGACTACTATTGGAGACACTACTACTGGTGACACTACTTGTGATGTTATTAATACTGCTACTGGAGACACTACTACTGGAGACATTACTACTGGTGTCACCACTACTGCAGACACTACTACTGGTGTGACTACTACTTGAGACACTACTACTGGAGATGCTAGTACTGGAGACACTACCACTGGAGACACTACTACTGGTGACACTACTACTGGAGACGCTACTACTGGTGACACTACTACTTGAGACACTACTACTGGAGACACTACTACTGGTGTTAGTACTACTTGAGACACTACCACTGGAGACACTACCACTGGAGACACCACTACTGATGTCACTACTACTGGTGTCAGTACTACAGGAGACACTACTACTGGAGACATTACTACTGGTGTGACTACTACTTGAGACACTACTACTTGAGACATACTACTGGTGACACTACCACCAGAGACACCACTACTGATGTCATTACTTCTGATGTCACTACTACTGGAGATACTACTACTGGTGCACTACTACTGGTATTACTACTACTGGTGACACTACTACTGGTATCACTACTGGGAATGTTATTAATACTGGAGACACTACTACTGGTGTCATTACTACTGGAGACACTACTACTGGTGACAATACTACTGGAGACACTACTACTGGTGACACTACTACTGGTATCACTACTACTGATGTCATTACAACTGGAGACACTACTACTGGAGACACAACTACTGGAGACACTACTACTGGAGACACTACTACTGGAGACACTACTACTGGAGACACTACTGCTGGTGTCACTACTACTGGAGACACTACTACTAGTGTCACTACCACTGGTGTCACTACCACTGGTGACACTACTACTGGTGTCACTACTGCTGGATACACTACTAATGATGTCACGACCAATGGTATCACTACTTCTGGAGACACTACTGCTGGAGACATTACTACTGGTGTCAGTAGTACTGGAGACACTACTACTGGAGACACTACTACTGGAGACACTACTACTGGAAACACTACTACTGGAGACACTACTACTGGTATCACTACTACTGGACACACTTCTACTGGTATCACTACTACTGGAGACACTACTACTGGAGACATTACTACTGGAGACACTACTACTGGAGACACTACTACTGGAGACACTACTACTACTGATGTCACCACTACTGCAGACAATACTACTGGAGACACTACTACTGGAGACACTACTACTGGAGACACGACTACTGGAGACTCTACTACTGGAGACACTACTACTGGTATCACTACTACTGGTATCACTACTACTGGAGACACTTCTACTGGAAACACTACTACTGGAAACACTACTACTGGAGACACTACTACTGGTGTCACTACTACTGGAGACACTACTAGTGGAGACACTACTGCTGGTGTCACTACTACTGGAGACACTACTACTGATGTCACTACTACTGGTGTCACTACCACTGGTGACACTACTACTGGTGTCACTACTACTGGATACACTGCTAATGATGTCACGACCAATGGTATCACTACTACTGGAGACACTACTGCTGGAGACATTACTACTGGTGTCACTACTACTGGAGACACTACTACTGATGTCACTACTGCTGGTGTCACTACCACTGGTGACACTACTACCTGAAACACTACTACTGGTGTCACTACTACTGGAAACACTACTGCTGGAGACACTCCTACTGCTGTCACTCCTACTAGAGATACTACTACTGATGTCACTACTGCTGGTGTCACTACCACTGGTGACACTACTACTGGAAACACTACTACTGGTGTCACTACTACTGGAGACACTACTACTGATGTCACTACTACTGGTGTCACTACTACTGGAGACACTACTACTGGAGACACTACTGCTGGTGTCACTACTACTGGAGACACTACTACTGGAGACACTACTACTGGAGACACTACTACTGGTGACATTACTACTGATGTCACTACTACTGATGTCACTACTACTGGTGTCACTACCACTGGTGACACTACTACTGGTGACACTACTGGTGACACCAGTAGTAGTGACATCAGTAGTAGTATCTCCAGTAGTAGCGTCTCCAGTAGTAGTGACAACATTAGTAGCGTCTCCAGTAGTAGAGTCACCAGTAGTAATGTCTCCAGTAGTAGTGTCACCAGTAATAGTGTCTCTATTAGTAATGACACCAATAGTAGTCACCAGTAGTATTGACATCAGTAGTAGTGATACCAGTAGTAGTGACACCAGCAGTAGTGTCTCCAGTAGTAGTGTCTCCAGTAGTAGTGTCTCCAGTAGTAGTGACATCAGTAGTAGTGATACCAGTAGTAGTGACACCAGCAGTAGTGTCTCCAGTAGTAGTGTCTCCAGTAGTAGTGTCTCCAGTAGTAGTGACATCAGTAGTAGTGATACCAGTAGTAGTGTCTCCAGTAGTAGTGTCTCCAGTAGTAGTGTCTCCAGAAGTAGTGTCTCCAGTAGTAGTGTCTCCAGTAATAATGACATCAGTAGTAGTGACACCAGTAGTATTGTCTGCAGTAGTGGTGACATCAGTAGTAGTGTCTCCAGTAGTAATATCTCCAGTAGTAGTGTCTCCAGTAATAATGACACCAGTAGTAGTGACACCAGTAGTAGTGACATCAGTAGTAGTGATACCAGTAGTAGTGTCTCCAGTAGTAGTGTCTCCATTAATAATGACATCAGTAGTAGTGTCTCCAGTAGTAGTGACATCAGTAGTAGTGTCACCTGTAGTAGTGTCACCAGTAGTAGTGTCTCCAGTAGTAGTGTCACCAGTGGTAGTGACACCAGTAGTCGTGTCACCAGTAGTAGTGTTTCCAGTAGTAGTGTCACCAGTAGTAGTGACACCAGTAGTAGTGTTTCCAGTAGTAGTGTCTCCAGTAGTAGTATCTCCAGTAGTAGTGTCTCCAGTAGTAGTGTCTCCAGTAGTAGTATCTCCAGTAGTAGTGACACCAGTAGTAGTGTCACCAGTAGTAGTGTTTCCAGTAGTAGTGTCACCAGTAGTAGTATCTCCAGTAGTAGTGTCACCAGTAGTAGTGTTTCCAGTAGTAGTGTCTCCAGTAGTAGTATCTCCAGTAGTAGTGTCACCAGTAGTAGTGTCTCCAGTAGTAGTATCTCCAGTAGTAGTGACACCAGTAGTAGTGTCTCCAGTAGTAGTGTCACCAGTAGTAGTGTTTCCAGTAGTAGTGTCACCAGTAGTAGTATCTCCAGTAGTAGTGTCACCAGTAGTAGTGTTTCCAGTAGTAGTGTCTCCAGTAGTAGTATCTCCAGTAGTAGTGTTACCAGTAGTAGTGACACCAGTAGTAGTGTCTCCAGTAGTAGTGACATCAGTAGTAGTGTCACCTGTAGTAGTGTCACCGGTAGTAGTGTTTCCAGTAGTAGTGTCACCAGTGGTAGTGACACCAGTAGTAGTGTCTCCAGTAGTAGTGACACCAGTAGTAGTGTTTCCAGTAGAAGTGTCACCAGTAGTAGTATCTCCAGTAGTAGTGTCACCTGTAGTAGTTTCACCAGTAGTAGTGTTTCCAGTAGTAGTGTCTCCAGTAGTAGTATCTCCAGTAGTAGTGACACCAGTAGTAGTGTCACCAGTAGTAGTGTTTCCAGTAGTAGTGTCACCAGTAGTAGTGACACCAGTAGTAGTGTTTCCAGTAGTAGTGTCTCCAGTAGTAGTATCTCCAGTAGCAGTGTCTCCAGTAGTAGTGTCACCAGTATTAGTGTCTCCAGTAGAAGTGTCTCCAGTAGTAGTGTCTCCAGTAGTAGTATCTCCAGTAGTAGTGACACCAGTAGTAGTGACACCAGTAGTAGTGTTCCCAGTAGTAGTGTCTCCAGTAGTAGTATCTCCAGCAGTAGTGTCACCGGTAGTAGTGTTTCCAGTAGTAGTGTCTCCAGTAGTAGTATCTCCAGTAGTAGTGTCTCCAGTAGTAGTGTCTCCAGTAGTAGTGTCACTAGTAGTAGTGTCTCCAGTAGTAGTGCCTCCAGTAGCAATGTCTCCAGTAGTAGTGTCTCCAGTAGTAGTGACACCAGCAGTAGTGTCTCCAGTAGTAGTGACACCAGCAGTAGTGTCTCCAGTAGTAGTGTTTCCAGTAGAAGTGTCTCCAGTAGTAGTGACACCAGTAGTAGTGTCTCCAGTAGTAGTGTCTCCAGTAGTAGTGACATCAGTAGTAGTGATACCAGTAGTAGTGTCTCCAGTAGTAGTGTCTCCAGTAGTAGTGTCTCCAGAAGTAGTGTCTCCAGTAGTAGTGTCTCCAGTAATAATGACAGCAGTAGTAGTGACACCAGTAGTAGTGTCTCCAGTAGTAGTGACATCAGTAGTAGTGATACCAGTAGTTGTGTCTCCAGCAGTAGTGTCTCCAGTAGTAGTATCTTCAGTAGTAGTGACACCAGCAGTAGTGTCTCCAGTAGTAGTATCTTCAGTAGTAGTGACACTAGCAGTAGTGTCTCCAGTAGTAGTGTCACCAGTAGTAGTGACACCCGTAGTAGTGTCTCCAGTAGTAGTGTCACCAGTAGTAGTGTCTCCAGTAGTAGTATCTTCAGTAGTAGTGACACCAGCAGTAGTGTCTCCAGTAGTAGTGTCACCAGTAGTAGTGTCACCAGTAGTAGTGATACCAGTAGTAGTGACACCAGCAGTAGTGTCTCCAGTAGTAGTGACACCAGTAGTAGTGTCTCCAGTAGTAGTGACACCAGCAGTAGTGTCTCCAGTAGTAGTGTCTCCAGCAGTAGTGTCTCCAGTAGTATTGATACCAGTGGTCGTGACATCATTAGTAGTGTATCTGACGTGCCCCCTGGGCCGTGTGTGTAGGGGAATACCCGGAGCCGGGTCTCTATGTAATGTTGGGGGTTGTAGTCTCCGTGGCGGCGACTCGGTCCCGTGGCTCAGGGCGGTCAAACCAGTGGCGGATCTGTTTATTTGGGTTTTGTAATGATGCTTAAATGTCCGACTACGCCACCTGTGGATTGCGGTCACTGAGAACCACCATTGCGGGGCAGACTGCTGAGGCTGTTGTTGTGTGCGCAGCAGGGGGTAGTATAACTCCCCACGGGAGGAGTATAGCCTCAGGGCAGGGAGTGCAGATGGTGGGGGTGATGGTGTTCGGGAGAAGCAGTAATGACTCAGAGCCCAGTGATGCAGTCCAGGGCCTTTACTCACAGTTTTACACTCCAAGCCACTTCTGCAGGTAATGGCTGCCCACGTCGTGCTGTGCTCACCAGGTGAGGGGCTCGGCCAACTCCCAGGTACTTTTGGAGTGCTTTTCAGGACCCCCTTCGTGTGTCCTTTCTCTGGCCTGTCGTACCCCACAATTGACCACGTTTCTGTCCAGCTGCCTCGGTCCTTGGCGGGCAAACGTATGTTCCGTTTCCCTGGGTCCTATGTGGTGCCTTCCTAACGGGTGTAGTGAGGGGCCGTAACACGTGCAATGCCATGGCCTCCGGTTACTAGCTGAGGGTAGTTGCTCTCCTCCACTAGATGAGGGATGTGGTTCCCTTTTCTTGGCCTGACCCCACTACTCTGGTAGTGACGCGCCCCCTGGACCTTGTGTGCACGTGTGTGGGTTACCCGGAGCTGGGTCTCTGGGGGTTGTAGTCTCCGTGGCGGCGACCCGGTCCCGTGGCTCAGGGTGGTCAAACCAGTGGCAGTCTTTATAGGGTTTTTGTGGTTTAATGTCCGACTACGCCACCCGTGGATTGCGGTCAGAGTGTACCGCCGCTGCGAGGCAGTCCGCTGAGGCTGGTGTGGTGTGCGCAGCTAAAGATGGGATAACTCCCCACGGGAACAGTATGGCCTCAGGGCAGGGAATGTGGATGATGGGAGTGATGGTGCGAGGGCGTCCCAGTACTAGTAGTGCTGTATGCGGTGAGAAAGCAGGAACGACTCAGAGTCTTTGCAGTGCAGTTCAGGGTCTTTACTGATGATATTAAGGCAGACCCTCCCGGGAGTACTGGCTAGCATGAGGGGCCTGGTCAGTCTGCGAGCAAGCAGGAGTTCCCCTGGCCAGGTGGAGTTGTAGGCCTCCCTGTCTATCTGCACTCTTCCTGGCTACCTTGCTGTAAGCGAGTGGAAGTAGCCCACGTCTCTGAGTATACCGTGTGGTGCTCACCCGTATGGCTGGTGACTTGGAGCCTTCTGTTAGCCTCCGCTCCTCGATGGCGGTGCTGGTCCCTTCCTTGTGACTGAGCCTCCGGGCTTCTATGGCCAGAGGACCTGGAATCCCCTGCCGGCTGGGTTCTGCTGCTGGACTTAGAGGTTCCCACAGCCTCGGACTCCGTTGTCCGGTAGTAGTCTCTTCAGCCAGGACGAGCAATATATCTGCTTCCAGTCCCTGGCACTCAGCTCCTGCTCCTACAGAGCTCCTAGCTGTCTCTTGCCCTGTGTCTGGAACTTCACTCCAGGCTCTGTCTAACTAACCCCGCCCCAGATCCAGTTTATAATGGCAGATTCCTCCCCTCCCAGGACTGGGCAGGAAGTGTTGCATGCTTAAGGGCTCCTGACCAGGAAACCTCCCACTTGCTCTCAGACATAATATTTCTATTACTGTGGTAACCAGACCCCTAGGGTGCCACAGTAGCGGCGGGCGTGCGGTGGCGGCTGGCCGGTCCGCACCCCTGGGGTCCCTTCAGTCTTCTCTTAGAGCTTCCTCCATTCTTCTTCCTTCCTTCTTTCTGTTTCCTCCCTCCAGGCTCAGGCCTTAAGACTTGGCCTGCCTGCAGAGCAGATCCCATGCTGAGCCTCTGCTCCTCGCCTCCTTCTCTCTCTCTGCTCTACTTCTTTCTCTTCACTTTCTACTCTGACTCTAAAATGGTGCCCACCATATATACTCTCCTATACAGTGCACCCGGGATCTACTCTCCCCACCCACACACTACCGGGTTCCCCCTTTCTAGGTGTTCCCTCCCCCCACTCCAGCCAGGGACAGGGACAGTTTGTGCTCACTCTTGGGAGCACTGTCGCCCTGTCCCCCGGAAATGTGGTGTAGTGCATGTGGGTGTTAGGGTCCTGAGCCATACTCCATCCTTACCTGGAAGTGAGATATCACACCTCTGGGTGAGATGCAATACCTCTGTAGCAACCGAACCCTCGGGGCGCTACATATCCAGTAGTAGTGTCTCCAATAGTAGTGATACCAGTAGTAATGTTTCCACTAATAGAGTCACCAGTAGTAGTGACATCATTACCAGTGACACCAGTGGTAGTGACTAGTGTTGAGCGAGCACTAAAATGCTCGGGTGCTCGAAGCTGGGACCGAGCTCACCGTGATACTCGGGTGCTCGACCCGAGCAACGAGCCCAATGTTAGTCTATGGGAGACCCGAGCATTTTTGCGGCGGCACCCCCGGCAGTCTGTAGAAAGCCTAAAAAGTGCCCAAAACGATAGTGACAGTGCTCAAATGACATGGGGACAGCATGGGGATTGCCCCTGGAAGCATTTCTGACCCCCAGGTTACTGCTGTCAACAACATGGTCAGAGGTATTAAGCCACTTTTACGGGCTCACAATAAAACGTTCAAAAACGAAACTGAAACTGCTTTCCTGTGAAATATGTTAAGGAACATCCTTTCCAGGGTAAAGACTTGTGTATAAGGTAAAATAAATAACCAAAAACAAAAATACTCCTCCACACCTTGGGCTATGTTCGCAAGTAGCATTTTTCATGCGTTTTTGCACTTTTGTATTGCTTTCAACCGTGACAAATGCATTCACCGGGAAATGTCATTGTAACATTTTACAACCTTATCTGCCCCTGTGCTGTGTGACACATGCATACAGTGCTGAAAAGACATGGGAACAGCATGAGGAAGACCCCTGGAAGCATCTCTGACTCCCAGGTCACTGCCTAAAAGTGTGCCCATCAGAAGTGATCCTTGCCGCATCAGAAGATGCAGACTTGCAACTATCCCCATGCAAGTCCTTGTCCCAGGGCAGTGTTCAATTGTACCTCCCCCATTCCTTGCAATGCAAGCACAAGTATGCAGCCTGCCACCCACCCACCTGCAGGCTACAATACCATACTGCTAGCTTTCACTTGAAATGGGGCCTTTTAGTTTGGAGGAGGCCGAAGCTGGCCACTACTTCATGGCTGCTTCGGCAGCGAGGTATCCATACTCAGTCCCCAGCTGCCCGGCGGCTGGGTGTCCACGCTCGGTCCCCAGCCGCCAGGGGGCGGCCGGGTGTCCATGCTCGGTCCCCAGCTGCCCCACGGCCGGGTGTCCACACACGGTCCCCAGCCACCTGGTGACGGCCGGGTGTCCATGAACGGTCCCCAGCCGCCTCTATTTCTCCTGTCACCTTCCCCCACACTTTTCTTAGCCAGGCCTGCTTTAGGGCAGCATTGGACGAGCCCACCAGAGAACCAGACTCCTCCGGTGGGTCCTGGCTTCTCCATCAGGGGAGTTGAGAGTGCCAAGGTGAGGAGCATGATGATGATGAAAGAATTTAGCGTCTGCTTTGTTTTCTTGGAATGCAAGCGCATGTATGTAGTAGCGGCTAGGCCTGAGGTGGTCAGCGTTTTGGCGCATATCCTACCTCCTCCGAGGATTGCTGGATGTTTTCCTGCTACTATCCCAGTTCTATGACTCCCGTTAAAACAAAGCTTCAGGTGAGGAATGATGGATGAGGTGGTGGCAAAGGAGAAAGATCAGGAGGAACAGGGACCATTCACATCAATATCAGGCCAGTCAACCACACATGTCTTGTAGGATATGTTTCTGTACCAAAAGGAGCGGTTCGGCTACACAGTTATAGGGCATACAGTGAGTGCAATGCTTACCAAAAATTTCGAGCCACTCCAATGACCCTTGGAAGTGACATGGAGTTCAGAGGGCCTTAACTAAACCGTTTTTTCCATTTATAGCAACTGGGTCTCCTGTGCACTGTTGGCCTAAGCAGTGAATGGAAGGCTTTCCAAAAATTATGAGAAATTGCAATGCCCCTTGAAACAGATGTGGATTACAGCGTACTAAAAACCTTCGACCCATTATTGGGGAGTGGGTCTCCCTTAGTTTTCGCCTTAGCATTGAAAAGCAAAAGCTGACTAAAATTAGGAGGAAATGCAATGCCCGTTGGAAGAGTCATGGAGGTTAGAGGTAATTAAAAACAACATTTCTATGCCCCTTGTAAGAGACGTGGAGGTCACAGTGTAACGGGTCTGGGTGGTGGAACCTCTGTGCCGTGGTGCAAGGGGGGACCCAGATTTTAGTCTGGGGACGACCTTGTAGAGTGCAGGTGGCTCCCACGGGTCAGATAGCTGGGACTAACCGGAGTAGCGGGTGGACACAACAGGTAGGTAGCAGTCTCTGGGTGAGCAGGCGGGTAGTCACGGGAAGTGACGGAAGAGCAGGTAAGAGTCTCTTGGCTGGCAAGCAGGTGGTCACGGCAAGTGACGGCTGAGCGGGTAAGAGTCTCTTGGCAGGCAGGCAGGTGGTCACGGGAAGTGACGGCAGAGCAGGTAAGAGTCTCTTGGCTGGCAGGCAGGTGGTCACGGCAAGTGACGGCTGAGCGGGTAAGAGTCTCTTGGCTGGCAGGCAGGTGGTCACGGCAAGTGACGGCGGAGCCTCCAGGTAGGCTAGCAGGCGGGTAGCAGGTGAGCGCTCCCAGGTGAGCGGGCTAACAGGTACGGCAGGTAGCAGGCAGGTAACTGGCAGGTGCTTCCTTGTCCGCAGGTGGACTTGCCCATAGACAGACTGGCGGATGCAGGAGACAGACTGTCGGGCTGAAGAGAAGACAAGCAGGCAAACAGGACTGGTAGTCAGGCTGGCAACGGGACCTGAGGGCTGAAGCAGAGGTGAGTATGCTTTGCAACAACTTTGCTCGGGCACCTCCATTTTGGAGGCGGTGCCTTAAATATGGGAGGTCCTCCTGCAATTGGCCGGGGACTCCTTAGGACGGCGCGCGCGGCCCCTTTAAGAGAGGGGGAGCGCGCGCGCGCCCTAAGCACAGTGCCCGGGAAGGAGCGCGCGCCGGTAGCAGCGAGGGAAGGCACGCTGGAGGACGCCACGCCCAGAGCAGGAAGGTGAGAGGGACGGCGTCTCTGCCTAGCAGGGGGCAGAGACGCCGATGCTACAGTACCCCCCCCCCCTTTAGGCCCCCCTTTTTTAGGCCAGAGAGAAATTTCTCAAGGAGAAGTGGGGCGTTGATGTTCTCCCTGGGTTCCCAAGTTCTTTCCTCAGGACCAAACCCCTTCCAATCCACCAGAAAAAAGGTTCTCCCTCTTACCCTCTTGGTGGCCAGAATACTCTCTACCTCAAAGACGTCCTCAGCAGAAACCGGAGCAGGTGGAGTACCTGGATTGTTGGAAAAAATGTTAAGGACAACGGGTTTGAGGAGGGATACGTGGAAGGAGTTGGGAATGCGTAGGGTGGCCGGGATTTTTAATTTGTAGGCTACAGGGTTAATTTGCCTGAGGACTTCGAAGGGTCCGATGAATCGAGGACCTAACTTGTAGGAGGGTACTTTGAGCCGCACATGTTTGGAGGAGAGCCAAACCTTGTCTCCTGGACGGAATTGAGGCGGATCCAGGCGTCTCTTATCAGCATATCTCTTCATCCGCTCGGAGGACTGAAGAAGAGCGGACCTAGTACTCTCCCAAATGGTAGAAAATTCGCTGACAAGAGACTTCGCGGCAGGGTTGTCCACAGAAGTGGAGACGGGAACCGGAATCCGGGGATGTTGGCCACAGACTATAAAGAACGGGGATTTGGAAGAGGATTCGCTCTCGTGGTTATTGTAAGAGAACTCGGCCCATGGTAGGAGATCCACCCAATCGGAATGGTGGGCATTAATGAAGTGCCGGAGGTAGTTAGTAAGAATCTGATTGATCAGCTCCACTTGACCATTGGACTGTGGGTGGTAAGCGGAGGAGAAATCCAGGGTGACGTCTAGCAGCTTACATGTGGCACTCCAGAAGCGTGAGGTGAACTGAACCCCATGATCCGACACGATGTGGAGGGGTAGGCCGTGGAGACGAAAGATGTGGCGGATAAAGTCGTTAGCCAGCTCAGGTGCAGACGGGAGACCAGGCAGGGGAATAAAGTGGGCCATCTTAGAAAAGCGGTCAGCGACCACCCAAATGACCGTACACCCGGCAGAAACAGGAAGATCGGTGATAAAGTCCATTGCTATGTGCTGCCATGGAGCAGCAGGTATGGGAAGGAGCAGGAGATGGCCGGCTGGTAGATGTCTGGGAACTTTGTTGCGGGCACAAGAAGAACAGGCCGTGACGAAGTCTACAACATCCTTACACAGGTTAGGCCACCAGTAATGCCGGGTAATGAGCAGGAAGGTCTTCTTTTGGCCAGGATGGCCAGCTAGTTTAGAAGAATGACCCCAGTGAAGAACCTTCTCACGATCAGGAACTGCTACAAACGTTTCTCCGGGTGGAAGACGAGTCAGATCCAAGGGGGCCACATTCATCACCTTGGAGGGGTCGATGATGTGCATAGGCTCCTCCTCTTGATCGGAGGACAGGAAGGATCGGGACAAGGCATCAGCTTTGACATTCTTGTCCGCCGAGCGGAAATGTAGGATGAAGTCGAAGCGGGCAAAAAACAAGGACCATCGGGCCTGACGCGGATTAAGTCTCTGGGCATTTTGGAGATATGCCAGATTTTTGTGATCTGTGTAAATGATCACCGGGTAAAGAGCCCCTTCAAGCAGATAGCGCCACTCCTCCAGTGCCAATTTGACGGCTAGCAATTCGCGGTCTCCTATGGAGTAGTTGCGCTCAGAAGAGGAGAAGATTTTGGAGAAGAAGCCGCAGGTTACCATTCTCCCGGAAGAAGATTTTTGGGTGAGTACCGCTCCGGCTCCGGAGGAGGAGGCATCAACCTCCAGGTAGAATTGTTTATTGCAGTCCGGACGGTGCAGGACTGGGGCAGAGGCGAAGGCTTGCTTTAAGGAAAGAAAGGCTTCCTCGGCTTCGGGCAGCCATACCTTGGGATTTGCCCCCTTACGGGTGAGCGCAGATATGGGAGCAGTCCGGGACGAGAAGTGTGGGATGAAGAGACGATAGTAATTGGCGAAGCCCAGAAATCGCTGTATCGCCTTCAACCCCTCTGGACGGGGCCACTTTAGGACTGCAGAGAGCTTCTCGGGATCCATTCGCAAGCCTGTCCGGGAGATAACATAGCCCAAGAATGGAAGAGAGGTCTGCTCGAAGAGGCACTTCTCGTATTTGGCATAAAGGTGGTTCTGCCTGAGCCTAAGCAGGACCTGACGAACATCCCTCCGGTGTGTGGGCAAATCCGGAGAGAAGACCAAGATATCGTCCAGGTATACCACCACGCAGGAGTAAAGGAGGTCACGGAAGATGTCGTTGATCAGTTCTTGGAAGACGGCAGGAGCATTGCAGAGACCGAAGGGCATCACAAGGTACTCATAGTGACCGTCCCGGGATTGAATGCTGTCTTCCACTCGTCTCCTTGACGGATACGGACCAGGTTACATGCACCACGTAGATCTAGTTTGGAGAAGATCCTGGCGCCTTTGAGGCGACCAAACAACTCAGAGATGTGCGGCAGGGGGTATTTGTTTTTTACCGTAATCTGATTAAGTCCTCTATAATCAATACAGGGACGAAGCGAGCCATCTTTCTTTTTGACAAAGAAGAATCCAGCCCCAGCCGGGGAGGTAGATTTTTGGATAAACCCCTTAGCCAGATACTTTTCAATGTACTCAGACATGGCCCGGGTTTCGGCTGCTGACAACGGGTGAATACGCCCACCGGGTGGAGTGGTGCCAGGTACCAGGTCGATCGGGCAATCATATGGCCTATGGGGTGGCAACGTGTTTGCTTCCTTTTTACCGAAGATATCCGCATAGGGCCAGTAAGGAGCCGGAAGACCGGGTAAATTAGCTGGAGTAGGCGGAGGGCGAGCAGGGCGGACCGGAACCAGACAGGTCTTATGGCAGTCTGGACCCCACCGGAGTACTTCACCCGATCGCCAGTTCAATACGGGTTCATGTGTCTGGAGCCAGGGTAGACCTAGCAACAGGGAGTGAGAGAGTCCGGACAGCACATGGAAAGAGATTTTCTCAGAGTGCAGCATTCCCACCTGCAAGGATAAGGGTTCAGTGACGAGCAGGATGGTCACCGGAAGGAGTCTTCCATCCACGGAGGCAACAGACAATGGTTCAGCCAGGGGCTTGGTGGGAATACGTTATTTCTCTACCAGAGACTGGGAGATGAGGTTTCCAGCAGCTCCAGAGTCCAGGTGGGCAATTTCAAAGTGCCGATTCTCTCCCCAGGAGATAGAGACAGACAAGGTTAGAGATGGAGAGGGTTTACTTTTGTCTAGGAGGACCTCTCCGAGCGGTCCTAGACACTGGAGTTTCCCGGCTTCTCCGGGCTGGAACGGATCAGGTGCTCCTTACTGCCACAGCTCCCCTCGGCTCGGCGTGACTCTTGGCGAGTTTTGACCATCTTGGTCTGGTCGATCTGCATGGGCTTGGGTGAGTGCGCCCGGGGAGTGACAGATGAGGAGACAGGTCTCTGGAAAGTAGGAGCAAGGCGGGGAAACCTCCTCTCACGGGTCGTCTCCTTCGTACGTTCCTGGAACCGGATATCAATCCAGGTAGCTAGAGTTACCAAGTCATCCAGGGTGGTTGGAACGTCCCGACCGGCAAGTTCGTCTTTAATCCGACCGGAAAGGCCGTCCCAGAAGGCGGACACCAGGGCCTCGTTATCCCAGGCAAGCTCAGAAGCGAGGGTACGGAACCGTATGGCATATTGGCCCACGGTGAGACTCCCTTGGCGGAGACGTAGCAGAGAGGAGGCTGATGAGGCCTTTAGTCCCGGTTCATCAAAGACTTTCCGGAAAGCAGTGAGGAAAGCCGGCAAGTTGGATACAAGGGGATCCCCTCTCTCCCACAGGGGATTTAGCCAGGCCAGTGCTTCCCCAGTGAGATGGGACATGATGAAGGCCACTTTGGCCCGGTCGGAGGCAAAATGATGTGCCAAGAGTTCAAAGTGCAGGGTGCACTGGTTAATGAAGCCTCGAGCCAAGGCGGAATCTCCACCAAAACGGGGCGGTGCAGAAAGCCGGGGACCAGGACCGGGTACCATGGTATTGCCGAGGCGTGGGTCGTGCGACTGGAGGCAGGTCCCAAAGGAGCAGTCAGTGTGTCCAGGCGGGAGTTGACATTACGCAGGTGATTCAGGATGGATTCCTGTTGGGATCTCTGACGGGAGACTTCATGGAATAAGTCAGAGAGCGAGTGAGCTTGGGTGCCACCGGGTTCCATGGCCCGAGCAAACTGTAACGGGTCCGGGTGGTGGAACCTCTGTGCCGCGGTGCAAGGGGGGACCCAGATGTTACTCTGGGGACAACCTTGTAGAGTGCAGGTGGCTCCCACGGGTCAGATAGCTGGAACTGACCGGAGTAGCGGGTGGACACAACAGGTAGGTAGCAGTCTCTGGGTGAGCAGGCAGGTGGTCACGGCAAGTGACGGCTGAGCGGGTAAGAGTCTCGAGGCTGGCAGGCAGGTGGTCACCGGAAGTGACGGAAGAGCAGGTAAGAGTCTCTTGGCTGGCAGGCAGGTGGTCACGGCAAGTGACGGCTGAGCGGGTAAGAGTCTCTTGGCTGACAGGCAGGTTGTCACGGCAAGTGACGGCTGAGCGGGTAAGAGTCTCTTGGCTGGCAGGCAGGTGGTCACGGCAAGTGACGGCGGAGCCTCCAGGTAGGCTAGCAGGCGGGTAGCAGGTGAGCGCTCCCAGGTGAGCGGGCTAGCAGGTACGGCAGGTAGCAGGCAGGTAACTGGCAGGTGCTTCCTGGTCCGCAGGTGGACTTGCCGATAGACAGACTGGCGGATGCAGGAGACAGACTGTCGGGCTGAAGAGAAGACAAGCAGGCAGACAGGACTGGTAGTCAGGCTGGCAACGGGACCTGAGGGCTGAAGCAGAGGTGAGTATGCTTTGCAACAACTTTGCTCGGGCACCTCCATTTTGGGTCCCTGCTTCCACTATGTTTACCCAGTGTGCCGTCAGAGAGATGTACTGTCCCTGGCCACAAGCACTTATCCACGTGTCCATTGTCAGGTGGACTCTCCCAGTAGCTGCGTTGTTGAGGGCATGGCAGATGTTTTGGGACACGTGCTTGTGTAGTGCAGGGATGGCACACCGGGCAAAATAGTGTCGGCTGGGGACCGAGTAGCGAGGGACGGCCACCGCCATAAGGTTGCGGAAGGATTCCGTCTCCACCAGCCTAAAAGGCAGCATTTCCAATGCAAGCAGTCGTGAAATGTGCGAATTTAGGACTGTGGCCTGTGGGGCGTTGGCTGCGAATTTCCTCTTTCGTTCAAAGATCTGGGATATGGACAATTGAACGCTGCGGTGGGATGTGGATGTGGACGTTGATGCTGTTTCTTGAGAAACTGCCATAACAAGTGAAGACTGAGAGGAGGGGGCATCTTTGCATGCAGTATGGACAGGGGATTGCCTTGCACACACAACAGGGGGTTCTATTGCACGCACAACAGCGGAAGAAGCAGTGGTGACACCCGCTGACACTGGTCGTGGACCCTGGGGTTCACCCCAAAAAATCGGGTGCTTTGCTGCCATGTGCCTGATCATGCTGGTGGTGGTCAGGCTGGTAGTTTTGTCACCACTGCTGATGCTGGCATGGCAGGTGGTACAAATGGCCTTTTTGGGGTTATCAGCAGAGTCTTTAAAAAAATTCCAGACTCTGGAAGACCTACCAGTTGTACTGGCAACGTCCCTCGTGTTGGTGTTACGGGGAACGGTTGCCTGCCTTCTGTCTGCGGCCACCACACTGCTTCTTCCTGCCTGTTGGGGTACTCTACCTCCCTCCCCCTGTGTGCTGCTGGCCTCGCTCTGCATGTCCTCCTTCCACGTTGGGTCAGTTACTAGATCATCCACCACCTCCTCCTCTTCCACTTGCGCACCACGATCCTCCTCCTCACTTCGTGGCAATTGTGTCTCGTCATCGTCCACCTCTTGTGACAGATTGCCAGCGTCGACTTCCTGTGGCCGTGGCTATTCAAATATTTGGGCATCGCTACATGGGATCTCCTCTTCCACCACTTCAAGCGGAGCAGGCGAGGGGCCCAAATATGGAAATGGACCAGTGAACAGCTCTTCAGAGTGTCCAGCTGTGGGATCAGTTGCTGTCTGACGACACTCGGCATGGTGGGAGGAAGGAGCATCAGGGTGAGGAGGAGTATGCGGTCGAGACTCACGGCTACTAAGAGTTGACCATGTGGAAGACAGACCGGAGGTGGTGGTGCCCAGGTAACTGGAAGTATTATCTGCTATCCAATTAATTACCTGTTCACACTAATCAGTTCTCAATAATGGTGTTGTTCTGTGCTTCCCTAGTAATTCGGTCAAGAAGTGGGAGCGAGAAGATGTGGCTGTTGGTTGTGGCACATTTTCACCTTGGCCACGGGCCCGTCCTCTGCATGCACCATCACCAGAACGTCCACTTCCACGTCCCTTACCACGCACCTTGCCCATTGTAAAGGAAGCAAAATAGCTTACACTCGCACTATCAATGGCAAAAGGGTAATAAAGAGTAGATTAGAACCGTGGAAGAGGAAAACCACAGTTCTATTTCTCTGGCATACACCAGAATCTTTTAAACAATTTGAACAATCAGGGAGAAACTATTACTGTTTTTCTTTACGGAAAAAAATACCAAAAACTGAATAATAGAGATTTTTTACCGTGGGATGGAAAAACCACAGTTATTGTTTACTGGGGTATACCATACTTTTTTAAATAGAGATATTTGCGGCTGAACAGTGAGCGACACACTCAAACTGCTTTTTTTTTAGATACCAAAGGCCCAAAACTGGATAGTACAGCGATTTGACCTGTGGAACTGCGAAACCACACTGGGATGTCTAGCCTACACCAGACTATTTTCAACAGATATATTTGTGTCTGAAAAATCAGAGACACGCTTTTTTTTTTGGGGGGGGGGGACACCAAAAGGTTAATAAGACGGGTATTTGTACAGTGTGAAGGAGGAAAAAAAAAAGAGGATTTAGATGAAAAAAAAAAGGATTTTTCCTGGCCCCCGGGACCTGGTGCTAAGTCCAGCAATTTCAGCAACAGGAGCAGCACACAGGACTGTAATGCAGCGTTTGCTGGTATAACCACTGCGTCTCCTATACAGCCTGCCTGCCTGATATCTGGGATGGATATTAGTCCTGAGAAGGACTGTTTGTTTGATCTGGCAGGCTTTACAGACCCTACACTAACTATTTCGCAGTATAAATCTCTCCCTAGCTCAGCGGCACTGTCCCTACACCGTCTGATCTGGAGCGACTGTGTCCAAGATGGCGGCGCCCGGTTTTAAATACTCGAGGTGACGCTGTGCGGCCAGCCAATCACTGTAATGCCCACAAACAACATGGCTGCGGCATTACAGTGACTGGCTGGCAATCCCTGCATGTTCATTGGCTCTGTAAAGAGCGCCAAACATGGAGGGAGGAGACCCGAGCTCCCGTCGAGCAACCCGAAAATGCTCGGTGCTCGCCGAACATCCCGAGTAGTGAGGTGCTCGGGCGAGTACCGAGCAGTGTCCAGCATGTTCGCTCAACACTAATCCTGACCTCACCAAGTTTTATGATTGCACCTAATTACTGAGTGCAGGAATATGCTCCCCACTCCCGCTGTAACCCTTCATCTGCTGGCAGCTGTCCTGTATAATCAGGGACTGTGCATGATATTCTGCAGACATGTTGGATAAAGGGGATTTTCCTGCTTATCTCATCTTTCCATTCCTCGTTATCACAGTGAGTGGACTTTTCTTGTGCAGCATTAGTGCTGTCCCCAGGGATGAGGTTGGGTAGAAATATGAACTCATGTTCTGTCCCGGAGCGCGGCCTCCAAAATCCTCCAGGCTGAATGCACTCAACATCTTGGCATGAAGACCACGAGTCTGGGTGTGGACCTCACACTAACACTTCCCTGCTGATCACACCGAGCGTGGGACACCCCGAGCGTGGGACACTAAGAGCGTGAGACACCCCGAGCGTGGGACACCAAGAGCGTGGGACACCCCGAGCGTGGGACACCCCGAGCGTGGGACACGCAGAAGCCTCCTGCTACACGTCACTCATCACAGTGAAGGACATTATAGCCTCAAGTGGCTGATAACAGGGAATAATAGATTGTAGTCTCCTGTCCTACAGTCACCTTCCCCAGTAATGGCTGATAACAGGGAGTAATAGACTGTAGGTCTTTTTTTATTTTATAGAAGTACACTACAGAACAGCAGACAACACTATACATATCTACAATACATCACAAAGGATAAGAGACAACAGAACAAAAGGCGACAGAATCAGACACAAATCACAGAAATAGACCAGAAATGAAGCAAAACCGAAGAACATTCTTCACCTACTGAAAAGGAAGAAGAAGAAAAATTAGAATAAAATTAAAATAAAATTAAAGAAACAAAATTCAAACAAAATAATGAAGAAAACAAAATAAAACTAAAAGTGAAGAAACAAAGTATCTATCACCACATGACATACAGTACAGACCAAAAGTTTGGACACACCTTCTCATTTAAAGATTTTTCTGTATTTTCATGAGTATGAAAATTGTACATTCACACTGAAGGCATCAAAACTATGAATTACCACATGTGGAATTATATACTTAACAAAAAAGTGTGAAACAACTGAAAATATGTCTTATATTCTAGGTTCTTCAAAGTAGCCCCCTTTTGCTTTGATGACTGCTTTGCACACTCTTGATGAGCTTCAGGAGGTAGTCACCGGAAATGGTCTTCCAACAATCTTGAAGGAGTTCCCAGAGATGCTTAGCACTTGTTGGCCCTTTTGCCTTCATTCTGCGGTCCAGCTCACCCCAAACCATCTCGATTGGGTTCAGGTCTGGTGACTGTGGAGGCCAGGTCATCTGGCGTAGCCCCCCATCACTCTCCTTCTTGGTCACATAGCCCTTACACAGCCTGGAGGTGTTTGGGGTCATTGTCCTGTTGAAAAATAAATGATGGTCCAACTAAACACAAACCGGATGGAATAGCATGCCGCTGCAAGATGCTGTGGTAGCCATGCTGGTTCAGTATGCCTTCAATTTTGAATAAATCCCCAACAGTGTCACCAGCAAAGCCCCCCCACACCATCACACCTCCTCCTCCATGCTTCACGGTGGGAACCAGGCATGTAGAGTCCATCCGTTCACCTTTTCTGCGTCGCACAAAGACACGGTGGTTGGAACCAAAGATCTCAAATTTGGACTCATCAGACCAAAGCACAGATTTCCACTGGTCTAATGTCCATTCCTCATGTTCTTTAGCCCAAACAAGTCTCTTCTGCTTGTTGCCTGTCCTTAGCAGTGGTTTCCTAGCAGCTATTTTACCATGAAGACCTGCTGCACAAAGTCTCCTCTTAACAGTTGTTGTAGAGATGTGTCTGCTGCTAGAACTCTGTGTGGCATTGACCTGGTCTCTAATCTGAGCTGCTGTTAACCTGCGATTTCTGAGGCTGGTGACTCGGATAAACTTATCCTCAGAAGCAGAGGTGACTCTTGGTCTTCCTTTCCTGGGGCGGTCCTCATGTGAGCCACTTTCTTTGTAGCACTTGATGGTTTTTGCAACTGCACTTGGGGACACTTTCAAAGTTTGCCCAATTTTTCGGACTGACTGACCTTCATCTCTTAAAGTAATGATGGCCGCTCGTTTTTCTTAGCTGTCTTTTTCTTGCCATAATACAAATTCTAACAGTCTTTTCAGTAGGACTATCAGCTGTGTATCCACCAGACTTCTGCACAACACAACTGATGGTCCCAACCCCATTTATAAGGCAAGAAATCCCACTTATTAAACCTGACAGGGCACACCTGTGAAGTGAAAACCATTTCCGGTGACTACCTCTTGAAGCTCATCAAGAGAATGCCAAGAGTGTGCAAAGCAGTCATCAAAGCAAAAGGTGGCTACTGTGAAGACCCTAGAATATAAGACATATTTTCAGTTGTTTCACACTTTTTTGCTAAGTATATAATTCCACATGTGGTAATTCATAGTTTTGATGCCTTCAGTGTGAATGTACAATTTTCATAGTCATGAAAATACAGAAAAATCTTTAAATGAGCAGGTGTGTCCAAACTTTTGGTCTGTACTGTATATATATATACAGTGAAGGAAATAAGTATTTGATCCCTTGCTGTTTTTGTAAGTTTGCCCACTGACACAGACATGAACAGTCTATAATTTTAAGGGTCGGTTAATTTTAACATGGAGAGATAGAATATCCCAAAAAAAATCAAGAAAATCACATTGTATAAATTAGATATTTTTTTTTGCATTTTGCAGTGAGAAATAAGTATTTGATTCCTCTGGCAAACAACACTTAATACTTGGTGGTAAAACCCTTGTTGGCAGCACAGCAGTCAGACGTTGTTTGTAGTTGATGATGAGGGTTGTGCACATGTCAGGAGGAGTTTTGGTCCACTCCTCTTTGCAGATCATCTCTAAATCATTCAGATTTTGAGGCTGTCGCTTGGCAACTCGGAGCTTTAACTCCCTCCATAAGTTTTCTATGGGATTAAGGTCTGGAGACTGGATAGGCCACTCCATGACCTTACTGTGCTCCTTTGTTGCCTTGGCTGTATATTTCGGGTCATTGTCTTGCTGGAAGACCCAGCCTCGACCCATTTTTAATGTCCTGGCAGGGGGAAGGAGGTTGTCACTCAGGATTTTACGGTACATGGCTCCATCCATTCTCCCATTGATGGGGTGAAGTAGTCCTGTACCCTTAGCAGAGAAACACCCCCAAAACATAATGTTTCCACCTCCATGCTTGACAGTGGGGATGGTGTTCTTTGGGTCATAGGCAGCATTTCTCTTCCCCCAAACACGGCGAGTTGAGTTAATGCCAAAGAGCTCAATTTTTGTCTCATCTGACAACAGCACCTTCTCCCAATAACTCACAGAATCATCCAGGTGTTCATTGGCAAACTTCAGACGGGCCTGCACATGTGCCTTCTTGAGCGGGGGGACCTTGCGGGCACTGCAGGATTTTAAACCTTTTAGGCGTAATGTGTTACCAATGGTTTTCTTGGTGACTGCGGTCTCAGCTGGCTTGAGATCATTAACAAGTTCCCTCTGTGTAGTTTTAGGCTGATCTCTCACCTTCCTCATGATCGTGGATACCCCACGAGGTGAGATTTTGCATGGTGCCCCAGATCAATGTCGATTGACAGTCATTTTGTATTTCTTCCATTTTATTACCATTGCACCAACAGTTGTCTCCTTCTCGCCCAGCGTCTTACTTATGGTTTTGTAGCCCATTCCAGCTTTGTGCAGGTCTATGATCTTGTCCCTGACATCCTTAGAAAGCTCTTTGGTCTTGCCCATGTTGTAGAGGTTAGAGTCTGACTGATTAATTGAGTCTGTGGACAGGAGTCTTTTATACAGGTGACTATGTAAGACAGCTGTCTTTAATGCAGGTAACGAGTTGATTAGGAGCGTCTAACTGGTCTGTAGCAGCCAGAACTGTAGGGGATGAAATACCTATTTCTCACTGCAAAATGCAAAAAAAAAAATATCTAATTTATACAATGTGATTTTCTTGATTTTTTTGGGATATTCTGTCTCTCAATGTTAAAAATTAACCTACCGTTAAAATTATAGACTGTTCATGTCTTTGTCAGTGGGCAAACTTACAAAAACAGTAAGGGATCAAATACTTATTTCCTTCGCTGTATATATATAATTTTTCTTTCCCTCTTACATAAAAAATAATAAATAGTATAAAATCCTATAAAACCCCCGGCCCAGCTTCATTCATACTACTATGTACAAACCCAAACAACGTTCACACTGTCCTATATACAATTAAAACACAATAATATACAATATAATATACAATAAACCCTATAATCACGTTACACTAAACCTAAATATATTATACAATGTAACACATGACCTATATTCAACCGGAAACAGGACTAATACTAACCTACTGGTCCCACTGATTTACCTTACAGTCACACCCTTACTGCCCCTCATTCACCGCTGATGAAACCCCCTATTATACATTATATACAATATATACATATACAGAAACCAACATAACAGGACACAACCTACACACTCACCATCCAAGGCTCAAGTTCGATGCTTGAAAACCTATTTCAGGAGACAGAAATAGAAAACAAAATCTAGGGTGCAAAGACATCAGCCTGTAGAGCGTGTACCGGGGAGGTGTCTCTCAGAATGCAGCGGGCCAAGGACAAAGGACACTACCAGACAATTTGTTAGAGAACCACTTTTTTACTAGGAACAGAAACTGCGTTACCCCACAAATGCAAGAAAGCAACACAGATAACTTTCATACACACACCTAGCCCAGGACAGCTAGGACCCCTGCGCTGCACAACCGACAGGCCCAGGATGTACTATAAGAGAAACTATAATTTGCCTGACTTGTGGTTCCACCTAATGCAGTAACCGAGTGTTACCCAGAGCAAGGATGTAATCAGATGGGTGCAAGAGGCGGCCCCTGCAGTGGTGCAGCGCAGACATTCACAAACGTAACAATTCTCTGTTATGCTATCTACACACAAGCTCACCCACTGAGGGGAGGATCTAGCTACGGTTCACACAGCCCTATTAGCAAACAATGTCTCTAACTGAGAATCTATGTTTGGCACCAAACTCTCTCTATAGTCTGCATGCTAGCTTCCACCGAGATCCCTGTGGTGGGGCCTGAGCTCAGGACTTACCAGCCATTAACTGATCAGTCCGATCGGCCATTTAGCTGGGAGACCGAGGAGTGGATCCTGGGCTCGTCACCTGGAGAGCAGTTTTAGGCTGACAGGCTAGCAGTGGGCCATTCACATCACAGCAGTTGCCTTGGGGGAAATCCCACTCTGCATCCAACCGTAGTCATTCCCCCAAAGTAATTCTTCCACTCTGGCACGACTCACAGGCAAAGTTGCACCTTTCCTCAAAGTTCTGCTCAGCTCCCAGCACACTACACACACAGAGCTTAAGGATCCCACACGATTCACCTCCTTTGTCTACTTCCTCCTCCAACTCACTAAAACACCATCAAGTCCACTATAGAGTCCCTTTCAGAGGCAACAGGGACCTCTTGTGGCCGGAGTCCGATATTGCAACAACGTCCAAACATTAACATCTCACAAGCCCACCATCAGGATATAGGAATACTACTGGACTAAGGCACCCTGAAGGAAAAGCCCCTCCAGAGACGGGCCGCCTTTCGGGCACCCAGTATTTCATACTCTAGAGAACGAATCTTCACCAGTTCACCTAGGATGTTGCTACAAACTCTGTCTACACCATACAAGTCAAACTCTGGTCCGTGGGCCAAATCTGGCCGGAGGGTGGTTTTATTTGGCCCCCGACATCAGAACCACCACCCCTATGTGAGGCCCATTATTCTGTATGGAGGACTATGTGGGCCCTGTATACTGTATGGAGGACTATGTGGGGCCATTATACTGTATGGAGGACTATGTGGGGCCATTATTCTGTATGGAGGACTATGTGAGGCCCATTAGTCTGTATGGAGGACTATGTGGGCCCAGTATACTGTATGGAGGACTATGTGGGGCAATTATACTGTATGGAGGAATATGTGGGGCCATTATTCTGTATGGAGGACTATGTGGGGCCATTATACTGTATGGAGGACTATGTGGGGCCATTATACTGTATGGAAAACTATGTGGTGTCATTGTTCTGTATGGAGGACTATGTGAGGCCCATTATTCTGTATGGAGGACTATGTGGGCCCAGTACACTGTATGGAGGACTATGTGGGGCCATTATTCAGTATGGAGGACTATGTGGGGCCGATTATACTGTATGGAGAACTATGTGGGGCCATTGTTCTGTATGGAGGACTATGTGGGGCCCATTATACTGTATGGAGGACTATGTTCAGCTATTATACTGTATGAAGGACTATGTGGGGCCCATTATACTGTACGGAGGACTATGTGGGGCCCGTTATTCTGTATGGAGGACTATTCAGGGCCATTATGCCATAAGGAGGACTATGCTGGGCCATTATTCTGTATGGATGACAATGTGGGGCCATTATTCTGTATGGATGACAATGTGGGGCCATTATTCTGCATGGAGCACAATGTGGGGCCCATTATACTGTATGGAGGACTATGTGGGGCCCATTATTCTGTATGGAGGACTATGTGGGGCCATTATACTGTATGGAGGACTTTGTGAGGCTATTATACTGAATGGAGGACTATGTGGGGCCATTATACTGTATGGAGGACTATGTGGGGCCATTATACTGTATGGAGGATTATGTGGGGTCATTATACTGTATGGAGGACTATGTGGGGCCATTATTCCGTACGGAGAACTATGTGGGGCCATTATTCTGTATGGAGGACTATGTGGAGCCATTATACTGTATGGAGGACTATGTGAGGTCATTATACTGTATGGAGGACTATGTAGGACCATTATACCGTGTGGAGGACTATGTGGGGCCATTATTCTGTATGGAGGACTATGTGGGGCCCATTATACTGTATGGAGGACTATGTGGGGCCCATTATACTGTATGGAGGACTATGTGGGGCCCATAATACTGTATGGAGGACTATGTGGGCCCATTATACTGTATGGAGGACTATGTAGTACCCGTTATACTGTATGGAGGATTATGCGGGAGCCATTATACTGTATGGAGGACTATGTGAGGCCATTATACTGTATGGAGGACTATGTGGGGCCCATTATACTGTATGGAGGACTATGTGGGGTCCATTATACTGTATGGAGGACTATGTGGGACCCAGTATACTGTATGGAGGACTATGTGGAGCCCATTATTCTGTATGGAGGACTATGTGGGGTCCATTATACTGTATGGAGGACTATGTGGGGCCATTATACTGTATGAAGGACTATGTGGGGGCATTATACTGTATGGAGGACTATGTGGGGCCCATTATTCTGTATAGAGGAGTATGTGGGATCAATTATACTGTATGGAGGATTATGTGGGACCCAGTATACTGTATGGAGGACTATGTGGAGCCCATTATTCTGTATGGAGGACTATGTGGGGTCCATTATACTGTATGGAGGACTATGTGGGACCATTATACCGTATGGAGGACTATGTGGGGTCCATTATACTGTATGGAGGATTATGTGGGGCCCATTATACTGTATGGAGGGCTATTTGGGGCCCATTATTCTGTATAGAGTACTATGTGGGGTCCATTATACTGTATGGAGGATTATGTGGGGCCCATTATACTGTATGGAGGACTATATGGGGTCCATTATACTGTATGGAGGACTATGTGGGGTCCATTATACTGTATGGAGGACTATGAGGGGCCCATTATACTGTATGGAGGACTATGTGGGGTCCATTATACTGTATGGAGGATTATGTGGTGCCCATTATACTGTATGGAGGACTATGTGGGACCCATTATACTGTACGGAGGACTATGTGGGACCATTATACCGTATGGAGGACTATGTGGGGTCCATTATACTGTATGGAGCACTATGAGGGGCCCATTATACTGTATGGAGGACTACGTGGGGCCATTATTCTGTATGGAGGACTATGTGGGGTCATTATACTGTATGGAGGACTATGTTGGGGCTCATTATACTGTATGGAGGACTATGTGGGACCATTATACTGTATGGAAGACTATGTGTGGCCATTATACTGTATGGAGGATTATGTGGGACGATTATTCTGTATGAAGGACTATGTGGGGCCATTATACTGTATGATCCCCCATACATAATAATGTCTTCACAGTACCCCTCTTACATGATGATCCCCCATACATAATAATGTCTTCACAGTGCCCCTCCTTCATGAGTATCCTCCGTACATAATAATGTCTTCACAGTGCCCCTCCTACATGATGATCCCCATACATAATAATGTCTTCACAGTGCCCCTCCTTCATGAGTATCCCCCATACATAATAATGTCTTCACAGTGCCCCTCCTACATGATGATCCCCCATACATAATAATGTCTTCACAATGCCCCTCCAACATGAATATCCCCCATACATAATAATGTCTTCACGGTGCCCCTCCTTCATGAGTATCCTCCGTACATAATAATGTCTTCACAGTGCCCCTCCTACATGAGGATCCCCCATACATAATAATGTCTTCACAGTGCCCCTCCTACATGAAGATCCCCCATACATAATAATGTCTTCACGGTGCCCCTCCTTCATGAGGATCCCCCATACATAATAATGTCTTCACGGTGCCCCTCCTACATGATGATTCCCCATACATAATAATGTCTTCACAGTGCCCCTCCTACATGATGATCCCCATACATAATAATGTCTTCACAGTGCCCCTCCTACAAGAGCATCCCCCATACATAATAATGTCTTCACAGTGCCCCTCCTTCATGAGTATCCTCCATACATAATATTGTCTTCACAGTGCCCCTCCTTCATGAGGATCCCCCATACATAATAATGTCTTCACAGTGCCCCTCCTACATGATGATCCCCCATACATAATAATTTCTTCACAATGCCCCTCCTTCATGAGGATCCCCCATACATAATAATTAGTGTTGAGCCACCCCCGTAGTGTTCGAGTTCGGTTCGGTTCGTCGAACACCTTCGAACACCGTTAAAACCAATGGCAGGCAAACAAAAACACATAGAAACACATAGAAAACACCTTCAAAGGTGTCCAAAAGCTGACAAACTGCTCAGAAGACACAACTAACACATGGAAAAGTGACAAGTACATATAGTCATGCGAAAAGAAAAGAGGTGGAGGAGTAAAAGGAGGGGGAGACACAGATATAGGCATGTCATGCCCTTCTAAAATCCAAAAAGTGAGAAGCCGACACGTTCAGTCCGCTCCTGCCCGTGCCACCTCCGTGTCGCCGGGTTTGTGCCAGAGCCGCGGTGAACCCTGACGGCCAGCCCCCCTCTCCCAATACTGGTGCCTGTCCGCTGGTGGGTCGAGAGAGCCCCCCTGTGGTGGAGGCAGCTCTAAGCTTTTTAATTTAAATTGTCTCTCTAATTTGAATGAATACACTTTAAATCCATTTACAAGGATCTATTGGAGGGCAAGTCTCATGCCAGCAGCCGCGTAATTCCAGCTCCAGTAGTGTCCACTAAAGCTGCTGCAGTTAAAAAGCTTTTATAAGGATCGAGCTCGGCTGTCCACCGCAAGGCATCCTAGTGCCAGTCCCAGCCCCTATGCCTTGGGGTGCCTCCTGATGCTCTTCACTAAGTATCCCGTGGTCCCGAAGCATTTCCTTTGAAAAAATTAAGTGTCCAAACTACAGGTGGTGTAGCTTGCTTAACAGCCGGGATAATCCGCTGACTAGCAGACACTGCTACTAGGCACAAAGTATTTCCTGGGCTAGATGCAGTTAAAAATTTGTAAGTAGATACTCTCGTTGGATGCTGAGAAAGCATTCCATAGAGTCTCCAGGCACGCCATATATGATTCTCTTAAAAAGCTTGGGGTAGGGGTCTAGGGGACCCTTTTATAGCCAAAATCACGGCCCTGTATCACAATACGTCACCTAGGCTGAAGATAAATGGAACTGTAGCACCGAGGGCTCGGTTGCTACAGACGTATTGCACCTCACGCAGAGGTGTGATATCTCACTCTCAGATAAGGATGGAGTGTGGATCAGGACCCGACACCTGCATGCATTACACCACATTGCCGTGGGGCAGGGCGACCAATATGCCCCTGAGATGGGCACGACAGTCCCTGTCCCTGGCTGGAGTGGGGGGAGGGAACACTGAGGAAGGGGAACCCTGCAGTGCAGGAGCAGGGAGGAAGCAGTTCCTGGGTGCATTGAGAAGGGAGTATAAAAGGTGGGCACCATCTTAGTTCAGTGCAGAGAAGTCTGAGCAGAAGTGGCAGGGAGCAGGGGCTCTGCATGAGCTCTGCTCCGGAGGCGGGCCTAGTAACAGAGGCCCAGGCCTGGAAGAGGGAGAAGGAAGGAAGAGGAGCGGAGAAGGCTCCAGGAACGAGGAATGAAGGGATCCCAGGGGTGCGGACGGGCGAGTCGCCACCGCACGCCCGAATCCACCTGCGTGGAGGGGTCAGGCCAAAGGGGGAGACCGGTCCCCGAACTAGTGGAGGCAGCAAACGACCCTCAGCTAGAAACCGGAGGCTCTGACATTTTATGTGGCGCAGCCCCTTGCTCCACCCGCTAGGAAGGCACCACATAGGGTCAGGGAAACTGGCGCCAAGTTTACCAAGAGGAGGCCCGAGGCAGCCGGACAGAAGTGTTGGTAAGAAAGGCCAGACAAAGGACACACAAAGGGGGTCCTGTGAAGCGCTCCAAAGTTATCTGGGAGTTGTCTGAGCCCCTCACCTGGTGAGCACAGTACGACGTGGGCAGCCGTTACCTGCAGACGTGGTCTGGATAATAAGAACTGTGAGTAAAGGCCCTGAACTGCATCACTGACTCCGTGTCGTTACTGCTGCTGCCCTGCACCATCACCCCCATCCTCCGCATACACTGCCCTGAGGCTATACTCCTCCCGTGGGGAGTTATGCTACGCTCTGCTGCACCCACAACACCAGCCTTAGCGGTCTGCCCTGTAGCGGCGGTTCACTCTGACCGCAATCCACGGGTGGCGTAGTCGGACATTTAAACATCAAAACCACATAAATAGTTCCGCCACTGGTTTGACCGCCCTGAGCCACGGAACCGGGTCACCGCCACGAAGACTACAACCACCAGCATCCACCAAAAAGGGTCCGGCTCCGGGTGTCCCAAGGCCCAGGGGGTGCATCAGAACATTTTCATCACCTTTCACAATCACCAATGGGACAAGGCAGGGATGTCCTCTGTCCCCTCTCTTATACATCCTAGTGACGGAGCACCTGCTCTCATCAATTCGCCATAACCCCAATATTAGGTGGATTGAGGTGGGAGGCACCGAGTACAAGTGCTCTCTATTTGCTGATGATGTCCTAGTATATATCACTCAATCACATATATCTGACGCGCCCCCTGGGACATATTCCTTTTTGAGGGGAATACCCGGCACCGGATCAGATGGGGGGGTTGTAGTCTCCGAGCGGCTGTGACCCGGTCCCGTGCCCAGGGCGTCAAGCTCAGTGTGATGTGGCAGTTCTACAGATGTTACTAAAGTTCTTTTGTGTCGACTACGCCACCCGTTGTATTGCGGTCACTATGGCCGCCGCTGCAGCAGGGTCCGCTGAGGCTGATGGTGTAGGTGCAGCTTTTGATGGTATAACCCCCAACGGGTGGGGTATAGCCTCAGGGGGTCAGGTGCAGAGGATGGGGGTTGTAGTGGTGCAGCATAGATGTTAAAGGAAGACAGAGTCGGGTTGTGCAGTTTAGGGTATTTACTCACTGCTGATGTTCTGGTCACTCCAGCTGCTAGTGACCACCCGAGCCGTGCTGCGTCCACCAGGTCCTGGATCCAGCCAACCCCCAAACAAGTCCGGAGCGTGGCCCTGAGCTCTCTTTCTGTCCCGTTCTCTGGCCGTCCCCACCAGTGATCCACCTAGGTCCAGCTCCCTCGGGCCTTCTGTTGGGACACCCTTGGCCCTGGGTTCCCTGACCCTTCATGTGGTGTGCCTTCGGGGTGGATGTGATGGGTGGCCGTGGCAGATGCTGCCCACGGCCTCCGGTCTCTGGCTGGGGTGTGTTTTCTGCCCCCACCAGCTTGGGTTCCGGTACCCTGTGCCGACTCCTCACCCAGTGCTTTAATTTGGGTTCTTGGGTCCTCTCTTCTGCTTCCCCCTCTGGGTCTCTCTTTCTCTGCTCCACTCTCTCTCTAGGGCTCTGCTCTGCTCCTCTTCCTGATTCTGACAGACTGACCCTGTTCTTTGATGGTGCCCACCTTATATACACCCTCTATGTGTGAGCTCAGGTGACCAGCACCCAATGAGCTCCTATCTTTACCCAGGCTGCTCCCCCTATCTGCCCCTACACTACATGGGATGTACCACCCCCCTCCCACTCCAGCCAGGAACAGACTCGGTCGTACCTGCACATTTCTAAGTGGGAGTACCGTCGGCCTGTTCCCCGGAAATGGGATGTGTGTAGTGCATGCAGCCTACCGAGCTCAGATCCACACTCCATCCTTACCCGGGAGTGGAATATCACACCTCTGGGTTGAGGTGCAATACCCCTGTAGCAGCCGAATCCTCAGGGTGCTACATTCCCCCCTGGTAAATCACAGCACGTCCTCGGGCTGTAAGACATAAACACCAAAACATACAAATTTTTTTATAAACATAGAAAACATATAAAACATTATATATATATAAAACTTTTCATATAACATTCTCGTCGTCTCTTGTTTCTGGTTCCTCCTCCGGACACTGCGCAACGTGTGTCCGGGAAAAGTGCGACAGTCTCTTAGAAAAACTGGTTTTCCTATAAAACCGGTAGGGGGCGCTTTAGGAAGCGCAACTATATACAGGGGAAGTTGGCCGCTCTCAGTCCTCGGCCAGGTAGAGGGAAGGGAATGGCTGCTCACAGTCCTCAGCCTGTAGGATGAAGGGGTTAACGGGTAAACAGTTCACTGGTCCCAACGGGGACTATTTTAGCAGCAGCAACAGTTTCTTTGGTACCCGGTCGGGTAACTATTTACATCACTTGCTCTGCCGCACTCAACGGCGTCTTCCTCCTGCTCTTTGCTTATAGCTGGTTGTTACTTCAGACCCGTCCGGCCATGTGAGCTGGCTGAACAAGTCCTCCCCCAGGTGTGGCACCCTTGGTTTTACGGGCGCGGGCGCGGTGGTGGTGGCGCCCGGGTTGCCCAGGCCTTGCGGCCAGGCCTGGGGCACCTGGAAGGTGAAGGGCACCGTTAGGACGGCGGCACCCTGGGCTACCTGGCCTTGCGGCCAGGCCGGAGGCTCCGCGGAGGTAGGGGGCGCTGTTGGTGATGCGGCGCCCGGGGGTACTAGGCCTTGCGACCAGGCTGGTGGTATTTCCTGCTTTGTCACGCTCCGGGTCGAGGCGCGTGACGTCACAGGGGTCGCTGCGGCGGCTTCCGGTCGGGGCCTAGTCCATAGCGGTGACATGGCGGCTACGGGCACAGCAGGGGGACTTTCGGGCTCTGCGACGGGGAGCTGGGGCAGGTGGGCGGTTTCTCGGCTTGGGGTATAGGCGTCCCCTTTACCTGCCTCCATGCGTTCGGCTCCCTTCTCGGCGCCGTCTCCGGCCTTGGGTCCTCCCGCGCCATCCTCAGAGGCGGTCTGCTTCCTCTTCCAGGGTAGCGTGCTCCGTTGACTGGTCTCAGCTTGCTGGGTCATCTCCCGGCTCCACTCCGCCAGTATCTCGCGCTGTACCCGGGCCATCCTCCGTGCGAGGCCCTCCAGGGCAGTCTGTGCACACTCCCGGTCTCGGGGGAGCTGTGCAAGGACCTCCACTAGGCCTAGTGGGGTCGTGGTGTCTAGCAGGCTCCTGACCAACGGGTCGGTGCTGCTCTGCTCTTCTTCCAGCAGGCTCCTGGCCAGCGGGCCGGTGCTGCTCTGCTCTCCTTCCTCGGTCTCTAGCAGACTCCTGGCCAGCGGGCCGGTGCTGTTCTGCTTTCTCTCCATCTCCGGGTGAGCTCCTCCGCTACTCCTCGTTAGACCTCTTGCCTCCGGGTCCGCTCGCTCCAGACTGCTCCAAGCGGCACCCATCTTTTCTCTTCTCTTTCGTCTCCTCCCACCTCGAGGGCGGTCCCGGGGCAACTCGGTGACTGTCAGCTCCAGGGGTAGTTCTTTCACGCTGACAGACACCTCCAACATCACAGTCTCTGTTGGTGGGGGCGGTTTCCACTTTTGGCGCCATTTTCTGTCCCGGCCCACGATGGGAGGTGGCCTCTTGCCCTCCTTTGGCACGCCCATAATGGCGTCCGCTGCTCTTCCAAGGCGGGAAATCTGCGGTTTTGGCGGGAAGCGTCGCCCAGTGGCGGGAAACTCTGCAGATGGCGGGAACAAGCTGGAAATGGCGGACAATCGGCGGGAAACGACTGGTGATGGAGTCCGATGGCGTGGACCCTCCGGAACCGGCGGGAGACTTCTTTCTGAGGTAAACTTGCACTTTTCTTCAGGCACGCAGTACCCGGGTGTTGCGGGCACGGTATCCTGCCGACTACGCCAAAGTTGACGCGCCCCCTGGGACATATTCCTTTTTGAGGGGAATACCCGGCACCGGATCAGATGGGGGGGTTGTAGTCTCCGAGCGGCTGTGACCCGGTCCCGTGCCCAGGGCGTCAAGCTCAGTGTGATGTGGCAGTTCTACAGATGTTACTAAAGTTCTTTTGTGTCGACTACGCCACCCGTTGTATTGCGGTCACTATGGCCGCCGCTGCAGCAGGGTCCGCTGAGGCTGATGGTGTAGGTGCAGCTTTTGATGGTATAACCCCCAACGGGTGGGGTATAGCCTCAGGGGGTCAGGTGCAGAGGATGGGGGTTGTAGTGGTGCAGCATAGATGTTAAAGGAAGACAGAGTCGGGTTGTGCAGTTTAGGGTATTTACTCACTGCTGATGTTCCGGTCACTCCAGCTGCTAGTGACCACCCGAGCCGTGCTGCGTCCACCAGGTCCTGGATCCAGCCAACCCCCAAACAAGTCCGGAGCGTGGCCCTGAGCTCTCTTTCTGTCCCGTTCTCTGGCCGTCCCCACCAGTGATCCACCTAGGTCCAGCTCCCTCGGGCCTTCTGTTGGGACACCCTTGGCCCTGGGTTCCCTGACCCTTCATGTGGTGTGCCTTCGGGGTGGATGTGATGGGTGGCCGTGGCAGATGCTGCCCACGGCCTCCGGTCTCTGGCTGGGGTGTGTTTTCTGCCCCCACCAGCTTGGGTTCCGGTACCCTGTGCCGACTCCTCACCCAGTGCTTTAATTTGGGTTCTTGGGTCCTCTCTTCTGCTTCCCCCTCTGGGTCTCTCTTTCTCTGCTCCACTCTCTCTCTAGGGCTCTGCTCTGCTCCTCTTCCTGATTCTGACAGACTGACCCTGTTCTTTGATGGTGCCCACCTTATATACACCCTCTATGTGTGAGCTCAGGTGACCAGCACCCAATGAGCTCCTATCTTTACCCAGGCTGCTCCCCCTATCTGCCCCTACACTACATGGGATGTACCACCCCCCTCCCACTCCAGCCAGGAACAGACTCGGTCGTACCTGCACATTTCTAAGTGGGAGTACCGTCGGCCTGTTCCCCGGAAATGGGATGTGTGTAGTGCATGCAGCCTACCGAGCTCAGTTCCACTCTCCATCCTTGCCCGGGAGTGGAATATCACACCTCTGGGTTGAGGTGCAATACCCCTGTAGCAGCCGAATCCTCAGGGTGCTACATATCCATCCATGCTGTTATGGCTGAAATAGATCACTTTGTTACATGGTCAAATTTTAAAATCAATGCAGCGAAGTCTGAGGCCCCCGATGTCTCCCTCCCTAAATCCATATAGGATTCCATCCAGTCCAACTTTCCCTTTGCCTGGCCCTCACAGGGTATCAAATACTTAGGAATTCCTATTCATAGAGACCTCTCCCATCTATGTTATCTTAATTTTGGGCCCTTTATTGAACAACTCCATACAGACCACGGTTGGCAAGTTGGAACTGTGAGATTCACTACGTGCACCACTGGTGTTTTGTGGAAAAGCACATGTAAGATTCTGCAACTGTCTCTGCTGATACTCCTGCATGCGTGCATCCCTTTCTATGGCAGGAATAATTTCTGCAAATTTACTTTTGTACCGGGGATCTAACAGTGTGGCAACCCAGTAGTCAGGATTATTTCTAATTCTCACAATTCGAGGGTCATGTTGCAGGTAGTGCAGCAAGAAGGCACTCATGTGTGTTGCGCATCCAGGAGCACCAAGTCCCTGTTGTGTTGGTGGCAAGGTAACAATCATGCTTCCTTCCTCTGTCCTCTCCCCCCAACCTCGCACAACAGAAATGTGATCAAGGTCTCCCTCATCTGATGAGTCTTCCATCAGTTCGTCCTCCACTTCTTCCTGGGCTCCTGCACCTTCCTCACTAGTTTGGCTGCTACCATGCGCCCTGGTAAAACCATCTCCCCCACCCTCACATGCCTGCCGCCTTGGTGCTGCCGACCGTCTGGACCTTGCAGATGTTAGCCCTTCCGCATACAACTCCTCCTCCTCTACTTCCTCCACCTCCTCTTGTGCCACCACCTGACTCTGAATTCTGTTTAACATGTGCTCCAGCATGTAAATCACCGGAATAGTCATGCTGATAATGGCATCGTCAGCACTAAACATCTTCGTCGCCATTTCAAAACTGTGCAGAAGGGTGCATAGGTCCCTGATCTGAGACCACTCCTCCAGCGTGATTTGCCCCACCTCTGAATCTCGTTGGCCCAGGCTATACGTCAGAACGTATTGCACCAGGGCTTGTCGGTGCTGCCACAGTCGCTGCAACATGTGCAGAGTTGAATTCCACCGGGTAGGCACATCGCATTTTAGCCGGTGAAGTGGCAGGCCCAATGACTTCTGTAGAGATGTAAGTCGCTGAGCTGCGGGATGCGAACGGCGGAAGTGAGCACACAGCGACCGTGCCCTCTGCAGAAGGCCATCTAGTCTGGGATAGTGGGCTAAAAATTGCTGGACAACCAGGTTCAACACGTGAGCCATACAAGGCACGTGTGTGACATTGCCCCGGCGAAGGGCCGCACCCAGGTTTGCAGCATTGTCGCACACGGCCTTCCCTGGTTTCAGGTCCAGTGGAGACAACCATTCATGAAATTGGTTCTCCAGAGCTGACCACAACTCCTCAGCTGTGTGACTCACATTTCCCAGACATTTCAATGTAAAAACCGCCTGATGACGTTGAGCCCTACTGCCAGCATAGTAAGGAGGTGTGCAGGATCCCTTCTGCGCAGTTAGAAAGCTTGTGGCATGACCAGACAGGCTTTGGGTGCAGGTGGAAGACCGAGAGGAGGTTGAGGAGGCAGAAGCAGTGGAGGAACTTTGACATAAAGAGGATTGACGCACAACTCGTGGGGACGGCAAGACTTGGACAGCAGCCCCTTGTCCTGCTGTCACCATAGTTACCCAGTGCCCAGTCAGCGACATGTAACGCCCCTGTCCATGCCTACTCGTCCAAGTGTCTGTGGTGAAATGCACCCTGTCACACACAGAGTTTCTCAAAGAAGCGGTGATGTTGTGTGCGACATGCTGGTGGAGCGCAGGCACACCTTTCTTTGAGAAGTAGTGCCGACTGGGCATCTGGTACTGGGGCACTGCGACGGACATAAGGTCTCGAAAATCCTCTGTGTCCACCAGGCGGAAAGGCAGCATTTCTGTAGCCAAGAGCTTGCAGATGGTGAAATTCAACCTCTTAGCTTTCTCATGGCTAGGAGGAAATGGTCTTTTACTTGTCCACATCTGAGGGACCGAGGGCTGGCTATTGTGCTTAGACGGGGTTGATAAGGGTGTCCCCGGCAAACTGCCGGTCTGTGAGTGTAGCGCTGGCGTCCCTGCCCTCTGCTAGGCAGGGACGCTGCTCCCCTCACCGCTCTGCTCCGTGCCCGGCGTCCTCTCCCCGCTCTGCTGTCAGCGCGCGCTCCTTCCCGGCGTCCTCCTCCCGCTCTGCTCTCAGCGCGCGCTCCTTCCCGGCCCCTGTGCTTAGGGCGCGCGCGCGCGCGCTCCCCTCCTCTTAAAGGGGCCGCGCGCGCCGTCCTAAGGAGTCCCCGGCCAATGGCCGGAGGACTTCATCATATATAAGGCACCTCCTCCAAAATGGAGGTGCCCGAGCAATGTTGTTTGCACCTGTGTCTCACCTGTGCTTCAGCCCTCAGGTCCCGTTGCCAGTTACCTGCCAGTTTCCTGCCAGTTTCCTGCTAGTTACCTGCCTGATTCCTGCCTGAATACTTGTTACCTGTCTGCCAGTCTGAGGTCCGACGGTCTGCCTTACTACTCCTGTCAGTCTGTCTAAAGGACCAGCCTGCCCGCTCACCTGGGAGCGCATATCAGCTACCTGCCTGCTTGCCTGAGGTCCGACGGTCTGCCTTACTACTCCGGTCAGTCTGTCTATGGACCAGCTTGCCCGCTCACCTGGGAGCGCTTCTCCGTTATCTGCCTGCTTGCCAGCCCGGAGGCTCCGTTGTCACGTGCTGTGACCACCAGCTATCTCAGAGACTCTTGCCCGCTCACCTGGGAGCGCATCTCCGTTACCTGCCTACTTGCCAGCCCGGAGGTCCCGTTGTTACGTGCGGTGACCACCAGCTATTCCAGAGACTCTTGCCCGCTCACCTGGGAGCGCTTCTCCGTTACCTACCTGCCTGCCAGCCCGGAGGTTCCGCCGTCACGTGCCGTGACCACCTGCTATTCCAGAGACTCTCGCTTGCTCACCTGGGAGCACACATCTACCATCTGCCTGCTAGCCTACCCGGAGGCTCTGCCATCACAGGTCGTACCTACCCCTTACCCAGAGACTACCCTGATCACTTGCCGTAACTCCCTGTCCGTTCACCCAGAGACTGCCACCCGCTCCCTTACAAGGGCCGCCCCCTTGTATAATAGCTCAGAGGTTCCGCCTCCCGGACCCGTTACAGTTTGCTCGGGCCATGGAACCCGGTGGCACCCAAGCTCCCTCGCTCTCGGACCTCTGTCTTGAACTGTCCCGTCAGAGGTCCCAACAGGAGGCCATCCTGGGTCACCTGCGGAATGTTAATACTCGCCTGAACACTCTGTCTGATACACCAACAACCTCCGCCAGTGCCATATCTTGCAATCCGGCAGCTCCGCTGCCCACTAATACTATGGTATCCTACCCCGGACCCCGGCTTTCTGCACCTCCTCGCTTCGGAGGCGACCCCGTCCAGGCTCGGGGCTTCATAAATCAGTGCACCCTGCACTTTGAACTTTTGTCCCATCAGTTTAATTCCGACCGGGCCAAAATTGCCTTTATCATGTCCCATCTCACCGGGGAGGCCCTGGCCTGGCTAAATCCTCTATGGGAGAGAGGAGACCCCCTGGTGTCCAACTTGCCTGCTTTTCTCTCGGCTTTCCGGAAAGTCTTCGACGAACCCGGACGGAAGACCTCATCCGCATCCTCTCTGCTACGCCTCCGTCAGGAGGGTCTCACCGTGGGCCAATATGCCATACGGTTCCGCACCCTTGCCTCGGAGCTGGCCTGGGATAACGACGCTCTGGTATCCGTCTTCTGGGAGGGTCTGTCCGGTCGTATTAAAGATGAACTTGCTGGTCGGGACATTCCTACCTCTCTCGATGATCTAATAACCCTTGCCACCCGGATTGACCTACGGTTCCAGGAGCGTGCCAAAGAGGTCACCCGTGAGAGAAGGATTCCACGTTTAGCTCCTACTTTCCAGAAACCCGTCATTCCCTCCATCTCTCCCCAGGTACACTCTCCTGAGCCTATGCAGGTCGACCAGACCAAGATGGTCAAAACCCGTCAGGACTCACGCCGTGCCGAGGGGAGCTGCTTCTACTGTGGCAGTAAGGAGCACCGGATCCGTGCCTGCCCGGAGAGGTCGGGAAACGCCTGTGTCTAGGTTCGCTCAGAGAGGTCCACCTAGACAAGAATAAATCCTCTCCATCCCTGCTGTTGTCAGTTTCGATCATCTACGGGGAGAACCGTTATTTCGAACTAGCCCAACTTGACTCTGGAGCAGCCGGGAACCTTATTTCACAGTCCCTGGTTGAGAAATACCGCATCCCTACCAAACCTCTGGCTGTACCCTTGTCTGTGGCTGCCGTGGATGGGGGCCTCTTACCTCGCCCCATTCAACTCATCACCGAATCCATTACCCTGCAGGTGGGAATGCTGCATTCTGAAAGTATCTCCTTTCATGTTCTGCCTGGACTCTCTCACGCCCTCTTGCTAGGTCTGCCCTGGCTCCAGAGACATGCACCCGTGCTAGACTGGCAAACCGGAGAGGTCCTTCGCTGGGGACAAGACTGTCATAAAACCTGCCTGGTTCCCGTCCATCCCGTCCGTCCCTCTCCTACCCCAGCTAATCTACCTGGACTTCCGATTCCTTATTGGTCTTATGCAGATGTCTTTAATAAAAAGGAGGCAGAGACATTACCACCACATAGACCATACGACTGTCCCATCGATCTGCTACCCGGTACTACTCCTCCCCGTGGGCGTATCTATCCTTTATCCGCTGCTGAGACCCGGTCAATGTCCGAATATATTGAGGAGAATCTGGCCAGAGGATTCATCCGGAAATCTACCTCCCCGGCGGGAGCAGGCTTCTTTTTCGTCAAAAAGAAGGACGGCTCTCTCCGTCCCTGTATAGACTATAGAGGCCTAAACCTGATCACGGTGAAGAATAAGTACCCCCTTCCGCTCATTCCAGAATTATTTGATCGCCTGAGGGGGGCTAGGATCTTCACCAAACTGGACCTTCGTGGGGCGTACAACCTGGTTCGTATTCGTCAGGGGGATGAATGGAAGACGGCATTCAACACCCGGGACGGCCACTATGAATACCTGGTAATGCCCTTTGGTCTCTGTAACGCTCCTGCCGTCTTTCAAGAGTTGGTCAATGACATCTTCCGGGACCTTCTCTACTCCTGCGTAGTGGTGTACCTGGACGACATCTTGGTCTTCTCTCCGGATCTCCAGACTCACCGGAGGGACGTTCGTCAGGTCCTGCTCAGGCTAAGGCAGAACCATCTCTACGCTAAATTTGAGAAGTGCCTCTTTGAGCAGACCTCGCTTCCGTTTCTGGGCTACATTATCTCTCAGACCGGCCTACAAATGGATCCTGAGAAACTGTCTGCCATCGAGAAATGGCCCCGACCGGAGGGGTTGAAGGCCATTCAGCGATTCCTGGGCTTCGCCAACTACTACCGCCTCTTCATACCACACTTCTCTTCCCGGACGGCCCCAATTTCTGCGCTCACCCGTAAAGGTACTAATCCCAAAGAGTGGCCACCCGAAGCAGAGGAGGCCTTTCTTTCCCTTAAACAGGCCTTCTCTTCCGCCCCGGTGCTGCATCGCCCAGATGGCAACAAACAGTTCTTCCTGGAAGTTGACGCCTCCTCCTCTGGAGCCGGAGCGGTACTTACTCAAAAATCATCTTCCGGGAGGATGGTAACTTGTGGCTTCTTCTCTAAACTCTTCTCCTCCTCTGAGCGCAACTATTCCATAGGAGACCGAGAGTTATTGGCCATCAAACTGGCATTGGAGGAGTGGCGTTACCTGCTCGAGGGGGCTCTTCACCCGGTAATAATTTACACTGACCACAAGAACTTGGCTTACCTCCAGCATGCCCAGAGACTTAACCCGCGCCAAGCCCGGTGGTCCTTGTTTTTTGCTCGTTTTGATTTTGTCCTTCATTTTCGCCCGGCTGATAAAAACGTCAAGGCGGACGCCTTGTCTCGGTCCTTTCTGGTGTCTGATCTCGAGGAGGATCCGAAACATATCATCGATCCCGCCAGAGTAATGCAGGTGGCTCCCGTGAGTCTAAATCGTCTTCCTCCTGGTAAGACGTTCGTACCAGTACCTGATCGGGAGAAGATCCTACACTGGGGTCATTCGTCTAAACTAGCTGGCCACGCCGGTCAGAAAAAGACCCTCCAGCTTATTACCCGGCACTACTGGTGGCCTAACCTGCACAAGGATGTAATAGACTTTGTTTCTGCCTGTGTGTCCTGCGCCCGCAACAAAGTTCCGAGACACCTGCCGGCCGGCCGCCTCCTACCTCTGCCAGTACCTGCTGCCCCCTGGCAGCATATTGCGATGGACTTCATTACTGATCTACCCGTCTCTGCCGGTTGTACGGTCATTTGGGTGGTCGCTGACCGCTTCTCCAAGATGGCTCACTTCATTCCACTGCCAGGTCTTCCGTCTGCACCCGAGCTGGCTAAAGACTTTATCCGCCACATCTTCCGTCTTCATGGCCTGCCCCGTCACATCGTGTCGGATCGTGGGGTACAGTTCACTTCCCGTTTCTGGAGAGCCACTTGTAAATTGCTGGACGTCACCCTGGACTTCTCCTCCGCTTACCACCCACAGTCTAATGGTCAAGTGGAGCGGATCAATCAGAACCTGACCAGTTACCTTCGGCACTTCGTTAATGCCCACCATTCTGACTGGGTGGATCTCCTGCCATGGGCCGAATTCTCGTACAACAATCACGAGAGCGAGTCTTCCTCCAAATCCCCGTTTTTTGTAGTCTACAGTCAGCATCCTCGGATCCCGTTTCCCGTCTCCACCTCGGCGGACAATCCGGCTGCGGAATCTCTTGTTAACAAATTTTCCTCCATATGGGAGAGTACCCGGTCCGCACTCCTTCTGTCATCCGAGCGTATGAAAAGACACGCTGACAAAAAACGTCTGGACCCTCCTCAATTCCGCCCTGGGGATAAAGTCTGGCTCTCGTCCAAATATGTCCGGCTCAAGATCCCTTCCTATAAGTTAGGGCCTCGGTTCATCGGCCCACTGGAGGTCATCAGTCAGATCAACCCGGTGGCCTATAAATTGAAACTCCCGGCCAACTTACGGATCCCTAACTCCTTCCATGTGTCTCTCCTCAAACCTGTAGTGCTTAACTCTTTTTCCAAGTCTACAGGTACGCCTCCTGCTCCGGTTTCTGCTGAGGACGAGTTTGAGGTAGAGAACATTCTTGCCACCAAAAGGGTAAGAGGAAAGACCTTTTTTCTGGTAGATTGGAAGGGGTTTGGTCCTGAGGAGAGAACGTGGGAGCCCCGGGAGAACATCCATGCCCCTCTCATCCTAGCTAAATTTCTGTCTGGCCTAAAAAAGGGGGGGCCTAAAGGGGGGGGTACTGTAGCGCTGGCGTCCCTGCCCTCTGCTAGGCAGGGACGCTGCTCCCCTCACCGCTCTGCTCCGTGCCCGGCGTCCTCTCCCCGCTCTGCTGTCAGCGCGCGCTCCTTCCCGGCGTCCTCCTCCCGCTCTGCTCTCAGCGCGCGCTCCTTCCCGGCCCCTGTGCTTAGGGCGCGCGCGCGCTCCCCTCCTCTTAAAGGGGCCGCGCGCGCCGTCCTAAGGAGTCCCCGGCCAATGGCCGGAGGACTTCATCATATATAAGGCACCTCCTCCAAAATGGAGGTGCCCGAGCAATGTTGTTTGCACCTGTGTCTCACCTGTGCTTCAGCCCTCAGGTCCCGTTGCCAGTTACCTGCCAGTTACCTGCCAGTTTCCTGCCAGTTTCCTGCTAGTTACCTGCCTGATTCCTGCCTGAATACTTGTTACCTGTCTGCCAGTCTGAGGTCCGACGGTCTGCCTTACTACTCCTGTCAGTCTGTCTAAAGGACCAGCCTGCCCGCTCACCTGGGAGCGCATATCAGCTACCTGCCTGCTTGCCTGAGGTCCGACGGTCTGCCTTACAACTCCGGTCAGTCTGTCTATGGACCAGCTTGCCCGCTCACCTGGGAGCGCTTCTCCGTTATCTGCCTGCTTGCCAGCCCGGAGGCTCCGTTGTCACGTGCTGTGACCACCAGCTATCTCAGAGACTCTTGCCCGCTCACCTGGGAGCGCATCTCCGTTACCTGCCTACTTGCCAGCCCGGAGGTCCCGTTGTTACGTGCGGTGACCACCAGCTATTCCAGAGACTCTTGCCCGCTCACCTGGGAGCGCTTCTCCGTTACCTACCTGCCTGCCAGCCCGGAGGTTCCGCCGTCACGTGCCGTGACCACCTGCTATTCCAGAGACTCTCGCTTGCTCACCTGGGAGCACACATCTACCATCTGCCTGCTAGCCTACCCGGAGGCTCTGCCATCACAGGTCGTACCTACCCCTTACCCAGAGACTGCCCTGATCACTTGCCGTAACTCCCTGTCCGTTCACCCAGAGACTGCCACCCGCTCCCTTACAAGGGCCGCCCCCTTGTATAATAGCTCAGAGGTTCCGCCTCCCGGACCCGTTACAGTGAGGAAGATGCAGGCGGACATGTTAGGTTGCCTTGATCCAAAGGTGGTGCTATCGATGTCGGACAGCGCTCAAGACCAGCTGGTGTTACCACCTCCAAAGAAAATGATGACCTGCCAATCACGCTGGCTGTTGCGGGTAAAGAGGTGGCAGGTCTGCGCCCCAAAACAGGTGTGACTGCTGTCCCCCCAGTCACAGAGGATGAAGAGGCCGCGGATGCACAAGATATGGCAGACGGTGGTTGGCCCGGCCGGCTAGACCGCATTGTAGCACACTGAGCTTCCCACTGCAACTTATGCTTCATGTCCATGTGCCGGTTCATGCATGAAGTACTCAAACTATGTATTTTTTGGCCTCTACTTAGCTTTTGCTGACAAATGTTACAGATAACACGAGTTGGGTCATCTTTATCGATCTGAAAAAATGCCCAGGCTATGCAAGGCTTAGCACCCATGCGACCTGAAGAGCCACCACGACTTGTGGTGAGAGGCAGAGTTGTGTTTGAGGATGCAGTTGTTGACGTGCTTCCAGTACTACGTCTCTGTCCAGGAAGGCGCAACCTGACCTCGTCGTCACTAGCATCTTCCTCCACCTCCTCTGCTGACCTCATCTCTTGGCTGACTGTGGGTTGACAGTAAGTGGGATCTCCGACCTCATCATCATCACCCTGTGCGTTATCACACCCGTCGTCCTCAGAGCCAACCTGTTCCTGCCCTGACAAAAAACTAAAGTTGTCGCTCCAATCAGGTATTTGAGTCTTATCATCGTCTTCCTCATTGTCTCCACCAACAGGAGTTACAGTTTGGGAATGAGGGTCTACATTATGGTCAGAACCTTCTGCGTCTGGTCCTGGATCCGACTCATAAAGATTCTGGGCATCAGTGCAGATCATTTCCTCGTCTGGATTCACAGAAGCGCTGGAGTCGACCTCTGATTCCCAGGCTATAGTATGAGTAAACAGCTCTGCAGACTCAACCATCTGTTCTACCTCATACTCAGACGGGCAGCTGGAGATTTGGGAGCTGTGAGGAAGCAAGTGCGATTGGGGTGACACCTCTGAGGACTGGAGTATTTGTGATGTTGAAGTTGAGGTGGAGGAGAGCCCACTTAAAGGAGCACTTGATATCCGTTGAAGCACCTGCTGTTTTTGTGCCTCATCTGGAATTTGTAGCGATTGGCGTGGCCGTAAGAAAGGGATCTTATCACATTGTCCGCTAAAAGAAGTAGACATTTTAGTTTGGCTGGAAGATGGTCTTTCTTCTGCACCTACCCCACGGACACAACCTTTTTTCCCCTTCCCAACACGCCTATTCCCCTTTCCACCAGCAGCAGGCCTTTTTCCACTCATTTTGGTGGTTAACTAATTCACAACTCTGGAGTTGTTTGCACAAAAAAACAATGGATGGTAACCGAGCAGAGCTGAGTGGCCAAACTGTGGTATTAGGCCAAAACTATTGGCTGGGTTAGATGCAGAAAAAAATTATTTTTAATTTGCAACCTGATGGAGGTCAGTATAGATGGACTAATAGACCAAGTCCCACACACTGCTAGAAGCCCAAATATTTTTTCAGAGCTAAATGAAGAAAAAAATTATTTTTAATTTGCAACCTGATGGAGGTCAGTATAGATGGACTAATAGAATGATGCTATGCCCAAAAGATTTTACTTCACTAGGTGCAGTAAAAAAATTGGTATTCTATACACAGGTGGTATATCTTGCAACACAGATAGGCTACTCCACTGACTAACACACTCTGCAATAGGCCAAAAAGGATTAGCTTTGCTAGATTCAGCCAAATGCTGTGAAAAAAACTTGCACAGCACTGGCACAGACCTGCCTGGCAAAAACTGATAGGAACTGATGTAACTTAGTCCTGAAAAGGACTGCAATTACAATTAGTCTTTACTCCCACAACCTATCTATTTAAGAGCACAGACCTGCCTGATAAAAGTCGTAGGAAATGCTGTAACCTAGTCCTTAAAAGGACTGCAATCACAACTATTCCCTACTCCCAAGCTATCTGTAGATTTGTGCGAAAACTGGCTTGAAATTAACAAGGTATAGCGCACACAGCAACAGCGGTGCCGTCTAACACGTAGCTGCAGCAGTGAGAAAATGGTGGCGACGGGGAAAATGGCTTGGTCTTATAGGGCAAGGACATGTGACATACACTGCCAATCACACATGCCCTTGCTTGTGTGAAAAAAAGCACTTCGCTCCGTGTGTGCGCTGCTGATAGGCTGACAGATTGCACCTCCCCACTGCAAATGCGGGAAAGAGAAAAAAAAATGGAGATCTTCATTGTTCCTGCAGAGATCCATCCCCTGCCCCTCCCCCGCCCCGCTGTACACTCAAACTGCGTATTAACATTAATTTTCATCATTACTGAGAAAAAATCCAGTTATGATTTTGGTGCACGAACAGTTATCGAACATAACCTCGAACAGCCGAATTTTTCTCAAATTGTTCGTGTTCGCCGACCGGCTCGAACACCGCCCAAAACAGCTCGAATTTGAGATTGGCGAACAGTTCGAGTAGAACAACGCTCATCTCTAATAATAATGTCTTCACGGTGCCCCTCCTACATGATGATCCCCCATACATAATAATGTCTTCACAGTGCCCCTCCTACATGATGATCCCCCATACATAATAATGTCTTCACGGTGCCCCTCCTACATGATGATTCCCCATACATAATAATGTCTTCACAGTGCCCCTCCTACATGATGATCCCACATACATAATAATGTCTTCACGGTGCCCCTCCTTCATGAGGATCCCCCATACATAATAATGTCTTCACGCTGCCCCTCCTTCATGAGGATCCCCCATACATAAAAATGTATTCACAGTGCCCCTCCTACAAAAGCATCCCCCATACATAATAATGTCTTCACGGTGCCCCTCCTTCATGATAATCCCCATACATAATAATGTCTTCACAGTGACCCTCCTACATGAGCATCCCGCATACATAATAATGTCTTCACAGTGCCCCTCCTTCATGATAATCCCCCATACATAATAATGTCTTCACGGTGCCCCTCCTTCATGAGGATCCCCCATACATAATAATGTCTTCACAGTGCCCCTCCTTCATGAGGATCCCCCATACATAATAATGTCTTCACGGTGCCCCTCCTACATGAGGATCCCCCATACATAATAATGTCTTCACAGTGCCCCTGTTTCATGAGGATCCCCCATACATAATAATGTCTTCACAGTGCCCCTCCTACATGAATATCCCCCATACATAATAATGTCTTCACGGTGCCCCTCCTACATGAGGATCCCCCATACATAATAATGTCTTCAGGGTGCCCCTCCTACATGAATATCCCCCATACGTAATATCTTCACGGTGCCCCTCCTACATGAGGATCCCCCATACATAATAATGTCCTCACGGTGCCCCTCCTACATGATGATCCCCCATACATAATAATGTCTTCACAGTGCCCCTCCTTCATGAGGATCCCCCATACATAATAATGTCTTCACAGTGCCCCTCCTTCATGAGTATCCTCCATACATAATAATGTCTTCACGGTGCCCCTCCTTCATGAGGATCCCCCATACATAAAAATGTATTCACAGTGCCCCTCCTACAAGAGCATCCCCCATACATAATAATGTCTTCACGGTGCCCCTCCTTCATGATAATCCCCATACATAATAATGTCTTCACAGTGACCCTCCTACATGAGAATCCCGCATACATAATAATGTCTTCACAGTGCCCCTCCTTCATGATAATCCCCCATACATAATAATGTCTTCACGGTGCCCCTCCTTCATGAGGATCCCCCATACATAATAATGTCTTCACAGTGCCCCTCCTTCATGAGGATCCCCCATACATAATAATGTCTTCACGGTGCCCCTCCTACATGAGGATCCCCCATACATAATAATGTCTTCACAGTGCCCCTCCTTCATGAGGATCCCCCATACATAATAATGTCTTCACAGTGCCCCTCCTACATGAGTATCCCCCATACATAATAATGCCTTCACAGTGTCCCTCCTACATGAATATCCCCCATACATAATAATGTCTTCACGGTGCCCCTCCTACATGAGGATCCCCCATACATAATAATGTCTTCAGGGTGCCCCTCCTACATGAATATCCCCCATACGTAATAATATCTTCACGGTGCCCCTCCTACATGAGGATCCCCCATACATAATAATGTCCTCACGGTGCCCCTCCTACATGATGATCCCCCATACATAATAATGTCTTCACAGTGCCCCTCCTTCATGAGGATCCCCCATACATAATAATGTCTTCACAGTGCCCCTCCTTCATGAGTATCATCCATACATAATAATGTCTTCACCATGCCCCTCCTACATGATGATCCCCCATACATAATAATATCTTCACAGTGCCCCTCCTACAAGAGCATCGCCCATACATAATAATGTCTTCACGGTGGCCCTCCTTCATGAGGATCCCCCATACATAATAAAGTCTTCACAGTGCCCCTCCTTCATGAGTATCCTCCATACATAATAATGTCTTCACAGTGCCCCTCCTTCATGAGTATCCTCCATACATAATAAAGTCTTCACAGTGCCCCTCCTTCATGAGTATCCTCCATACATAATAATGTCTTCACAGTGCCCCTCCTTCATGAGTATCCTCCATACATAATAATGTCTTCACAGTGCCCCTCCTACATGATGATCCCCCGTACATAATAATGACTTCACAGTGCTCCTCCTTCATGAGGATCCCCCATACATAATAATGTCTTCACAGTGCCCCTCCTTCATGAGCATCCTCCATACATAATAATGTCTTCACAGTGCCCCTCCTTCATGAGGATCCCCCATACATAATAATGTCTTCACAGTGCCCCTCCTACATGATGATCCCCCATACATAATAATATCTTCACATTGCCCATCCTTCATGAAGATCCCCCATGCTTAATAATGTCTTCACAGTGCCCTTCCTACATGATGATCCCCCATACATAATAATGTCTTCACAGTGCCCCTCCTACATGATGACCCCCCATACATAATAATGTCTTCACAATGCCACTCCTACATGATGATCCCCCATACATAATAATGTCTTCACAATGCCCCTCCTTCATGAGGATCCCCCATACATAATAATGTCATCACGGTGCCCCTCCTACATGATGATCCCCCATACATAATAATGTCTTCACAGTGCCCCTCCTACATGAAGATCCCCCATACATAATAATGTCTTCACGGTGCCCCTCCTACATGAGGATCCCCAATACATAATAATGTCTTCACGGTGCCCCTCCTTCATGAGCATCCTCCATACATAATAATGTCTTCACAGTGCCCCTCCTTCATGAGGATCCCCCATACATAATAATGTCTTCACAGTGCCCCTCCTTCATGAGCATCCTCCATACATAATAATGTCTTCACAGTGCCCCTCCTTCATGAGGATCCCCCATACATAATAATGTCTTCACAGTGCCCCTCCTACATGATGATCCCCCATACATAATAATATCTTCACATTGCCCATCCTTCATGAAGATCCCCCATGCTTAATAATGTCTTCACGGTGCCCCTCCTACATGATGATTCCCCATACATAATAATGTCTTCACGGTGCCCCTCCTTCATGAGGATCCCCCATACATAATAATGTATTCACAGTGCCCCTCCTACAAGAGCATCCCCCATACATAATAATGTCTTCACAGTGCCCCTCCTACAAGAACATCCCCCATACATAATAATGTCTTCACGGTGCCCCTCCTTCATGATAATCCCCCATACATAATAATGTCTTCACAGTGCCCCTCCTACATGAGCATCCCGCATACATAATAATGTCTTCACGGTGCCCCTCTTTCATGATAATCCCCCATACATAATAATGTCTTCACGGTGCCCCTCCTTCATGAGGATCCCCATTACATAATAATGTCTTCACAGTGCCCCTCCTTCATGAGGATCCCCCATACATAATAATGTCTTCACAGTGCCCCTCCTACATGAGTATCCTCCATACATAATAATGTCTTCACAGTGCCCCTCCTTCATGAGTATCCTCCATACATAATAATGTCTTCACAGTGCCCCTCCTACATGATGATCCCCCATACATAATAATGTCTTCACTATGCCCCTCCTTCATGAGGATCCCCCATACATAATAATGTCTTCACGGTGCCCCTCCTACTTGATGATCTCCCATACATAATAATGTCTTCACAGTTCCCCTCCTACATGATGACCCCCCATACATTATAATGTCTTCACATTGCCCCTCCTTCTTGAGGATCCCCCATACATAATAATCTCTTCACAGTGCCTCTCCTACATGATGATCCCCCATACATAATAATGTCTTCACAATGCCCCTCCTTCATGAGGATCCTCCATACATAATAATGTCTTCACGGTGCCCCTCCTACATGATGATCCCCCATACATAATAATGTCTTCACGGTGCCCCTCCTACATGATGATCCCCCATACATAATAATGTCTTCACAGTGCCCCTCCTACATGATGACCCCCCATACATTATAATGTCTTCACATTGCCCCTCCTTCATGAGGATCCCCCATACATAATAATGTCTTCACAGTGCCTCTCCTACATGATGATCCCCCATACATAATAATGTTTTCACAATGCCCCTCCTTCATGAGGATCCCCCATACATAATAATGTCTTCACGGTGCCCTTCCTTCATGAGGATCCCCCATACATAATAATGTCTTCACAGTGCCCCTCCTACAAGAGCATCCCCCATACATAATAATGTCTTCACGGTGCCCCTCCTTCATGATAATCCCCCATACATAATAATGTCTTCACAGTGCCCCTCCTAAATGAGCATCCCGCATACATAATAATGTCTTCACGGAGCCCCTCCTTCATGATAATCCCCCACACATAATAATGTCTTCACGGTGCCCCTCCTTCATGAGGATCCCCCATACATAATAATGTCTTCACAGTGCCCCTCCTTCATGAGGATCCCCCATACATAATAATGTCTTCACGGTGCCCCTCCTACATGAGGATCCCCCATACATAATAATGTCTTCACAGTGCCCCTCCTTCATGAGGATCCCCCATACATAATAATGTCTTCACAGTGCCCCTCCTACATGATTATCCCCCATACATAATAATGTCTTCACAGTGCCCCTCCTACATGAATATCCCCCATACATAATAATGTCTTCACGGTGCCCCTCCTACATGAGGATCCCCCATACATAATAATGTCTTCACGGTGCCTCTCCTACATGATGATCCCCCATACATAATAATGTCTTCACAGTGCCCCTCCTACATGATGATCCCCCATACATAATAATGTCTTCACAGTGCCCCTCCTTCATGAGGATCCCCCATACATAATAAAGTCTTCACGGTGCCCCTCCTTCATGAGGATCCCCCATACATAATAATGTCTTCACAGTGCCCCTCCTTCATGAGGATCCTCCATACATAATAATGTCTTCACAGTGCCCCTCCTTCATGAGTATCCTCCATACATAATAACGTCTTCACAGTGCCCCTCCTTCATGAGTATCCTCCATACATAATAATGTCTTCACAGTGCCCCTCCTACATGATGATCCCCCATACATAATAATGTCTTCACAGTGCTCCTCCTTCATGAGGATCCCCCATACATAATAATGTCTTCACAGTGCCCCTTCTACATGAGTATCCTCCATACATGATAATGTCTTCACAGTGCCCCTCCTTCATGAGGATCCCCCATACATAATAATGTCTTCAAAGTGCCCCTCCTACATGATGGTCCCCCATACATAATAATGTCTTCACAATGGCCCTCCTTCATGAGGATCCCCCATACATAATAATGTCTTCACGGTGCCCCTCCTATATGATGATCCCCCATACATATTAATGTCTTCACAGTGCCCCTCCTACATGAAGATCCCCCATACATAATAATGTCTTCACGGTGCCCCTCCTACATGATGATCCCCCATACATAATATTGTCTTCACAGTGCTCCTCCTTCATGAGGATCCCCCATACATAATAATGTCTTCACAGTGCCTCTCCTACATGAGTATCCCCCATACATAATAATGTCTTCACAATGCCCCTCCTACATGATGATCCTCCATACATAATAATGTATTCACAGTGCCCCTCCTACATGAAGATCCCCCATACATAATAATGTCTTCACAGTGCCCCTCCTACATGAATATCCCCCATACATAATAATGTCTTCACAGTGCCCCTCCTTCAGGAGTATCCCCCATACATAATAATGTCTTCACAGTGCCCCTCCTACATGATGATCCCCCATACATAATAATGTCTTCACAGTGCCCCTCCTACATGATGATCCCCCATGCATAATATTGTATTCACAGTGCTCCTCCTTCATGAGGATCCCCCATACATAATAATGTCTTCACAGTGCCTCTCCTACATGAGTATCCCCCATACATAATATTGTCTTCACAATGACCCTCCTACATGATGATCCCCCATACATAATAATGTCTTCACAGTGCCCCTCCTACATGAGGATCCCCCATACATAATAAAGTCTTCACGGAGCCCCTCCTACATGATGATCCCCCATACATAATAATGTCTTCACAGTGCCCCTCCTACATGAGGATCCCCCATACATAATAATGTCTTCACAGTGCCCCTCCTACATGAGGATCCCCCATACATAATAATGTCTTCACGGTGCCCCTCCTACATGAAGATCCCCCATACATAATAATGTCTTCACAGTGCCCCTCCTACATGAAGATCCCCCATACATAATAATGTCTTCACGGTGCCCCTCCTACATGATGATCCCCCATACATAATAATGTCTTCACAGTGCCCCTCCTACAAGAGCATCCCCCATACATAATAATGTCTTCACAGTGCCCCTCCTACATGATGATCCCCCATACATAATAATGTCTTCAGGGTGCCCCTCCTACATGATGATCCCCCATACATAATAATGTCTTCACAGTGCCCCTCCTACAAGAGCATCCGCCATACATAATAATGTCTTCACAGTGCCCCTCCTACATGATGATCCCCCATACATAATAATGTCTTCACAGTGCCCCTCCTACATGAGGATCCCCCATACATAATGTCTTCACAGTGCCCCTCCTACAAGAGCATCCCCCATACATAATAATGTCTTCACAGTGCCCCTCCTACATGAGTATCCCCTATACATAATAATGTCTTCACAGTGCCCCTCCTACATGAGGATCCCCCATACATAATAATGTCTTCACAGTGCCCCTCCTACATGAGTATCCCCTATACATAATAATGTCTTCACAATGCCCCTCCTACATGATGATCCCCCATACATAATAATGTCTTCACAGTGCCCCTCCTACATGAGGATCCCCCATACATAATAATGTCTTCACAATGCCCCTCCTACATGATGATCCCCCATACATAATAAAGTCTTCACAGTGCCCCTCCTACATGATGATCCCCCATACATAATAATGTCTTCACAGTGCCCCTCCTACATGAAGATCCCCCATACATAATAATGTCTTCACAGTGCCCCTCCTACATGATGATCGCCCATACATAATAATGTCTTCACAGTGCCCCTCCTACATGAGGATCCCCCTTACATAATAATGTCTTCACAATGCCCCTCCTACATGATGATCCCCCATACATAATAATGTCTTCACAGTGCCCCTCCTACATGAAGATCCCCCATACATAATAATGTCTTCACAGTGCCCCTCCTACATGATGATCCCCCATACATAATAATGTCTTCACAGTGCCCCTCCTACATGAGGATCCCCCATACATAATAATGTCTTCACAATGCCCCTCCTTCATGAGGATCCCCCATACATAATAATGTCTTCACAATGCCCCTCCTACATGAGGATCCCCCATACATAATAATGTCTTCACAGTGCCCCTCCTACAAGAGCATCCCCCATACATAATAATGTCTTCACAGTGCCCCTCCTACATGAGGATCCCCCATACATAATAATGTCTTCACAGTGCCTCTCCTTCAAGAGCATCCCCCATACATAATAATGTCTTCACAGTGCCCCTCCTACATGATGATCCCCCATACATAATAATGTCTTCACAGTGCCCCTCCTTCATGAGGATCCCCCATACATAATAATGTCTTCACAGTGCCTCTCCTACAAGAGCATCCCCCATACATAATAATGTCTTCACGGTGCCCCTCCTACATGAGTATCCCCCATACATAATAATGTCTTCACAGTGCCCCTCCTACATGATGATCCCCCATACATTCCCTCCCTCCATTCCTCTGTTTCGTCAGGTGCAGTGAGAATTTCTTCTCTTTCTGAATCATGAAGAGATAATTCTGCTCTGTCTAAGAACTCTTCACCTTCCTTAATGATTTTCAAGGTAGTTAACCTCTCTTCTAGATTTCGCAACTTTTCCTCCATCAGGGACACAAGCTGCATTTCTGGCATGTGAAGTTTGGCTTTTCCACTGGCAAGTCTGTGAACATGTAGCAGGATATGCAGCTCACCAAATGGCTCCTGGACTCTTCCATGTTCTTATTGTTAATGTTCTGAAAACAGTGAAAAAAGCTTCAAAATGCGCGCGGTTTACCGATGTCCTCTTTTCAGCTCCAACGGCCAAAATCCAGTGTTCTTTGAGCTCACGGAGACTCTTCACTTACCCCAAAATGCAGTGGGAATATGCAAATTATCTCCTCAGGACTTCTCCCCTGGTTTACCGATGTCCTCTTTTCAGCTCCAACGGCCAAAATCCAGTGTTCTTTGAGCTCGCGGAGACTCTTCACTTACCCAAAATGCAGTGGGAATATGCAAATTATCTCCTCAGGACTCCGCCCCTGGTTTACCGATGTCCTCTTTTCAGCTCCAACGGCCAAAATCCAGTGTTCTTTGAGCTCGCGGAGACTCTTCACTTACCCCAAAATGCAGTGGGAATATGCAAATTATCTCCTCACGACTCCTCCCCTGGTTTACCGATGTCCTCTTTTCAGCTCCAACAGTCAAAATCCAGTGTTCTTTGAGCTCGCGGAGACTCTTCACTTACCCCAAAATGCAGTGGGAATATGCAAATTATCTCCTCAGGACTCCTCCCCTGGTCTTCACAGTGCCCCTCCTACAAGAGCATCCCCCATACATAATAATGTCTTCACAGTGCCCCTCCTACATGAGGATCCCCCATACAAAATAATGTCTTCACAGTGCCCCTCCTACAAGAGCATCCCCCATACATAATAATGTCTTCACGGTGCCCCTCCTACATGATGATCCCCCATACATAATAATGTCTTCACAGTGCCCCTCCTACATGAGGATCCCCCATACATAATAATGTCTTCACAGTGCCCCTCCTACAAGAGCATCCCCCATACATAATAATGTCTTCACAGTGCCCCTCCTACATGAGGATCCCCCATACAAAATAATGTCTTCACAGTGCCCCTCCTACAAGAGCATCCCCCATACATAATAATGTCTTCACGGTGCCCCTCCTACATGATGATCCCCCATACATAATAATGTCTTCACAGTGCCCCTCCTACATGAGGATCCCCCATACATAATAATGTCTTCACAGTGCCCCTCCTACAAGAGCATCCCCCATACATAATAATGTCTTCACAGTGCCCCTCCTACAAGAGCATCCCCCATACATAATAATGTCTTCACAGTGCTCCTCCTTCATGAGGATCTCCCATACATAATAATGTCTTCACAGTGCCCCTCCTACATGAATATCCCCCATACATAATAATGTCTTCACAATGCCCCTCCTACATGAGGATCCCCCATACATAATAATGTCTTCACAATGCCCCTCCTAAATGATGATCCCCCATACATAATAATGTCTTCACAGTGCCCCTCCTACATGAGGATCCCCCATACATAATAATGTCTTCACGGTGCCCCTCCTACATGAAGATCCCCCATACATAATAATGTCTTCACAGTGCCACTCCTACATGAAGATCCCCCATACATAATAATGTCTTCACGGTGCCCCTCCTACATGATGATCCCCCATACATAATAATGTTTTCACAGTGCCCCTCCTACATGAGTATCCCCCATACATAATAATGTCTTCACAGTGCCCCTCCTACATGAGTATCCCCTATACATAATAATGTCTTCACAGTGCCCCTCCTACATGATGATCCCCCATACATAATAATGTCTTCACAGTGCCCCTCCTACATGAGGATCCCCCATACATAATAATGTCTTCACAATGCCCCTCCTACAAGAGCATCCCCCATACATAATAATGTCTTCACAGTGCCCCTCCTACATGATGATCCCCCATACATAATAATGTCTTCACAGTGCCCCTCCTACATGAGGATCCCCCATACATAATAATGTATTCACAGTGCCCCTCCTACATGAGGATCCCCCATACATAATAATGTCTTCACAGTGCCCCTCCTACATGATGATCCTCCATACATAATAATGTCTTCACAGTGCCCCTCCTACAAGAGCATCCCCCATACATAATAATGTCTTCACAGTGCCCCTCCTACAAGAGCATCCCCCATACATAATAATGTCTTCACAGTGTCCCTCCTACATGATGATCCCCCATACATAATAATGTCTTCACAGTGCCCCTCCTACATGAGGATTCCCCATACATAATAATGTCTTCACAGTGCCCCTCCTACATGAGGATCCCCCATACATAATAATGTCTTCACAGTGCCCCTCCTACATGATGATCCCCCATACATAATAATGTCTTCACAGTGCCCCTCCTACATGAGGATCCCCCATACATAATAATGTCTTCACAGTGCCCCTCCTACAAGAGCATCCCCCATACATAATAATGTCTTCACAGTGCCCCTCCTACAAGAGCATCCCCCATACATAATAATGTCTTCACAGTGCCCCTCCTACATGAGGATCCCCCATACATAATAATGTCTTCACAGTGCCCCTCCTACATGATGATCCCCCATACATAATAATATCTTCACGGTGCCCCTACTACATGAGGATCCCCCATACATAATAATGTCTTCACAGTGCCCCTCCTACATGAATATCCCCCATACATAATAATGTCTTCACAGTGCCCCTCCTACAAGAGCATCACCCATACATAATAATGTCTTCACAGTGCCCCTCCTAAAAGAGAATCCCCCATACATAATAATGTCTTCACAGTGCCCCTCCTACATGATGATCCCCCATACATAATAATGTCTTCACAGTGCCCCTCCTACATGAGGATCCCCCATACATAATAATGTCTTCACAATGCCCCTCCTACATGATGATCCCCCATACATAATAATGTCTTCACAGTGCCCCTCCTACATGAGGATTCCCCATACATAATAATGTCTTCACAGTGCCCCTCCTTCATGAGTATCCCCTATACATAATAATGTATTCACAGTGCCCCTCCTTCATGAGTATCCCCTATACATAATAATGTCTTCACAGTGCCCCTCCTACATGAGGATTCCCCATACATAATAATGTCTTCACAGTGCCCCTCCTACAAGAGCATCCCCCATACATAATAATGTCTTCACAGTGCCCCTCCTACAAGAGCATCCCCCATACATAATAATGTCTTCACAGTGCCCCTCCTACATGAGGATCCCCCATACATAATAATGTCTTCACAGTGCCCCTCCTACATGATGATCCCCCATACATAATAATATCTTCACGGTGCCCCTACTACATGAGGATCCCCCATACATAATAATGTCTTCACAGTGCCCCTCCTACATGAATATCCCCCATACATAATAATGTCTTCACAGTGCCCCTCCTACAAGAGCATCACCCATACATAATAATGTCTTCACAGTGCCCCTCCTAAAAGAGAATCCCCCATACATAATAATGTCTTCACAGTGCCCCTCCTACATGATGATCCCCCATACATAATAATGTCTTCACAGTGCCCCTCCTACATGAGGATCCCCCATACATAATAATGTCTTCACAATGCCCCTCCTACATGATGATCCCCCATACATAATAATGTCTTCACAGTGCCCCTCCTACATGAGGATTCCCCATACATAATAATGTCTTCACAGTGCCCCTCCTTCATGAGTATCCCCTATACATAATAATGTATTCACAGTGCCCCTCCTTCATGAGTATCCCCTATACATAATAATGTCTTCACAGTGCCCCTCCTACAAGAGCATCCCCCATACATAATAATGTCTTCACAGTGCCCCTCCTTCATGAGTATCCCCTATACATAATAATGTCTTCACAGTGCCCCTCCTACATGATGATCCCCCATACATAATAATGTCTTCACAGTGCCCCTCCTACATGAGGATCCCCCATACATAATAATGTCTTCACAATGCTCCTCCTACATGATGATCCCCCATACATAATAATGTCTTCACAGTGCCCCTCCTACATGATGATCCCCCATACATAATAATGTCTTCACAGTGCCCCTCCTACAAGAGCATCCCCCATACATAATAATGTCTTCACAATGCCCCTCCTACATGATGATCCCCCATACATAATAATGTCTTCACAGTGCCCCTCCTACATGATGATTCCCCATACATAATAATGTCTTCACAGTGCCCCTCCTACAAGAGCATCCCCCATACATAATAATGTCTTCACAGTGCCCCTCCTTCATGAGTATCCCCTATACATAATAATGTATTCACAGTGCCCCTCCTTCATGAGTATCCACTATACATAATAATGTCTTCACAGTGCCCCTCCTACAAGAGCATCCCCCATACATAATAATGTCTTCACAGTGCCCCTCCTTCATGAGTATCCCCTATACATAATAATGTCTACACAGTGCCCCTCCTACATGATGATCCCCCATACATAATAATGTCTTCACAGTGCCCCTCCTACATGAGGATCCCCCATACATAATAATGTCTTCACAATGCTCCTCCTACATGATGATCCCCCATACATAATAATGTCTTCACAGTGCCCCTCCTATATGATGATTCCCCATACATAATAATGTCTTCACAGTGCCCCTCCTACAAGAGCATCCCCCATACATAATAATGTCTTCACAGTGCCCCTCCTTCATGAGTATCCCCCATACATAATAATGTCTTCACAGTGCCCCTCCTACATGATGATTCCCCATACATAATAATGTCTTCACAGTGCCCCTCCTACAAGAGGATCCCCCATACATAATAATGTCTTCACAGTGCCCCTCCTTCATGAGCATCCCCCATACATAATAATGTCTTCACAGTGCCCCTCCTTCATGAGTATCCCCTATACATAATAATGTCTTCACAGTGCCCCTCCTTCATGAGTATCCCCTATACATAATAATGTCTTCACAGTGCCCCTCCTTCATGAGTATCCCCTATACATAATAATGTCTTCACAGTGCCCCTCCTACATGATGATCCCCCATACATAATAATGTCTTCACAGTGCCCCTCCCACAAGAGCATCCCCCATACATAATAATGTCTTCACAGTGCCCGTCCTACAAGAGCATCCCCCATACATAATAATGTCTTCACAGTGCCCCTCCTACAAGAGCATCCCCCATACATAATAATGTCTTCACGGTGCCCCTCCTACATGAGGATCCTCCATACATAATAATGTCTTCACAGTGCCCCTCCTACAAGAGCATCCCCCATACATAATAATGTCTTCACAGTGCCCTCCTACATGATGATCCCCCATACATAATAATGTCTTCACAGTGCCCCTCCTACATGATGATCCCCCATACATAATAATGTCTTCACAGTGCCCCTCCTACATGATGATCCTCCATACATAATAATGTCTTCACAGTGCCCCTCCTACAAGAGCATCCCCCATACATAATAATGTCTTCACAGTGCCTCTCCTACAAGAGCATCCCCCATACATAATAATGTCTTCACGGTGCCCCTCCTACATGAGGATCCCCCATACATAATAATGTCTTCACAGTGCCCCTCCTACAAGAGCATCCCCCATACATAATAATGTCTTCACAGTGCCCCTCCTACATGATGATCCCTTATACATAATAATGTCTTCACAGTGCCCCTCCTACATGATGATCCCCCATACATAATAATGTCTTCACGGTGCCCCTCCTACATGAGAATCCCCCATACATAATAATGTCTTCACAGTGCCCTCCTACATGATGATCCCCCATACATAATAATGTCTTCACAGTGCCCCTCCTACAAGAGCATCCCCCAAACATAATAATGTCTTCACAGTGCCCCTCCTACATGAGGATCCCCCATACATAATAATGTCTTCACAGTGCCCCTCCTACATGATGATCCCCCATACATAATAATGTCTTCACAGTGCCCCTCCTTCATGAGGATCCCCCATACATAATAATGTCTTCACGGTGCCCCTCCTACATGAAGATCCCCCATACATAATAATGTCTTCACAGTGCCCCTCCTACAAGAGCATCCCCCATACATAATAATGTCTTCACAGTGCCCCTCCTACAAGAGCATCCCCCATACATAATAATGTCTTCACAGTGCCCCTACTACAAGAGCATCCCCCATACATAATAATGTCTTCACAGTGCCCCTCCTACATGATGATCCCCCATACATAATAATGTCTTCACAGTGCCCCTCCTACAAGAGCATCCCCCATACATAATAATGTCTTCACGGTGCCCCTCCTTCATGAGGATGCCCCATACATAATAATGTCTTCACAGTGCCCTCCTACATGATGATCCCCCATACATAATAATGTTTTCACAGTGCCCCTCCTACAAGAGCATCCCCCATACATAATAATGTCTTCACAGTGCCCCTCCTACATGAGGATCCCCCATACATAATAATGTCTTCACAGTGCCCCTCCTTCATGAGTATCCCCTATACATAATAATGTCTTCACAGTGCCCCTCCTACATGATGATCCCCCATACATAATAATGTCTTCACAGTGCCCCTCCTACATGAGGATCCCCCATACATAATAATGTCTTCACAATGCTCCTCCTACATGATGATCCCCCATACATAATAATGTCTTCACAGTGCCCCTCCTATATGATGATTCCCCATACATAATAATGTCTTCACAGTGCCCCTCCTACAAGAGCATCCCCCATACATAATAATGTCTTCACAGTGCCCCTCCTTCATGAGTATCCCCCATACATAATAATGTCTTCACAGTGCCCCTCCTACATGATGATTCCCCATACATAATAATGTCTTCACAGTGCCCCTCCTACAAGAGGATCCCCCATACATAATAATGTCTTCACAGTGCCCCTCCTTCATGAGCATCCCCCATACATAATAATGTCTTCACAGTGCCCCTCCTTCATGAGTATCCCCTATACATAATAATGTCTTCACAGTGCCCCTCCTTCATGAGTATCCCCTATACATAATAATGTCTTCACAGTGCCCCTCCTTCATGAGTATCCCCTATACATAATAATGTCTTCACAGTGCCCCTCCTACATGATGATCCCCCATACATAATAATGTCTTCACAGTGCCCCTCCCACAAGAGCATCCCCCATACATAATAATGTCTTCACAGTGCCCGTCCTACAAGAGCATCCCCCATACATAATAATGTCTTCACAGTGCCCCTCCTACAAGAGCATCCCCCATACATAATAATGTCTTCACGGTGCCCCTCCTACATGAGGATCCTCCATACATAATAATGTCTTCACAGTGCCCCTCCTACAAGAGCATCCCCCATACATAATAATGTCTTCAAAGTGCCCTCCTACATGATGATCCCCCATACATAATAATGTCTTCACAGTGCCCCTCCTACATGATGATCCCCCATACATAATAATGTCTTCACAGTGCCCCTCCTACATGATGATCCTCCATACATAATAATGTCTTCACAGTGCCCCTCCTACAAGAGCATCCCCCATACATAATAATGTCTTCACAGTGCCTCTCCTACAAGAGCATCCCCCATACATAATAATGTCTTCACGGTGCCCCTCCTACATGAGGATCCCCCATACATAATAATGTCTTCACAGTGCCCCTCCTACAAGAGCATCCCCCATACATAATAATGTCTTCACAGTGCCCCTCCTACATGATGATCCCTTATACATAATAATGTCTTCACAGTGCCCCTCCTACATGATGATCCCCCATACATAATAATGTCTTCACGGTGCCCCTCCTACATGAGAATCCCCCATACATAATAATGTCTTCACAGTGCCCTCCTACATGATGATCCCCCATACATAATAATGTCTTCACAGTGCCCCTCCTACAAGAGCATCCCCCATACATAATAATGTCTTCACGGTGCCCCTCCTACATGATGATCCCCCATACATAATAATGTCTTCACAGTGCCCCTCCTACATGAGGATCCCCCATACATAATAATGTCTTCACAGTGCCCCTCCTACAAGAGCATCCCCCATACATAATAATGTCTTCACAGTGCCCCTCCTACAAGAGCATCCCCCATACATAATAATGTCTTCACAGTGCTCCTCCTTCATGAGGATCTCCCATACATAATAATGTCTTCACAGTGCCCCTCCTACATGAATATCCCCCATACATAATAATGTCTTCACAATGCCCCTCCTACATGAGGATCCCCCATACATAATAATGTCTTCACAATGCCCCTCCTAAATGATGATCCCCCATACATAATAATGTCTTCACAGTGCCCCTCCTACATGAGGATCCCCCATACATAATAATGTCTTCACGGTGCCCCTCCTACATGAAGATCCCCCATACATAATAATGTCTTCACAGTGCCACTCCTACATGAAGATCCCCCATACATAATAATGTCTTCACGGTGCCCCTCCTACATGATGATCCCCCATACATAATAATGTTTTCACAGTGCCCCTCCTACATGAGTATCCCCCATACATAATAATGTCTTCACAGTGCCCCTCCTACATGAGTATCCCCTATACATAATAATGTCTTCACAGTGCCCCTCCTACATGATGATCCCCCATACATAATAATGTCTTCACAGTGCCCCTCCTACATGAGGATCCCCCATACATAATAATGTCTTCACAATGCCCCTCCTACAAGAGCATCCCCCATACATAATAATGTCTTCACAGTGCCCCTCCTACATGATGATCCCCCATACATAATAATGTCTTCACAGTGCCCCTCCTACATGAGGATCCCCCATACATAATAATGTATTCACAGTGCCCCTCCTACATGAGGATCCCCCATACATAATAATGTCTTCACAGTGCCCCTCCTACATGATGATCCTCCATACATAATAATGTCTTCACAGTGCCCCTCCTACAAGAGCATCCCCCATACATAATAATGTCTTCACAGTGCCCCTCCTACAAGAGCATCCCCCATACATAATAATGTCTTCACAGTGTCCCTCCTACATGATGATCCCCCATACATAATAATGTCTTCACAGTGCCCCTCCTACATGAGGATTCCCCATACATAATAATGTCTTCACAGTGCCCCTCCTACATGAGGATCCCCCATACATAATAATGTCTTCACAGTGCCCCTCCTACATGATGATCCCCCATACATAATAATGTCTTCACAGTGCCCCTCCTACATGAGGATCCCCCATACATAATAATGTCTTCACAGTGCCCCTCCTACAAGAGCATCCCCCATACATAATAATGTCTTCACAGTGCCCCTCCTACAAGAGCATCCCCCATACATAATAATGTCTTCACAGTGCCCCTCCTACATGAGGATCCCCCATACATAATAATGTCTTCACAGTGCCCCTCCTACATGATGATCCCCCATACATAATAATATCTTCACGGTGCCCCTACTACATGAGGATCCCCCATACATAATAATGTCTTCACAGTGCCCCTCCTACATGAATATCCCCCATACATAATAATGTCTTCACAGTGCCCCTCCTACAAGAGCATCACCCATACATAATAATGTCTTCACAGTGCCCCTCCTAAAAGAGAATCCCCCATACATAATAATGTCTTCACAGTGCCCCTCCTACATGATGATCCCCCATACATAATAATGTCTTCACAGTGCCCCTCCTACATGAGGATCCCCCATACATAATAATGTCTTCACAATGCCCCTCCTACATGATGATCCCCCATACATAATAATGTCTTCACAGTGCCCCTCCTACATGAGGATTCCCCATACATAATAATGTCTTCACAGTGCCCCTCCTTCATGAGTATCCCCTATACATAATAATGTATTCACAGTGCCCCTCCTTCATGAGTATCCCCTATACATAATAATGTCTTCACAGTGCCCCTCCTACAAGAGCATCCCCCATACATAATAATGTCTTCACAGTGCCCCTCCTTCATGAGTATCCCCTATACATAATAATGTCTTCACAGTGCCCCTCCTACATGATGATCCCCCATACATAATAATGTCTTCACAGTGCCCCTCCTACATGAGGATCCCCCATACATAATAATGTCTTCACAATGCTCCTCCTACATGATGATCCCCCATACATAATAATGTCTTCACAGTGCCCCTCCTACATGATGATCCCCCATACATAATAATGTCTTCACAGTGCCCCTCCTACAAGAGCATCCCCCATACATAATAATGTCTTCACAATGCCCCTCCTACATGATGATCCCCCATACATAATAATGTCTTCACAGTGCCCCTCCTACATGATGATTCCCCATACATAATAATGTCTTCACAGTGCCCCTCCTACAAGAGCATCCCCCATACATAATAATGTCTTCACAGTGCCCCTCCTTCATGAGTATCCCCTATACATAATAATGTATTCACAGTGCCCCTCCTTCATGAGTATCCACTATACATAATAATGTCTTCACAGTGCCCCTCCTACAAGAGCATCCCCCATACATAATAATGTCTTCACAGTGCCCCTCCTTCATGAGTATCCCCTATACATAATAATGTCTACACAGTGCCCCTCCTACATGATGATCCCCCATACATAATAATGTCTTCACAGTGCCCCTCCTACATGAGGATCCCCCATACATAATAATGTCTTCACAATGCTCCTCCTACATGATGATCCCCCATACATAATAATGTCTTCACAGTGCCCCTCCTATATGATGATTCCCCATACATAATAATGTCTTCACAGTGCCCCTCCTACAAGAGCATCCCCCATACATAATAATGTCTTCACAGTGCCCCTCCTTCATGAGTATCCCCCATACATAATAATGTCTTCACAGTGCCCCTCCTACATGATGATTCCCCATACATAATAATGTCTTCACAGTGCCCCTCCTACAAGAGGATCCCCCATACATAATAATGTCTTCACAGTGCCCCTCCTTCATGAGCATCCCCCATACATAATAATGTCTTCACAGTGCCCCTCCTTCATGAGTATCCCCTATACATAATAATGTCTTCACAGTGCCCCTCCTTCATGAGTATCCCCTATACATAATAATGTCTTCACAGTGCCCCTCCTTCATGAGTATCCCCTATACATAATAATGTCTTCACAGTGCCCCTCCTACATGATGATCCCCCATACATAATAATGTCTTCACAGTGCCCCTCCCACAAGAGCATCCCCCATACATAATAATGTCTTCACAGTGCCCGTCCTACAAGAGCATCCCCCATACATAATAATGTCTTCACAGTGCCCCTCCTACAAGAGCATCCCCCATACATAATAATGTCTTCACGGTGCCCCTCCTACATGAGGATCCTCCATACATAATAATGTCTTCACAGTGCCCCTCCTACAAGAGCATCCCCCATACATAATAATGTCTTCACAGTGCCCTCCTACATGATGATCCCCCATACATAATAATGTCTTCACAGTGCCCCTCCTACATGATGATCCCCCATACATAATAATGTCTTCACAGTGCCCCTCCTACATGATGATCCTCCATACATAATAATGTCTTCACAGTGCCCCTCCTACAAGAGCATCCCCCATACATAATAATGTCTTCACAGTGCCTCTCCTACAAGAGCATCCCCCATACATAATAATGTCTTCACGGTGCCCCTCCTACATGAGGATCCCCCATACATAATAATGTCTTCACAGTGCCCCTCCTACAAGAGCATCCCCCATACATAATAATGTCTTCACAGTGCCCCTCCTACATGATGATCCCTTATACATAATAATGTCTTCACAGTGCCCCTCCTACATGATGATCCCCCATACATAATAATGTCTTCACGGTGCCCCTCCTACATGAGAATCCCCCATACATAATAATGTCTTCACAGTGCCCTCCTACATGATGATCCCCCATACATAATAATGTCTTCACAGTGCCCCTCCTACAAGAGCATCCCCCAAACATAATAATGTCTTCACAGTGCCCCTCCTACATGAGGATCCCCCATACATAATAATGTCTTCACAGTGCCCCTCCTACATGATGATCCCCCATACATAATAATGTCTTCACAGTGCCCCTCCTTCATGAGGATCCCCCATACATAATAATGTCTTCACGGTGCCCCTCCTACATGAAGATCCCCCATACATAATAATGTCTTCACAGTGCCCCTCCTACAAGAGCATCCCCCATACATAATAATGTCTTCACAGTGCCCCTCCTACAAGAGCATCCCCCATACATAATAATGTCTTCACAGTGCCCCTACTACAAGAGCATCCCCCATACATAATAATGTCTTCACAGTGCCCCTCCTACATGATGATCCCCCATACATAATAATGTCTTCACAGTGCCCCTCCTACAAGAGCATCCCCCATACATAATAATGTCTTCACGGTGCCCCTCCTTCATGAGGATGCCCCATACATAATAATGTCTTCACAGTGCCCTCCTACATGATGATCCCCCATACATAATAATGTTTTCACAGTGCCCCTCCTACAAGAGCATCCCCCATACATAATAATGTCTTCACAGTGCCCCTCCTACATGAGGATCCCCCATACATAATAATGTCTTCACAGTGCCCCTCCTTCATGAGTATCCCCTATACATAATAATGTCTTCACAGTGCCCCTCCTACATGATGATCCCCCATACATAATAATGTCTTCACAGTGCCCCTCCTACATGAGGATCCCCCATACATAATAATGTCTTCACAATGCTCCTCCTACATGATGATCCCCCATACATAATAATGTCTTCACAGTGCCCCTCCTATATGATGATTCCCCATACATAATAATGTCTTCACAGTGCCCCTCCTACAAGAGCATCCCCCATACATAATAATGTCTTCACAGTGCCCCTCCTTCATGAGTATCCCCCATACATAATAATGTCTTCACAGTGCCCCTCCTACATGATGATTCCCCATACATAATAATGTCTTCACAGTGCCCCTCCTACAAGAGGATCCCCCATACATAATAATGTCTTCACAGTGCCCCTCCTTCATGAGCATCCCCCATACATAATAATGTCTTCACAGTGCCCCTCCTTCATGAGTATCCCCTATACATAATAATGTCTTCACAGTGCCCCTCCTTCATGAGTATCCCCTATACATAATAATGTCTTCACAGTGCCCCTCCTTCATGAGTATCCCCTATACATAATAATGTCTTCACAGTGCCCCTCCTACATGATGATCCCCCATACATAATAATGTCTTCACAGTGCCCCTCCCACAAGAGCATCCCCCATACATAATAATGTCTTCACAGTGCCCGTCCTACAAGAGCATCCCCCATACATAATAATGTCTTCACAGTGCCCCTCCTACAAGAGCATCCCCCATACATAATAATGTCTTCACGGTGCCCCTCCTACATGAGGATCCTCCATACATAATAATGTCTTCACAGTGCCCCTCCTACAAGAGCATCCCCCATACATAATAATGTCTTCAAAGTGCCCTCCTACATGATGATCCCCCATACATAATAATGTCTTCACAGTGCCCCTCCTACATGATGATCCCCCATACATAATAATGTCTTCACAGTGCCCCTCCTACATGATGATCCTCCATACATAATAATGTCTTCACAGTGCCCCTCCTACAAGAGCATCCCCCATACATAATAATGTCTTCACAGTGCCTCTCCTACAAGAGCATCCCCCATACATAATAATGTCTTCACGGTGCCCCTCCTACATGAGGATCCCCCATACATAATAATGTCTTCACAGTGCCCCTCCTACAAGAGCATCCCCCATACATAATAATGTCTTCACAGTGCCCCTCCTACATGATGATCCCTTATACATAATAATGTCTTCACAGTGCCCCTCCTACATGATGATCCCCCATACATAATAATGTCTTCACGGTGCCCCTCCTACATGAGAATCCCCCATACATAATAATGTCTTCACAGTGCCCTCCTACATGATGATCCCCCATACATAATAATGTCTTCACAGTGCCCCTCCTACAAGAGCATCCCCCAAACATAATAATGTCTTCACAGTGCCCCTCCTACATGAGGATCCCCCATACATAATAATGTCTTCACAGTGCCCCTCCTACATGATGATCCCCCATACATAATAATGTCTTCACAGTGCCCCTCCTTCATGAGGATCCCCCATACATAATAATGTCTTCACGGTGCCCCTCCTACATGAAGATCCCCCATACATAATAATGTCTTCACAGTGCCCCTCCTACAAGAGCATCCCCCATACATAATAATGTCTTCACAGTGCCCCTCCTACAAGAGCATCCCCCATACATAATAATGTCTTCACAGTGCCCCTACTACAAGAGCATCCCCCATACATAATAATGTCTTCACAGTGCCCCTCCTACATGATGATCCCCCATACATAATAATGTCTTCACAGTGCCCCTCCTACAAGAGCATCCCCCATACATAATAATGTCTTCACGGTACCCCTCCTACATGAGGATCCCCCATACATAATAATGTCTTCACAGTGCCCCTCCTACAAGAGCATCCCCCATACATAATAATGTCTTCACAGTGCCCCTCCTACATGATGATCCGCCATACATAATAATGTCTTCACAGTGCCCCTCCTACATGGTGATCCCCCATACATAATAATGTCTTCACGGTGCCCCTCCTTCATGAGGATGCCCCATACATAATAATGTCTTCACAGTGCCCTCCTACATGATGATCCCCCATACATAATAATGTTTTCACAGTGCCCCTCCTACAAGAGCATCCCCCATACATAATAATGTCTTCACAGTGCCCCCCCTACATGAGGATCCCCCATACATAATAATGTCTTCACAGTGCCCCTCCTACATGATGATCCCCCATACATAATAATGTCTTCACAGTGCCCCTCCTATATGATGATCCCCCATACATAATAATGTCTTCACAGTGCCCCTCCTACATGAATATCCCCCATACATAATAATGTCTTCACAGTGCCCCTCCTACAAGAGCATCCCCCATACATAATGTCTTCACAGTGCCCCTCCTACATGAGGATCCCCCATACATAATAATGTCTTCACAGTGCCCCTCCTACATGATGATCCCCCATACATAATAATGTCTTCACAGTGCCCCTCCTACATGAGTATCCCCCATACATAATAATGTCTTCACGGTGCCCCTCCTACATGAAGATCCCCCATACAAAATAATGTCTTCACGGTGCCCCTCCTACATGAAGATCCCCCATACATAATAATGTCTTCACATTGCCCCTCCTACATGAAGATCCCCCATACATAATAAAGTCTTCACAGTGCCCCTCCTACAAGAGCATCCCCCATACATAATAAAGTCTTCACAGTGCCCCTCCTACAAGAGCATCCCCCATACATAATAAAGTCTTCACGGTGCCCCTCCTACATGAGGATCCCCCATACATAATAATGTCTTCACGGTGCCCCTCCTTCATGAGGATCCCCCATACATAATAATGTCTTCACGGTGCCCCTCTTACATGATGATCCCCATACATAATAATGTCTTGACGGTGCCCCTCCTACATGAAGATCCCCCATACATAATAATGTCTTCACATTGCCCCTCCTACATGAGGATCCCCCATACATAATAATGTCTTCACAGTGCCCCTCCTACATGAGTATCCCCCATACATAATAATGTCTTCACGGTGCCCCTCCTACATGAAGATCCCCCATACATAATAATGTCTTCACGGAGCCCCTCCTACATGAAGATCCCCCATACATAATAATGTCTTCACATTGCCCCTCCTACATGAAGAATTCCCATACATAATAAAGTTTTCACAGTGCCCCTCCTACAAGAGCATCCCCCATACATAATAAAGTCTTCACAGTGCCCCTCCTACAAGAGCATCCCCCATACATAATAAAGTTTTCACGGTGCCCCTCCTACATGAGGATCCCCCATACATAATAATGTCTTCACGGTGCCCCTCCTTCATGAGGATCCCCCATACATAATAATGTCTTCACGGTGCCCCTCCTACATGATGATCCCCATACATAATAATGTCTTCACGGTGCCCCTCCTACATGAAGATCCCCCATACATAATAATGTCTTCACATTGCCCCTCCTACATGAAGATCCCCCATACATAATAAAGTCTTCACAGTGCCCCTCCTACAAGAGCATCCCCCATACATAATAAAGTCTTCACGGTGCCCCTCCTACATGAGGATCCCCCATACATAATAATGTCTTCACGGTGCCCCTCCTACATGAGTATCCTCCATACATAATAATGTCTTCACGGTGCCCCTCCTACATGAAGATCCCCCATACATAATAATGTCTTCACAATGCCCCTCCTTCATGATGATCCCCCATACATAATAAAGTCTTCACAGTGCCCCTCCTACATGAGGATCCCCCATACATAATAATGTCTTCACGGTGCCCCTCCTACATGATGATCCCCCATACATAATAAAGTCTTCACAGTGCCCCTCCTACATGAGGATCCCCCATACATAATAATGTCTTCACGGTGCCCCTCCTACATGATGATCCCCCATACATAATAAAGTCTTCACGGTGCCCCTCCTACATGAGGATCCCCCATACATAATAATGTCTTCACAGTGCCCCTCCTACATGATGATCCCCCATACATAATAAAGTCTTCACAATGCCCCTCCTACATGATGATCCTCCATACATAATAAAGTCTTCACAGTGCCCCTCCTACAAGAGCATCCCCCATACATAATAATGTCTTCACGGTGCCCCTCCTTCATGAGGATCCCCCATACATAATAAAGTCTTCACAATGCCCCTCCTACATGATGATCCCCCATACATAATAAAGTCTTCACAATGCCCCTCCTACATGATGATCCTCCATACATAATAAAGTCTTCACAGTGCCCCTCCTACAAGAGCATCCCCCATACATAATAATGTCTTCAAGGTGCCCCTCCTACATGAGGATCCCCCATACATAATAATGTCTTCATGGTGCCCCTCCTACATGAGTATCCTCCATACATAATAATGTCTTCACGGTGCCCCTCCTACATGATGATCCCCCATACATAATAAAGTCTTCACAATGCCCCTCCTACATGAAGATCCCCCATACATAATAATGTCTTCACAATGCCCCTCCTACATGAGGATCCCCCATACATAATAATGTCTTCACAGTGCCCCTCCTACATGAAGATCCCCCATACATAATAAAGTCTTCACGGTGCCCCTCCTGTGGTCGATTAATTAGTTATGTCTTCAAACTTGGACTTGGCAGGTAAAACTGCGGCAGATTTATTGTTGCGGCTCGCGCTGTGTGAACGATGTTCTTTCTCTTCACTGTCTCGTTTGCACCACCTATTAGACGGCTCAGTTGGTGCCATAAATTTGTGTAAAATATTTTGGAAATGTTTTGGTGCAAAGTGTTGGGCATGAGACCATGTCCCTTTTCAACCGAGCTCAACCCCTTTATGGACAAAGTGGGAAAAGTTTTTGAAACACATTATAAACATGGCGCAAGTGGTAAAAGCCAGCTTTGTTCTACAAATTGCACCAGACTATAGGATTGTGAAGCTTGGTACTACATTTCCATCATTGTGTTGTGGTGAAGGGGAGGATATAAAGTCATGCTCTGCCCCCTTAAGTCAGCAGATTACGTGAGTCCTTCTAACGAGATCCTATCAATGGGAAAATCATTTAAAATAATGGGTTAGGTCCTACGGTGCGAGAGGGCATCTAACCCTGAGATTCCCAGAATCCCCCCCATAGTCTGTCCTAAACTGTGAACATCTAAAGGTACAAAGTAAGAGATGGCCCCTCCTGCGCTGGATTGATACTGAACCCGAAAGTTAACGATTAGCCCTCCATGATCATGTGATGGCCATCCAAGGAAAGTTCTCTCTGACGAGGGTTTGTGAAGTCTTCCCCACAAGTAAATCAATGTAAAACCTTCAAGATGAGCAAGAAGTCTTGGAAGCTTCTTACCGCTTCCCGGGATTTAGGAGAGATTTCCTGATACATCCCCCCACTCCATAAGCTCCAGACAAGGGGCTTCAGTTTGATTTACGCCACGCGTTTTCAGGTTCCCCATTGCACTCCCCTCATTTCCTCAGACATGACGGTTTTATGGTTGCAGCAGATGGAGCAGCTTAATGCGTTTCTGCAAGGTGAACTCAACCTTTCCAGGGAGAGACGTCCACAAGGGCGGAATGTGCTATCATAGATGTGCAGATGTAACAGCGAGGAACGCTCCTTCTTCGATATTACTGTGAATATTCATAGCACTATTCATTATATTCATGTGTTTATTTGGAGGACACGTCGACCACATGGTGATGATGTCTTCTTCACATTATAGTCATTTCATTCCCCAAATCCAACCGGAACAAATCCCTGATTTTCTATCTAATGTACTGTCACACAATCACACCCATCTGACCTCAGAACCACTGGCCAAAGATGAGACATGGACCCTTCAGGAACCCACCTGTCGATGATGTACAAAATGAAATAATTGTTAGATGTCTATCTATGGCACCCTTCCTATGGATGACGTCACTGATGGCTGATCATGTGTCTCGGTAAGGCTGCCTTCCTATGGATGACGTCACTGATGGCTGATCATGTGTCTCGGTATGGCTGCCTTCCTATGGATGACGTCACTGATGGCTGATCATGTGTCTCGGTATGGCTGCCTTCCTATAGATGATGTCACTGCAGGTTGAACATGTGCCTTGGTATGGCTGTCCTCCTATGGATAACGTCACTAATGGCTGATCATGTGTCTCGGTATGGCTGCCTTCCTATAGATGATGTCACTGATGGCTGATCATGTGTCTCGGTATGGCTGCCGTCCTATGGATGACGTCACTGATGGCTGATCATGTGGCTTGGTATGGCTGTCCTCCTATGGATGACGTCACTGATGGCTGATCATGTGTCTCGCTATGGCTGCCGTCCTATGGATGACGTCACTGATGGCTGATCATATGTCTTGGTATGGCTGTCCTCCTATGGATGACGTCACTGATGGCTGATCATGTGTCTCAGTATGGCTGCCGTCCTTTGGATGACGTCACTGATGGCTGATCATGTGTCTCGGTATGGCTGCCGTCCTATGGATGACGTCACTGATGGCTGATCATGTGTCTCGGTATGGCTGTCCTCCTATGGATGACGTCACTGATGGCTGATCATGTGTCTTGGTATGGCTGCCTTCCTATAGATGACGTCACTGATGGCTTATCATGTGTCTTGGTATGGCTGTCCTCCTATGGATGACGTCACTGATAGCTGATCATGTGTCTTGGTATGGCAGCCCTCCTATGGATGACGTCACTGATGGCTGATCATGTGTCTCGGAATGGCTGCCGTCCTATGGATGACGTCACTGATGGCTGATCATGTGTCTTGGTATGGCTGTCCTCCTATGGATGACGTCACTGATGGCTGATCATGTGTCTCGGTATGGCTGCCTTCCTATGGATGACGTCACTGATGGCTGATCATGTGTCTTGGTATGGCTGCCTTCCTATGGATGACGTCACTGATGGCTGATCATGTGTCTTGGTATGGCTGTCCTCCTATGGATGACGTCACTGATGGCTGATCATGTGTCTCGGTATGGCTGCCTTCCTATGGATGACGTCACTGATGGCTGATCATGTATCTCGGTATGGCTGCCTTCCTATAGATGATGTCACTGCAGGTTGAACATGTGCCTTGGTATGGCTGTCCTCCTATGGATGACGTCACTGATGGCTGATCATGTGCCTTGGTATGTCTGCCTTCCTATGGATGACGTCACTGATGGCTGATCATGTGTCTTGGTATGGTTGCCGTCCTATGGATGACGTCACTGATGGCTGATCATGTGTCTTGGTATGGCTGTCCTCCTATGGATGACGTCACTGATGGCTGATCATGTGTCTCAGTATGGCTGCCTTCCTATGTATGACGTCACTTATGGCTGATCATGTGTCTTGGTATGGCTGTCCTCCTATGGGTGACGTCACTGATGGCTGATCATGTGTCTTGGTATGGCTGCCTTCCTATGGATGATATCACTGATCGCTGATCATGTGTCTCGGTATGGCTGCCTTCCTATAGATGATATCACTGCAGATTGAACATGTGCCTTGGTATGGCTGTCCTCCTATGGATGACATCACTGATGGCTGATCATGTGTCTCGGTATGGCTGCCTTCCTATAGATGATGTCACTGCTGATTGAACATATGTCTCATTATGGCTGCCCTGTTATGGATGATGTCACTGATGGTTGGACATGTGTCTCAGTCTGGCTGTCCTCCTATAGATGATGGTTCTGCTGGTTAAGTGTGTGTCTCGGTATAGCTGACCTACTATAGATGATGTCACAGCTGGTAGGACATGAGTCTCTGTATGGCTGCCGTCCTATGGATGACGTCACTGATGGCTGATCATATGTCTTGGTATGGCTGTCCTCCTATGGATGACGTCACTGATGGCTGATCATGTGTCTCGGTATGGCTGCCGTCCTTTGGATGACGTCACTGATGGCTGATCATGTGTTTTGGTATGGCTGTCCTCCTATGGATGACGTCACTGATGGCTGATCATGTGTCTCGGTATGGCTGCCGTCCTATGGATGATGTCACTGATGGCTGATCATGTGTCTTGGTATGGCTGTCCTCCTATGGATGACGTCACTGATGGCTGATCATGTGTCTCGGTATGGCTGCCGTCCTATGGATGACATCACTGATGGCTGATCATTTGTCTTGGTATGGCTGTCCTCCTATGGATGACGTCACTGATGGCTGATCATGTGTCTCGGTATGGCTGCCATCCTTTGGATGACGTCACTGATGGCTGATCATGTGTTTTGGTATGGCTGTCCTCCTATGGATGACGTCACTAATGGCTGATCATGTGTCTCAGTATGGCTGCCTTCCTATGGATGACGTCACTGATGGCTGATCATGTGTCTTGGTATGGCTGTCCTCCTATGGATGACGTCACTGATGGCTGATCATCTGACTTGGTATGGCTGTCCTCCTATGGATGACGTCACTGATGGCTGATCATGTGTCTCGGTATGGCTGCCTTCCTATAGATGACGTAACTGATGGCTGATCATGTGTCTTGGTATGGCTGTCCTCCTATGGATGACGCCACTGATGGCTGATCATGTGTCTTGGTATGGCAGCCCTCCTATGGATGATGTCACTGATGGCTGATCATGTGTCTTGGAATGGCTGCCGTCCTATTGATGACGTCACTGAAGGCTGATCATGTGTCTTGGTATGGCTGTCCTCCTATGGATGACGTCACTGATGGCTGATCATATGTCTCGGTATGGCTGCCTTCCTATGGATGACGTCACTGATGGCTGATCATGTGTCTTGGTATGGCTGCCTTCCTATGGATGACGTCACTGATGGCTGATCATGTGTCTCGGTATGGCTGCCTTCCTATGGATGATGTCACTGATGGCTGATCATGTGTCTCGGTATGGCTGCCTTCCTATGGATGACGTCACTGATGGCTGATCATGTGTCTTGGTATGGCTGTCCTCCTATGGATGACGTCACTGATGGCTGATCATGTGTCTTGGTATGGCTGCCTTCCTATGGATGACGTCACTGATGGCTGATCATGTGTCTCGGTATGGCTGCCTTCCTATGGATGACGTCACTGATGGCTGATCATGTGTCTTGGTATGGCTGTCCTCCTATGGATGACGTCACTGATGGCTGATTATGTGTTTTGGTATGGCTGTCCTCCTATGGATGACGTCACTGATGGCTGATCATGTGTCTTGGTATGGCTGCCTTCCTATGGATGACGTCACTGATGGCTGATCATGTGTCTTGGTATGGCTGCCTTCCTATGGATGACGTCACTGATGGCTGATCATGTGTCTTGGTATGGCTGTCCTCCTATGGATGACGTCACTGATGGCTGATCATGTGTCTTGGTATGGCTGTCCTCCTATGGATGACATCACTGATGGCTGATCATGTGTCTCGGTATGGCTGCCTTCCTATGGATGACGTCACTGATGGCTGATCATGTGTCTTGGTATGGCTGCCTTCCTATGGATGACGTCACTGATGGCTGATCATGTGTCTCGGTATGGCTGCCTTCCTATAGATGATATCACTGCAGATTGAACATGTGCCTTGGTATGGCTGTCCTCCTATGGATGACAACACTGATGGCTCATCATGTGTCTCGGTATGGCTGCCTTCCTATAGATGATGTCACTGCAGGTTGAACATGTGCCTTGGTATGGCTGTCCTCCTATGGATGACGTCACTGATGGCTGATCATGTGTCTCGGTATGGCTGCCTTCCTATAGATGATGTCACTGCTGCTTGAACATATGTCTCATTATGGCTGCCCTGTTATGGATGATGTCACTGATGGTTGGACATGTGTCTCAGTCTGGCTGTCCTCCTATAGATGATGGTTCTGCTGGTTAAGTGTGTGTCTCGGTATAGCTGACCTACTATAGATGATGTCACAGCTGGTAGGACATGAGTCTCTGTATGGCTGCTCTCCTATGGATGATGTCACTGCTGGTTGGACATGTGTTTTGGTATGGCTGTCCTCCTATAGATCATGGTTCTGCTGGATGGAAATGTGTCTCGGTATGGCTGACCTGCTATAGATGATGCTACTGCTGGTTGAATATGTGTCTCGCTATGGCAGCCTTCATATAGATGATATCACTGCACTGCTGGTTGTGTTACACGCACGCCGTTAGGTTCAGATAGGGGCGAGACAGGTTACATGAATTCTTTGGAATCCTGCGGGAACAATTATTCAGGGCAACCATAGACCATGTGCTGCAGCTGCTCTCAGGCACACAGGGGTACTGACCCTCAGGCACAGATACGTAGGTTGTTTCACTTGCTGACCAGACACACTTGACAAGAGTCCTCATAAACGGTAGAACAGTAGCATTTAATAAGAAGCCGCACAGCCAGTGTAAGTTAAGTCTTATGAGCAACAGGCTCCAGTGACAAACAGTACAGATTCCTTAGCAGCACAGCAGTTCACAGTCTTCCCAGTTGATAGAACCTTGTTCTTAGGTTTTTTCCTTTGCTGGTCACATGACCTTGTTGGCCTATTTAATCCTGCTCCGCCCTTCTGGCTTTGCTGGACTGCATTGTATATCTACTTTCTAGCTAGCCTGTGCTCTGTATCTAACTCTGTTAGTTTGCTTGGTCTACGGACCTCTTTGTTCTATATATTTTGTTTGTTCGTCTGTCTGCTACTATTTCTGTTAGGAGGTGTCCCTTTTTCCTCCCAGTCCTTAGTACTTGTAGGGATTCCTTCCCCACATCTATAGGTCTCCGTACAGACTAGCTTAGGACTTTAGCAGGTCTGATCGCAGGATCAGGTCCCCTGTTACATCGTAGGGATTAAGCTGAGTTCTATCGTAGGGACAGATCTCCTCTCTTTCCTTAGCTCTGGTAGCAGAACATAACAGTAAGTCCAGCCTGCAAATTCTCTAAGGAAAGATTTTTTCTGTTCCATCATGGTGTCGGTTCTGGATTTGGCTAAACACCTGCAGGGACTCTCTTTGGAGGTGACTGAGCTCCGTCAACACGTGAGTAACTGTCCTGGAGCACATTTCTTGGAGCCTAAGGTACGTTTGCCGGATTTATTTTTTGGTGAACACCGAGAATTTTTTTCATTTAAAAATGCTTGCTTATTGTATTTTCGCTTGAGACCCAGGTCCTCTGGGGATGAATCCCAGCGCATAGGGTTCATAATGTCACTTTTGCGCAAAGAGCCTCAGGAGTGGGCCTTTTCTTTACAACCTAGTGATTCATGCTTTAGATCAGTGGATAGTTTTTTTTCTGCTTTGGGACTATTATATGATGATCCTGACCGTGTCTCATCAGCTGAGACTGAGTTAAGACGTTTGAGACAGGTATCAGGTAATGTGGAAAAATATTGTACTTATTTCCGTCGATGGTCTACTCAAACAGGGTGGAACGATTCTGCTCTGAAAAGTCTATTTCTTGCTGGGCTCAGTGAAAGGGTTAAAGACCTGCTAATTGCTTATCCCACACCTGAAGATTTGCAACAGGCTATGCAATTAGCTATACGGGTGGATAGGAGACTGCGTGCAAGGGTTAATGAGAGCAAATCCTCTGCTATGTCAGTTTCTGGTTATGAGAATGTGTGTACTAACAGTGGTGAACCGATGGAGATTGGATCGGTGGCACCTCGCTCTCAAGAAAAAGACCGTCGATTTTCTGAAGGCTTGTGTTTCTATTGCGGAAAATCTGGTCATTTGATTAAAGGCTGTGAGCTTCGTATGAAGAAAGAAAAAAAAATGGTCAGTCATGCCCGTATTGCCTGTTTAAATTCCAAGGGTGTATTTTTAGCTGCTTCCACGATTGCTCAGGAAAAATTAATGGAATTTCGGGTGTTTGTTGATTGTGGATCTACTCTGAATGTAATTGATGGGGGATTCTTGGAAAGACTCAATTTAAAACCCGAACCTTTATCATCCCCCATTGCTGTGGTTTCTGTGGATGGTTCCCCTTTGAAGAATATTACTCTCAAGGTCAGTGAATTTCCTCTCACTATTAATGGTGTTCACCATGAGAAATTGGATTTGGTAGTTTTGAATAACTTGCCTTCTCCAGTAATATTGGGATTGCCCTGGTTAAAATTCCACAATCCTGTACTGGATTGGTCTACCAGTGAAATTAAATCCTGGAGCCATAAATGTTATGACAAGTGTTGTAACGGGCGTATTGCAGCTTTGGATAGGGGAGAATTGCCTGTTCCTATTCAGGATTTTTGGAGAGTTTTTTCTGAGAAGGAATCGCAGGTTTTGCCTCCCCATAGAGACTATGATTGTTCTATTGAATTTGTCCCTGGAGCGACTCTTCCTAAAAGTCGTTTATTTAACCTTACTATTCCTGAGAGGAAGGCTTTGGAGGAATACATACAGACAAGTTTGGCCGCCGGTCACATTAGGCCCTCTAAGTCTCCTGTGGCGGTTGGATTTTTTTTTGTAAAAAAAAAGGACGGCGGTTTACGTCCTTGTCTGGATTTTCGTGAGATTAACAAAATTACTGTACGCAATCCTTACCCACTGCCATTGATTCCTGATCTGTTTAACCAGTTAATGGGGGCCAAGTGGTTCTCTAAAATTGACCTTAAGGGGGCATACAATCTGTTGCGCATGAAGGAGGGTGATGAATGGAAGACTGCTTTTAACACTCCTGTGGGTCATTTTGAGAACCTGGTTATGCCTTTTGGTCTTACTAATGCTCCTGCATTTTTTCAGAATCTTATTAATGACGTCCTTAGACCTTTGATCGGTAAAAATGTGGTTGTGTATTTGGATGACATTTTGATTTATTCGCCGGATCTGGAGTCTCATTGGCGGAGCGTACGTGAGGTATTACAGTTATTAATGGACAATTCGCTTTTTGCTAAGCTGGAGAAATGTGAGTTCGCTGTACAGAGAATTAGTTTTTTGGGCTACATTATCTCCAGCAAAGGTTTTGAGATGGATCCGGTTAAGGTTCAGGCTGTGCAGGAATGGCCTAGGCCTATTGGTTTGAAATCGATACAGAGGTTTTTGGGTTTCGCCAATTATTACAGAAAATTCATAAAAAATTTTTCTAGTATTGTCAAACCTCTGACCGATCTCACCAGGAAAGGTGCTGATGCGGTTCAGTGGTCTTCTGAGGCCATTGAAGCTTTTGTGTATCTCAAGGAGAGGTTCACCTCTGCTCCCATCCTTATGCAGCCTGATGTTACTAGGCCGTTTTTGGTTGAGGTTGATGCTTCCTCTGTGGGGGTTGGCGCAGTATTGTCTCAGGATAACGGGGATGGATTACATCCCTGTGCCTTTTTTTCAAAAAAATTTTCGGAGACTGAACTGAATTACGATATTGGTAATCGGGAATTATTGGCTATTAAACTCGCATTTGAACACTGGCGCCACTTCTTGGAAGGTGCTGAATCTCCCGTTCAGGTTCTTACGGATCATAAAAATCTGATATATCTTGATGCTGCCAAGCGCCTGAATGCCCGTCAGGCTAGGTGGGCACTGTTTTTCTCGCTGTTTAATTTCTCCGTTACTTACATCCCTGGTACTAAGAATGTTAAGGCGGATGCCTTGTCTCGCAGTTTTTCTCCCATAGTCGGTGCTGAGAAAGAGGAAAACATTTTACAAGAAGGTGTTGTGATAGCTGCTTTGGACTCCGTTTTGGAAGATGAGATTCTTAAAGCTCAGGAGAATGCCCCATCTAACACTCCTCATGGGAGGTTGTTTGTGCCTGGGACCTTTAGGAGAGATTTGTTTGTTGAGTGTCACGAATCTCGGTTGGCAGGTCATCCCGGAATCTCTGAGACCAAGAGACTGGTGGGTCGCAGTTTTTGGTGGCCTGGATGGCAGAAGGAAGTCATTAAGTGGGTGCGTCAATGTACTATATGTGCTAGATCTAAGTCCTCACATGCTCCTGCTGCGGGGTTGCTTTGTCCTTTGGAGGTTCCCAGTGCTCCTTGGACACATTTGGCTATGGACTTTATAACTGACCTTCCCCCCTCTGAGGGTTTTACTGTCATCTGGGTGGTTGTGGACCGTTTTAGCAAGATGTGTCACTTGGTTCCCTTCGTCAAACTGCCCTGCGCTAAAACTCTCGCTAAGGCCTTTGTCAAGGAAATTGTCAGACTTCATGGCGTTCCTACTGACATTGTTTCTGATAGGGGTCCTCAGTTCGTGGCTCGTTTTTGGCGTGCCTTTTGTGACAGGTTGGGAATTCATTTGTCGTTTTCGTCCGGATATCATCCTGAATCTAATGGCCAGACAGAAAGGAAAAACCAGGATGTTGAGCAGTTCTTGCGTTGTTTTGTGGCAGACAATCAAGAGGGGTGGTCTGAGTTTCTGCCACTTGCTGAATTTGCTCTGAACAATCATACATCTTCTTCTGCTGGTTGTTCGCCTTTTTTTTGTTGTTCTGGGAGACATCCGTCGTTTGGGTCGTTCTCCAAGTTGGGATCTGCCGTGCCTGAGGAGGAGAATTTTTCCGGTGATTTGGAGAGAGTTTGGACGGATGTGCGTGGTAATCTTCAGGAGGCCAACAGAAAATCTAAAGACTACTTTGATAGGAAACGACAGGAGGTTTTGTTCGCTGTTGGTGACATGGTTTGGTTGTCCTCTAGGAATCTGCGGTTGAGGATTCCTTCTAAGAAATTGGGTCCCAAGTTTGTAGGGCCCTTTAAGGTGCTTCAGGTTGTCAACCAATCTGCTGTTAGGTTGGAGGTTCCTACCTCCTGGAGAATTAATCCGGTGTTTCATGTCTCTCTGTTGAAAAAAGCTGTTGTATCGGATTGTGACGCCTCTGCCTCTGTTCCTCCGGTGGTGGAGGACGGGGAATATGAAATTTCTCGCATCCTTAACTCTAGACGGTATAGAGGTAGTTTGCAGTATCTTGTGGCCTGGAAAGGTTTCGGACCTGAGGATAACTCTTGGGTGAGGTCAGATGATGTTTCCGCGTCCAGACTTATCAGAGCGTTTCACAGGAGATTTCCTGTTAAGCCTGGTCCTAGGGGATCCGGAGGATCCTCTTAGAAGGGGGGGTACTGTTAGAACCTTGCTCTTAGGTTTTTTCCTTTGCTGGTCACATGACCTTGTTGGCCTATTTAATCCTGCTCCGCCCTTCTGGCTTTGCTGGACTTCATTGTATAACTACTTTCTAGCTAGCCGGTGCTCTGTATCTAACGCTGTTAGTTTGCTTGGTCTTCGGACCTCTATGTTCTATATATTTTGTTTGTTCGTCTGTCTGCTACTATTTCTGTTAGGAGGTGTCCCATTTTCCCCCCAGTCCTTAGTACTTGTAGGGATTCCTTCCCCACATCTATAGGTCTCCATACAGACTAGCTGAGGACTTTAGCAGGTCTGATCGCAGGATCAGGTTCCCTGTTACATTGTAGGGATTCAGCTGAGTTCTATCGTAGGGACAGATCTCCTCTCTTTCCTTAGCTCTGGTAGCAGAACATAACAGGGGGCATCTTTGCATGCAGTATGGACAGGGGATTGCCTTGCACACACAACAGGGGGTTCTATTGCACGCACAACAGCGGAAGAAGCAGTGGTGACACCTGCTGACACTGGTCGTGGACCCTGGGGTTCACCCCAAAAAATCGGGTGCTTTGCTGCCATGTGCCTGATCATGCTGGTGGTGGTCAGGCTGGTAGTTTTGTCACCCCTGCTGATGCTGGCATGGCAGGTGGTACAAATGGCCTTTTTGGGGTTATCAGAAGAGTCTTTAAAAAAATTCCAGACTCTGGAAGACCTACCAGTTGTACTGGCAACGTCCCTCGTGTTGGTGTTACGGGGAACGGTTGCCTGCCTTCTGTCTGCGGCCACCACACTGCTTTTTCCTGCCTGTTGGGGTACTCTACCTCCCTCCCCCTGTGTGCTGCTGGCCTCGCTCTGCATGTCCTCCTTCCACGTTGGGTCAGTTACTAGATCATCCACCACCTCCTCCTCTTCCACTTGCGCACCACGATCCTCCTCCTCACTTCCTGGCAATTGTGTCTAGTCATCGTCCACCTCTTGTGACAGATTGCCAGCGTCGACTTCCTGTGGCCGTGGCTGTTCAAATATTTGGGCATCGCTACATGGGATCTCCTCTTCCACCACTTCAAGCGGAGCAGGCGAGGGGCCCAAATATGGAAATGGACCAGTGAACAGCTCTTCAGAGTGTCCAGCTGTGGGATCAGTTGCTGTCTGACGACACTCGGCATGGTGGGAGGAAGGAGCATCAGGGTGAGGAGGAGTATGCGGTCGAGACTCACGGCTACTAAGAGTTGACCATGTGGAAGACAGACTGGAGGTGGTGGTGCCCAGGTAACTGGAAGTATTATCTGCTATCCAATTAATAACCTGTTCACACTGATCAGTTCTCAATACTGGTGTTGTTCTGTGCTTCCCTAGTAATTCGGTCAAGAAGTGGGAGCGAGAAGATGTGGCTGTTGGTTGTGGCACATTTTCACCTTGGCCACGGGCCCGTCCTCTGCACGCACCATCACCAGAACGTCCACTTCCACGTCCCTTACCACGCACCTTGCCCATTGTAAAGGAAGCAAAATAGCTTACACTCGCACTATCAATGGCAAAAGGGTAATAAAGAGTAGATTAGAACCGTGGAAGAGGAAAACCACAGTTCTATTTCTCTGGCATACACCAGAATCTTTTAAACAATTTGAACAATCAGGGAGAAACTATTACTGTTTTTCTTTACGGAAAAAAATACCAAAAACTGAATAATAGAGATTTTTTACCGTGGGATGGAAAAACCACAGTTATTGTTTACTGGGGTATACCATACTTTTTTAAATAGAGATATTTGCGGCTGAACAGTGAGCGACACACTCAAACTGCTTTTTTTTTAGATACCAAAGGCCCAAAACTGGATAGTACAGCGATTTGACCTGTGGAACTGCGAAACCACACTGGGATGTCTAGCCTACACCAGACTATTTTCAACAGATATATTTGTGTCTGAAAAATCAGAGACACGCTTTTTTTTTTTGGGGGGGGGGACACCAAAAGGTTAATAAGACGGGTATTTGTACAGTGTGAAGGAGGAAAAAAAAAAGAGGATTTAGATGAAAAAAAAAAGGATTTTTCCTGGCCCCCGGGACCTGGTGCTAAGTCCAGCAATTTCAGCAACAGGAGCAGCACACAGGACTGTAATGCAGCGTTTGCTGGTATAACCACTGCGTCTCCTATACAGCCTGCCTGCCTGATATCTGGGATGGATATTAGTCCTGAGAAGGACTGTTTGTTTGATCTGGCAGGCTTTACAGACCCTACACTAACTATTTCGCAGTATAAATCTCTCCCTAGCTCAGCGGCACTGTCCCTACACCGTCTGATCTGGAGCGACTGTGTCCAAGATGGCGGCGCCCGGTTTTAAATACTCGAGGTGACGCTGTGCGGCCAGCCAATCACTGTAATGCCCACAAACAACATGGCTGCGGCATTACAGTGACTGGCTGGCAATCCCTGCATGTTCATTGGCTCTGTAAAGAGCGCCAAACATGGAGGGAGGAGACCCGAGCTCCCGTCGAGCAACCCGAAAATGCTCGGTGCTCGCCGAACATCCCGAGTAGTGAGGTGCTCGGGCGAGTACCGAGCAGTGTCCAGCATGTTCGCTCAACACTAATCCTGACCTCACCAAGTTTTATGATTGCACCTAATTACTGAGTGCAGGAATATGCTCCCCACTCCCGCTGTAACCCTTCATCTGCTGGCAGCTGTCCTGTATAATCAGGGACTGTGCATGATATTCTGCAGACATGTTGGATAAAGGGGATTTTCCTGCTTATCTCATCTTTCCATTCCTCGTTATCACAGTGAGTGGACTTTTCTTGTGCAGCATTAGTGCTGTCCCCAGGGATGAGGTTGGGTAGAAATATGAACTCATGTTCTGTCCCGGAGCGCGGCCTCCAAAATCCTCCAGGCTGAATGCACTCAACATCTTGGCATGAAGACCACGAGTCTGGGTGTGGACCTCACACTAACACTTCCCTGCTGATCACACCGAGCGTGGGACACCCCGAGCGTGGGACACTAAGAGCGTGAGACACCCCGAGCGTGGGACACCAAGAGCGTGGGACACCCCGAGCGTGGGACACCCCGAGCGTGGGACACGCAGAAGCCTCCTGCTACACGTCACTCATCACAGTGAAGGACATTATAGCCTCAAGTGGCTGATAACAGGGAATAATAGATTGTAGTCTCCTGTCCTACAGTCACCTTCCCCAGTAATGGCTGATAACAGGGAGTAATAGACTGTAGGTCTTTTTTTATTTTATAGAAGTACACTACAGAACAGCAGACAACACTATACATATCTACAATACATCACAAAGGATAAGAGACAACAGAACAAAAGGCGACAGAATCAGACACAAATCACAGAAATAGACCAGAAATGAAGCAAAACCGAAGAACATTCTTCACCTACTGAAAAGGAAGAAGAAGAAAAATTAGAATAAAATTAAAATAAAATTAAAGAAACAAAATTCAAACAAAATAATGAAGAAAACAAAATAAAACTAAAAGTGAAGAAACAAAGTATCTATCACCACATGACATACAGTACAGACCAAAAGTTTGGACACACCTTCTCATTTAAAGATTTTTCTGTATTTTCATGACTATGAAAATTGTACATTCACACTGAAGGCATCAAAACTATGAATTACCACATGTGGAATTATATACTGAACAAAAAAGTGTGAAACAACTGAAAATATGTCTCATAATCTAGGTTCTTCAGAGTAGCCACCTTTTGCTTTGATGACTGCTTTGCACACTCTTGGCATTCTCTTGATGAGCTTCTAGAGGTAGTCACCGGAAATGGTCTTCCAACAATCTTGAAGGAGTTCCCAGAGATGCTTAGCACTTGTTGGCCCTTTTGCCTTCACTCTGCGGTCCAGCTCACCCCAAACCATCTCGATTGGGTTCAGGTCTGGTGACTGTGGAGGCCAGGTCATCTGGCGTAGCCCCCCATCACTCTCCTTCTTGGTCAAATAGCCCTTACACAGCCTGGAGGTGTTTGGGGTCATTGTCCTGTTGAAAAATAAATGATGGTCCAACTAAACGCAAACCGGATGGAATAGCATGCCGCTGCAAGATGCTGTGGTAGCCATGCTGGTTCAGTATGCCTTCAATTTTGAATAAATCCCCAAAAGTGTCACCAGCAAAGCCCCCCCACACCATCACACCCCCTCCTCCATGCTTCACGGTGGGAACCAGGCATGTAGAGTCAATCCATTCACCTTTTCTGCGTCGCACAAAGACACGGTGGTTGGAACCAAAGATCTCAAATTTGGACTCATCAGACCAAAGCACAGATTTCCACTGGTCTAATGTCCATTCCTCATGTTCTTTAGCCCAAACAAGTCTCTTCTGCTTGTTGCCTGTCCTTAGCAGTGGTTTCCTAGCAGCTATTTTACCATGAAGGCCTGCTGCACAAAGTCTCCTCTTAACAGTTGTTGAAGAGATGTGTCTGCTGCTAGAACTCTGTGTGGCATTTACCTGGTCTCTAATCTGAGCTGCTGTTAACCTGCGATTTCTGAGGCTGGTGACTTGGATAAACTTATCCTCAGAAGCAGAGGTGACTCTTGGTCTTCCTTTCCTGGGGCGGTCCTCATGTGAGCCACTTTCTTTGTAGCACTTGATGGTTTTTGCAACTGCACTTGGGGACACTTTCAAAGTTTGCCCAATTTTTCGGACTGACTGACCTTCATTTCTTAAAGTAATGATGGCCACTCGTTTTTCTTTGCTTAGATGCTTTTTTCTTGCCTTAATACAAATTCTAACAGTCTTTTCAGTAGGACTATCAGCTGTGTATCCACCAGACTTCTGCACAACACAACTGATGGTCCCAACCCCATTTATAAGGCAAGAAATCCCACTTATTAAACCTGACAGGGCACACCTGTGAAGTGAAAACCATTTCCGGTGACTACCTCTTGAAGCTCATCAAGAGAATGCCAAGAGTGTGCAAAGCAGTCATCAAAGCAAAAGGTGGCTACTGTGAAGACCCTAGAATATAAGACATATTTTCAGTTGTTTCACACTTTTTTGCTAAGTATATAATTCCACATGTGGTAATTCATAGTTTTGATGCCTTTAGTGTGAATGTACAATTTTCATAGTCATGAAAATACAGAAAAATCTTTAAATGAGCAGGTGTGTCCAAACTTTTGGTCTGTACTGTATATATATATACAGTGAAGGAAATAAGTATTTGATCCCTTGCTGTTTTTGTAAGTTTGCCCACTGACACAGACATGAACAGTCTATAATTTTAAGGGTCGGTTAATTTTAACATGGAGAGATAGAATATCCCAAAAAAAATCAAGAAAATCACATTGTATAAATTAGATATTTTTTTTTGCATTTTGCAGTGAGAAATAAGTATTTGATTCCTCTGGCAAACAACACTTAATACTTGGTGGTAAAACCCTTGTTGGCAGCACAGCAGTCAGACGTTGTTTGTAGTTCATGATGAGGGTTGTGCACATGTCAGGAGGAGTTTTGGTCCACTCCTCTTTGCAGATCATCTCTAAATCATTCAGATTTTGAGGCTGTCGCTTGGCAACTCGGAGCTTTAACTCCCTCCATAAGTTTTCTATGGGATTAAGGTCTGGAGACTGGATAGGCCACTCCATGACGTTACTGCGCTCCTTTGTTGCCTTGGCTGTATATTTCGGGTCATTGTCTTGCTGGAAGACCCAGCCTCGACCCATTTTTAATGTCCTGGCAGGGGGAAGGAGGTTGTCACTCAGGATTTTACGGTACATGGCTCCATCCATTCTCCCATTGATGGGGTGAAGTAGTCCTGTGCCCTTAGCAGAGAAACACCCCCAAAACATAATGTTTCCACCTCCATGCTTGACAGTGGGGATGGTGTTCTTTGGGTCATAGGCAGCATTTCTCTTCCCCCAAACACGGCGAGTTGAGTTAATACCAAAGAGCTCAATTTTTGTCTCATCTGACAACAGCACCTTCTCCCAATAACTCACAGAATCATCCAGGTGTTCATTGGCAGACTTCAGACGGGCCTGCACATGTGCCTTCTTGAGCGGGGGGACCTTGCGGGCACTGCAGGATTTTAAACCTTTTAGGCGTAATGTGTTACCAATGGTTTTCTTGGTGACTGCGGTCTCAGCTGGCTTGAGATCATTAACAAGTTCCCTCTGTGTAGTTTTAGGCTGATCTCTCACCTTCCTCATGATCGTGGATACCCCACGAGGTGAGATTTTACATGGTGCCCCAGATCGATGTCGATTGACAGTCATTTTGTATTTCTTCCATTTTCTTACGATTGCACCAACAGTTGTCTCCTTCTCGCCCAGCGTCTTACTTATGGTTTTGTAGCCCATTCCAGCTTTGTGCAGGTCTATGATCTTGTCCCTGACATCCTTAGAAAGCTGTTTGGTCTTGCCCATGTTGTAGAGGTTAGAGTCTGACTGATTAATTGAGTCTGTGGACAGGAGTCTTTTATACAGGTGACTATGTAAGACAGCTGTCTTTAACCACTTCGCACCAGAGCCTGTTTTTGCCTTCGTGACCGGGCCAATTTTTTCAATTCTGACCACTGTCACTTTATGAGGTAATTACTCTGCTTCACCGGATCCCCCTGATTTTGAGATTGTTTCTTCGTGACATATTGTACTTCATGATAGTGGTAAAATTCCTTCGATATCACTTGCGTTTATTTGTGAAAAAATCGGAAATTTGGCGAAAATTTTGAAAATTTTGCAATTTTCAAACTTTGAATTTTCATGCCCTTTAATCAGAGCGATATGTCACACAAAATAGTTAATGAATAACATTTCCCACGTGGCTACTTCACATCAGAACAATTTTGGAACCAAAATTTTTTTTTGTTAGGGAGCTATAAGGGTTAAAAGTTGACCAGCGATTTCTCATTTTTACAACAAAATTTACAAAAACATTTTTTTAGGGACCACATCATATTTAAAGTGACTTTGAGGAGCCTTTATGACAGAAAATACCCAAAAGTGACACCATTCTAAAAACTGCACTCCTCAAGGTGCTCAAAACCACATTCAAGAAGTTTATTAACCCTTCAGGTGCTTCACAGGAATTTTTGGAATGTGGAAGAAAACAATGAACATTTAACTTTTTTTCACAAAACTGCTACTTTAGCCTCAAATTTTTAATTTTCACAAGGGCAGCCAGAAAAAATGGACCCCAAACTGTGTTGTGCAATTTCTCCTGAGCACGCTGATACCCCAAATGTGGTGCAAAGCCACTGTTTGGGCACACGGCATGGCTCGGAAGGTAAGGAGTGCCATTTGACTTTTGGAATGGAAATTTGACTGGAATCGATAGCGGACGCCATGTTGCATTTGGAGAGCCCCTGAGGTGCCTAAACAGAGGAAACCCCCAACAAGTCACCCCATTTTGGAAACTAGACCCCTCAAGGAACTTATCTAGATGTGTGGTGAGCACCTTGAACCCCCAGGGGCTTCACACAATTTTATAATGTTGAAGGGTGAAAATAAAAAAACACATTTTTAACACAAAACTGCTACTTTAGCCTCAAATTTTTAATTTTCACAAGGGCAGCCAGAAAAAATGGACCCCAAACTGTGTTGTGCAATTTCTCCTGAGCACGCTGATACCCCATATGTGGTGCAAAGCCACTGTTTGGGCGCACGGCATGGCTCGGAAGGTAAGGAGCGCCATTTGACTTTTGGAATGGAAATTTGACTGGAATGGATAGCGGACGCCATGTTGCATTTGGAGAGCCCCTGAGGTGCCTAAACAGAGGAAACCCCCAACAAGTGACCGAATTTTACAATCTACTCCTCTGTATAAATTAATCTAGTGGTGGGAAAATAAGTAGGTAAATGGTCACTAAACCCATAGATGAATTCCCACAGAGGTGTCATTTCCATAATGGGGTCACTTCAGGGGGGATTATGCTGTTCTGGCACTTTTCAGAGTACCAGAGCTAAAGAATCCCCCCTGAAGTGACCCCATTTTGGAAATGACACCCCTCTGGGAATTCATCTATGGGTTTAGTGACCATTTTAACTCGATGGATGATTTCCAGAAACAAGCACGCAATGGAAGGTTTAGATTCTGGAGAACCCCCCCTGGAAATTAAGTGAGCTCTACTCGAATGTGTCATTCACTAAATGAACCAAATGTTTGAATGACAAATTGGGATACATTTTTACAGTTTAAAAACGTGGTTCTGTGTGGTAGATTTTAAAGCAGTCAGTGACGCATAAGGCTGGCAATGATGGGCATTGTGGGCAATAGTAGCGGGTATCACGCCTCATTCCTCTCTTAGTACATACACGACATCTTTTCTGGGGGTTCCTTCTTGTTTCCGTTGCTGGAATAAGTGCAATAAAATGTCGCTCAGTGAGTCTTTTCACATCCTCAGATTCTAATGGATGAGCGGGGCTAACACTTTGAAAGACAAGATTTTCAATTACCTTTTCTTGATAATCAAGAAAAGGATCTGAATTTCCTGCTTTTTTGTACAACACAAAAGGATTGTATGTGGCCACCTGAAACAAATAGATAACCAACTTTTTATACCAGGTATAGGACTTTCTTGATACCTGGTATGGCTGTAGAACCTGGTCTGCAAGGTCCACACCCCCCATGTGTTTGTTGTAGTCAATGACTGACACAGGTTTTTTGCTTCGGAGTGGTGGATCCTAGTTCTACAGTGGCCCTTGTGGCATCTGTGTGGATCGAGCTGAGGATAGAAATATCCCTCTTATCCCTATATTTCAGGGCAAGCAGCTCTTCGTTGCGTACAGCCCCTGACTGCCCCTTTTGGAACTTTTGGTTGACCAATGGTTGTGGAAACCCCTGACGGTTTTTACGGATGGTCCCACAAGCCCCGATGTTGTGTTCAACCAGACTTTTAAATAGGGGTATGCTGGTGTAATAATTGTCCACATATAGATTGTAGCCTTTTTGAAAAAATGGACTTATGAGCTCCCAAACAATTTTTCCAGATGTCCCCAGATAAGTAGGGCATCCTGGTGGGTTTAGTTGGCTATCTTTCCCCTCATATATGCGGAAAGCGGATGTGTATCCGGTTGAACTTTCGCACATTTTATAGAGCTTTATTCCAAACCTTGCCCTTTTAGGTGTAGAGGCTTAAGAATTTTTCTGACAAATTTTCAATGATGGGTCTAATTTTATATAACCTGTCATGTTCTGGGGCATTTCTGGGCAGGCATTGACTATTGTCGTTAAAATGCCAAAACCGCATGAGCATTTCATAACGGGTCCTAGGCAGAACGACTGAAAGCATAGGGGTGGCTTGAACAGGGTGGTTGGACCAGTAGGATCGAATGCTCGGTTTTTTAACAAGCCCCATGGCAAATGTAAGTCCTAAAAATTTTTTTATTTCCGGGACATTAGTTGGTGTCCATAAATTTGCCCTAGCATAGTAAGATCGGGGATTCTGGCTTATGAATTGGGACGCGTATAAATTTGTTTGCACGACAATAAGCTCTAGCAAGCTGTCTGTAAAAAACAAATTAAAAAAATGAATTGGTCCAAAATCTTCCACCTCCACATTTATACCAGGAATGGCGTTGAAATCAGGGCTGAATGGAGCAGCCGAATCCGAAGCCTCCCATCTGGGAAATGCTAGATCATGTGGCAACGCCCCTTGTACACTGGCGTGCGCCAATTCACTAGTAGCAGGGACAGCGCTTGTACTGGGCAGTGTTCCCTGATTTGGAGACGTTTCTCCAGTAGCGCTATTTGCCCCTATTGCTGTACTGGTCCTTGGGCTTGAGGATGGAACAGAATCACTGCTCATTTCTGAGCTCTCAGTGTCGCCGCTACTAAAGCCCTCAAAATCCACATCTCCATCTGAGATTGCACCGTCATCAGTGTCAGAACACAGCAGGGCATACACCTCCTCTGCGGTATAAGTCTGACCGGACATTTTATTTTTAGATTTTTTGACTGAACGGACCGGACTGAACGGACGGGACTGATCTGACAGGACTGACTGACTGACAGATCTGACAGGACTGACTGACTGACAGATCTGACAGGACTGACTGACTGACAGATCTGACAGGACTGACTGACTGACAGATCTGACAGGACTGACTGACTGGACTGATCTGACAGGACTGACTGACTGGACTGATCTGACAGGACTGACTGACTGACAGATCTGACAGGACTGACTGACTGACTGACCTGACAGGACTGACTGACTGACAGATCTGACAGGACTGACTGACTGACAGATCTGACAGGACTGACTGACTGACAGATCTGACAGGACTGACTGACTGGACTGATCTGACAGGACTGACTGACTGGACTGATCTGACAGGACTGACTGACTGACAGATCTGACAGGACTGACTGACTGACTGACCTGACAGGACTGACTGACTGACAGATCTGACAGGACTGACTGACTGACAGATCTGACAGGACTGACTGACTGACAGATCTGACAGGACTGACTGACTGGAATGATCTGACAGGACTGACTGACTGGACTGATCTGACAGGACTGACTGACTGACAGATCTGACAGGACTGATCTGACAGGACTGACTGATCTGACAGACTCACTAACCCTAACTCTTACTTTCTTTTTTATTTTATTTTTTTTACTTTCACAGTGGCGAGGCTGACAGCTCTTGTCACACTGTTTCTCCTCTGCTCTCTCACTGAGATCGGAGGAGAAACAGTGTATTTATCATGCAGATCGCCCGGGAAAGTTTGTTGCTAAAATAAACTTCCCTGGTGATCTCTCTGACTGGCTGGTGTGACGCTGACATCATCGAGACCTGAGCCAATCAGGTCTCAATGATGTCAGAGGTCACAGCACCGGGATCCCCGCCGCTCCTGAGGTATGTGGGGGGTCCCGATCGCCGACCACCAGCTGTTACTATCTTTTAAATGCAGCGATCGCTATGGATCGCGGCATCTAGAAGATAGGAACAGGTTAACATCATGGGGACCTGATCCATTCAGATCCCCATGATGCCACATGTCAGAGCTATCGCTCTGAACCGGTACCGCAGCGCTAGCAGGACCCTGGGGGTCCTGAGCGCTGCGGGACCACCCACCGTTTTTAAACGTCGGCGCTGCACAGAGCCCGGGCAGCGCCGACGTTTATGTACAGTGGGCGGTCCTGAACCGGTTAATGCAGGTAACGAGTTGATTAGGAGCGTCTAACTGGTCTGTAGCAGCCAGAACTGTAGGGGATGAAATACTTATTTCTCACTGCAAAATGCAAAAAAAAAAATATCTAATTTATACAATGTGATTTTCTTGATTTTTTTGGGATATTCTGTCTCTCAATGTTAAAAATTAACCTACCGTTAAAATTATAGACTGTTCATGTCTTTGTCAGTGGGCAAACTTACAAAAACAGTAAGGGATCAAATACTTATTTCCTTCGCTGTATATATATAATTTTTCTTTCCCTCTTACATAAAAAATAATAAATAGTATAAAATCCTATAAAACCCCCGGCCCAGCTTCATTCATACTACTATGTACAAACCCAAACAACGTTCACACTGTCCTATATACAATTAAAACACAATAATATACAATATAATATACAATAAACCCTATAATCACGTTACACTAAACCTAAATATATTATACAATGTAACACATGACCTATATTCAACCGGAAACAGGATTAATACTAACCTACTGGTCCCACTGATTTACCTTACAGTCACACCCTTACTGCCCCTCATTCACCGCTGATGAAACCCCCTATTATACATTATATACAATATATACATATACAGAAACCAACATAACAGGACACAACCTACACACTCACCATCCAAGGCTCAAGTTCGATGCTTGAAAACCTATTTCAAGAGACAGAAATAGAAAACAAAATCTAGGGTGCAAAGACATCAGCCTGTAGAGCGTGTACCGAGGAGGTGTCTCTCAGAATGCAGCGGGCCAAGGACAAAGGACACTACCAGACAATTTGTTAGAGAACCACTTTTTTACTAGGAACGGAAACTGCGTTACCCCACAAATGCAAGAAAGCAACACAGATAACTTTCATACACACACCTAGCCCAGGACAGCTAGGACCCCTGCGCTGCACAACCGACAGGCCCAGGATGTACTATAAGAGAAACTATAATTTGCCTGACTTGTGGTTCCACCTAATGCAGTAACCGAGTGTTACCCAGAGCAAGGATGTAATCAGATGGGTGCAAGAGGCGGCCCCTGCAGTGGTGCAGCGCAGACATTCACAAACGTAACAATTCTCTGTTATGCTATCTACACACAAGCTCACCCACTGAGGGGAGGATCTAGCTACGGTTCACACAGCCCTATTAGCAAACAATGTCTCTAACTGAGAATCTATGTTTGGCACCAAACTCTCTCTATAGTCTGCATGCTAGCTTCCACCGAGATCCCTGTGGTGGGGCCTGAGCTCAGGACTTACCAGCCATTAACTGATCAGTCCGATCGGCCATTTAGCTGGGAGACCGAGGAGTGGATCCTGGGCTCGTCACCTGGAGAGCAGTTTTAGGCTGACAGGCTAGCAGTGGGCCATTCACATCACAGCAGATGCCTTGGGGGAAATCCCACTCTGCATCCAACCGTAGTCATCCCCCCAAAGTAATTCTTCCACTCTGGCACGACTCACAGGCAAAGTTGCACCTTTCCTCAAAGTTCTGCTCAGCTCCCAGCACACTACACACACAGAGCTTAAGGATCCCACACGATTCACCTCCTTTGTCTACTTCCTCCTCCAACTCACTAAAACACCATCAAGTCCACTATAGAGTCCCTTTCAGAGGCAACAGGGACCTCTTGTGGCCGGAGTCCGATATTGCAACAACGTTCAAACATTAACATCTCACAAGCCCACCATCAGGATATAGGAATACTACTGGACTAAGGCACCCTGAAGGAAAAGCCCCTCCAGAGACGGGCCGCCTTTCGGGCACCCAGTATTTCATACTCTAGAGAACGAATCTTCACCAGTTCACCTAGGATGTTGCTACAAACTCTGTCTACACCATACAAGTCAAACTCTGGTCCGTGGGCCAAATCTGGCCGGAGGGTGGTTTTATTTGGCCCCCGACATCAGAACCACCACCCCTATGTGAGGCCCATTATTCTGTATGGAGGACTATGTGGGCCCTGTATACTGTATGGAGGACTATGTGGGGCCATTATACTGTATGGAGGACTATGTGGTGCCATTATTCTGTATGGAGGACTATGTGAGGCCCATTAGTCTGTATGGAGGACTATGTGGGCCCAGTATACTGTATGGAGGACTATGTGGGGCAATTATACTGTATGGAGGAATATGTGGGGCCATTATTCTGTATGGAGGACTATGTGGGGCCATTATACTGTATGGAGGACTATGTGGGGCCATTATACTGTATGGAAAACTATGTGGTGTCATTGTTCTGTATGGAGGACTATGTGAGGCCCATTATTCTGTATGGAGGACTATGTGGGCCCAGTACACTGTATGGAGGACTATGTGGGGCCATTATTCAGTATGGAGGACTATGTGGGGCCGATTATACTGCATGGAGAACTATGTGGGGCCATTGTTCTGTATGGAGGACTATGTGGGGCCCATTATACTGTATGGAGCACTATGTTCAGCTATTATACTGTATGAAGGACTATGTGGGGCCCATTATACTGTACGGAGGACTATGTGGGGCCCGTTATTCTGTATGGAGGACTATTCAGGGCCATTATGCCATAAGGAGGACTATGCTGGGCCATTATTCTGTATGGATGACAATGTGGGGCCATTATTCTGTATGGATGACAATGTGGGGCCATTATTCTGCATGGAGCACAATGTGGGGCCCATTATACTGTATGGAGGACTATGTGGGGCCCATTATTCTGTATGGAGGACTATGTGGGGCCATTATACTGTATGGAGGACTTTGTGAGGCTATTATACTGAATGGAGGACTATGTGGGGCCATTATACTGTATGGAGGACTATGTGGGGCCCATTATACTGTATAGAGAACTATGTGGGGCCATTATACTGTACGGAGGACTATGTGGGACCATTATACCATATGGAGGACTATGTGGGGCCATTATACCGTATGGAGGACTATGTGGGGCCATTATACTGTATGGAGGACTATGTGGGGCCATTATACTGTATGGAGGATTATGTGGGGTCATTATACTGTATGGAGGACTATGTGGGGCCATTATTCCGTACGGAGAACTATGTGGGGCCATTATTCTGTATGGAGGACTATGTGGAGCCATTATACTGTATGGAGGACTATGTGAGGTCATTATACTGTATGGAGGACTATGTAGGACCATTATACCGTGTGGAGGACTATGTGGGGCCATTATTCTGTATGGAGGACTATGTGGGGCCCATTATACTGTATGGAGGACTATGTGGGGCCCATTATACTGTATGGAGGACTATGTGGGGCCCATAATACTGTATGGAGGACTATGTGGGCCCATTATACTGTATGGAGGACTATGTGGTACCCGTTATACTGTATGGAGGATTATGCGGGAGCCATTATACTGTATGGAGGACTATGTGAGGCCATTATACTGTATGGAGGACTATGTGGGGCCCATTATACTGTATGGAGGACTATGTGGGGTCCATTATACTGTATGGAGGACTATGTGGGACCCAGTATACTGTATGGAGGACTATGTGGAGCCCATTATTCTGTATGGAGGACTATGTGGGGTCCATTATACTGTATGGAGGACTATGTGGGGCCATTATACTGTATGAAGGACTATGTGGGGGCATTATACTGTATGGAGGACTATGTGGGGCCCATTATTCTGTATAGAGGACTATGTGGGGTCAATTATACTGTATGGAGGACTATGTGGGACCCAGTATACTGTAGGGAGGACTATGTGGAGCCCATTATTCTGTATGGAGGACTATGTGGGGTCCATTATACTGTATGGAGGACTATGTGGGACCATTATACCGTATGGAGGACTATGTGGGGTCCATTATACTGTATGGAGGATTATGTGGGGCCCATTATACTGTATGGAGGGCTATTTGGGGCCCATTATTCTGTATAGAGTACTATGTGGGGTCCATTATACTGTATGGAGGATTATGTGGGGCCCATTATACTGTATGGAGGACTATATGGGGTCCATTATACTGTATGGAGGACTATGTGGGGTCCATTATACTGTATGGAGGACTATGAGGGGCCCATTATACTGTATGGAGGACTATGTGGGGTCCATTATACTGTATGGAGGATTATGTGGGGCCCATTATACTGTATGGAGGACTATGTGGGACCCAATATACTGTACGGAGGACTATGTGGGACCATTATACCATATGGAGGACTATGTGGGGTCCATTATACTGTATGGAGCACTATGAGGGGCCCATTATACTGTATGGAGGACTATGTGGGGCCATTATTCTGTATGGAGGACTATGTGGGGTCATTATACTGTATGGAGGACTATGTTGGGGCTCATAATACTGTATGGAGGACTATGTGGGACCATTATACTGTATGGAAGACTATGTGTGGCCATTATACTGTATGGAGGATTATGTGGGACGATTATTCTGTATGAAGGACTATGTGGGGCCCATTATACTGTATGATCCCCCATACATAATAATGTCTTCACAGTACCCCTCTTACATGATGATCCCCCATACATAATAATGTCTTCAGAGTGCCCCTCCTACATGATGATCCCCATACATAATAATGTCTTCACAGTGCCCCTCCTTCATGAGTATCCCCCATACATAATAATGTCTTCACAGTGCCCCTCCTACATGATGATCCCCCATACATAATAATGTCTTCACAATGCCCATCCAACATGAATATCCCCCATACATAATAATGTCTTCACGGTGCCCCTCCTACATGATGATCCCCATACATAATAATGTCTTCACAGTGCCCCTCCTTCATGAGTATCCCCCATACAAAATAATGTCTTCACAGTGCCCCTCCTACATGATGATCCCCCATACATAATAATGTCTTCACAGTGCCCCTCCTACATGAAGATCCCCCATACATAATAATGTCTTCACGGTGCCGCTCCTTCATGAGTATCCTCCGTACATAATAATGTCTTCACAGTGCCCCTCCTACATGAGGATCCCCCATACATAATAATGTCTTCACAGTGCCCCTCCTACATGAAGATCCCCCATACATAATAATGTCTTCACGGTGCCCCTCCTACATGATGATTCCCCATACATAATAATGTCTTCACAGTGCCCCTCCTACATGATGATCCCCCATACATAATAATGTCTTCACGGTGCCCCTCCTTCATGAGGATCCCCCATACATAATAATGTCTTCACGGTGCCCCTCCTACATGATGATTCCCCATACATAATAATGTCTTCACAGTGCCCCTCCTACATGATGATCCCCATACATAATAATGTCTTCACAGTGCCCCTCCTTCATGAGGATCCCCCATACATAATAATGTCTTCACAGCGCCCCTCCTACATGATGATCCCCCATACATAATAATGTCTTCACAATGCCCCTCCTTCATGAGGATCCCCCATACATAATAATGTCTTCACGGTGCCCCTCCTACATGATGATCCCCCATACATAATAATGTCTTCACAGTGCCCCTCCAACATGAATATCCCCCATACATAATAATGTCTTCACAGTGCCCCTCCTACATGAAGATCCCCCATACATAATAATGTCTTCACGGTGCCCCTCCTTCATGAGTATCCTCCGTACATAATAATGTCTTCACAGTGCCCCTCCTACATGATGATCCCCCATACATAATAATGTCTTCACGGTGCCCCTCCTTCATGAGGATCCCCCATACATAATAATGTCTTCACGGTGCCCCTCCTTCATGAGGATCCCCCATACATAAAAATGTATTCACAGTGCCCCTCCTACAAGAGCATCCCCCATACATAATAATGTCTTCACGGTGCCCCTCCTTCATGATAATCCCCATACATAATAATGTCTTCACAGTGCCCCTCCTACATGAAGATCCCCCATACATAATAATGTCTTCACGGTGCCCCTCCTTCATGAGTATCCTCCGTACATAATAATGTCTTCACAGTGCCCCTCCTACATGATGATCCCCCATACATAATAATGTCTTCACGGTGCCCCTCCTTCATGAGGATCCCCCATACATAATAATGTCTTCACGGTGCCCCTCCTTCATGAGGATCCCCCATACATAAAAATGTATTCACAGTGCCCCTCCTACAAGAGCATCCCCCATACATAATAATGTCTTCACGGTGCCCCTCCTTCATGATAATCCCCATACATAATAATGTCTTCACAGTGCCCCTCCTACATGAGCATCCCGCATACATAATAATGTCTTCACGGTGCCCCTCCTTCATGATAATCCCCCATACATAATAATGTCTTCACGGTGCCCCTCCTTCATGAGGATCCCCCATACATAATAATGTCTTCACAGTGCCCCTCCTTCATGAGGATCCCCCATACATAATAATGTCTTCACGGTGCCCCTCCTACATGAGGATCCCTCATACATAATAATGTCTTCACAGTGCCCCTCTTTCATGAGGATCCCCCATACATAATAATGTCTTCACAGTGCCCCTCCTACATGAGTATCCCCCATACATAATAATGTCTTCACAGTGCCCCTCCTACATGAATATCCCCCATACATAATAATGTCTTCACGGTGCCCCTCCTACATGAGGATCCCCCATACATAATAATGTCTTCAGGGTGCCACTCCTACATGAATATCCCCCATACGTAATAATATCTTCACGGTGCCCCTCTTACATGAGGATCCCCCATACATAATAATGTCCTCACGGTGCCCCTCCTACATGATGATCCCCCATACATAATAATGTCTTCACAGTGCCCCTCCTACATGATGATCCCCCATACATAATAATGTCTTCACAGTGCCCCTCCTTCATGAGGATCCCCCATACATAATAATGTCTTCACAGTGCCCCTCCTTCATGAATATCCTCCATACATAATAATGTCTTCACAGTGCCCCTCCTTCATGAGGATCCCCCATACATAATAATGTCTTCACAGTGCCCCTCCTTCATGAGGATCCCCCATACATAATAATGTCTTCACAGTGCCCCTCCTTCATGAATATCCTCCATACATAATAATGTCCTCACGGTGCCCCTCCTACATGATGATCCCCCATACATAATAATGTCTTCACAGTGCCCCTCCTACATGATGATCCCCCATACATAATAATGTCTTCACAGTGCCCCTCCTTCATGAGGATCCCCAATACATAATAATGTCTTCACGGTGCCCCTCCTACATGAGGATCCCTCATACATAATAATGTCTTCACAGTGCCCCTCCTTCATGAGGATCCCCCATACATAATAATGTCTTCACGGTGCCCCTCCTTCATGAGGATCCCCCATACATAATAATGTCTTCACAGTGCCCCTCCTTCATGAATATCCTCCATACATAATAATGTCTTCACAGTGCCCCTCCTACATGATGATCCCCCATACATAATAATATCTTCACAGTGCCCCTCCTACAAGAGCATCCCCCATACATAATAATGTCTTCACGGTGCCCCTGCTTCATGAGGATCCCCCATACATAATAAAGTCTTCACAGTGTCCCTCCTTCATGAGTATCCTCCATACATAATAATGTCTACACAGTGCCCCTCCTTCATGAATATCCTCCATACATAATAATGTCCTCACGGTGCCCCTCCTACATGATGATCCCCCATACATAATAATGTCTTCACAGTGCCCCTCCTACATGATGATCCCCCATACATAATAATGTCTTCACAGTGCCCCTCCTTCATGAGGATCCCCCATACATAATAATGTCTTCACGGTGCCCCTCCTACATGAGGATCCCTCATACATAATAATGTCTTCACAGTGCCCCTCCTTCATGAGGATCCCCCATACATAATAATGTCTTCACAGTGCCCCTCCTACATGAAGATCCCCCATACATAATAATGTCTTCACAATGCCCCTCCTTCATGAATATCCTCCATACATAATAATGTCTTCACAGTGCCCCTCCTACATGATGATCCCCCGTACATAATAATATCTTCACAGTGCCCCTCCTACAAGAGCATCCCTCATACATAATAATGTCTTCACGGTGCCCCTCCTTCATGAGGATCCCCCATACATAATAAAGTCTTCACAGTGTCCCTCCTTCATGAGTATCCTCCATACATAATAATGTCTTCACAGTGCCCCTCCTTCATGAGTATCCTCCATACATAATAATGTCTTCACAGTGCCCCTCCTTCATGAGTTTCCTCCATACATAATAATGTCTTCACAGTGCCCCTCCTACATGATGATCCCCCACACATAATAATGTATTCACAGTGCTCCTCCTTCATGAGGATCCCCCATACATAATAATGTCTTCACAGTGCCCCTCCTACATGAGTATCCTCCATACATAATAATGTCTTCACAGTGCCCCTCCTTCATGAGCATCCTCCATACATAATAATGTCTTCACAGTGCCCCTCCTTCATGAGGATCCCCCATACATAATAATGTCTTCACAGTGCCCCTCCTACATGATGATCCCCCATACATAATAATGTCTTCACATTGCCCATCCTTCATGAAGATCCCCCATACATAATAATGTCTTCACAGTGCCCCTCCTACATGATGATCCCCCATACATAATAATGTCTTCACAGTGCCCCTCCTACATGATGACCCCCCATACATAATAATGTCTTCACAATACCCCTCCTACATGATGATCCCCCATACATAATAATGTCTTCACAGTGCCCCTCCTAAATGAGTATCCCCCATACATAATAATGTCTTCACAGTGCCCCTCCTACATGAATATCCCCCATACATAATAATGTCTTCATGGTGCCCCTCCTACATGAGGATCCCCCATACATAATAATGTCTTCAGGGTGCCCCTCCTACATGAATATCTCCCACACAATAATGTCTTCACAGTGCCCCTCCTACATGATGATCCCCCATACATAATAATGTCTTCACAGTGCCCCTCCTTCATGAGGATCCCCCATACATAATAATGTCTTCACAGTGCCCCCCCTTCATGAGTATCCTCCATACATAATAATGTCTTCACAGTGCCCCTCCTACATGATGATCCCCCATACATAATAATGTCTTCACAGTGCTCCTCCTTCATGAGGATCCCCCATACATAATAATGTCTTCACAGTGCCCCTTCTACATGAGTATCCTCCATACATAATAATGTCTTCACAGTGCCCCTCCTTCATGAGGATCCCCCATACATAATAATGTCTTCAAAGTGCCCCTCCTACATGATGATCCCCCATACATAATAATGTCTTCACAGTGCCCCTCCTACATGATGATCCCCCATACATAATAATGTCTTCACGGTGCCCCTCCTACATGAAGATCCCCCATACATAATAATGTCTTCACAGTGCCCCTCCTACATGAAGATCCCGCATACATAATAATGTCTTCACAGTGCCCCTCCTACATGAAGATCCCCCATACATAATAATGTCTTCACGGTGCCCCTCCTACATGATGATCCCCCATACATAATAATGTCTTCACAGTGCCCCTCCTACAAGAGCATCCCCCATACATAATAATGTCTTCACAGTGCCCCTCCTACATGATGATCCCCCATACATAATAATGTCTTCACAGTGCCCCTCCTACATGATGATCCCCCATACATAATAATGTCTTCACAGTGCCCCTCCTTCATGAGTATCCTCCATACATAATAATTTCTTCACAGTGCCCCTCCTTCATGAGTATCCTCCATACATAATAACGTCTTCACAGTGCCCCTCCTTCATGAGTATCCTCCATACATAATAATGTCTTCACAGTGCCCCTCCTACATGATGATCCCCCATACATAATAATGTCTTCACAGTGCTCCTCCTTCATGAGGATCCCCCATACATAATAATGTCTTCACAGTGCCCCTTCTACATGAGTATCCTCCATACATAATAATGTCTTCACAGTGCCCCTCCTTCATGAGGATCCCCCATACATAATAATGTCTTCAAAGTGCCCCTCCTACATGATGATCCCCCATACATAATAATGTCTTCACAATGCCCCTCCTTCATGAGGATCCCCCATACATAATAATGTCTTCACGGTGCCCCTCCTATATGATGATCCCCCATACATAATAATGTCTTCACAGTTCCCCTCCTACATGAAGATCCCCCATACATAATAATGTCTTCACGGTGCCCCTCCTACATGATGATCACCCATACATAATAATGTCTTCACAGTGCCCCTCCTACATGATGATCCCCCATACATAATAATGTCTTCACGGTGCCCCTCCTACATGATGATTCCCCTGACATAATAATGTATTCACAGTGCCCCTCCTACATGAAGATCCCCCATACATAATAATGTCTTCACAGTGCCCCTCCTACATGAATATCCCCCATACATAATAATGTCTTCACAGTGCCCCTCCTTCAGGAGTATCCCCCATACATAATAATGTCTTCACAGTGCCCCTTCTACATGAGTATCCCCCATACATAATAATGTCTTCACAGTGCCCCTCCTACATGATGATCCCCCATGCATAATATTGTCTTCACAGTGCTCCTACTTCATGAGGATCCCCCATACATAATAATGTCTTCACAGTGCCTCTCCTACATGAGTATCCCCCATACATAATAATGTCTTCACAATGCCCCTCCTACATGATGATCCCCCATACATAATAATGTATTCACAGTGCCCCTCCTACATGAAGATCCCCCATACATAATAATGTCTTCACAGTGCCCCTCCTACATGAATATCCCCCATACATAATAATGGCTTCACAGTGCCCCTCCTTCAGGAGTATCCCCCATACATAATAATGTCTTCACAGTGCCCCTCCTACATGAGTATCCCCTATACATAATAATGTCTTCACAGTGCCCCTCCTACATGATGATCCCCCATACATAATAATGTCTTCACAGTGCCCCTCCTACATGAGGATCCCCCATACATAATAATGTCTTCACAATGCCCCTCCTACATGATGATCCCCCATACATAATAATGTCTTCACAGTGCCCCTCCTACAAGAGCATCCCCCATACATAATAATGTCTTCACAGTGCCCCTCCTACATGATGATCCCCCATACATAATAATGTCTTCACAGTGCCCCTCCTACATGAGGATCCCCCATACATAATAATGACTTCACAGTGCCCCTCCTACATGATGATCCTCCATACATAATAATGTCTTCACAGTGCCCCTCCTACATGAGGATCCCCCATACATAATAATGTCTTCACAGTGCCCCTCCTACATGATGATCCTCCATACATAATAATGTCTTCACAGTGCCCCTCCTACAAGAGCATCCCCCATACATAATAATGTCTTCACAGTGCCACTCCTGCATGAGGATCCCCCATACATAATAATGTCTTCACAGTGCCCCTCCTACATGAGTATCATCCATACATAATAATGTATTCACAGTGCCCCTCCTACAAGAGCATCCCCCATACATAATAATGTCTTCACAGTGCCCCTCCTACATGAGGATCCCCCATACATAATAATGTCTTCACAGTGCCCCTCCTACAAGAGCATCCCCCATACATAATAATGTCTTCACGGTGCCCCTCCTACATGATGATCCCCCATACATAATAATGTCTTCACAGTGCCCCTCCTACATGATGATCCCCCATGCATAATATTGTCTTCACAGTGCTCCTCCTTCATGAGGATCCCCCATACATAATAATGTCTTCACAGTGCCCCTCCTACATGAGTATCCCCCATACATAATAATGTCTGCACAATGCCCCTCCTACATGATGATCCCCCATACATAATAATGTCTTCACAGTGCCCCTCCTACATGAGGATCCCCCATACATAATAATGTCTTCACGGTGCCCCTCCTACATGAAGATCCCCCATACATAATAATGTCTTCACAGTGCCACTCCTACATGAAGATCCCCCATACATAATAATGTCTTCACGGTGCCCCTCCTACATGATGATCCCCCATACATAATAATGTCTTCACAGTGCCCCTCCTACATGAGTATCCCCCATACATAATAATGTCTTCACAGTGCCCATCCTACATGATGATCCCCCATACATAATAATGTCTTCACAGTGCCCCTCCTACATGATGATCCCCCATACATAATAATGTCTTCACAGTGCCCCTCCTTCATGAGTATCCTCCATACATAATAATTTCTTCACAGTGCCCCTCCTTCATGAGTATCCTCCATACATAATAACGTCTTCACAGTGCCCCTCCTTCATGAGTATCCTCCATACATAATAATGTCTTCACAGTGCCCCTCCTACATGATGATCCCCCATACATAATAATGTCTTCACAGTGCTCCTCCTTCATGAGGATCCCCCATACATAATAATGTCTTCACAGTGCCCCTTCTACATGAGTATCCTCCATACATAATAATGTCTTCACAGTGCCCCTCCTTCATGAGGATCCCCCATACATAATAATGTCTTCAAAGTGCCCCTCCTACATGATGATCCCCCATACATAATAATGTCTTCACAATGCCCCTCCTTCATGAGGATCCCCCATACATAATAATGTCTTCACGGTGCCCCTCCTATATGATGATCCCCCATACATAATAATGTCTTCACGGTGCCCCTCCTACATGAAGATCCCCCATACATAATAATGTCTTCACGGTGCCCCTCCTACATGATGATTCCCCTGACATAATAATGTATACACAGTGCCCCTCCTACATGAAGATCCCCCATACATAATAATGTCTTCACAGTGCACCTCCTACATGAATATCCCCCATACATAATAATGTCTTCACAGTGCCCCTCCTTCAGGAGTATCCCCCATACATAATAATGTCTTCACAGTGCAACTCCTACATGAGTATCCCCCATACATAATAATGTCTTCACAGTGCCCCTCCTACATGATGATCCCCCATGCATAATATTGTCTTCACAGTGCTCCTACTTCATGAGGATCCCCCATACATAATAATGTCTTCACAGTGCCTCTCCTACATGAGTATCCCCCATACATAATAATGTCTTCACAATGCCCCTCCTACATGATGATCCCCCATACATAATAATGTATTCACAGTGCCCCTCCTACATGAAGATCCCCCATACATAATAATGTCTTCACAGTGCCCCTCCTACATGAATATCCCCCATACATAATAATGTCTTCACAGTGCCCCTCCTTCAGGAGTATCCCCCATACATAATAATGTCTTCACAGTGCCCCTCCTACATGAGTATCCCCTATACATAATAATGTCTTCACAGTGCCCCTCCTACATGATGATCCCCCATACATAATAATGTCTTCACAGTGCCCCTCCTACATGAGGATCCCCCATACATAATAATGTATTCACAATGCCCCTCCTACATGATGATCCCCCATATATAATAATGTCTTCACAGTGCCCCTCCTACAAGAGCATCCCCCATACATAATAATGTCTTCACAGTGCCCCTCCTACATGATGATCCCCCATACATAATAATGTCTTCACAGTGCCCTTCCTACATGAGGATCCCCCATACATAATAATGACTTCACAGTGCCCCTCCTACATGATGATCCTCCATACATAATAATGTCTTCACAGTGCCCCTCCTACATGAGGATCCCCCATACATAATAATGTCTTCACAGTGCCCCTCCTACATGATGATCCTCCATACATAATAATGTCTTCACAGTGCCCCTCCTACAAGAGCATCCCCCATACATAATAATGTCTTCACAGTGCCCCTCCTACATGAGGATCCCCCATACATAATAATGTCTTCACAGTGCCCCTCCTACATGAGGATCCCCCATACATAATAATGTCTTCACAGTGCCCCTCCTACAAGAGCATCCCCCATACATAATAATGTCTTCACGGTGCCCCTCCTACATGATGATCCCCCATACATAATAATGTCTTCACAGAGCCCCTCCTACATGATGATCCCCCATGCATAATATTTTCTTCACAGTGCTCCTCCTTCATGAGGATCCCCCATACATAATAATGTCTTCACAGTGCCCCTCCTACATGAGTATCCCCCATACATAATAATGTCTTCACAATGCCCCTCCTACATGATGATCCCCCATACATAATAATGTCTTCACAGTGCCCCTCCTACATGAGGATCCCCCATACATAATAATGTCTTCACGGTGCCACTCCTACATGAAGATCCCCCATACATAATAATGTCTTCTCAGTGCCCCTCCTACATGAAGATCCCCCATACATAATAATGTCTTCACGGTGCCCCTCCTACATGATGATCCCCCATACATAATAATGTCTTCACAGTGCCCCTCCTACATGAGTATCCCCCATACATAATAATGTCTTCACAGTGCCCCTCCTACATGAGTATCCCCTATACATAATAATGTCTTCACAGTGCCCCTCCTACATGATGATCCCCCATACATAATAATGTCTTCACAGTGCCCCTCCTACATGAGGATCCCCCATACATAATAATGTCTTCACAATGCCCCTCCTACATAATGATCCCCCATACATAATAATGTCTTCACAGTGCCCCTCCTACAAGAGCATCCCCCATACATAATAATGTCTTCACAGTGCCCCTCCTACATGATGATCCCCCATACATAATAATGTCTTCACAGTGCCCCTCCTACATGAGGATCCCCCATACATAATAATGTCTTCACAGTGCCCCTCCTACATGAGGATCCCCCATACATTATAATGTCTTCACAGGGCCCCTCCTACATGATGATCCTCCATAAATAATAATGTCTTCACAGTGCCCCTCCTACAAGAGCATCCCCCATACATAATAATGTCTTCACATTGCCCCTCCTACAACAGCATCCCCCATATATAATAATGTCTTCACAGTGCCCCTCCTACAAGAGCATCCCCCATACATAATAATGTCTTCACAGTGCCCCTCCTACATGATGATCCCCCATACATAATAATGTCTTCACGGTGCCCCTCCTACATGATGATCCCCCATACATAATAATGTCTTCACAGTGCCCCTCCTACATGAGGATCCCCCATACATAATAATGTCTTCACGGTGCCCCTCCTACATGAAGATCCCCCATACATAATAATGTCTTCACAGTGCCCCTCCTACATGAAGATCCCCCATACATAATAATGTCTTCACGGTGCCCCTCCTACATGATGATCCCCCATACATAATAATGTCTTCACAATGCCCCTACTACATGAGGATCCCCCATACATAATAATGTCTTCACAGTGCCCCTCCTACATGATGATCCCCCATACATAATAATGTCTTCACAGTGCCCCTCCTTCATGAGGATCCCCCATACATAATAATGTCTTCACGGTGCCCCTCCTACATGAGGATCCCCCATACATAATAATGTCTTCACAGTGCCCCTCCTACATGATGATCCCCCATACATAATAATATCTTCACAGTGCCCCTCCTACAAAAGCATCCCCCATACATAATAATGTCTTCACAGTGCCCCTCCTACATGATGATCCCCCATACATAATAATGTCTTCACAGTGCCCCTCCTACATGAGTATGCCCCATACATAATAATGTCTTCACAGTGCCCCTCCTACATGATGATCCCCCATACATAATAATGTCTTCACAGTGCCCCTCCTACATGAGTATGCCCCATACATAATAATGTCTTCACAGTGCCCCTCCTACATGAGTATCCCCTATACATAATAATGTCTTCACAGTGCCCCTCCTACATGATGATCCCGCATACATAATAATGTCTTCACAATGCCCCTCCTACATGATGATCCCCCATACATAATAATGTCTTCACAGTGCCCCTCCTACATGATGATCCCCCATACATAATAATGTCTTCACAGTGCCCCTCCTACAAGAGCATCCCCCATACATAATAATGTCTTCACGGTGCCCCTCCTACATGATGATCCCCCATACATAATAATGTCTTCACAGTGCCCCTCCTACATGAGGATCCCCCATACATAATAATGTCTTCACAGTGCCCCTCCTACAAGAGCATCCCCCATACATAATAATGTCTTCAGAGTGCCCCTCCTACAAGAGCATCCCCCATACATAATAATGTCTTCACAGTGCTCCTCCTTCATGAGGATCTCCCATACATAATAATGTCTTCACAGTGCCCCTCCTACATGATGATCCCCCATACATAATAATATCTTCACAGTGCCCCTCCTACAAAAGCATCCCCCATACATAATAATGTCTTCACAGTGCCCCTCCTACATGATGATCCCCCATACATAATAATGTCTTCACAGTGCCCCTCCTACATGAGTATGCCCCATACATAATAATGTCTTCACAGTGCCCCTCCTACATGATGATCCCCCATACATAATAATGTCTTCACAGTGCCCCTCCTACATGAGTATGCCCCATACATAATAATGTCTTCACAGTGCCCCTCCTACATGAGTATCCCCTATACATAATAATGTCTTCACAGTGCCCCTCCTACATGATGATCCCCCATACATAATAATGTCTTCACAATGCCCCTCCTACATGATGATCCCCCATACATAATAATGTCTTCACAGTGCCCCTCCTACATGATGATCCCCCATACATAATAATGTCTTCACAGTGCCCATCCTACAAGAGCATCCCCCATACATAATAATGTCTTCACGGTGCCCCTCCTACATGATGATCCCCCATACATAATAATGTCTTCACAGTGCCCCTCCTACATGAGGATCCCCCATACATAATAATGTCTTCACAGTGCCCCTCCTACAAGAGCATCCCCCATACATAATAATGTCTTCAGAGTGCCCCTCCTACAAGAGCATCCCCCATACATAATAATATCTTCACAGTGCTCCTCCTTCATGAGGATCTCCCATACATAATAATGTCTTCACAGTGCCCCTCCTACATGAATATCCCCCATACATAATAATGTCTTCACAATGCCCCTCCTACATGATGATCCCCCATACATAATAATGTCTTCACGGTGCCCCTCCTACATGATGATCCCCCATACATAATAATGTCTTCACAGTGCCCCTCCTACATGAGGATCCCCCATACATAATAATGTCTTCACGGTGCCCCTCCTACATGAAGATCCCCCATACATAATAATGTCTTCACAGTGCCCCTCCTACATGAAGATCCCCCATACATAATAATGTCTTCACGGTGCCCCTCCTACATGATGATCCCCCATACATAATAATGTCTTCACAATGCCCCTACTACATGAGGATCCCCCATACATAATAATGTCTTCACAGTGCCCCTCCTACATGATGATCCCCCATACATAATAATGTCTTCACAGTGCCCCTCCTTCATGAGGATCCCCCATACATAATAATGTCTTCACGGTGCCCCTCCTACATGAGGATCCCCCATACATAATAATGTCTTCACAGTGCCCCTCCTACATGATGATCCCCCATACATAATAATATCTTCACAGTGCCCCTCCTACAAAAGCATCCCCCATACATAATAATGTCTTCACAGTGCCCCTCCTACATGATGATCCCCCATACATAATAATGTCTTCACAGTGCCCCTCCTACATGAGTATGCCCCATACATAATAATGTCTTCACAGTGCCCCTCCTACATGATGATCCCCCATACATAATAATGTCTTCACAGTGCCCCTCCTACATGAGTATGCCCCATACATAATAATGTCTTCACAGTGCCCCTCCTACATGAGTATCCCCTATACATAATAATGTCTTCACAGTGCCCCTCCTACATGATGATCCCGCATACATAATAATGTCTTCACAATGCCCCTCCTACATGATGATCCCCCATACATAATAATGTCTTCACAGTGCCCCTCCTACATGATGATCCCCCATACATAATAATGTCTTCACAGTGCCCCTCCTACAAGAGCATCCCCCATACATAATAATGTCTTCACGGTGCCCCTCCTACATGATGATCCCCCATACATAATAATGTCTTCACAGTGCCCCTCCTACATGAGGATCCCCCATACATAATAATGTCTTCACAGTGCCCCTCCTACAAGAGCATCCCCCATACATAATAATGTCTTCAGAGTGCCCCTCCTACAAGAGCATCCCCCATACATAATAATGTCTTCACAGTGCTCCTCCTTCATGAGGATCTCCCATACATAATAATGTCTTCACAGTGCCCCTCCTACATGATGATCCCCCATACATAATAATATCTTCACAGTGCCCCTCCTACAAAAGCATCCCCCATACATAATAATGTCTTCACAGTGCCCCTCCTACATGATGATCCCCCATACATAATAATGTCTTCACAGTGCCCCTCCTACATGAGTATGCCCCATACATAATAATGTCTTCACAGTGCCCCTCCTACATGATGATCCCCCATACATAATAATGTCTTCACAGTGCCCCTCCTACATGAGTATGCCCCATACATAATAATGTCTTCACAGTGCCCCTCCTACATGAGTATCCCCTATACATAATAATGTCTTCACAGTGCCCCTCCTACATGATGATCCCCCATACATAATAATGTCTTCACAATGCCCCTCCTACATGATGATCCCCCATACATAATAATGTCTTCACAGTGCCCCTCCTACATGATGATCCCCCATACATAATAATGTCTTCACAGTGCCCATCCTACAAGAGCATCCCCCATACATAATAATGTCTTCACGGTGCCCCTCCTACATGATGATCCCCCATACATAATAATGTCTTCACAGTGCCCCTCCTACATGAGGATCCCCCATACATAATAATGTCTTCACAGTGCCCCTCCTACAAGAGCATCCCCCATACATAATAATGTCTTCAGAGTGCCCCTCCTACAAGAGCATCCCCCATACATAATAATATCTTCACAGTGCTCCTCCTTCATGAGGATCTCCCATACATAATAATGTCTTCACAGTGCCCCTCCTACATGAATATCCCCCATACATAATAATGTCTTCACAATGCCCCTCCTACATGATGATCCCCCGTACATAATAATGTCTTCACAGTGCCCCTCCTACATGATGATCCCCCATACATAATAACGTCTTCACGGTGCCCCTCCTACATGATGATCCCCTATGCATAATAATGTCTTCACAGTGCCCCTCCTACATGAGGATCCCCCATACATAATAATGTCTTCACAATGCCCCTCCTACATGATGATCCCCCATACATAATAATGTCTTCACAGTGCCCCTCCTACATGAGGATCCCCCATACATAATAAAGTCTTCACGGTGCCCCTCCTACATGATGATCCCCCATACATAATAATGTCTTCACAGTGCCCCTCCTACATGAGGATCCCCCATACATAATAATGTCTTCACGGTGCCCCTCCTACATGAAGATCCCCCATACATAATAATGTCTTCACAGTGCCCCTCCTACATGAAGATCCCCCATACATAATAATGTCTTCACGGTGCCCCTCCTACATGATGATCCCCCTTCACAGTGCCCCTCCTACATGAGAATCCCCCATACATAATAATGTCTTCACAGTGCCCCTCCTACATGATGATCCCCCATGCATAATAATGTCTTCACAGTGCCCCTCCTACATGAATATCCCCCATACATAATAATGTCTTCACAGTGCCCCTCCTACAAGAGCATCCCCCATACATAATAATGTCTTCACAGTGCCCCTCCTACAAGAGCATCCCCCATCCATAATAATGTCTTCACAGTGCCTCTCCTACATGAGTATCCCCCATACATAATAATGTCTTCACAATGCCCCTCCTACATGATGATCCCCCATACATAATATTGTCTTCACAGTGCCCCTCCTACATGATGATCCTCCATACATAATAATGTCTTCACAGTGCCCCTCCTACAAGAGCATCCCCCATACATAATAATGTCTTCACAGTGCCCCTCCTACATGAGGATCCCCCATACATAATAATGTCTTCACAGTGCCCCCCCTACATGAGGATCCCCCATACATAATAATGTCTTCACAGTGCCCCTCCTACAAGAGCATCCCCCATACATAATAATGTCTTCACGGTGCCCCTCCTACATGATGATCCCCCATACATAATAATGTCTTCACAGTGCCCCTCCTACATGATGATCCCCCATGCATAATATTGTCTTCACAGTGCTCCTCCTTCATGAGGATCCCCCATACATAATAATGTCTTCACAGTGCCCCTCCTACATGAGTATCCCCCATACATAATAATGTCTTCACAATGCCCCTCCTACATGATGATCCCCCATACATAATAATGTCTTCACAGTGCCCCTCCTACATGAGGATCCCCCATACATAATAATGTCTTCACGGTGCCCCTCCTACATGAAGATCCCCCATACATAATAATGTCTTCTCAGTGCCCCTCCTACATGAAGATCCCCCATACATAATATTGTCTTCACGGTGCCCCTCCTACATGATGATCCCCCATACATAATAATGTCTTCACAGTGCCCCTCCTACATGAGTATCCCCCATACATAATAATGTCTTCACAGTGCCCCTCCTACATGAGTATCCCCTATACATAATAATGTCTTCACAGTGCCCCTCCTACATGATGATCCCCCATACATAATAATGTCTTCACAGTGCCCCTCCTACATGAGGATCCCCCATACATAATAATGTCTTCACAATGCCCCTCCTACATAATGATCCCCCATACATAATAATGTCTTCACAGTGCCCCTCCTACAAGAGCATCCCCCATACATAATAATGTCTTCACAGTGCCCCTCCTACATGATGATCCCCCATACATAATAATGTCTTCACAGTGCCCCTCCTACATGAGGATCCCCCATACATAATAATGTCTTCACTGTGCCCCTCCTACATGAGGATCCCCCATACATTATAATGTCTTCACAGGGCCCCTCCTACATGATGATCCTCCATAAATAATAATGTCTTCACAGTGCCCCTCCTACAAGAGCATCCCCCATACATAATAATGTCTTCACATTGCCCCTCCTACAAGAGCATCCCCCATATATAATAATGTCTTCACAGTGCCCCTCCTACAAGAGCATCCCCCATACATAATAATGTCTTCACAGTGCCCCTCCTACATGATGATCCCCCATACATAATAATGTCTTCACGGTGCCCCTCCTACATGATGATCCCCCATACATAATAATGTCTTCACAGTGCCCCTCCTACATGAGGATCCCCCATACATAATAATGTCTTCACGGTGCCCCTCCTACATGAAGATCCCCCATACATAATAATGTCTTCACAGTGCCCCTCCTACATGAAGATCCCCCATACATAATAATGTCTTCACGGTGCCCCTCCTACATGATGATCCCCCATACATAATAATGTCTTCACAATGCCCCTACTACATGAGGATCCCCCATACATAATAATGTCTTCACAGTGCCCCTCCTACATGATGATCCCCCATACATAATAATGTCTTCACAGTGCCCCTCCTTCATGAGGATCCCCCATACATAATAATGTCTTCACGGTGCCCCTCCTACATGAGGATCCCCCATACATAATAATGTCTTCACAGTGCCCCTCCTACATTATGATCCCCCATACATAATAATATCTTCACAGTGCCCCTCCTACAAAAGCATCCCCCATACATAATAATGTCTTCACAGTGCCCCTCCTACATGATGATCCCCCATACATAATAATGTCTTCACAGTGCCCCTCCTACATGAGTATGCCCCATACATAATAATGTCTTCACAGTGCCCCTCCTACATGATGATCCCCCATACATAATAATGTCTTCACAGTGCCCCTCCTACATGAGTATGCCCCATACATAATAATGTCTTCACAGTGCCCCTCCTACATGAGTATCCCCTATACATAATAATGTCTTCACAGTGCCCCTCCTACATGATGATCCCCCATACATAATAATGTCTTCACAATGCCCCTCCTACATGATGATCCCCCATACATAATAATGTCTTCACAGTGCCCCTCCTACATGATGATCCCCCATACATAATAATGTCTTCACAGTGCCCCTCCTACAAGAGCATCCCCCATACATAATAATCTCTTCACGGTGCCCCTCCTACATGATGATCCCCCATACATAATAATGTCTTCACAGTGCCCCTCCTACATGAGGATCCCCCATACATAATAATGTCTTCACAGTGCCCCTCCTACAAGAGCATCCCCCATACATAATAATGTCTTCAGAGTGCCCCTCCTACAAGAGAATCCCCCATACATAATAATGTCTTCACAGTGCTCCTCCTTCATGAGGATCTCCCATACATAATAATGTCTTCACAGTGCCCCTCCTACATGATGATCCCCCATACATAATAATATCTTCACAGTGCCCCTCCTACAAAAGCATCCCCCATACATAATAATGTCTTCACAGTGCCCCTCCTACATGATGATCCCCCATACATAATAATGTCTTCACAGTGCCCCTCCTACATGAGTATGCCCCATACATAATAATGTCTTCACAGTGCCCCTCCTACATGATGATCCCCCATACATAATAATGTCTTCACAGTGCCCCTCCTACATGAGTATGCCCCATACATAATAATGTCTTCACAGTGCCCCTCCTACATGAGTATCCCCTATACATAATAATGTCTTCACAGTGCCCCTCCTACATGATGATCCCCCATACATAATAATGTCTTCACAATGCCCCTCCTACATGATGATCCCCCATACATAATAATGTCTTCACAGTGCCCCTCCTACATGATGATCCCCCATACATAATAATGTCTTCACAGTGCCCATCCTACAAGAGCATCCCCCATACATAATAATGTCTTCACGGTGCCCCTCCTACATGATGATCCCCCATACATAATAATGTCTTCACAGTGCCCCTCCTACATGAGGATCCCCCATACATAATAATGTCTTCACAGTGCCCCTCCTACAAGAGCATCCCCCATACATAATAATGTCTTCAGAGTGCCCCTCCTACAAGAGCATCCCCCATACATAATAATATCTTCACAGTGCTCCTCCTTCATGAGGATCTCCCATACATAATAATGTCTTCACAGTGCCCCTCCTACATGAATATCCCCCATACATAATAATGTCTTCACAATGCCCCTCCTACATGATGATCCCCGTACATAATAATGTCTTCACAGTGCCCCTCCTACATGATGATCCCCCATACATAATAAAGTCTTCACGGTGCCCCTCCTACATGATGATCCCCTATGCATAATAATGTCTTCACAGTGCCCCTCCTACATGAAGATCCCCCATACATAATAATGTCTTCACAGTGCCCCTCCTACATGAAGATCCCCCATACATAATAAAGTCTTCACGGTGCCCCTCCTACATGATGATCCCCCTTCACAGTGCCCCTCCTACATGAGAATCCCCCATACATAATAATGTCTTCACAGTGCCCCTCCTACATGAGTATCCCCTATACATAATAATGTCTTCACAGTGCCCCTCCTACATGAATATCCCCCATACATAATAATGTCTTCACAGTGCCCCTCCTACAAGAGCATCCCCCATACATAATAATGTCTTCACAGTGCCCCTCCTACAAGAGCATCCCCCATCCATAATAATGTCTTCACAGTGCCTCTCCTACATGAGTATCCCCCATACATAATAATGTCTTCACAATGCCCCTCCTACATGATGATCCCCCATACATAATATTGTCTTCACAGTGCCCCTCCTACATGATGATCCCCCATACATAATAAAGTCTTCACGGTGCCCCTCCTACATGATGATCCCCCATACATAATAATGTCTTCACAGTGCCCCTCCTACATGAGGATCCCCCATACATAATAATGTCTTCACGGTGCCCCTCCTACATGAAGATCCCCCATACATAATAATGTCTTCACAGTGCCCCTCCTACATGAAGATCCCCCATACATAATAATGTCTTCACGGTGCCCCTCCTACATGATGATCCCCCATACATAATAATGTCTTCACAGTGCCCCTCCTACAAGAGCATCCCCCATACATAATAATGTCTTCACAGTGCCCCTCCTACATGATGATCCCCCATACATAATAATGTCTTCACAGTGCCCCTCCTACATGAGTATGCCCCATACATAATAATGTCTTCACAGTGCCCCTCCTACATGAGTATCCCCTATACATAATAATATCTTCACAGTGCCCCTCCTACATGATGATCCCACATACATAATAATGTCTTCACAGTGCCCCTCCTACATGAGGATCCCCCATACATAATAATGTCTTCACAATGCCCCTCCTACATGATGATCCCCCATACATAATAATGTCTTCAGGGTGCCCCTCCTACAAGAGCATCCCCCATACATAATAATGTCTTCACAGTGCTCCTCCTTCATGAGGATCCCCCATACATAATAATGTCTTCACAGTGCCTCTCCTACATGAGTATCCCCCATACATAATAATGTCTTCACAATGCCCCTCCTACATGATGATCCCCCATACATAATATTGTCTTCACAGTGCCCCTCCTACATGATGATCCCCCATACATAATAAAGTCTTCACGGTGCCCCTCCTACATGATGATCCCCCATACATAATAATGTCTTCACAGTGCCCCTCCTACATGAGGATCCCCCATACATAATAATGTCTTCACAATGCCCCTCCTACATAATGATCCCCCATACATAATAATGTCTTCACAGTGCCCCTCCTACAAGAGCATCCCCCATACATAATAATGTCTTCACAGTGCCCCTCCTACATGATGATCCCCCATACATAATAATGTCTTCACAGTGCCCCTCCTACATGAGGATCCCCCATACATAATAATGTCTTCACAGTGCCCCTCCTACATGAGGATCCCCCATACATTATAATGTCTTCACAGGGCCCCTCCTACATGATGATCCTCCATACATAATAATGTCTTCACAGTGCCCCTCCTACAAGAGCATCCCCCATACATAATAATGTCTTCACATTGCCCCTCCTACAAGAGCATCCCCCATATATAATAATGTCTTCACAGTGCCCCTCCTACAAGAGCATCCCCCATACATAATAATGTCTTCACAGTGCCCCTCCTACATGATGATCCCCCATACATAATAATGTCTTCACAGTGCCCCTCCTACATGATGATCCCCCATACATAATAATGTCTTCACAGTGCCCCTCCTACATGAGGATCCCCCATACATAATAATGTCTTCACGGTGTCCCTCCTACATGAAGATACCCCATACATAATAATGTCTTCACAGTGCCCCTCCTACATGAAGATCCCCCATACATAATAATGTCTTCACGGTGCCCCTCCTACATGATGATCCCCCATACATAATAATGTCTTCACAATGCCCCTACTACATGAGGATCCCCCATACATAATAATGTCTTCACAGTGCCCCTCCTACATGATGATCCCCCATACATAATAATGTCTTCACAGTGCCCCTCCTTCATGAGGATCCCCCATACATAATAATGTCTTCACGGTGCCCCTCCTACATGAGGATCCCCCATACATAATAATGTCTTCACAGTGCCCCTCCTACATGATGATCCCCCATACATAATAATATCTTCACAGTGCCCCTCCTACAAAAGCATCCCCCATACATAATAATGTCTTCACAGTGCCCCTCCTACATGATGATCCCCCATACATAATAATGTCTTCACAGTGCCCCTCCTACATGAGTATGCCCCATACATAATAATGTCTTCACAGTGCCCCTCCTACATGATGATCCCCCATACATAATAATGTCTTCACAGTGCCCCTCCTACATGAGTATGCCCCATACATAATAATGTCTTCACAGTGCCCCTCCTACATGAGTATCCCCTATACATAATAATGTCTTCACAGTGCCCCTCCTACATGATGATCCCCCATACATAATAATGTCTTCACAATGCCCCTCCTACATGATGATCCCCCATACATAATAATGTCTTCACAGTGCCCCTCCTACATGATGATCCCCCATACATAATAATGTCTTCACAGTGCCCCTCCTACAAGAGCATCCCCCATACATAATAATGTCTTCACGGTGCCCCTCCTACATGATGATCCCCCATACATAATAATGTCTTCACAGTGCCCCTCCTACATGAGGATCCCCCATACATAATAATGTCTTCACAGTGCCCCTCCTACAAGAGCATCCCCCATACATAATAATGTCTTCAGAGTGCCCCTCCTACAAGAGCATCCCCCATACATAATAATGTCTTCACAGTGCTCCTCCTTCATGAGGATCTCCCATACATAATAATGTCTTCACAGTGCCCCTCCTACATGATGATCCCCTATACATAATAATATCTTCACAGTGCCCCTCCTACAAAAGCATCCCCCATACATAATAATGTCTTCACAGTGCCCCTCCTACATGATGATCCCCCATACATAATAATGTCTTCACAGTGCCCCTCCTACATGAGTATGCCCCATACATAATAATGTCTTCACAGTGCCCCTCCTACATGATGATCCCCCATACATAATAATGTCTTCACAGTGCCCCTCCTACATGAGTATGCCCCATACATAATAATGTCTTCACAGTGCCCCTCCTACATGAGTATCCCCTATACATAATAATGTCTTCACAGTGCCCCTCCTACATGATGATCCCCCATACATAATAATGTCTTCACAATGCCCCTCCTACAAAAGCATCCCCCATACATAATAATGTCTTCACAGTGCCCCTCCTACATGATGATCCCCCATACATAATAATGTCTTCACAGTGCCCCTCCTACATGAGTATGCCCCATACATAATAATGTCTTCACAGTGCCCCTCCTACATGATGATCCCCCATACATAATAATGTCTTCACAGTGCCCCTCCTACATGAGTATGCCCCATACATAATAATGTCTTCACAGTGCCCCTCCTACATGAGTATCCCCTATACATAATAATGTCTTCACAGTGCCCCTCCTACATGATGATCCCCCATACATAATAATGTCTTCACAATGCCCCTCCTACATGATGATCCCCCATACATAATAATGTCTTCACAGTGCCCCTCCTACATGATGATCCCCCATACATAATAATGTCTTCACAGTGCCCCTCCTACAAGAGCATCCCCCATACATAATAATGTCTTCACGGTGCCCCTCCTACATGATGATCCCCCATACATAATAATGTCTTCACAGTGCCCCTCCTACATGAGGATCCCCCATACATAATAATGTCTTCACAGTGCCCCTCCTACAAGAGCATCCCCCATACATAATAATGTCTTCAGAGTGCCCCTCCTACAAGAGCATCCCCCATACATAATAATGTCTTCACAGTGCTCCTCCTTCATGAGGATCTCCCATACATAATAATGTCTTCACAGTGCCCCTCCTACATGATGATCCCCCATACATAATAATATCTTCACAGTGCCCCTCCTACAAAAGCATCCCCCATACATAATAATGTCTTCACAGTGCCCCTCCTACATGATGATCCCCCATACATAATAATGTCTTCACAGTGCCCCTCCTACATGAGTATGCCCCATACATAATAATGTCTTCACAGTGCCCCTCCTACATGATGATCCCCCATACATAATAATGTCTTCACAGTGCCCCTCCTACATGAGTATGCCCCATACATAATAATGTCTTCACAGTGCCCCTCCTACATGAGTATCCCCTATACATAATAATGTCTTCACAGTGCCCCTCCTACATGATGATCCCCCATACATAATAATGTCTTCACAATGCCCCTCCTACATGATGATCCCCCATACATAATAATGTCTTCACAGTGCCCCTCCTACATGATGATCCCCCATACATAATAATGTCTTCACAGTGCCCATCCTACAAGAGCATCCCCCATACATAATAATGTCTTCACGGTGCCCCTCCTACATGATGATCCCCCATACATAATAATGTCTTCACAGTGCCCCTCCTACATGAGGATCCCCCATACATAATAATGTCTTCACAGTGCCCCTCCTACAAGAGCATCCCCCATACATAATAATGTCTTCAGAGTGCCCCTCCTACAAGAGCATCCCCCATACATAATAATGTCTTCACAGTGCTCCTTCTTCATGAGGATCTCCCATACATAATAATGTCTTCACAGTGCCCCTCCTACATGAATATCCCCCATACATAATAATGTCTTCACAATGCCCCTCCTACATGATGATCCCCCGTACATAATAATGTCTTCACAGTGCCCCTCCTACATGATGATCCCCCATACATAATAAAGTCTTCACGGTGCCCCTCCTACATGATGATCCCCTATGCATAATAATGTCTTCACAGTGCCCCTCCTACATGAGGATCCCCCATACATAATAATGTCTTCACAATGCCCCTCCTACATGATGATCCCCCATACATAATAATGTCTTCACAGTGCCCCTCCTACATGAGGATCCCCCATACATAATAAAGTCTTCACGGTGCCCCTCCTACATGATGATCCCCCATACATAATAATGTCTTCACAGTGCCCCTCCTACATGAGGATCCCCCATACATAATAATGTCTTCACGGTGCCCCTCCTACATGAAGATCCCCCATACATAATAATGTCTTCACAGTGCCCCTCCTACATGAAGATCCCCCATACATAATAATGTCTTCACGGTGCCCCTCCTACATGATGATCCCCCATACATAATAATGTCTTCACAGTGCCCCTCCTACATGAGAATCCCCCATACATAATAATGTCTTCACAGTGCCCCTCCTACATGAGTATCCCCTATACATAATAATGTCTTCACAGTGCCCCTCCTACATGAATATCCCCCATACATAATAATGTCTTCACAGTGCCCCTCCTACAAGAGCATCCCCCATACATAATAATGTCTTCACAGTGCCCCTCCTACAAGAGCATCCCCCATCCATAATAATGTCTTCACAGTGCCTCTCCTACATGAGTATCCCCCATACATAATAATGTCTTCACAATGCCCCTCCTACATGATGATCCCCCATACATAATATTGTCTTCACAGTGCCCCTCCTACATGATGATCCCCCATACATAATAAAGTCTTCACGGTGCCCCTCCTACATGATGATCCCCCATACATAATAATGTCTTCACAGTGCCCCTCCTACATGATGATCCCCCATACATAATAATGTCTTCACAGTGCCCCTCCTACATGAGGATCCCCCATACATAATAATGTCTTCACGGTGCCCCTCCTACATGAAGATCCCCCATACATAATAATGTCTTCACAGTGTCCCTCCTACATGAAGATCCCCCATACATAATAATGTCTTCACGGTGCCCCTCCTACATGATGATCCCCCATACATAATAATGTCTTCACAGTGCCCCTCCTACAAGAGCATCCCCCATACATAATAATGTCTTCACAGTGCCCCTCCTACATGATGATCCCCCATACATAATAATGTCTTCACAGTGCCCCTCCTACATGAGTATGCCCCATACATAATAATGTCTTCACAGTGCCCCTCCTACATGAGTATCCCCTATACATAATAATGTCTTCACAGTGCCCCTCCTACATGATGATCCCCCATACATAATAATGTCTTCACAGTGCCCCTCCTACATGAGGATCCCCCATACATAATAATGTCTTCACAATGCCCCTCCTACATGATGATCCCCCATACATAATAATGTCTTCAGGGTGCCCCTCCTACAAGAGCATCCTCCATACATAATAATGTCTTCACAGTGCCCCTCCTTCATGATAATCCCCCATACATAATAATGTCTTCACGGTGCCCCTACTACATGAATATCCCCCATACATAATAATGTCTTCACAGTGCTCCTCCTTCATGAGGATCCCCCATACATAATAATGTCTTCACGGTGCCCCTCCTACATGATGATCCCCCATACATAATAATGTCTTCACAGTGCCCCTCCTACATGATGATCCCCCATACATAATAATGTCTTCATAGTGCCCTTCCTACATGAAGATCCCCCATACATAATAATGTCTTCACAGTGCCCCTCCTACATGATGATCCCCCATACATAATAATGTCTTCATAGTGCCCTTCCTACATGAAGATCTCCCATACATAATAATGTCTTCACAGTGCCCCTCCTACATGAGCATCCCCCATACATAATAATGTCTTCACAGTGCCCCTCCTACATGAAGATCCCCCATACATAATAATGTCTTCACAGTGCCCCTCCTTCATGAGGATCCCCCATACATAATAATGTCTTCACAGTGCCCCTCCTTCATGAGGATCCCCCATACATTCCCTCCCTCCATTCCTCTGTTTCCTCAGGTGCAGTGAGAATTTCTTCTCTTTCTGAATCATGAAGAGATAATTCTGCTCTGTCTAAGAACTCTTCACCTTCCTTAATGATTTTCAAGGTAGTTAACCTCTCTTCTAGATTTCACAACTTTTCCTCCAACAGGGACACAAGCTGCATTTCTGGCATGTGAAGTTTGGCTTTTCCACTGGCAAGTCTGTGAACATGTAGCAGGATATGCAGCTCACCAAACGGCTCCTGGACTCTTCCATGTTCTTATTGTTAATGTTCTGAAAACAGTGAAAAAAGCTTCAAAATGCGCGCGGTTTACCGATGTCCTCTTTTCAGCTCCAACGGCCAAAATCCAGTGTTCTTTGAGCTCACGGAGACTCTTTACTTACCCCAAAATGCAGTGGGAATATGCAAATTATCTCCTCAGGACTCCTCCCCTGGTCTTCACAGTGCCCCTCCTACAAGAGCATCCCCCATACATAATAATGTCTTCACAGTGCCCCTCCTACATGAGGATCCCCCATACATAATAATGTCTTCACAGTGACCCTCCTAAAAGAGCATCCCCCATACATAATAATGTCTTCACAGTGCCCCTCCTACAAGAGCATCCCCCATATATAATAATGTCTTCACAGTGCCCCTCCTACAAGAGCATCACCCATACATAATAATGTCTTCACAGTGCCCCTCCTACATGATGATCCCCCATACATAATAATGTCTTCACGGTGCCCCTCCTACATGATGATCCCCCATACATAATAATGTCTTCACAGTGCCCCTCCTACATGAGGATCCCCCATACATAATAATGTCTTCACGGTGCCCCTCCTACATGAAGATCCCCCATACATAATAATGTCTTCACAGTGCCCCTCCTACATGAAGATCCCCCATACATAATAATGTCTTCACGGTGCCCCTCCTACATGATGATCCCCCATACATAATAATGTCTTCACAATGCCCCTCCTACATGAGGATCCCCCATACATAATAATGTCTTCACAGTGCCCCTCCTACATGATGATCCCCCATACATAATAATGTCTTCACAGTGCCCCTCCTTCATGAGGATCCCCCATACATAATAATGTCTTCACGGTGCCCCTCCTACATGAGGATCCCCCATACATAATGTCTTCACAGTGCCCCTCCTACATGATGATCCCCCATACATAATAATATCTTCACAGTGCCCCTCCTACAAGAGCATCTCCCATACATAATAATGTCTTCACAGTGCCCCTCCTACATGATGATCCCCCATACATAATAATGTCTTCACAGTGCCCCTCCTACATGAGTATGCCCCATACATAATAATGTCTTCACAGTGCCCCTCCTACATGATGATCCCCCATACATAATAATGTCTTCACAGTGCCCCTCCTACATGAGTATGCCCCATACATAATAATGTCTTCACAGTGCCCCTCCTACATGAGTATCCCCTATACATAATAATGTCTTCACAGTGCCCCTCCTACATGATGATCCCCCATACATAATAATGTCTTCACAATGCCCCTCCTACATGATGATCCCCCATACATAATAATGTCTTCACAGTGCCCCTCCTACATGATGATCCCCCATACATAATAATGTCTTCACAGTGCCCCTCCTGCATGAGGATCCCCCATACATAATAATGTCTTCACGGTGCCCCTCCTACATGAAGATCCCCCATACATAATAATGTCTTCACAGTGTCCCTCCTACATGAAGATCCCCCATACATAATAATGTCTTCACGTTGCCCCTCCTACATGATGATCCCCCATACATAATAATGTCTTCACAGTGCCCCTCCTACAAGAGCATCCCCCATACATAATAATGTCTTCACAGTGCCCCTCCTACATGATGATCCCCGATACATAATAATGTCTTCACAGTGCCCCTCCTACATGAGTATCCCCTATACATAATAATGTCTTCACAGTGCCCCTCCTACATGATGATCCCCCATACATAATAATGTCTTCACAGTGCCCCTCCTACATGAGGATCCCCCATACATAATAATGTCTTCACCATGCCCCTCCTACATGATGATCCCCCATACATAATAATGTCTTCACAGTGCCCCTCCTACATGAGTATGCCACATACATAATAATGTCTTCACAGTGCCCCTCCTACATGAGTATCCCCTATACATAATAATGTCTTCACAGTGCCCCTCCTACATGATGATCCCCCATACATAATAATGTCTTCACAATGCCCCTCCTACATGATGATCCCCCATACATAATAATGTCTTCACAGTGCCCCTCCTACATGATGATCCCCCATACATAATAATGTCTTCACAGTGCCCCTCCTACAAGAGCATCCCCCATACATAATAATGTCTTCACGGTGCCCCTCCTACATGATGATCCCCCATACATAATAATGTCTTCACAGTGCCCCTCCTACATGAGGATCCCCCATACATAATAATGTCTTCACAGTGCCCCTCCTACAAGAGCATCCCCCATACATAATAATGTCTTCACAGTGCCCCTCCTACAAGAGCATCCCCCATACATAATAATGTCTTCACAGTGCTCCTCCTTCATGAGGATCTCCCATGCATAATAATGTCTTCACAGTGCCCCTCCTACATGAATATCCCCCATACATAATAATGTCTTCACAATGCCCCTCCTACATGATGATCCCCCATACATAATAATGTCTTCACAGTGCCCCTCCTACATGATGATCCCCCATACATAATAAAGTCTTCACGGTGCCCCTCCTACATGATGATCCCCTATGCATAATAATGTCTTCACAGTGCCCCTCCTACATGAGGATCCCCCATACATAATAATGTCTTCACAATGCCCCTCCTACATGATGATCCCCCATACATAATAATGTCTTCACAGTGCCCCTCCTACATGAGAATCCCCCATACATAATAAAGTCTTCACGGTGCCCCTCCTACATGATGATCCCCCATACATAATAATGTCTTCACGGTGCCCCTCCTACATGAAGATCCCCATACATAATAATGTCTTCACAGTGCCCCTCCTACATGAAGATCCCCCATACATAATAATGTCTTCACGGTGCCCCTCCTACATGATGATCCCCCATACATAATAATGTCTTCACAGTGCCCCTCCTACATGAGTATCCAACATACATAATAATGTCTTCACAGTGCCCCTCCTACATGAGTATCCCCTATACATAATAATGTCTTCACAGTGCCCCTCCTACATGAATATCCCCCATACATAATAATGTCTTCACAGTGCCCCTCCTACAAGAGCATCCCCCATACATAATAATGTCTTCACAGTGCCCCTCCTACAAGAGCATCCCCCATACATAATAATGTCTTCACAGTGCCCCTCCTACATGATGATCCCCCATACATAATAATGTCTTCACAGTGCCCCTCCTACATGAGGATCCCCCATACATAATAATGTCTTCACAGTGCCCCTCCTACATAAGGATCCCCCATACATAATAATGTCTTCACAGGGCCCCTCCTACATGATGATCCTCCATACCTAATAATGTCTTCACAGTGCCCCTCCTACAAGAGCATCCCCCATATATAATAATGTCTTCACAGTGCCCCTCCTACAAGAGCATCCCCCATACATAATAATGTCTTCACAGTGCCCCTCCTACATGATGATCCCCCATACATAATAATGTCTTCACGGTGCCCCTCCTACATGATGATCCCCCATACATAATAATGTCTTCACAGTGCCCCTCCTACATGAGGATCCCCCATACATAATAATGTCTTCACGGTGCCCCTCCTACATGAAGATCCCCCATACATAATAATGTCTTCACAGTGCCCCTCCTACATGAAGATCCCCCATACATAATAATGTCTTCACGGTGCCCCTCCTACATGATGATCCCCCATACATAATAATGTCTTCACAATGCCCCTCCTACATGAGGATCCCCCATACATAATAATGTCTTCACAGTGCCCCTCCTACATGATGATCCCCCATACATAATAATGTCTTCACAGTGCCCCTCCTTCATGAGGATCCCCAATACATAATAATGTCTTCACGGTGCCCCTCCTACATGAGGATCCCCCATACATAATAATGTCTTCACAGTGCCCCTCCTACATGATGATCCCCCATACATAATAATATCTTCACAGTGCCCCTCCTACAAGAGCATCTCCCATACATAATAATGTCTTCACAGTGCCCCTCCTACATGATGATCCCCCATACATAATAATGTCTTCACAGTGCCCCTCCTACATGAGTATGCCCCATACATAATAATGTCTTCACAGTGCCCCTCCTACATGATGATCCCCCATACATAATAATGTCTTCACAGTGCCCCTCCTACATAAGTATGCCACATACATAATAATGTCTTCACAGTGCCCCTCCTACATGAGTATCCCCTATACATAATAATGTCTTCACAGTGCCCCTCCTACATGATGATCCCCCATACATAATAATGTCTTCACAGTGCCCCTCCTACATGATGATCCCCCATACATAATAATGTCTTCACAGTGCCCCTCCTACATGATGATCCCCCATACATAATAATGTCTTCACAGTGCCCCTCCTACAAGAGCATCCCCCATACATAATAATGTCTTCACGGTGCCCCTCCTACATGATGATCCCCCATACATAATAATGTCTTCACAGTGCCCCTCCTACATGAGTATCCCCCATACATAATAATGTCTTCACAGTGCCCCTCCTACAAGAGCATCCCCCATACATAATAATGTCTTCACAGTGCCCCTCCTACAAGAGCATCCCCCATACATAATAATGTCTTCACAGTGCTCCTCCTTCATGAGAATCTCCCATACATAATAATGTCTTCACAGTGCCCCTCCTACATGAATATCCCCCATACATAATAATGTCTTCACAATGCCCCTCCTACATGATGATCCCCCATACATAATAATGTCTTCACAGTGCCCCTCCTACATGATGATCCCCCATACATAATAAAGTCTTCACGGTGCCCCTCCTACATGATTATCCCCTATGCATAATAATGTCTTCACTGTGCCCCTCCTACATGAGGATCCCCCATACATAATAATGTCTTCACAATGCCCCTCCTACATGATGATCCCCCATACATAATAATGTCTTCACAGTGCCCCTCCTACATGAGGATCCCTCATACATAATAAAGTCTTCACGGTGCCCCTCCTACATGATGATCCCCCATACATAATAATGTCTTCACGGTGCCCCTCCTACATGAAGATCCCCCATACATAATAATGTCTTCACAGTGCCCCTCCTACATGAAGATCCCCCATACATAATAATGTCTTCACGGTGCCCCTCCTACATGATGATCCCCCATACATAATAATGTCTTCACAGTGCCCCTCCTACATGAGTATCCAACATACATAATGTCTTCACAGTGCCCCTCCTACAAGAGCATCCCCCATACATAATAATGTCTTCACAGTGCCCCTCCTACAAGAGCATCCCCCATACATAATAATGTCTTCACAGTGCTCCTCCTTCATGAGGATCCCCCATACATAATAATGTCTTCTCAGTGCCTCTCCTACATGAGTATCCCCCATACATAATAATGTCTTCACAATGCCCCTCCTACATGATGATCCCCCATACATAATATTGTCTTCACAGTGCCCCTCCTACATGATGATCCCCCATACATAATAAAGTCTTCACGGTGCCCCTCCTACATGAGGATCCCCCATACATAATAATGTCTTCACAGTGCTCCTCCTTCATGAGAATCTCCCATACATAATAATGTCTTCACAGTGCCCCTCCTACATGAATATCCCCCATACATAATAATGTCTTCACAATGCCCCTCCTACATGATGATCCCCCATACATAATAATGTCTTCACAGTGCCCCTCCTACATGATGATCCCCCATACATAATAAAGTCTTCACGGTGCCCCTCCTACATGATTATCCCCTATGCATAATAATGTCTTCACTGTGCCCCTCCTACATGAGGATCCCCCATACATAATAATGTCTTCACAATGCCCCTCCTACATGATGATCCCCCATACATAATAATGTCTTCACAGTGCCCCTCCTACATGAGGATCCCTCATACATAATAAAGTCTTCACGGTGCCCCTCCTACATGATGATCCCCCATACATAATAATGTCTTCACGGTGCCCCTCCTACATGAAGATCCCCCATACATAATAATGTCTTCACAGTGCCCCTCCTACATGAAGATCCCCCATACATAATAATGTCTTCACGGTGCCCCTCCTACATGATGATCCCCCATACATAATAATGTCTTCACAGTGCCCCTCCTACATGAGTATCCAACATACATAATGTCTTCACAGTGCCCCTCCTACAAGAGCATCCCCCATACATAATAATGTCTTCACAGTGCCCCTCCTACAAGAGCATCCCCCATACATAATAATGTCTTCACAGTGCTCCTCCTTCATGAGGATCCCCCATACATAATAATGTCTTCTCAGTGCCTCTCCTACATGAGTATCCCCCATACATAATAATGTCTTCACAATGCCCCTCCTACATGATGATCCCCCATACATAATATTGTCTTCACAGTGCCCCTCCTACATGATGATCCCCCATACATAATAAAGTCTTCACGGTGCCCCTCCTACATGAGGATCCCCCATACATAATAATGTCTTCACAGTGCCCCTCCTACATGAGGATCCCCCATACATAATAATGTCTTCACGGTGCCCCTCCTACATGAGGATCCCCCATACATAATAATGTCTTCACAGTGCCCCTCCTACAAGAGCATCCCCCATACATAATAATGTCTTCACAGTGCCCCTCCTACAAGAGCATCCCCCATACATAATAATGTCTTCACAGTGCTCCTCCTTCATGAGGATCTCCCATACATAATAATGTCTTCACAGTGCCCCTCCTACATGAATATCCCCCATACATAATAATGTCTTCACAATGCCCCTCCTACATGATGATCCCCCATACATAATAATGTCTTCACAGTGCCCCTCCTACATGATGATCCCCCATACATAATAAAGTCTTCACGGTGCCCCTCCTACATGATGATCCCCTATGCATAATAATGTCTTCACAGTGCCCCTCCTACATGAGGATCCCCCATACATAATAATGTCTTCACAATGCCCCTCCTACATGAGGATCCCCCATACATAATAATGTCTTCACAGTGCCCCTCCTACATGGTGATCCCCCATACATAATGTCTTCACAGTGCCCCTCCTTCATGAGGATCCCCCATACATAATAATGTCTTCACGGTGCCCCTCCTACATGAGGATCCCCCATACATAATGTCTTCACAGTGCCCCTCCTACATGATAATCCCCCATACATAATAATATCTTCACAGTGCCCCTCCTACAAGAGCATCTCCCATGCATAATAATGTCTTCACAGTGCCCCTCCAACATGATGATCCCCCATACATAATAATGTCTTCACAGTGCCCCTCCTACATGAGTATGCCCCATACATAATAATGTCTTCACAGTGCCCCTCCTACATGATGATCCCCCATACATAATAATGTCTTCAGAGTGCCCCTCCTACATGAGTATGCCCCATACATAATAATGTCTTCACAGTGCCCCTCCTACATGAGTATCCCCTATACATAATAATGTCTTCACAGTGCCCCTCCTACATGATGATCCCCCATACATAATAATGTCTTCACAATGCCCCTCCTACATGATGATCCCCCATACATAATAATGTCTTCACAGTGCCCCTCCTACATGATGATCCCCCATACATAATAATGTCTTCACAGTGCCCCTCCTGCATGAGGATCCCCCATACATAATAATGTCTTCACGGTGCCCCTCCTACATGAAGATCCCCCATACATAATAATGTCTTCACAGTGTCCCTCCTACATGAAGATCCCCCATACATAATAATGTCTTCACGTTGCCCCTCCTACATGATGATCCCCCATACATAATAATGTCTTCACAGTGCCCCTCCTACAAGAGCATCCCCCATACATAATAATGTCTTCACAGTGCCCCTCCTACATGATGATCGCCCATACATAATAATGTCTTCACAGTGCCACTCCTACATGAGGATCCCCCATACATAATAATGTCTTCACCATGCCCCTCCTACATGATGATCCCCCATACATAATAATGTCTTCACAGTGCCCCTCCTACATGAGTATGCCACATACATAATAATGTCTTCACAGTGCCCCTCCTACATGAGTATCCCCTATACATAATAATGTCTTCACAGTGCCCCTCCTACATGATGATCCCCCATACATAATAATGTCTTCACAATGCCCCTCCTACATGATGATCCCCCATACATAATAATGTCTTCACAGTGCCCCTCCTACATGATGATCCCCCATACATAATAATGTCTTCACAGTGCCCCTCCTACAAGAGCATCCCCCATACATAATAATGTCTTCACAGTGCCCCTCCTACAAGAGCATCCCCCATACATAATAATGTCTTCACAGTGCTCCTCCTTCATGAGGATCTCCCATGCATAATAATGTCTTCACAGTGCCCCTCCTACATGAATATCCCCCATACATAATAATGTCTTCACAATGCCCCTCCTACATGATGATCCCCCATACATAATAATGTCTTCACAGTGCCCCTCCTACATGATGATCCCCCATACATAATAAAGTCTTCACGGTGCCCCTCCTACATGATGATCCCCTATGCATAATAATGTCTTCACAGTGCCCCTCCTACATGAGGATCCCCCATACATAATAATGTCTTCACAATGCCCCTCCTACATGATGATCCCCCATACATAATAATGTCTTCACAGTGCCCCTCCTACATGAGGATCCCCCATACATAATAAAGTCTTCACGGTGCCCCTCCTACATGATGATCCCCCATACATAATAATGTCTTCACGGTGCCCCTCCTACATGAAGATCCCCATACATAATAATGTCTTCACAGTGCCCCTCCTACATGAAGATCCCCCATACATAATAATGTCTTCACGGTGCCCCTCCTACATGATGATCCCCCATACATAATAATGTCTTCACAGTGCCCCTCCTACATGAGTATCCAACATACATAATAATGTCTTCACAGTGCCCCTCCTACATGAGTATCCCCTATACATAATAATGTCTTCACAGTGCCCCTCCTACATGAATATCCCCCATACATAATAATGTCTTCACAGTGCCCCTCCTACAAGAGCATCCCCCATACATAATAATGTCTTCACAGTGCCCCTCCTACAAGAGCATCCCCCATACATAATAATGTCTTCACAGTGCCCCTCCTACATGATGATCCCCCATACATAATAATGTCTTCACAGTGCCCCTCCTACATGAGGATCCCCCATACATAATAATGTCTTCACAGTGCCCCTCCTACATAAGGATCCCCCATACATAATAATGTCTTCACAGGGCCCCTCCTACATGATGATCCTCCATACCTAATAATGTCTTCACAGTGCCCCTCCTACAAGAGCATCCCCCATACATAATAATGTCTTCAAAGTGCCCCTCCTACAAGAGCATCCCCCATATATAATAATGTCTTCACAGTGCCCCTCCTACAAGAGCATCCCCCATACATAATAATGTCTTCACAGTGCCCCTCCTACATGATGATCCCCCATACATAATAATGTCTTCACGGTGCCCCTCCTACATGATGATCCCCCATACATAATAATGTCTTCACAGTGCCCCTCCTACATGAGGATCCCCCATACATAATAATCTCTTCACGGTGCCCCTCCTACATGAAGATCCCCCATACATAATAATGTCTTCACAGTGCCCCTCCTACATGAAGATCCCCCATACATAATAATTTCTTCACGGTGCCCCTCCTACATGATGATCCCCCATACATAATAATGTCTTCACAATGCCCCTCCTACATGAGGATCCCCCATACATAATAATGTCTTCACAGTGCCCCTCCTACATGATGATCCCCCATACATAATAATGTCTTCACAGTGCCCCTCCTTCATGAGGATCCCCCATACATAATAATGTCTTCACGGTGTCCCTCCTACATGAGGATCCCCCATACATAATAATGTCTTCACAGTGCCCCTCCTACATGATGATCCCCCATATATAATAATATCTTCACAGTGCCCCTCCTACAAGAGCATCTCCCATACATAATAATGTCTTCACAGTGCCCCTCCTACATGATGATCCCCCATACATAATAATGTCTTCACAGTGCCCCTCCTACATGAGTATGCCCCATACATAATAATGTCTTCACAGTGCCCCTCCTACATGATGATCCCCCATACATAATAATGTCTTCACAGTGCCCCTCCTACATGAGTATGCCACATACATAATAATGTCTTCACAGTGCCCCTCCTACATGAGTATCCCCTATACATAATAATGTCTTCACAGTGCCCCTCCTACATGATGATCCCCCATACATAATAATGTCTTCACAATGCCCCTCCTACATGATGATCCCCCATACATAATAATGTCTTCACAGTGCCCCTCCTACATGATGATCCCCTATACATAATAATGTCTTCACAGTGCCCCTCCTACAAGAGCATCCCCCATACATAATAATGTCTTCACGGTGCCCCTCCTACATGATGATCCCCCATACATAATAATGTCTTCACAGTGCCCCTCCTACATGAGGATCCCCCATACATAATAATGTCTTCACAGTGCCCCTCCTACAAGAGCATCCCCCATACATAATAATGTCTTCACAGTGCCCCTCCTACAAGAGCATCCCCCATACATAATAATGTCTTCACAGTGCTCCTCCTTCATGAGGATCTCCCATACATAATAATGTCTTCACAGTGCCCCTCCTACATGAATATCCCCCATACATAATAATGTCTTCACAATGCCCCTCCTACATGATGATCCCCCATACATAATAATGTCTTCACAGTGCCCCTCCTACATGAAGATCCCCCATACATAATAAAGTCTTCACGGTGCCCCTCCTACATGATGATCCCCTATGCATAATAATGTCTTCACTGTGCCCCTCCTACATGAGGATCCCCCATACATAATAATGTCTTCACAATGCCCCTCCTACATGATGATCCCCCATACATAATAATGTCTTCACAGTGCCCCTCCTACATGAGGATCCCCCATACATAATAAAGTCTTCACGGTGCCCCTCCTACATGATGATCCCCCATACATAATAATGTCTTCACGGTGCCCCTCCTACATGAAGATCCCCCATACATAATAATGTCTTCACAGTGCCCCTCCTACATGAAGATCCCCCATACATAATAATGTCTTCACGGTGCCCCTCCTACATGATGATCCCCCATACATAATAATGTCTTCACAGTGCCCCTCCTACATGAGTATCCAACATACATAATAATGTCTTCACAGTGCCCTTCCTACAAGAGCATCCCCCATACATAATAATGTCTTCACAGTGCCCCTCCTACAAGAGCATCCCCCATACATAATAATGTCTTCACAGTGCTCCTCCTTCATGAGGATCCCCCATACATAATAATGTCTTCACAGTGCCTCTCCTACATGAGTATCCCCCATACATAATAATGTCTTCACAATGCCCCTCCTACATGATGATCCCCCATACATAATATTGTCTTCACAGTGCCCCTCCTACATGATGATCCCCCATACATAATAAAGTCTTCACGGTGCCCCTCCTACATGAGGATCCCCCATACATAATAATGTCTTCACAGTGCCCCTCCTACATGATGATCCCCCATACATAATAATGTCTTCACAGTGCCCCTCCTACATGAGGATCCACCATACATAATAATGTCTTCACGGTGCCCCTCCTACATGAGGATCCCCCATACATAATAATGTCTTCACAGTGCCCCTCCTATAAGAGCATCCCCCATACATAATAATGTCTTCACAGTGCCCCTCCTACAAGAGCATCCCCCATACATAATAATGTCTTCACAGTGCTCCTCCTTCATGAGGATCTCCCATACATAATAATGTCTTCACAGTGCCCCTCCTACATGAATATCCCCCATACATAATAATGTCTTCACAATGCCCCTCCTACATGATGATCCCCCATACATAATAATGTCTTCACAGTGCCCCTCCTACATGATGATCCCCCATACATAATAAAGTCTTCACGGTGCCCCTCCTACATGATGATCCCCTATGCATAATAATGTCTTCACAGTGCCCCTCCTACATGAGGATCCCCCATACATAATAATGTCTTCACAATGCCCCTCCTACATGATGATCCCCCATACATAATAATGTCTTCACAGTGCCCCTCCTACATGAGGATCCCCCATACATAATAAAGTCTTCACGGTGCCCCTCCTACATGATGATCCCCCATACATAATAATGTCTTCACGGTGCCCCTCCTACATGAAGATCCCCCATACATAATAATGTCTTCACAGTGCCCCTCCTACATGAAGATCCCCCATACATAATAATGTCTTCACGGTGCCCCTCCTACATGATGATCCCCCATACATAATAATGTCTTCACAGTGCCCCTCCTACATGAGTATCCAACATACATAATAATGTCTTCACAGTGCCCCTCCTACAAGAGCATCCCCCATACATAATAATATCTTCACAGTGCCCCTCCTACAAGAGCATCCCCCATACATAATAATGTCTTCACAGTGCCTCTCCTACATGAGTATCCCCCATACATAATAATGTCTTCACAGTGCCTCTCCTACATGAGTATCCCCCATACATAATAATGTCTACACAATGCCCCTCCTACATGATGATCCCCCATACATTATATTGTCTTCACAGTGCCCCTCCTACATGATGATCCCCCATACATAATAAAGTCTTCACGGTGCCCCTCCTACATGAGGATCCCCCATACATAATAATGTCTTCACAGTGCCCCTCCTACATGATGATCCCCCATACATAATAATGTCTTCACAGTGCCCCTCCTACATGAGGATCCCCCATACATAATAATGTCTTCAGGGTGCCCCTCCTACATGAAGATCCCCCATACATAATAATGTCTTCACAATGTCCCTCCTACATGAAGATCCCCCATACATAATAATGTCTTCACGGTGCCCCTCCTACATGATGATCCCCCATACATAATAATGTCTTCACAGTGCCCCTCCTACAAGAGCATCCCCCATACATAATAATGTCTTCACAGTGCCCCTCCTACATGAGGATCCCCCATACATAATAATGTCTTCACGGTGCCCCTCCTACATGAAGATCCCCCATACATAATAATGTCTTCACAATGTCCCTCCTACATGAAGATCCCCCATACATAATAATGTCTTCACGGTGCCCCTCCTACATGATGATCCCCCATACATAATAATGTCTTCACAGTGCCCCTCCTACAAGAGCATCCCCCATACATAATAATGTCTTCACAGTACCCCTCCTACAAGATGATCCCCCATACATAATAATGTCTTCACGGTGCCCCTCCTACATGAAGATCCCCCATACATAATAATGTCTTCACAATGTCGTTCCTACATGATGATCCCCCATACATAATAATGTCTTCACGGTGCCCCTCCTACATGATGATCCCCCATACATAATAATGTCTTCACAGTGCCCCTTCTACATGAGTATGCCCTATACATAATAAAGTCTTCACGGTGCCCCTCCTACATGAGGATCCCCCATACATAATAATGTCTTCACAGTGCCCCTCCTACATGATGATCCCCCATACATAATAATGTCTTCACAGTGCCCCTTCTACATGAGGATCCCCCATACATAATAATGTCTTCACGGTGCACCTCCTACATGAAGATCCCCCATACATAATAATGTCTTCACAATGTCCCTCCTACATGAAGATCCCCCATACATAATAATGTCTTCACGGTGCCCCTCCTACATGATGATCCCCCATACATAATATTGTCTTCACAGTGCCCCTCCTACAAGATCATCCCCCATACATAATAATGTCTTCACAGTGTCCCTCCTACATGATGATCCCCCATACATAATAATGTCTTCACAGTGCCCCTCCTACATGAGTATCCCCTATACATAATAATGTCTTCACAGTGCCCCTCCTACATGATGATCCCCCATACATAATAATGTCTTCACAGTGCCCCTCCTACATGAGGATCCCCCATACATAATAATGTCTTCACAATGCCCCTCCTACATGATGATCGCCCATACATAATAATGTCTTCAGGGTGCCCCTCCTACAAGAGCATCCCCCATACATAATAATGTCTTCACAGTGCTCCTCCTTCATGAGGATCCCCCATACATAATAATGTCTTCACAGTGCCTCTCCTACATGAGTATCCCCCATACATAATAATGTCTTCACAATGCCCCTCCTACATGATGATCCCCCATACATAATATTGTCTTCACAGTGCTCCTCCTTCATGAGGATCTCCCATACATAATAATGTCTTCACAGTGCCCCTCCTACATGAATATCCCCCATACATAATAATGTCTTCACAATGCCCCTCCTACATGATGATCCCCCATACATAATAATGTCTTCACAGTGCCCCTCCTACATGATGATCCCCCATACATAATAAAGTCTTCACGGTGCCCCTCCTACATGATGATCCCCTATGCATAATAATGTCTTCACTGTGCCCCTCCTACATGAGGATCCCCCATACATAATAATGTCTTCACAATGCCCCTCCTACATGATGATCCCCCATACATAATAATGTCTTCACAGTGCCCCTCCTACATGAGGATCCCCCATACATAATAAAGTCTTCACGGTGCCCCTCCTACATGATGATCCCCCATACATAATAATGTCTTCACGGTGCCCCTCCTACATGAAGATCCCCCATACATAATAATGTCTTCACAGTGCCCCTCCTACATGAAGATCCCCCATACATAATAATGTCTTCACGGTGCCCCTCCTACATGATGATCCCCCATACATAATAATGTCTTCACAGTGCCCCTCCTACATGAGTATCCAACATACATAATAATGTCTTCACAGTGCCCCTCCTACAAGAGCATCCCCCATACATAATAATGTCTTCACAGTGCCCCTCCTACAAGAGCATCCCCAATACATAATAATGTCTTCACAGTGCTCCTCCTTCATGAGGATCCCCCATACATAATAATGTCTTCACAGTGCCTCTCCTACATGAGTATCCCCCATACATAATAATGTCTTCACAATGCCCCTCCTACATGATGATCCCCCATACATAATATTGTCTTCACAGTGCCCCTCCTACATGATGATCCCGCATACATAATAAAGTCTTCACGGTGCCCCTCCTACATGAGGATCCCCCATACATAATAATGTCTTCACAGTGCCCCTCCTACATGATGATCCCCCATACATAATAATGTCTTCACAGTGCCCCTCCTACATGAGGATCCCCCATATATAATAATGTCTTCACGGTGCCCCTCCTACATGAGGATCCCCCATACATAATAATGTCTTCACAGTGCCCCTCCTACAAGAGCATCCCCCATACATAATAATGTCTTCACAGTGCCCCTCCTACAAGAGCATCCCCCATACATAATAATGTCTTCACAGTGCTCCTCCTTCATGAGGATCTCCCATACATAATAATGTCTTCACAGTGCCCCTCCTACATGAATATCCCCCATACATAATAATGTCTTCACAATGCCCCTCCTACATGATGATCCCCCATACATAATAATGTCTTCACAGTGCCCCTCCTACATGATGATCCCCCATACATAATAAACTCTTCACGGTGCCCCTCCTACATGATGATCCCCTATGCATAATAATGTCTTCACAGTGCCCCTCCTACATGAGGATCCCCCATACATAATAATGTCTTCACAATGCCCCTCCTACATGATGATCCCCCATACATAATAATGTCTTCACAGTGCCCCTCCTACATGAGGATCCCCCATACATAATAAAGTCTTCACGGTGCCCCTCCTACATGATGATCCCCCATACATAATAATGTCTTCACGGTGCCCCTCCTACATGAAGATCCCCCATACATAATAATGTCTTCACAGTGCCCCTCCTACATGAAGATCCCCCATACATAATAATGTCTTCACGGTGCCCCTCCTACATGATGATCCCCCATACATAATAATGTCTTCACAGTGCCCCTCCTACATGAGTATCCAACATACATAATAATGTCTTCACAGTGCCCCTCCTACAAGAGCATCCCCCATACATAATAATGTCTTCACAGTGCCCCTCCTACAAGAGCATCCCCCATACATAATAATTTCTTCACAGTGCCTCTCCTACATGAGTATCCCCCATACATAATAATGTCTTCACAGTGCCTCTCCTACATGAGTATCCCCCATACATAATAATGTCTACACAATGCCCCTCCTACATGATGATCCCCCATACATTATATTGTCTTCACAGTGCCCCTCCTACATGATGATCCCCTATACATAATAAAGTCTTCACGGTGCCCCTCCTACATGAGGATCCCCCATACATAAAAATGTCTTCACAGTGCCCCTCCTACATGATGATCCCCCATACATAATAATGTCTTCACAGTGCCCCTCCTACATGAGGATCCCCCATACATAATAATGTCTTCAGGGTGCCCCTCCTACATGAAGATCCCCCATACATAATAATGTCTTCACAATGTCCCTCCTACATGAAGATCCCCCATACATAATAATGTCTTCACGGTGCCCCTCCTACATGATGATCCCCCATACATAATAATGTCTTCACAGTGCCCCTCCTACAAGAGCATCCCCCATACATAATAATGTCTTCACAGTGCCCCTCCTACATGAGGATCCCCCATACATAATAATGTCTTCACGGTGCCCCTCCTACATGAAGATCCCCCATACATAATAATGTCTTCACAATGTCCCTCCTACATGAAGATCCCCCATACATAATAATGTCTTCACGGTGCCCCTCCTACATGATGATCCCCCATACATAATAATGTCTTCACAGTGCCACTCCTACAAGAGCATCCCCCATACATAATAATGTCTTCACAGTGCCCCTCCTACAAGATGATCCCCCATACATAATAATGTCTTCACGGTGCCCCTCCTACATGAAGATCCCCCATACATAATAATGTCTTCACAATGTCCCTCCTACATGATGATCCCCCATACATAATAATGTCTTCACGGTGCCCCTCCTACATGATGATCCCCCATACATAATAATGTCTTCACAGTGCCCCTTCTACATGAGTATGCCCTATACATAATAAAGTCTTCACGGTGCCCCTCCTACATGAGGATCCCCCATACATAATAATGTCTTCACAGTGCCCCTCCTACATGATGATCCCCCATACATAATAATGTCTTCACAGTGCCCCTTCTACATGAGGATCCCCCATACATAATAATGTCTTCACGGTGCCCCTCCTACATGAAGATCCCCCATACATAATAATGTCTTCACAATGTCCCTCCTACATGAAGATCCCCCACACATAATAATGTCTTCACGGTGCCCCTCCTACATGATGATCCCCCATACATAATAATGTCTTCACAGTGCCCCTCCTACAAGAGCATCCCCCATACATAATAATGTCTTCACAGTGCCCCTCCTACATGATGATCCCCCATACATAATAATGTCTTCACAGTGCCCCTCCTACATGAGTATCCCCTATACATAATAATGTCTTCACAGTGCCCCTCCTACATGATGATCCCCCATACATAATAATGTCTTCACAGTGCCCCTCCTACATGAGGATCCCCCATACATAATAATGTCTTCACAATGCCCCTCCTACATGATGATCGCCCATACATAATAATGTCTTCAGGGTGCCCCTCCTACAAGAGCATCCCCCATACATAATAATGTCTTCACAGTGCTCCTCCTTCATGAGGATCCCCCATACATAATAATGTCTTCACAGTGCCTCTCCTACATGAGTATCCCCCATACATAATAATGTCTTCACAATGCCCCTCCTACATGATGATCCCCCATACATAATATTGTCTTCACAGTGCCCCTCCTACATGATGATCCCCCATACATAATAAAGTCTTCACGGTGCCCCTCCTACATGATGATCCCCCATACTTAATAATGTCTTCACAGTGCCCCTCCTACATGAGGATCCCCCATACATAATAATGTCTTCACGGTGCCCCTCCTACATGAAGATCCCCCATACATAATAATGTCTTCACAGTGCCCCTCCTACATGAATATCCCCCATACATAATAATGTCTTCACAGTGCCCCTCCTACATGAATATCCCCCATACATAATAATGTCTTCACAGTGCCCCTCCTACAAGAGCATCCCCCATACACAATAATGTCTTCACAGTGCTCCTCCTTCATGAGGATCTCCCATACATAATAATGTCTTCACAGTGCCCCTCCTACATGAATATCCCCCATACATAATAATGTCTTCACAATGCCCCTCCTACATGATGATCCCCCATACATAATAATGTCTTCACAGTGCCCCTCCTACATGATGATCCCCCATACATAATAAAGTCTTCACGGTGCCCCTCCTACATGATGATCCCCTATGCATAATAATGTCTTCACAGTGCCCCTCCTACATGAGGATCCCCCTTACATAATAATGTCTTCACAATGCCCCTCCTACATGATGATCCCCCATACATAATAATGTCTTCACAGTGCCCCTCCTACATGAGGATCCCCCATACATAATAAAGTCTTCATGATGCCCCTCCTACATGATGATCCCCCATACATAATAATGTCTTCACGGTGCCTCTCCTACATGATGATCCCCCATACATAATAATGTCTTCACAGTGCCCCTCCTATATGATGATCCCCCATACATAATAATGTCTTCACAATGCCCCTCCTACATGATGATCCCCCATACATAATAATGTCTTCATAGTGCCCCTCCTACATGAGGATCCCCCATACATAATAATGTCTTCACGGTGCCCCTCCTACATGAAGATCCCCCATACATAATAATGTCTTCACAGTGCCCCTCCTACATGAAGATTGTAGCACCCCGAGGGCTCAGCTGCTACAGGGGTATTGCACCTCGAACCAGAGGTGCGGTATTCCACTCCCGGGTAAGGATGGAGTGTGGACCGGGGCTCAGTAGGCTGCATGCACCACACACACCCTATTTCCGAGGAACAGTCCAACGGTGCTCCCACTAGACAGAGTGCAGGCACGACAGCTTCTGTTCCCGGCTGGAGTGGGGAGGGGGAGGAAAACCCAGTGGTGTAGGAGCAGATAGGGGTGGGTTTCTGGGCATAGGAAGGAGCCCATTGGTTGCTAGTCACCTGGGCTCGGGTGTCAGAGGGAGTATAAAAGGTGGGCACCATCTTAGGAGTGAGTTCAGTCAGATAGAAGGAGAGTGAGAAGAGGAGTGACAGGGAGCAGCAGCCCTGTCTGGGTGCTGCCCCTGGAGGGAGCAAGAGTGAAGAAGAAAGGAACAAGAAGCAAGGAAAGAATGAAACATAAGGAAAGGCCCAGAGACATGAAGCAAGATGGAACCCGAACACGCTAGGAGTCAGCGGGTGAAGGGTTGGCAGATCAGGGTACCGGATCCCAAACTGGTGGAGGCCACTTATCCTCAGCCAGGAACCGGAGGTCGTGGCCACGTCTTGGTGCGACCACTCACTACACCCACCACGAAGGCACGCCACATAGGGTCAGGGAGACCAGAGAAAGGTTTCACCACCAGAAGGCCCGAGGAAGCTGGACATGGGTGGGTCCCTAGTGGGGACGGCCAGAGAAAGGAACGGGGAAAGGAGTTCAAGGTCACACTCTGGAACTGCCTGGGGGTTGGTCGAGCCCCGTACCTGGTGGACGCAGCATGGCTCGGGTCGTCATCACCTGCAGGACTGACGTTAATAACAACTGTGAGTAAAGCATTGAAAACTGCAATCAGTCTCTGTGTTCCATCGCACCACCAGCACCATAGGTACCGGGACGCTCTTACTATCACTCCCTTCACCCGCACCAGCTGCCCTGAGGCTATACCTCTCCCGTTGGGGGTTATATCACCATAGCTGCACATATATACCATCGGCCTCAGCGGACTGTTTTGCAGTGGCGGCCTTGCGACCGCAAATCAACGGGTGGCGTAGTCGGACACTAATACCATCATACCAATAACTGCCACTTAGTTTGACCACCCTGGGCGCGGACCGGGTCACCGCCACACGAAGACTACTACCCCCATCGGATCCGGCTCCGGGTATCCCCCGCGCGCACGCGCGCCGCACTACAGCACTGGCCCAGGGGGCGAGTCAACTTTGGCGTAGTCGGCAGGATTACGTGCCCGCAACCATCGGGTACTGCGTGCCTGAAAAAAAAGACTTTTATACTTACCTGTGGTGAAGTTTCCCGCCATCTGGAGCCGATTCCCGCCATCCGACGCCATCTTCTGCCTTCTTCCCGCCATCCGTGGAGCTTTCCCGCCATTGGACGCCATCTTGAGGACGCCGCGCGGGAAGAAGAGGGGCGTGGACTCCGAAAGCCCGCGAGAATTGAAGCCCCGCCTCACGTCCGGACGTTGCGTCGGGTCCTGGAGGGAGCCCAGCGACGCCGACGTCACAGGAGCGCGACGGAAGGTCCTCGACCCTGACGATCCACTGCGGAGCCGCGGCCTACGGAAGAGGATCATCGCAAGGTAGGCCACGGTCCACCAGGGGGGGAGGAGGATGTCGGATACGGAGGAGAGCTTCACTGCCGCAGCCACCATCCAGCACCGCGTTTTTCCCGAGAGGCAGCAGAAGCGTATCGGAGGCCGAGGACGACGCCGCGGGGGAGGCCGCAACGACAAGTAAGGGGGACGCCGTTACTCCGGGCCCTGAGGCCGCGGACCTGCCCCTACCTCCCGCCGCGGAACCCGAAGCGCTGGGTGCCGCGCCACCCGCCGTGCCTCCATTACCAGCAGTCAGCCCTCCAGCAGCAAGCTCTGCAGCGGAGCCTCGCCCTGGACCGTGCTCCCCAACATCGGGCACGATCAGAAAGTCACCGGCCAGGTTAAAAGGCCGAGTGCCTGCGGGCGCTGCACCCCAGCCGGGGCCCGCCAGGACCCCCCATACAGCTCACGGTCCCCGAGTCACCGGGACTGTTGTTAAGTTTCTCATGGCATGTGGCTGGGGCATCATCTAAGACCCGAAGACCATGAGCCAGGTGTTTATAAACAGAAGCGATGTAGAGTCCCACCTACCGGAGGGGCACAGTGGACAGGACCTGGTGCCTGGAGATACCGTCACCTATACCAGGCATAAGGGAGTGAAGGGATGGTACGCCCTTCATGTCCACCGGGTCAAGGAGGAGGAGGAGTTATCGTACCAGGAGGAGAAGAAAGAGGGCCCGGATGGGTCTGAACCTGAGGAAGAGAAAGGAGCGTGTGGAGGACACCGTAAATCGTAAACGGTAAAAGAGGAGATGTAAATAGTTACCCGATCGGGTATAAGGACTGTTGTGGGACTGTTTCCACAAAGAGTGTGGTCCCCGTTGGGACAGAAAGAGAACTGTTGCCTGTTTTGCCCTAATCCCTAACCTAACCGAGGACTGAGAGCGGTCATCCTTTCCCTCTACCTGGCTGAGGACTGAGACCGGCCGACCCTGTACTTAGTTGCGCTTCCTAAAGCGCCCCCTATTGGTTTTGTAAGAACCCTTCCCAATCTCAAGATACAGTGACTGTTGCACTTTATCAGGTCGTGAGTTGCACAGCGGCCAGATCCCAAGAAGTCAAGAATGTTGAAAATGTTTTATATGAAAAATGTCTAAATGTGAAAGTTTTATAATGCTGCTAAAAGTAACGATGCTGAAGTTTTGTATATCGTGTTTTCTACAAAAGAGTTCCCGTGGCATTAGCAAAAGCGTTGATATCAGTAACGTTAAGAGAAAGAAGAAAAGAGTACCTCCCATAAAGGGATGAGTTTTTGGTTAACGTCTTATATATGAGTGCACTTTAAAATTTTTGTAAGTTAGTAATTGTTTTGCTCTGTTTCAGCCCGGGGGCGTGCTGTGGTTTACCAGGGGGGAATGTAGCACCCCGAGGGCTCGGCTGCTATAGGGGTATTGCACCTCGAACCAGAGGTGCGGTATTCCACTCCCGGGTAAGGATGGAGTGTGGACCGGGGCTCAGTAGGCTGCATGCACCACACACACCCTATTTCCGAGGAACAGTCCAACGGTGCTCCCACTAGACAGAGTGCAGGCACGACAGCTTCTGTTCCCGGCTGGAGTGGGGAGGGGGAGGAAAACCCAGTGGTGTAGGAGCAGATAGGGGTGGGTTTCTGGGCATAGGAAGGAGCCCATTGGTTGCTAGTCACCTGGGCTCGGGTGTCAGAGGGAGTATAAAAGGTGGGCACCATCTTAGGTGTGAGTTCAGTCAGGTAGAAGGAGAGTGAGAAGAGGAGTGACAGGGAGCAGCAGCCCTGTCTGGGTGCTGCCCCTGGAGGGAGCAAGAGTGAAGAAGAAAGGAACAAGAAGCAAGGAAAGAATGAAACATAAGGAAAGGCCCAGAGACATGAAGCAAGAAGGAACCCGAACACGCTAGGAGTCAGCGGATGAAGGGTTGGCAGATCAGGGTACCGGATCCCAAACTGGTGGAGGCCACTTATCCTCAGCCAGGAACCGGAGGTCGTGGCCACGTCTTGGTGCGACCACTCACTACACCCACCACGAAGGCACGCCACATAGGGTCAGGGAGACCGGAGAAAGGTTTCACCACCAGAAGGCCCGAGGAAGCTGGACATGGGTGGGTCCCTAGTGGGGACGGCCAGAGAAAGGAACGGGGAAAGGAGTTCAAGGTCACACTCTGGAACTGCCTGGGGGTTGGTCGAGCCCCGTACCTGGTGGACGCAGCATGGCTCGGGTCGTCATCACCTGCAGGACTGACGTTAATAATAACTGTGAGTAAAGCATTGAAAACTGCAATCAGTCTCTGTGTTCCATCGCACCACCAGCACCATAGGTACCGGGACGCTCTTACTATCACTCCCTTCACCCGCACCAGCTGCCCTGAGGCTATACCTCTCCCGTTGGGGGTTATACCACCATAGCTGCACATATATACCATCGGCCTCAGCGGACTGTTTTGCAGTGGCGGCCTTGCGACCGCAAATCAACGGGTGGCGTAGTCGGACACTAATACCATCATACCAATAACTGCCACTTAGTTTGACCACCCTGGGCGCGGACCGGGTCACCGCCACACGAAGACTACTACCCCCATCGGATCCGGCTCCGGGTATCCCCCGCGCGCACGCGCGCCGCACTACAGCACTGGCCCAGGAGGCGAGTCAAGATCCCCCATACATAATAATGTCTTCACAGTGCCCCTCCTACATGATGATCCCCCATACATAATAATGTCTTCACAGTGCCCCTCCTACATGAAGATCCCCCATACATAATAATGTCTTCACGGTGCCCCTCCTACATGATGATCCCCCATACATAATAATGTCTTCACAGTGCCTCTCCGACATGATGATCCCCCATACATAATATTGTCTTCACAGTGCTCTCCTACATGAAGATCCCCCATACATAATAATGTCTTCACAGTGCCTCTCCTACATGAGTATCCCCCATACATAATAATGTCTTCACAATGCCCCTCCTACATGATGATCCCCCATACATAATAATGTCTTCACAGTGCCTCTCCTACATGAAGATCCCCCATACATAATAATGTCTTCACGGTGCCCCTCCTACATGATGATCCCCCATACATAATAATGTCTTCACAGTGCCCCTCCTACATGAGTATCCCCCATACATAATAATGTCTTCACAGTGCCCCTCCTACATGAATATCCCCCATACATAATAATGTCTTCACAGTGCCCCTCCTACAAGAGCATCCCCCATACATAATAATGTCTTCACAGTGCCCCTCCTACAAGAGCATCCCCCATACATAATAATGTCTTCACAGTGCCTCTCCTACATGAAGATCCCCCATACATAATAATGTCTTCAGAGTGCCTCTCCTACATGAGTATCCCCCATACATAATAATGTCTTCACAATGCCCCTCCTACATGATGATCCCCCATACATAATAATGTCTTCACAGTGCCTCTCCTACATGAAGATCCCCCATACATAATAATGTCTTCACGGTGCCCCTCCTACATGATGATCCCCCATACATAATAATGTCTTCACAGTGCCCCTCCTACATGAGTATCCCCCATACATAATAATGTCTTCACAGTGCCCCTCCTACATGAGTATCCCCTATACATAATAATGTCTTCACAGTGCCCCTCCTACATGAATATCCCCCATACATAATAATGTCTTCACAGTGCCCCTCCTACAAGAGCATCCCCCATACATAATAATGTCTTCACAGTGCCCCGCCTACAAGAGCATCCCCCATACATAATAATGTCTTCACAGTGCTCCTCCTTCATGAGGATCCCCCATACATAATAATGTCTTCACAGTGCCTCTCCTACATGAGTATCCCCCATACATAATAATGTCTTCACAATGCCCCTCCTTTATGAGGATCCCCCATACATAATAATGTCTTCACAGTGCCCCTCCTACATGAGGATCCCCCATACATAATAATGTCATCACGGTGCCCCTCCTACATGAAGATCCCCCATACATAATAATGTCTTCACAGTGCCCCTCCTACATGAAGATCCCCCATACATAATAATGTCTTCACGGTGCCCCTCCTACATGATGATCCCCCATACATAATAATGTCTTCACAGTGCCCCTCCTACATGAAGATCCCCCATACATAATAATGTCTTCACAGTGCCCCTCCTTCAGGAGTATCCCCCATACATAATAATGTCTTCACAGTGCCCCTCCTACATGAGGATCCCCCATACATAATAATGTCTTCACAGTGCCCCTCCTACAAGAGCTTCCCCCATACATAATAATGTCTTCACAGTGCCCCTCCTACATGAGGATCCCCCATACATAATAATGTCTTCACAGTGCCCCTCCTACAAGAGCATCCCCCATACACAATAATGTCTTCACGGTGCCCCTCCTACATGATGATCCCCCATACATAATAATGTCTTCACAGTGCCCCTCCTACAAGAGCATCCCCCATACATAATAATGTCTTCACAGTGCCCCTCCTACAAGAGCATCCCCCATACATAATAATGTTTTCACAGTGCCCCTCCTACATGAGGATCCCCCATACATAATAATGTCTTCACATTGCCCCTCCTACATGAGGATCCCCCATACATAATAATGTCTTCACAGTGCCCATCCTACAAGAGCATCCCCCATACATAATAATGTCTTCACAGTGCCCCTCCTACATGAGGATCCCCCATACATAATAATGTCTTCACAGTGCCCCTCCTACAAGAGCATCCCCCATACATAATAATGTCTTCACGGTGCCCCTCCTACATGATGATCCCCCATACATAATAATGTCTTCACAGTGCCCCTCCTACATGAGGATCCCCCATACATAATAATGTCTTCACAGTGCCCCTCCTAAAAGAGCATCCCCCATACATAATAATGTCTTCACAGTGCCCCTCCTACAAGAGCATCCCCCATACATAATAATGTCTTCACAGTGCTCCTCCTTCATGAGGATCTCCCATACATAATAATGTCTTCACAGTGCCCCTCCTACATGAATATCCCCCATACATAATAATGTCTTCACAATGCCCCTCCTACATGATGATCCCCCATACATAATAATGTCTTCACAGTGCCCCTCCTACATGATGATCCCCCATACATAATAAAGTCTTCACGGTGCCCCTCCTACATGATAATCCCCTATGCATAATAATGTCTTCACAGTGCCCCTCCTACATGAGGATCCCCCATACATAATAATGTCTTCACAATGCCCCTCCTACATGATGATCCCCCATACATAATAATGTCTTCACAGTGCCCCTCCTACATGAGGATCCCCCATACATAATAAAGTCTTCACGGTGCCCCTCCTACATGATGATCCCCCATACATAATAATGTCTTCACAGTGCCCCTCCTACAGGAAGATCCCCCATACATAATAATGTCTTCACGGTGCCCCTCCTACATGATGATCCCCCATACATAATAATGTCTTCACAGTGCCCCTCCTACATGAGTATCCCCCATACATAATGTCTTCACAGTGCCCCTCCTACATGAGTATCCCCTATACATAATAATGTCTTCACAGTGCCCCTCCTACATGATGATCCCCCATACATAATAATGTCTTCACAGTGCCCCTCCTACATGAGGATCCCCCATACATAATAATGTCTTCACAATGCCCCTCCTACAAGAGCATCCCCCATACATAATAATGTCTTCACAGTGCCCCTCCTACATGATGATCCCCCATACATAATAATGTCTTCACAGTGCCCCTCCTACATGAGGATCCTCCATACATAATAATGTCTTCACAGTGCCCCTCCTACATGAGGATCCCCCATACATAATAATGTCTTCACAGTGCCCCTCCTACATGATGATCCTCCATACATAATAATGTCTTCACAGTGCCCCTCCTACAAGAGCATCCCCCATACATAATAATGTCTTCACAGTGCCCCTCCTACAAGAGCATCCCCCATACATAATAATGTCTTCACAGTGCCCCTCCTACATGATGATCCCCCATACATAATAATGTCTTCACAGTGCCCCTCCTACATGAGGATCCCCCATACATAATAATGTCTTCACAGTGCCCCTCCTACAAGAGCATCCCCCATACATAATAATGTCTTCACAGTGCCCCTCCTACAAGAGCATCCCCCATACATAATAATGTCTTCACAGTGCCCCTCCTACATGAGGATCCCCCACACATAATAATGTCTTCACAGTGCCCCTCCTACATGATGATCCCCCATACATAATAATATCTTCACGGTGCCCCTCCTACATGAGGATCCCCCATACATAATAATGTCTTCACAGTGCCCCTCCTACATGAATATCCCCCATACATAATAATGTCTTCACAGTGCCCCTCCTACAAGAGCATCCCCCATACATAATAATGTCTTCACAGTGCCCCTCCTACAAGAGCATCCCCCATACATAATAATGTCTTCACAGTGCCCCTCCTACATGATGATCCCCCATACATAATAATGTCTTCACAGTGCCCCTCCTACAAGAGCTTCCCCCATACATAATAATGTCTTCACAGTGCCCCTCCTACATGAGGATCCCCCATACATAATAATGTCTTCACAGTGCCCCTCCTACAAGAGCATCCCCCATACATAATAATGTCTTCACGGTGCCCCTCCTACATGATGATCCCCCATACATAATAATGTCTTCACAGTGCCCCTCCTACAAGAGCATCCCCCATACATAATAATGTCTTCACAGTGCCCCTCCTACAAGAGCATCCCCCATACATAATAATGTTTTCACAGTGCCCCTCCTACATGAGGATCCCCCATACATAATAATGTCTTCACATTGCCCCTCCTACATGAGGATCCCCCATACATAATAATGTCTTCACAGTGCCCATCCTACAAGAGCATCCCCCATACATAATAATGTCTTCACAGTGCCCCTCCTACATGAGGATCCCCCATACATAATAATGTCTTCACAGTGCCCCTCCTACAAGAGCATCCCCCATACATAATAATGTCTTCACGGTGCCCCTCCTACATGATGATCCCCCATACATAATAATGTCTTCACAGTGCCCCTCCTACATGAGGATCCCCCATACATAATAATGTCTTCACAGTGCCCCTCCTAAAAGAGCATCCCCCATACATAATAATGTCTTCACAGTGCCCCTCCTACAAGAGCATCCCCCATACATAATAATGTCTTCACAGTGCTCCTCCTTCATGAGGATCTCCCATACATAATAATGTCTTCACAGTGCCCCTCCTACATGAATATCCCCCATACATAATAATGTCTTCACAATGCCCCTCCTACATGATGATCCCCCATACATAATAATGTCTTCACAGTGCCCCTCCTACATGATGATCCCCCATACATAATAAAGTCTTCACGGTGCCCCTCCTACATGATAATCCCCTATGCATAATAATGTCTTCACAGTGCCCCTCCTACATGAGGATCCCCCATACATAATAATGTCTTCACAATGCCCCTCCTACATGATGATCCCCCATACATAATAATGTCTTCACAGTGCCCCTCCTACATGAGGATCCCCCATACATAATAAAGTCTTCACGGTGCCCCTCCTACATGATGATCCCCCATACATAATAATGTCTTCACAGTGCCCCTCCTACAGGAAGATCCCCCATACATAATAATGTCTTCACGGTGCCCCTCCTACATGATGATCCCCCATACATAATAATGTCTTCACAGTGCCCCTCCTACATGAGTATCCCCCATACATAATGTCTTCACAGTGCCCCTCCTACATGAGTATCCCCTATACATAATAATGTCTTCACAGTGCCCCTCCTACATGATGATCCCCCATACATAATAATGTCTTCACAGTGCCCCTCCTACATGAGGATCCCCCATACATAATAATGTCTTCACAATGCCCCTCCTACAAGAGCATCCCCCATACATAATAATGTCTTCACAGTGCCCCTCCTACATGATGATCCCCCATACATAATAATGTCTTCACAGTGCCCCTCCTACATGAGGATCCTCCATACATAATAATGTCTTCACAGTGCCCCTCCTACATGAGGATCCCCCATACATAATAATGTCTTCACAGTGCCCCTCCTACATGATGATCCTCCATACATAATAATGTCTTCACAGTGCCCCTCCTACAAGAGCATCCCCCATACATAATAATGTCTTCACAGTGCCCCTCCTACAAGAGCATCCCCCATACATAATAATGTCTTCACAGTGCCCCTCCTACATGATGATCCCCCATACATAATAATGTCTTCACAGTGCCCCTCCTACATGAGGATCCCCCATACATAATAATGTCTTCACAGTGCCCCTCCTACAAGAGCATCCCCCATACATAATAATGTCTTCACAGTGCCCCTCCTACAAGAGCATCCCCCATACATAATAATGTCTTCACAGTGCCCCTCCTACATGAGGATCCCCCACACATAATAATGTCTTCACAGTGCCCCTCCTACATGATGATCCCCCATACATAATAATATCTTCACGGTGCCCCTCCTACATGAGGATCCCCCATACATAATAATGTCTTCACAGTGCCCCTCCTACATGAATATCCCCCATACATAATAATGTCTTCACAGTGCCCCTCCTACAAGAGCATCCCCCATACATAATAATGTCTTCACAGTGCCCCTCCTACAAGAGCATCCCCCATACATAATAATGTCTTCACAGTGCCCCTCCTACATGATGATCCCCCATACATAATAATGTCTTCACAGTGCCCCTCCTACATGAGGATCCCCCATACATAATAATGTCTTCACAATGCCCCTCCTACATGATGATCCCCCATACATAATAATGTCTTCACAGTGCCCCTCCTACATGATGATTCCCCATACATAATAATGTCTTCACAGTGCCCCTCCTACAAGAGCATCCCCCATACATAATAATGTCTTCACAGTGCCCCTCCTTCATGAGTATCCCCTATACATAATAATGTCTTCACAGTGCCCCTCCTACAAGAGCATCCCCCATACATAATAATGTCTTCACTGTGCCCCTCCTTCATGAGTATCCCCTATACATAATAATGTCTTCACAGTGCCCCTCCTACATGATGATCCCCCATACATAATAATGTCTTCACAGTGCCCCTCCTACATGAGGATCGCCCATACATAATAATGTCTTCACAATGCTCCTCCTACATGATGATCCCCCATACATAATAATGTCTTCACAGTGCCCCTCCTACAAGAGCATCTGTAGCACCCTGAGGATTCGGCTGCTACAGGGGTATTGCACCTCAACCCAGAGGTGTGATATTCCACTCCCGGGTAAGGATGGAGTGTGGGACTGAGTCCAGAAAGCTGCATGCACTACACACATCCCATTTCCGGGGAACAGACCAACGGTACTCCCACTTAGAAATGTGCAGGTACGACCGAGTCTGTTCCTGGCTGGAGTGGGAGGGGGGTGGTACATCCCAAGTAGTGTAGGGGCAGATAGGGGGAGCAGCCTGGGTAAAGATAGGAGCTCATTGGGTGCTGGTCACCTGAGCTCACACATAGAGGGAGTATTTAAGGTGGGCACCATCTAAGATCAGGGTCAGTCTGTCAGAGTGGAGGCAGTCAGCGAGTCTTTGCAGAGGAGTCAGAGGAAGAGGAGCAGAGTAGCCCCAGGCCCAGAGAGAGTGAGAGAGGAGAGTCAGAAGGACCCAGAGAAAACAAGCAGGAACTCTGAGAACCCATATACAAACCTAGGGTGAAGAGTTGGCAAAAGGGTACCGGATCCCAAACTGGTGGGGGCTCAAGCACACCTCAGCCAGAGACCGGAGGCCGTGGGCAGGATCTGCCACGGCCACCCACCATATCCACCCTGAAGGCAAACCACGTGTAGGGTCAGGGAACCCAAGGCCAAGGGTTTCCCAACAGAAGGCCCGAGGGAGCTGGACCTAGGTGGATCCCTGGTGGGGACGGCCAGAAGACAGGACAGGAAGGAGGGCTCAGGGTCACGCTCCGGACTTGCTTGGGGGTTGGCTGAATCCAGGACCTGGTGGACGCAGCACGGCTCGGGTGGTCACTTGAAGCTAGAGTGACCGGAACATCAGCAGTAAGTAAATACCCTAAACTGCACAACCCGACTCTGTCTTTAATTACCATCTATGCTGCACCACCACAACCCCCATCCTCTGCACCTGACCCCCTGAGGCTATACCCCACCCGTTGGGGGTTATACTATCAAAAGCTGCACCAACACCATCAGCCTCAGCGGACCCTGCTGCAGCGGCGGCCGTAGTGACCGCAATACAACGGGTGGCGTAGTCGACATAAAGAACTTTATAACATCTGTAGGACTGCCACATACTCTGAGCTTGACACCCTGGGCACGGACCGGGTCACAGCCACTCGGAAGACTACAACCCCCATCTGATCCGGCTCCGGGTATTCCCCTAAAAGAATATGGCCCAGGGGGTGCGTCAACTTTGGCGTAGTCGGCAGGATCACGTGCCCGCAACACCCGGGTACTGCGTGCCTGAAGAAAAGAACAAGTTTACCTCAAAAAGCAGTCTCCCGCCGGTTCCGGAGGGTCCCCGCCATCGGACTCCATCACAGATCGATTCCTGCCGGTTGTCCGCCATTAACAGCTTTTTCCCGCCATCTGCAGAGTTTCCCGCCACTGGGAGACGATTCCCGCCATTTCCAAAGGTTTCCCGCCTTGGAAGAGCGGACGCCATTATGGGCGTGCCAGAGGGTGGTGAGAGGCCGCCTCCCATCGTGGGCCAGGACCGAAAATGGCGCCAAAAGTGGAAACCGCCCCCACCAACAGAGACTGTGATGCTAGAGGTGTCTGTCAGCGTGAAAGAACTGCCCCTGGAGCTGACAATCACCAAGTGGCCCCGGGACCGCCCTCGAAGTGGGAGGACTGAGGAGAAGAGAGCAAAGATGGGTGTCGCCTGGAGCAGTCTGGAGAGAGCGCACCCGGAGACAAGTAGCCTAGAGCTGAGTCGAGAAGAAGCTTACCCGGAGATGGGAGAAGAGCAGAGCAGCACCGGCCCACTGGCCAGGAGCCTGCTGGAGACAACAGAAGGAGAGCAGAGCAGCACCGACCCGTTGGTCAGGAGCCTGCTAGAAGCGACGACCCCACTAGGCCTAGTGGAGGTCTTGGCACAGCTCCCCCGAGATCGGGAGTGTGCGCAGACTGCGCTGGAGGGCCTCGCACGGAGGATGGCCCGGGTGCAACGAGAGACGTTGGCGGAGTGGAGCCGAGAGATGGCCCAGCAGACAAGAACCCGTCAGCGGAGCACGCCACCCGAGACGAGGAGACAGACCGCCTCTGAGGATGGCGCAGGAGGACTGAAGGCCGGAGACGGCGCCGAGAAGGGAGCCGAACGAAAGGAGGCAGGTAAAGGGGACGTCTCTACCCCGAACCGGGAAACCGCGCACCTGCCCCAGCTCCCTGTCGCAGAGCCCGAAGTACCCCCTGCCGTGCCCATAACCGCAACGTCACCGCCACAGACTAGGCCTCAACCGGAAGCCGCAGCCGCGACCCCTGTGACGTCATACGCCTCGACCCCGAGCGTGACCAAGCAGGAAGTACCACCAGCCTGGTCGCAAGGCCTAGTACCCCCGGGCGCCGCAATACCAACAGCGCCCCCTACCTCCGCGGAGCCACCGGCCTGGTCGCAGGGCCAAGTAGCCCAGGGCGCCGCCGTCCTTACGGTGCCCTTCACTTTCCAGGTGCCCCAGGCCTGGCCGCAAGGCCTGGGCAACCCGGGCGCCACCACCACCGCGCCCATAAAACCAAGAGTGCCGCATCTGGGAGAAGATCTGTTTGCCCAACATACGTGCCCGGATGGGCAGCCCTTTATTTGGCCACCGGAGTTTCACCATCCCCGACTCCGGAAAGAGAGACCCCTAGATGAACCCCTGATCCCGGCTCCAAAGCCCGTAAAGAGGATCTCGCCCCCGCTGGCAGAAGCGCAGTTTGAGTGGGACCCCACCGGAGAAGATCTCATGGGGTTCACTCAGGAGACCCGGGCAGCTGCAGCGGAGCGTGCAGAGTGCTGCCGGCAGCAGCTCGAGGTCTTTGAGAGGGAGCGGAGAGAGAGGCGGGTCCGGGAACAACAAGCCCAGATAAGGAGCGCGGAGCAGAAGAGCCGGGCCAGGAGGAGTCCCCGTGCAGCCCATGGTCCCCCTTCCACCGGGACTGTGATCAAGTTTAATATGCAGCACGGGTGGGGCTTCATCCGAGATCACCGCACCCCAGGCGACGTCTTCGTGACCAGGAGAGACGTTGAGTCCCACCTACCGGAGGGACACAGAGGTCGTGACCTGTATATAGGGGACGAGGTCACCTTCACCCGGCACAAGTGTGCCAAAGGACCCTACGCCCTCCATGTGCATCGCCTGACGGAGGAAGAGCTGCGGTGTGAGGAGGAAGAACAAGAGGACCCGGACGGGTCTGAAGCCAAAGGTAACCGCAAAGAAAGAGCAGGAGGACGTCGTCGTTGAGTACGGCAGAGTAGAAGCTGTATATAGTTACCCGTAGGGGTACCAAAGAAACTGTTGCTGCTATTATAGTCCCCGTTGGGACCAGCAAGTGTGAACTGTTTACCCGTTTATCCCTTAAATCCCACTGACCGAGGACTGAGAGCGGTCATTCCTCCCTAATACCTGGCCGAGGACTGAGAGCGGCCATATCCCTTGTATATAGTTGCGCTTCCTAAAGCGCCCCCTACCGGTTTTATAGGAAAACCATTTTTTCTAGAGAAACTGTTGCACTTTTCCCGGGCACTCGTTGCACAGTGTCCGGAGGAGGAACCAGAGACAAGAGAAGTCTACGAGAATGTTAATATGAAAAGTTTATTGCTGCTAATATATGTTGTTTTATATGTTTTATATGTTTATGAAAAAAAAAAATTTGTATGTTTGTGGATGTTTTATATCTTACAGCCCGAGGACGTGCTGTGATTTACCAGGGGGGAATGTAGCACCCTGAGGATTCGGCTGCTACAGGGGTATTGCACCTCAACCCAGAGGTGTGATATTCCACTCCCGGGTAAGGATGGAGTGTGGGACTGAGTCCAGAAAGCTGCATGCACTACACACATCCCATTTCCGGGGAACAGACCAACGGTACTCCCACTTAGAAATGTGCAGGTACGACCGAGTCTGTTCCTGGCTGGAGTGGGAGGGGGGTGGTACATCCCAAGTAGTGTAGGGGCAGATAGGGGGAGCAGCCTGGGTAAAGATAGGAGCTCATTGGGTGCTGGTCACCTGAGCTCACACATAGAGGGAGTATTTAAGGTGGGCACCATCTAAGATCAGGGTCAGTCTGTCAGAGTGGAGGCAGTCAGCGAGTCTTTGCAGAGGAGTCAGAGGAAGAGGAGCAGAGCAGCCCCAGGCCCAGAGAGAGTGAGAGAGGAGAGTCAGAAGGACCCAGAGAAAACAAGCAGGAACTCTGAGAACCCATATACAAACCTAGGGTGAAGAGTTGGCAAAAGGGTACCGGATCCCAAACTGGTGGGGGCTCAAGCACACCTCAGCCAGAGACCGGAGGCCGTGGGCAGGATCTGCCACGGCCACCCACCATATCCACCCTGAAGGCAAACCACGTGTAGGGTCAGGGAACCCAAGGCCAAGGGTTTCCCAACAGAAGGCCCGAGGGAGCTGGACCTAGGTGGATCCCTGGTGGGGACGGCCAGAAGACAGGACAGGAAGGAGGGCTCAGGGTCACGCTCCGGACTTGCTTGGGGGTTGGCTGAATCCAGGACCTGGTGGACGCAGCACGGCTCGGGTGGTCACTTGAAGCTAGAGTGACCGGAACATCAGCAGTAAGTAAATACCCTAAACTGCACAACCCGACTCTGTCTTTAATTACCATCTATGCTGCACCACCACAACCCCCATCCTCTGCACCTGACCCCCTGAGGCTATACCCCACCCGTTGGGGGTTATACTATCAAAAGCTGCACCAACACCATCAGCCTCAGCGGACCCTGCTGCAGCGGCGGCCGTAGTGACCGCAATACAACGGGTGGCGTAGTCGACATAAAGAACTTTATAACATCTGTAGGACTGCCACATACTCTGAGCTTGACACCCTGGGCACGGACCGGGTCACAGCCACTCGGAAGACTACAACCCCCATCTGATCCGGCTCCGGGTATTCCCCTAAAAGAATATGGCCCAGGGGGTGCGTCACATCCCCCATACATAATAATGTCTTCACAGTGCCCCTCCTTCATGAGTATCCCCCATACATAATAATGTCTTCACAGTGCCCCTCCTACATGATGATTCCCCATACATAATAATGTCTTCACAGTGCCCCTCCTACAAGAGGATCCCCCATACATAATAATGTCTTCACAGTGCCCCTCCTTCATGAGCATCCCCCATACATAATAATGTCTTCACAGTGCCCCTCCTTCATGAGCATCCCCCATACATAATAATGTCTTCACAGTACCCCTCCTTCATGAGTATCCCCTATACATAATAATGTCTTCACAGTGCCCCTCCTTCATGAGTATCCCCTATACATAAACATGTCTTCACAGTGCCCCTACTTCATGAGTATCCCCTATACATAATAATGTCTTCACAGTGCCCCTCCTACATGATGATCCCCCATACATAATAATGTCTTCACAGTGCCCCTCCTACAAGAGCATCCCCCCATACATAATAATGTCTTCACAGTGCCCCTCCTACAAGAGCATCCCCCATACATAATAATGTCTTCACAGTGCCCCTCCTACAAGAGCATCCCCCATACATAATAATGTCTTCACGGTGCCCCTCCTACATGAGGATCCTCCATACATAATGTCTTCACAGTGCCCCTCCTACAAGAGCATCCCCCATACATAATAATGTCTTCACAGTGCCCTCCTACATGATGATCCCCCATACATAATAATGTCTTCACAGTGCCCCTCCTACATGAGGATCCCCCATACATAATAATGTCTTCAAAGTGCCCCTCCTACATGATGATCCTCCATACATAATAATGTCTTCACAGTGCCCCTCCTACAAGAGCATCCCCCATACATAATAATGTCTTCACAGTGCCCCTCCTACAAGAGCATCCCCCATACATAATAATGTCTTCGCAGTGCCCCTCCCTCATGATGATCCCCCATACATAATAATGTCTTCACAGTGCCCCTCCTACAAGAGCATCCCCCATACATAATAATGTCTTCACGGTGCCCCTCCTACATGAGTATCCCCCATACATAATAATGTCTTCACAGTGCCCCTCCTACAAGAGCATCCCCCATACATAATAATGTCTTCACAGTGCCCCTCCTACATGATGATCCCCTATACATAATAATGTCTTCACAGTGCCCCTCCTACATGATGATCCCCCATACATAATAATGTCTTCACAGTGCCCTCCTACATGATGATCCCCCATAAATAATAATGTCTTCACAGTGTCCCTCCTACAAGAGCATCCCCCATACATAATAATGTCTTCACAGTGCCCCTCCTACATGAGGATCCCCCATACATAATAATGTCTTCACAGTGCCCCTCCTACATGATGATTCCCCATACATAATAATGTCTTCACAGTGCCCCTCCTTCATGAGGATCCCCCATACATAATAATGTCTTCACGGTGCCCCTCCTACATGAAGATCCCCCATACATAATAATGTCTTCACAGTGCCCCTCCTACAAGAGCATCCCCCATACATAATAATGTCTTCACAGTGCCCCTCCTACAAGAGCATCCCCCATACATAATAATGTCTTCACAGTGCCCCTCCTACAAGAGCATCCCCCATACATAATAATGTCTTCACAGTGCCCCTCCTACATGATGATCCCCCATACATAATAATGTCTTCACAGTGCCCCTCCTACAAGAGCATCCCCCATACATAATAATGTCTTCACGGTGCCCCTCCTACATGAGGATCCCCCATACATAATAATGTCTTCACAGTGCCCCTCCTACATGATGATCCCCCATACATAATAATGTCTTCACGGTGCCCCTCCTTCATGAGGATCCTTCATACATAATAATGTCTTCACAGTGCCCTCCTACATGATGATCCCCCATTCATAATAATGTCTTCACAGTGCCCCTCCTACAAGAGCATCCCCCATACATAATAATGTCTTCACAGTGCCCCTCCTACATGAGGATCCCCCATACATAATAATGTCTTCACAGTGCCCCTCCTACATGATGATCCCCCATACATAATAATGTCTTCACAGTGCCCCTCCTATATGATGATCCCCCATACATAATAATGTCTTCACAGTGCCCCTCCTACATGAATATCCCCCATACATAATAATGTCTTCACAGTGCCCCTCCTACAAGAGCATACCCCATACATAATGTCTTCACAGTGCCCCTCCTACATGAGGATCCCCCATACATAATAATGTCTTCACAGTGCCCCTCCTACATGATGATCCCCCATACATAATAATGTCTTCACAGTTCCCCTCCTACATGAGTATCCCCCATACATAATAATGTCTTCACGGTGCCCCTCCTACATGAAGATCCCCCTTACATAATAATGTCTTCACGGTGCCTCTCCTACATGAAGATCCCCCATACATAATAATGTCTTCACATTGCCCCTCCTACATGAAGATCCCCCATTCATAATAAAGTCTTCACAGTGCCCCTCCTACAAGAGCATCCCCCATACATAATAAAGTCTTCACAGTGCCCCTCCTACAAGAGCATCCCCCATACATAATAAAGTCTTCACAGTGCCCCTCCTACATGAGGATCCCCCATACAAAATAATGTCTTCACGGTGCCCCTCCTTCATGAGGATCCCCCATACATAATAATGTCTTCACGGTGCCCTTCTTACATGAAGATCCCCATACATAATAATGTCTTCACATTGCCCCTCCTACATGAAGATCCCCCATACATAATAAAGTCTCCACAGTGCCCCTCCTACATGAGGATCCCCCATACATAATAATGTCTTCACAGTGCCCCTCCTACATGATGATCCCCATACATAATAATGTCTTCACGGTGCCCCTCCTACATGAAGATCCTCCATACATAATAATGTCTTCACATTGCCCCTCCTACATGAAGATCCCCCATACATAATAATGTCTTCACAGTGCCCCTCCTACATGAGGATCCCCCATACATAATAATGTCTTCACAGTGCCCCTCCTACATGAGGATCCCCCAAACATAATAATGTCTTCACAGTGCCCCTCCTACATGAAGATCCCCCATACATAATAATGTCTTCACATTGCCCCTCCTACATGAAGATCCCCCATACATAATAATGTCTTCACATTGCCCCTCCTACATGAAGATCCCCCATACATAATAATGTCTTCACAGTGTCCCTCCTACAAGAGCATCCCCCATACATAATAATGTCTTCACAGTGCCCCTCCTACATGAGGATCCCCCATACATAATAATGTCTTCACAGTGCCCCTCCTACATGATGATCCCCCATACATAATAATGTCTTCACAGTGCCCCTCCTTCATGAGGATCCCCCATACATAATAATGTCTTCACGGTGCCCCTCCTACATGAAGATCCCCCATACATAATAATGTCTTCACAGTGCCCCTCCTACAAGAGCATCCCCCATACATAATAATGTCTTCACAGTGCCCCTCCTACAAGAGCATCCCCCATACATAATAATGTCTTCACAGTGCCCCTCCTACAAGAGCATCCCCCATACATAATAATGTCTTCACAGTGCCCCTCCTACATGATGATCCCCCATACATAATAATGTCTTCACAGTGCCCCTCCTACAAGAGCATCCCCCATACATAATAATGTCTTCACGGTGCCCCTCCTACATGAGGATCCCCCATACATAATAATGTCTTCACAGTGCCCCTCCTACAAGAGCATCCCCCATACATAATAATGTCTTCACAGTGCCCCTCCTTCATGATGATCCCCTTACATAATAATGTCTTCACAGTGCCCCTCCTACATGATGATCCCCCATACATAATAATGTCTTCACGGTGCCCCTCCTTCATGAGGATCCTTCATACATAATAATGTCTTCACAGTGCCCTCCTACATGATGATCCACCATACATAATAATGTCTTCACAGTGCCCCTCCTACAAGAGCATCCCCCATACATAATAATGTCTTCACAGTGCCCCTCCTACATGAGGATCCCCCATACATAATAATGTCTTCACAGTGCCCCTCCTATATGATGATCCCCCATACATAATAATGTCTTCACAGTGCCCCTCCTACATGAATATCCCCCATACATAATAATGTCTTCACAGTGCCCCTCCTACAAGAGCATCCCCCATACATAATGTCTTCACAGTGCCCCTCCTACATGAGGATCCCCCATACATAATAATGTCTTCACAGTGCCCCTCCTACATGATGATCCCCCATACATAATAATGTCTTCACAGTTCCCCTCCTACATGAGTATCCCCCATACATAATAATGTCTTCACGGTGCCCCTCCTACATGAAGATCCCCCTTACATAATAATGTCTTCACGGTGCCTCTCCTACATGAAGATCCCCCATACATAATAATGTCTTCACATTTCCCCTCCTACATGAAGATCCCCCATACATAATAAAGTCTTCACAGTGCGCCTCCTACAAGAGCATCCCCCATACATAATAAAGTCTTCACAGTGCCCCTCCTACAAGAGCATCCCCCATACATAATAAAGTCTTCACAGTACCCCTCCTACATGAGGATCCCCCATACATAATAATGTCTTCACGGTGCCCCTCCTTCATGAGGATCCCCCATACATAATAATGTCTTCACGGTGCCCTTCTTACATGATGATCCCCATACATAATAATGTCTTCACGGTGCCCCTCCTACATGAAGATCCCCCATACATAATAATGTCTTCACATTGCCCCTCCTACATGAAGATCCCCCATACATAAAAAAGTCTTCACAGTGCCCCTCCTACATGAGGATCCCCCATACATAATAATGTCTTCACAGTGCCCCTCCTACATGATGATCCCCATACATAATAATGTCTTCACAGTGCCCCTCCTACATGAGGATCCCCCAAACATAATAATGTCTTCACAGTGCCCCTCCTACATGAAGATCCCCCATACATAATAATGTCTTCACATTGCCCCTCCTACATGAAGATCCCCCATACATAATAATGTCTTCACATTGCCCCTCCTACATGAAGATCCGCCATACATAATAATGTCTTCACAGTGCCCCTCCTACATGATGATCCCCATACATAATAATGTCTTCACAGTGCCCCTCCTACATGAGGATCCCCCATACATAATAATGTCTTCACAGTGCCCCTCCTACATGAGTATCCCCCATACATAATAATGTCTTCACGGTACCCCTCCTACAAGAGCATCCCCCATACATAATAAAGTCTTCACAGTGCCCCTCCTACAAGAGCATCCCCCATACATAATAAAGTCTTCACGGTGCCCCTCCTACATGAGGATCCCCCATACATAATAATGTCTTCACTGTGGCCCTCCTTCATGAGGATCCCCCATACATAATAATGTCTTCACGGTGCCCCTCCTACATGAAGATCCCCCATACATAATAATGTCTTCACATTGCCCCTCCTACATGAAGATCCCCCATACATAATAATGTCTTCACAGTGCCCCTCCTACAAGAGCATCCCCCATACATAATAAAGTCTTCACAGTGCCCCTCCTATAAGAGCATCCCCCATACATAATAAAGTCTTCACGGTGCCCCTCCTACATGAGGATCCCCCATACATAATAATGTCTTCACGGTGGCCCTCCTTCATGAGGATCCCCCATACATAATAATGTCTTCACGGTGCCCCTCCTACATGATGATCCCCATACATAATAATGTCTTCACGGTGCCCCTCCTACATGAAGATCCCCCATACATAATAATGTCTTCACATTGCCCCTCCTACATGATGATCCCCCATACATAATAATGTCTTCACAGTGCCCCTCCTACATGAAGATCCCCCATACATAATAATGTCTTCACAGTGCCCCTCCTACAAGAGCATCCCCCATACATAATAAAGTCTTCACGGTGTCCCTCCTACATGAGGATCCCCCATACATAATAATGTCTTCACGGTGCCCCTCCTACATGAGTATCCTCCATACATAATAATGTCTTCACAGTGCCCCTCCTACAAGAGCATCCCCCATACATAATAAAGTCTTCACGGTGCCCCTCCTACATGAGTATCCTCCATACATAATAATGTCTTCACAATGCCCCTCCTTCATGAGGATCCCCCATACATAATAATGTCTTCACAGTGCCTCTCCTACATGAGTATCCTCCATACATAATAATGTCTTCACAATGCCCCTCCTTCATGAGGATCCCCCATACATAATAAAGTCTTCACAGTGCCCCTCCTACATGATGATCCCCCATACATAATAATGTCTTCACAATGCCCCTCCTACATGATGATCCCCCATACATAATAATGTCTTCACAGTGCCCCTCCTACATGATGATCCCCCATACATAATAATGTCTTCACAGTGCCCCTCCTACATGAGGATCCCCCATACATAATAATGTCTTCACAGTGCCCCTCCTACATGAGGATCCCCCACACATAATAATGTCTTCACAGTGCCCCTCCTACATGATGATCCCCCATACATAATAATATCTTCACGGTGCCCCTCCTACATGAGGATCCCCCATACATAATAATGTCTTCACAGTGCCCCTCCTACATGAATATCCCCCATACATAATAAAGTCTTCACAGTGCCCCTCCTACATGAATATCCCCCATACATAATAAAGTCTTCACAGTGCCCCTCCTACATGATGATCCCCCATACATAATAATATCTTCACGGTGCCCCTCCTACATGAGGATCCCCCATACATAATAATGTCTTCATAGTGCCCCTCCTACATGATGATCCCCCATACATAATAATGTCTTCACAGTGCCCCTCCTACATGAGGATCCCCCATACATAATAATGTCTTCACGGTGCCCCTCCTGTGGTCGATTAATTATTTATGTCTTCAAACTTGGACTTGGCAGGTAAAACTGCGGCAGATTTATTGTTGCGGCTCGCGCTGTGTGAACGATGTTCTTTCTCTTCACTGTCTCGTTTGCACCACCTATTAGACGGCTCAGTTGGTGCCATAAATTTGTGTAAAATATTTTGGAAATGTTTTGGTGCAAAGTGTTGGGCATGAGACCATGTCCCTTTTCAACCGAGCTCAACCCCTTTATGGACAAAGTGGGAAAAGTTTTTGAAACACATTATAAACATGGCGCAAGTGGTAAAAGCCAGCTTTGTTCTACAAATTGCACCAGACTATAGGATTGTGAAGCTTGGTACTACATTTCCATCATTGTGTTGTGGTGAAGGGGAGGATATAAAGTCATGCTCTGCCCCCTTAAGTCAGCAGATTACGTGAGTCCTTCTAACGAGATCCTATCAATGGGAAAATCATTTAAAATAATGGGTTAGGTCCTACGGTGCGAGAGGGCATCTAACCCTGAGATTCCCAGAATCCCCCCCATAGTCTGTCCTAAACTGTGAACATCTAAAGGTACAAAGTAAGAGATGGCCCCTCCTGCGCTGGATTGATACTGAACCCGAAAGTTAACGATTAGCCCTCCATGATCATGTGATGGCCATCCAAGGAAAGTTCTCTCTGACGAGGGTTTGTGAAGTCTTCCCCACAAGTAAATCAATGTAAAACCTTCAAGATGAGCAAGAAGTCTTGGAAGCTTCTTACCGCTTCCCGGGATTTAGGAGAGATTTCCTGATACATCCCCCCACTCCATAAGCTCCAGACAAGGGGCTTCAGTTTGATTTACGCCACGCGTTTTCAGGTTCCCCATTGCACTCCCCTCATTTCCTCAGACATGACGGTTTTATGGTTGCAGCAGATGGAGCAGCTTAATGCGTTTCTGCAAGGTGAACTCAACTTTTCCAGGGAGAGACGTCCACAAGGGCGAAATGTGCTATCATAGATGTGCAGATGTAACAGCGAGGAACGCTCCTTCTCCGATATTACTGTGAATATTCATAGCACTATTCATTATATTCATGTGTTTATTTGGAGGACACGTCGACCACATAGTGATGATGTCTTCTTCACATTATAGTCATTTCATTCCCCAAATCCAACCGGAACAAATCCCTGATTTTCTATCTAATGTACTGTCACACAATCACACCCATCTGACCTCAGAACCATTGGCCAAAGATGAGACATGGACCCTTCAGGAACCCATCTGTCGATGATGTACAAAATGAAATAATTGTTAGATGTCTATCTATGGCACCCTTCCTATGGATGACGTCACTGATGGCTGATCATGTGTCTCGGTATGGCTGCCTTCCTATGGATGACGTCACTGATGGCTGATCATGTGTCTTGGTATGGTTGCCGTCCTATGGATGACGTCACTGATGGCTGATCATGTGTCTTGGTATGGCTGTCCTCCTATGGATGACGTCACTGATGGCTGATCATGTGTCTCGGTATGGCTGCCTTCCTATGGATGACGTCACTTATGGCTGATCATGTGTCTTGGTATGGCTGTCCTCCTATGGGTGACGTCACTGATGGCTGATCATGTGTCTCGGTATGGCTGCCTTCCTATGGATGACGCCACTGATGGCTGATCATGTGTCTCGGTATGGCTGCCTTCCTATAGATGATGTCACTGCAGGTTGAACATGTGCCTTGGTATGGCTGTCCTCCTATGGATGACGTCACTAATGGCTGATCATGTGTCTCGGTATGGCTGCCTTCCTATAGATGATGTCACTGATGGCTGATCATGTGTCTCGGTATGGCTGCCGTCCTATGGATGACGTCACTGATGGCTGATCATGTGGCTTGGTATGGCTGTCCTCCTATGGATGACGTCACTGATGGCTGATCATGTGTCTCGGTATGGCTGCCGTCCTATGGATGACGTCACTGATGGCTGATCATATGTCTTGGTATGGCTGTCCTCCTATGGATGACGTCGCTGATGGCTGATCATGTGTCTCAGTATGGCTGCCGTCCTTTGGATGACGTCACTGATGGCTGATCATGTGTCTCGGAATGGCTGCCGTCCTATGGATGACGTCACTGATGGCTGATCATGTGTCTTGGTATGGCTGTCCTCCTATGGATGACGTCACTGATGGCTGATCATGTGTCTTGGTATGGCTGCCTTCCTATGGATGACGTCACTGATGGCTGATCATGTGTCTTGGTATGGCTGTCCTCCTATGGATGACGTCACTGATGGCTGATCATGTGTCTCGGTATGGCTGCCTTCCTATGGATGACGTCACTGATGGCTGATCATGTGTCTCGGTATGGCTGCCTTCCTATAGATGATGTCACTTCAGGTTGAACATGTGCCTTGGTATGGCTGTCCTCCTATGGATGACGTCACTGATGGCTGATCATGTGCCTTGGTATGGCTGCCTTCCTATGGATGACGTCACTGATGGCTGATCATGTGTCTTGGTATGGTTGCCGTCCTATGGATGACGTCACTGATGGCTGATCATGTGTCTTGGTATGGCTGTCCTCCTATGGATGACGTCACTGATGGCTGATCATGTGTCTCGGTATGGCTGCCTTCCTATGGATGACGTCACTTATGGCTGATCATGTGTCTTGGTATGGCTGTCCTCCTATGGGTGACGTCACTGATGGCTTATCATGTGTCTCGGTATGGCTGCCTTCCTATGGATGACGTCACTGATGGCTGATCATGTGTCTTGGTATGGCTGCCTTCCTATGGATGATGTCACTGATGGCTGATCATGTGTCTCGGTATGGCTGCCGTCCTATGGATGACGTCACTGATGGCTGATCATGTGTCTTGGTATGGCTGTCCTCCTATGGATGACGTCACTGATGGCTGATCATGTGTCTCGGTATGGCTGCCGTCCTATGGATGACATCACTGATGGCTGATCATTTGTCTTGGTATGGCTGTCCTCCTATGGATGACGTCACTGATGGCTGATCATGTGTCTCGGTATGGCTGCCGTCCTTTGGATGACGTCACTGATGGCTGATCATGTGTTTTGGTATGGCTGTCCTCCTATGGATGACGTCACTAATGGCTGATCATGTGTCTCGGTATGGCTGCCTTCCTATGGATGACGTCACTGATGGCTGATCATGTGTCTTGGTATGGCTGTCCTCCTATGGATGACGTCACTGATGGCTGATCATGTGTCTTGGTATGGCTGTCCTCCTATGGATGACGTCACTGATGGCTGATCATGTGTCTCGGTATGGCTGCCTTCCTATAGATGACGTCACTGATGGCTGATCATGTGTCTTGGTATGGCTGTCCTCCTATGGATGACGCCACTGATGACTGATCATGTGTCTTGGTATGGCAGCCCTCCTATGGATGATGTCACTGATGGCTGATCATGTGTCTTGGAATGGCTGCCGTCCTATGGATGACGTCACTGAAGGCTGATCATGTGTCTTGGTATGGCTGTCCTCCTATGGATGACGTCACTGATGGCTGATCATGTGTCTCGGTATGGCTGCCTTCCTATGGATGACGTCACTGATGGCTGATCATGTGTCTTGGTATGGCTGCCTTCCTATGGATGACGTCACTGATGGCTGATCATGTGTCTCGGTATGGCTGCCTTCCTATGGATGATGTCACTGATGGCTTATCATGTGTCTCGGTATGGCTGCCTTCCTATGGATGACGTCACTGATGGCTGATCATGTGTCTTGGTATGGCTGTCCTCCTATGGATGACGTCACTGATGGCTGATCATGTGTCTTGGTATGGCTGTCCTCCTATGGATGACGTCACTGATGGCTGATCATGTGTCTTGGTATGGCTGCCTTCCTATGGATGACGTCACTGATGGCTGATCATGTGACTTGGTATGGCTGCCTTCCTATGGATGACGTCACTGATGGCTGATCATGTGTCTTGGTATGGCTGTCCTCCTATGGATGACGTCACTGATGGCTGATCATGTGTCTTGGTATGGCTGTCCTCCTATGGATGACGTCACTGATGGCTGATCATGTGTCTTGGTATGGCTGCCTTCCTATGGATGACGTCACTGATGGCTGATCATGTGTCTTGGTATGGCTGCCTTCCTATGGATGACGTCACTGATGGCTGATCATGTGTCTTGGTATGGCTGCCTTCCTATGGATGACGTCACTGATGGCTGATCATGTGTCTTGGTATGGCTGTCCTCCTATGGATGACGTCACTGATGGCTGATCATGTGTCTTGGTATGGCTGTCCTCCTATGGATGACGTCACTGATGGCTGATCATGTGTCTTGGTATGGCTGCCTTCCTATGGATGACATCACTGATGGCTGATCATGTGTCTCGGTATGGCTGCCTTCCTATAGATGATATCACTGCAGATTGAACATGTGCCTTGGTATGGCTGTCCTCCTATGGATGACAACACTGATGGCTCATCATGTGTCTCGGTATGGCTGCCTTCCTATAGATGATATCACTGCAGGTTGATCATGTGCCTTGGTATGGCTGTCCTCCTATGGATGACAACACTGATGGCTCATCATGTGTCTCGGTATGGCTGCCTTCCTATAGATGATGTCACTGCAGGTTGAACATGTGCCTTGGTATGGCTGTCCTCCTATGGATGACATCACTGATGGCTGATCATGTGTCTCGGTATGGCTGCCTTCCTATAGATGATGTCACTGCTGCTTGAACATATGTCTCATTATGGCTGCCCTGTTATGGATGATGTCACTGATGGTTGGACATGTGTCTCAGTCTGGCTGTCCTCCTATAGATGATGGTTCTGCTGGTTAAGTGTGTGTCTCGGTATAGCTGACCTACTATAGATGATGTCACAGCTGGTAGGACATGAGTCTCTGTATGGCTGCTCTCCTATGGATGATGTCACTGCTGGTTGGACATGTGTTTTGGTATGGCTGTCCTCCTATAGATCATGGTTCTGCTGGATGGAAATGTGTCTCGGTATGGCTGACCTGCTATAGATGATGCTACTGCTGGTTGAATATGTGTCTCGCTATGGCAGCCTTCATATAGATGATATCACTGCTGGTTGTGTTACACGCACGCCGTTAGGTTCAGATAGGGGCGAGACAGGTTACATGAATTCTTTGGAATCCTGGGGGAACAATTATTCAGGGCAACCATAGACCATGTGCTGCAGCTGCTCTCAGGCACACAGGGGTACTGACCCTCAGGCACAGGTTGTTTCACTTGCTGACCAGACACACTTGACAAGAGTCCTCATAAACGGTAGAACAGTAGCATTTAATAAGAAGCCGCACAGCCAGTGTAAGTTAAGTCTTATGAGCAACAGGCTCCAGTGACAAACAGTACAGTTTCCTTAGCAGCACAGCAGTTCACAGTCTTCCCAGTTGTTAGAACCTTGCTCTTAGGTTTTTTTTCCTTTGCTGGTCACATGACCTTGTTGGCCTATTTAATCCTGCTCCGCCCTTCTGGCTTTGCTGGACTGCATTGTTTAACTACTTTCTAGCTAGCCTGTGCTCTGTATCTGCTCTGTTAGTTTGCTTGGTCTACGGACCTCTATGTTCTATATATTTTGTTTGTTCGTCTGTCTGCTACTATTTCTGTTAGGAGGTGTCCCATATTCCTCCCAGTCCTTAGTACTTGTAGGGATTCCTTCCCCACATCTATAGGTCTCCGTACAGACTAGCTTAGGACTTTAGCAGGTCTGATCGCAGGATCAGGTCCCCTGTTACATCGTAGGGATTAAGCTGAGTTTCATAGTAGGGACAGATCTCCTCTCTTTCCTTAGCTCTGGTAGCAGAACATAACAGTAAGTCCAGCCTGCAAATGCTCTAAGGAAAGATTTTTCTGTTCCATCATGGTGTCGGTTCTGGATTTGGCTAAACACCTGCAGGGACTCTCTTTGGAGGTGACTGAGCTCCGTCAACACGTGAGTAACTGTCCTGGAGCACATTTCTTGGAGCCTAAGGTACGTTTGCCGGATTTATTTTTTGGTGAACACCGAGAATTTTTTTCATTTAAAAATGCTTGCTTATTGTATTTTCGTTTGAGACCCAAGTCCTCTGGGGATGAATCCCAGCGCATAGGGTTCATAATGTCACTTTTGCGCAAAGAGCCTCAGGAGTGGGCCTTTTCTTTACAACCTAGTGATTCATGCTTTAGATCAGTGGATAGTTTTTTTTCTGCTTTGGGACTATTATATGATGATCCTGACCGTGTCTCATCAGCTGAGACTGAGTTAAGACGTTTGAGACAGGGATCAGGTAATGTGGAAAAATATTGTACTCATTTCCGTCGATGGTCTACTCAAACAGGGTGGAAGGATTCTGCTCTGAAAAGTCTATTTCTTGCTGGGCTCAGTGAAAGGGTTAAAGACCTGCTAATTGCTTATCCCACACCTGAAGATTTGCAACAGGCTATGCAATTAGCTATACGGGTGGATAGGAGACTGCGTGCAAGGGTTAATGAGAGCAAATCCTCTGCTATGTCAGTTTCTGGTTATGAGAATGTGTGTACTAACAGTGGTGAACCGATGGAGATTGGAGCGATGGCACCTCGCTCTCAAGAAAAAGACCGCAGATTTTCTGAAGGTTTGTGTTTCTATTGCGGAAAATCTGGTCATTTAATTAAAGACTGTGAGCTTCGTATCAAGAAAGAAAAAAAAATGGTCAGTCATGCCCGTATTGCCTGTTTAAATTCCAAGGGTGTATTTTTAGCTGCTTCCACGATTGCTCAGGAAAAATTAATGGAATTTCGGGTGTTTGTCGATTGTGGGTCTACTCTGAATGTAATTGATGGGGGATTCTTGGAAAGACTCAATTTAAAACCCGAACCTTTATCATCCCCCATTGCTGTGGTTTCGGTGGATGGTTCCCCTTTGAAGAATATTACTCTCAAGGTCTGTGAATTTCCTCTCACTATTAATGGTGTTCACCACGAGAAATTGGATTTGGTAGTTTTGAATAACTTGCCTTCTCCAGTAATATTGGGATTGCCCTGGTTAAAATTTCACAATCCTGTACTGGATTGGTCTACCAGTGAAATTAAATCCTGGAGCCATAAATGTTATGACAAGTGTTGTAACGGGCGTATTGCAGCTTTGGATAGGGGAGAATTGCCTGTTCCTATTCAGGATTTTTGGAGAGTTTTTTCTGAGGAGGAGTCGCAGGTTTTGCCTCCCCATAGAGACTATGATTGTTCTATTGAATTTGTCCCTGGAGCGACTCTTCCTAAAAGTCGTTTATTTAACCTTACTATTCCTGAGAGGAAGGCTTTGGAGGAATACATACAGACAAGTTTGGCCGCCGGTCACATTAGGCCCTCTAAGTCTCCTGTGGCGGTTGGATTTTTTTTTTGTAAAAAAAAAGGACGGTTGTTTACGTCCTTGTCTGGATTTTCGTGAGATTAACAAAATTACTGTACGCAATCCTTACCCACTGCCATTGATTCCTGAATCTAATGGCCAGACAGAAAGGAAAAACCAGGATGTTGAGCAGTTCTTGCGTTGTTTTGTGGCAGACAATCAAGAGGGGTGGTCTGAGTTTCTGCCACTTGCTGAATTTGCTTTGAACAATCATACATCTTCTTCTGCTGGTTGTTCGCCTTTTTTTTGTTGTTCTGGGAGACATCCGTCGTTTAGGTCGTTCTCCAAGTTGGGATCTGCCGTGCCTGAGGAGGAGAATTTTTCCGGTGATTTGGAAAGAGTTTGGACGGATGTGCGTGGTAATCTTCAGGAGGCCAACAGAAAATCTAAGGACTACTTTGATAGGAAACGACAGGAGGTTTTGTTCGCTGTTGGTGACATGGTTTGGTTGTCCTCTAGGAATCTGCGGTTGAGGATTCCTTCTAAGAAATTGAATCCCAAGTTTGTAGGGCCCTTTAAGGTGCTTCAGGTTGTCAACCAATCTGCTGTTAGGTTGGAGGTTCCTACCTCCTGGAGAATTAATCCGGTATTTCATGTCTCTCTGTTGAAAAAAGCTGTTGTGTCGGATGGTGACGCCTCTGCCTCTGTTCCTCCGGTGGTGGAGGACGGGGAATATGAAATTTCTTGCATCCTTAACTCTAGACGGTATAGAGGTAGTTTGCAGTATCTTGTGGCCTGGAAAGGTTTCGGACCCGAGGATAACTCTTGGGTGAGGTCGGATGATGTTTCCGCGTCCAGACTTATCAGAGCGTTTCACAGGAGATTTCCTGATAAGCCTGGTCCTAGGGGATCCGGAGGATCCTCTTAGAAGGGGGGGTACTGTTAGAACCTTGCTCTTAGGTTTTTTTTTTCCTTTGCTGGTCACATGACCTTGTTGGCCTATTTAATCCTGCTCCGCCCTTCTGGCTTTGCTGGACTTCATTGTATATCTATTTTCTAGCTAGCCTGTGCTCTGTACCTAACTCTGTTAGTTTGCTTGATCCACGGACCTCTTTGTTCTATATATTTTGTTTGTTCGTCTGTCTGCTACTATTTCTGTTAGAAGGTGTCCCTTTTTCCTCCCAGTCCTTAGTACTTGTAGGGATTCCTTCCCCACATCTATAGGTCTCCGTACAGACTAGCTTAGGACTTTAGCAGGTCTGATCGCAGGATCAGGTCCCCTGTTACATCGTAGGGATTAAGCTGAGTTCTATCGTAGGGACAGATCTCCTCTCTTTCCTTAGCTCTGGTAGCAGAACATAACACCAGTAGTGCAGGACAGCACAGTTCTAATGCAAAGGCACATTAATGAACACAGTATTCTTTACAGCACAGTGAGATGGAGGAGGGGGGGGGTTTGCTGAGGAAGATGATCCCTGTGACACCATATCTTCCAGTCCTTATCTTTCTGGCTGACAATACTCTGCACTGCTAGTTCAGTAACTCTATCTGACCTGTGCTTAGTTTCACTCCTGACTTGAATCCTTTTCACTTGCAGGGGCTCTTCTGTGAGATACAGAACACACACACCACCTTTATCTTCGGCTCCAGCCAGACAGTAAACAACTTCCCCACAATCCCCCTGGGACTCTGCTACACCACTCCCCTTCTCCTGTGACTGTGTTAACCCCTCTAGTTGCTGGATGGTTCTGGAGCACAACACTTCCTGTCTCATGTGCTTGTGTTTCTTCTAATAGTTGCTGAATGCTTTTAAAGCAACAGCACTACTTCTGCATGTCACACTCGGCAACAGCACTACTTCTGCATGTCACACTCTTCCCTCCTTTTTGAATGTCGTCCCCGACATTTGTCTTAATTGGTCAATCTGACCAATTCTGAGACAGTGGTGAAAGATGGATAACTTTATATACAAATTGGCATTGTGAAATTGGTATAACATTCATAAACATTGATAACAACCTAATCTTATGACCTTTTTCTTGTAGGATGCCTGTAAGAAATAAACAATTAACACAATTAAAACAATCAGCATCTCTTCAGCTGGAGCTTTTTGTAAGTCTTCAGCCAGCTTTGTTTCTCTATGCTTTAACAGTTCTTTGTTTCTACAAAGTCTTTTAAGGAAAATCAAAGCAGGAAAACAAGTCTTTCCACCAGGCAACATCTTCCATACTCCCTCTCGGTGGTGAATACCACGCAAGTGGGCTTACCTGGTCCGCAGGCAGAGATACCTCTTTCCAGTCAACAGTCCTTGGCACTTGACTTGGTTCACCAAGTGTCTCATACGTCAGCATCACAGGCTTCCTCACTTCTCGAGTCAACATCCTCCTGGTGGGTTGTTCCTCAGAGACCACAGGTTCTTCGGTCACAGAAGTTTCTTCCGCCACACTCATTTCCCGTGCTTCCTCAGATGCTCTTGGAGCTGCCTCTGTAACTTCCTGTACTTCTCCTGAGTCGCTTGTTTCCGCACGGTCTGGTAATTCCGCTCCTCATGAGTGTCGATCGTTATCTTCAGGGGCTGGTGTTCGATCATCACATCTGAATTGGACTTCATCTGTACTCCTTGGTACGAACTCTGGAGCCTCAGGACTTAGTTCACTCTCCTGAGGATGGCACATCCTTCTCCTTGCCGGTCCGTGAAATACGATGGTGTGCTCTTCTCCATGGGAACTTTCAATGTCACTATCTACCTCCGGAGCTTCAGTCTGTCGTGGTCCCTTAGTTGATCTCAGACGATGTCGGTCTTCTTCTGGGAAGTCTTGTTGTGGTGGGAGATAATCACAGGGTAGCAGTAAGTTCCGATGGACTATTCTGGTTTTCTTGTCTCCCGTTTCCAATCGGATTTCATACACTGGGCTGTCATCAGCTTTCCTCCTTATGACCACAAACACCTTGTCTTCCCAGTATGAACAAAGTTTTCCTGGACCACCATTCTCACGTACGTTCCAGACTAGCATTCCCGGTGCCAATTCTGCTCCATAACATCTTCGATCATAGAACTCCTTACTCTTTCTCTGTCCTTGCGTAACCACTTTGGATGCTATGTTGTATGCCTCTGCCATCCGTTCCTTCCATTTCTGAACGTACTCCGGATACGTTCTGTAAGTCTCTGACACCGGAGTATCGAACATGATGTCGATTGGCAGTCTTGGCGATTGTCCATACAATAGGAAAAAGGGTGAGTAACCCGTTGCATCGCTCTTTGTACAGTTATAGGCATGTACCACTTTTGACAGAGAACTCTTCCAGTCTTTCTTCTCATCAGCGCAACATCTACAATAATGTCCGGTTAAAACGTTCCACTTGTCCGTTACCCTCTGGGTGATAGGGCGTTGTGTGGGATCTCTGAATTCTACAGTACTTTCCTAGCTTGGCAAAGAGCTAGTTCTCAAATTCTTTTCCTTGGTCATGGTGTAACCTCGTAAGGAACCCAAACCTCAAAGCAAAATCATTGAAGATCTTCTCTGCTGCTGTTTGACCAGATTTATTGGTGGTGGCATATGCTTGAGCAAATCGAGCGAAATGGTCCATCACCACCAAGATGTATTCGTAGCCACCTTTGCACGTCTCGACATGTAGAAAGTCTATTGAGACCATCTCAAATGGATACGTAGTTTGTATGTTGCCCATAGGTGCCCGGGTTGATGTGTTGGGACGTTTATCTTTCAGACACCCACACTCCCTGGTCACGTACCTCTCAATATCTCTCTGCATTTACGGCCAGAAGAAAAGTTCACGGATCAAATTTGTTGTCCTTTCCACTCCCAGGTGTCTCATGTTTTCATGGAGTTCTTTGAAGACCAACCTACGGAATACTCTGGGTATTACCAACTGCCGGTTTTGTCCTCCTTTACGATACAGGATACCGTCTTCACTGAGGCAGAGCTTCGTCCATTCTTTAATTAAAACAGATACTGCTGGTGACTTATTGTCTCTCTCCCGTTTACTTGGAAACCGAGTTTGGTCCACATAAAGTAGTATTCTACCAAATATCTGATCTTCCCATTGTGCTCTACGGATTTTCCCATTTGGTAGCTGTTGAATGGACAGGGGGTGATCTTGTTCTCTCTCTTTTATGGTGGTTTCCACCGTCAACGGACACCACAATGGTGTGTCTTCCTCCTGATAAGCTTGTACTGCTTGAGTAGTGCTCTCAATTGCTTCCAGACTGACTTCCTCCGAGCATTCTTGCGTGAACTCCTCAGGCTCTAGTGGCATTCTTGACAATCCGTCAGCATCCGCATTGCATTGTCCTGGCCTGTACTTAATGCTGAAATTGAAGTCAGCTAGTTCAGAGATCCATCTCTGACCTGTTGTATTCAGTTTGGCTGTAGTAAGGATATAGGTCAAAGGGTTGTTGTCAGTGTATACCTCAAACTCTTTGCTGTAGTAGAGATAATCTCTAAATCATTCACAGATAGCCCACTTCAATGCCAGGAACTCCAATTTTCCAGAATGTAGATGGTAATTCTTCTCGGCTTTTGTCAACGTTCTAGAACCGTAACCGATGACTCTCATTTTTCCATCTTGATGCTGATACAGGGCAGCTTCCAATCCAACTTGAGAAGCGTCACAATGAAGAACAAATGGTAAATTGAAATCAGGATATCCTAAGATGGGAGGTTTCACCAGGTAGTCCACTAGTTCTTCCAATACCTCCTGGTGGTCTGCTGTCCAGAGAATGGGCTGTTGGGACGAAACGGCGTTGTTTCTTTTAAGCCCAGTCCTACCCGCGTTCTTCTTTTTCTCTGCGGGTTTTGTTGTCTCTGTCATCCCCCCAAGAGGAGGTATAGCGGGGCCGCAATCCTGGAGAAGTTCCGAACGTAAGTACGATAGTAGGAGAGGAATCCTAATATCTGTCTCAACTCACCGACGGTAGAGGGCCGCTTGTCTTTTAAGGCCAGTACCAGAGCGATTTCTGTTGGGTCCATGGTATATCCTTCTTCGGACACAATTTTCCCTAGAAATCGGACTTTCCTTTTGAACAGTTCACACTTCTGTGGGGTCAACTTAACTCCGTGTTGTTGATATTGTTGTAATACGGTCCTCACGTGTTCAACATGCTCCCAGAAGTTTTTGCTGTGTACCACATTGTCATCCAAGTACGGCTGGCAGATATCGTCCCTCAATCCTTCTAAACAGGTCTCCATGCTCCTCTAGAATTCTACTGGAGCTGAACTGAGCCCAAACGGTATGCGGATCCACTCATATAATCCCCACAGTGTGATGAATGCCGTCAAGGGTCTACTGGACTCTTCAACAAACCCTTAATGGTATGCTTTACCCTGATCGAGGGCAGAGAACCAGGTGCTTCCTGATAGGCTATCCAGAAAATCTTGGATCTTTGGTATCGGGTGTCGATCAGGTACTGACTTTCGGTTTAGTTCCCGGTAATCACAGCAGAGTCTCAACGTACTGTCCTTCTTCCTAACACAGACAATAGGAGAGGAATAAGACGACTTTGACTTTTGGACCCAACCTCTGTTGATTAGGTCTTGTAAATACTCTTTCACTTCACAGTGTAATGGTTTCAGCACAGACATGTAACTTCTGGTTACTGGGTTCATGTCTTTCAAATTGATTTTCAACTGCAACAATGGGAAACAGCCTATATCAGAGACATCTTTAGAGAATGCATGATACTCTTCTCTCTTCAATCGCTATATCTTCAGCACACAAGTGTTCCAGGGATACTGGGGGATCCCAGGACCCCGAGGTGGGTTGCGCAATGTCCTCCCCTGGGCAACTCCTGTTCCTTGGTGGGGAGACTGAATTCACCGTAGACCCCTGGGCGGGTCTCACACTGGCTGGATATACAGTTTTAACTATTTCAATGTGACCTAACACAGTCTTTGGATCCAGTCTAATTTCGTGTTTCGTAGTATTCATCACCGGTACTGTCACTCGAGCAAACCCACCAGTAGGCATTGTAAGCACAGTTTCACCTTGAACTAGGCCTTCCGGAAGGCCTTCAGAGTCTTTTGGCACAAACACTCTTTTCTGGATTTTTCTTCCCGGTTCTACCCGGACTCCACACCTCACCCCCACCATTTGGTTTGCAGGAATGATGGTTGGGCGCCAGCCTACCTTGACTTCTTTTAGGTCCATTGTATTCTGTGCTTTCTTTACTTATGAATCACATTTTCCACCATGGCGTTGAGTATGGCAAGCGATGTGGCGATTGCTTCCACCACCAGCGTCCCTGACTTGTGTTTCGTGATGACCTCACTGATTACATTATAACCCAGGATAGGATCCTCTGCCACGTTCTGATCACTGGTCACGAGAAAAGGTACGAAAAGCTCAATGGTGTTGCTGTTCTTCGTGGCCCTGAGTTGGAAAGTCACTTCCACCCAGCCTATGAAAGGGTTTCGGTCTGGTTGACAGCTTTGCCATGGAGTTCCACTGGTCCTAAGAGTTCTTTTAGCGACCGAAGGCAGGTATGTGGCAGGTAGCGCCTTCTCCATTCTTCATTTAAAGGCTCGCTTGGGCTCCTGTGTCCCACAGTGCTTTTACCAGGAGTCCATCTAGCACCTTTCGCCGATTAGGCTGATGAGGCTATCTTTATTGACCGAGGAATCCTCCTCCCAGGAGTACATCGTTTGACCTCCACACTCGGCATTAAGTAACTGATGCCCCTGTCTCTCTTCCATCTGTTGTAGACGGGAACACACTTGGGGATAGTACTGATGCAGCCATTTTACATCATGCGCTGTTCTGGGGTTTGGTGAGATTTGGATTTGCTTCTGGGGCCTCCTCTTTGTCGCGGTTACCAGCCGCCCTGCACTGGCAACCTCCTGTATTTTAACCAAAACGACCGTGACCATTGGCATTCCTTGGCATAATGTCCTTCCTCACCACATCTTAGACAGTTGACACACACCGTACTCTGATTTGATGAACGGCACGCTTCACAAGCCGGGTATCTTCTGTTTTGGAGCCCACTCCTGGGTCTGAGGGATACCGGTTCTGGCCTGGAACGAATCAACTTTTTCACCTCAATCAACTTGGCTCGCACTTCTCCTATTACTTCCTTCCAGTCATCGCTGGTGGTCCTCTCATTTGTTGGTGATTTAAGGTTCCCTCTCGGAGGTGTCACTGGAGGGTCCCTATGATGATCTTCTGACTGGCCACCGGGGGTCTCCAACTTCAGCTGACTCATTTTGGTGATTTTAGGAGCAGAGCCTTTCTTTAACTTCTGTTTGCTCTTCTACTCCAAACTAGCGGCCTCATTCATTTTTTCAATTAGGACTTCGTCCAGAATGCCAGGATCTTCTAGGTTCTGTTTCAGCTGCAACTTAATATCTTTGCTGATTAACCCCGTTCCCAATGATCTCAAGAACTTCTGGACTAGTCCAGCATCAAACTTCTCCTCCACTTCTACATCTCTGGAGGCAAACAACTGTCTATCTTTCAGTTCAATTGTTCTGAACAAGAAATTTGGGGGTGATTCATTATTTTTCTGTGAGTGGTTAATGAGTCGATGGAACAATTCTGAAGTACTCTCTTCCTTATAGTGCCCTTTTAAAATCATCTTCAGCTGTTGCAAGGTCAATTGACTTTTCATTTCTAGCATACTACGGAGGTTCAGTCCTGGGCTTATCACTTTCACCACCCCCTCAACGACCTCATCTGGCTGGTAGCCTTTCTGTAAGCCTGCATCGATCTGGTGCAACAAGTTCATATAAGACAGTTTCTCTTTCTGTTCACACTCTCCAATCTGTCCCAGGATCTTGAATTCTTTCCTTATGGTGATTTGTGGTGTTAGAGAGGACTGTGTCCCTGATTATTCTAACCTGAGCAGGTTAAAGGTCCTGTCTGAGTCTATCATCCATTCAGAGGTTTTGGTTGATTCCTGTAGGGCTGTTGTTAGGGCTTTGAATTGTTCTTTCAATTCCTGTAGTTCAGTCTGTGGACGGAGATTCCCGCTTTTGGTAATTGGTGCCGCGCCTGCATCCTCAAACTTCAACCTGTTTAGAAACTGTGTTAGCTCCTGGAGGAATGTCCCCATAACGTCTTCAGCTTCTTTCTCCCCCAGCTCAACCATTTTTGCATTAATGGCAGCTAACAGTTGCCTGCGGTTGTGTGCTTTGGAAATCAGTTCATCTGACATCTTTATATGTTTTGCTACTGTCCTCAATTCTTCACAGGTTAACTGAAGAAGCAGCTCACTAATTCTGTCTGTTTGTATTTCCACATCCATTGCTGCTAGTGAGTTTTCTTTAGGGCTGGTCCCCTTTAACTGGTGTAGCAGAGTTGAGTTGAGGTGCTGGGCTGCTGTGTTTTTCCAGACACTTTTCCTCTTCTCCCTCCACACTCTAATTCCCACTTAGGATTCCCTGTACGGGCCACCAATGTTAAAAGCACGCCGCTAGGTTCAGATAGGGGCGAGACAGGTTACATGAATTCTTTGGAATCCTGGGGGAACCGTTACTCAGGGTGACCATAGACCATGTGCTGCAGCTGCTCTCAGGCACACAGGGGTATTGACCGTCAGGCATAGACACGTAGATTGTTTCACTTGCTGACCAGACACACTTGACAAGAGTCCTCATAAACGGTAGAACAGTAGCATTTAATAAGAAGCCGCACAGCCAGTGTAAGTTAAGTCTTATGAGCAACAGGCTCCAGTGACAAACAGTACAGTTTCCTTAGCAGCACAGCAGTTCACAGTCTTCCCAGTAGTACAGGACAGCACAGTTCTAATGCAAAGGCACATTAATGAACACAGTATTCTTTACAGCACAGTGAGATGGAGGAGGGGGGAGGGTTTGCTGAGGGAGATGATCCCTGTGACACCATTTTTTCCAGTCCTTATCTTTTTGCTTGACAATACTCTGCACTGTTAGTTCAGGAACTCTACCTGACCTGTGCTTAGCTTCACTCCTGATTTGAATCCTTTTCACTTGCAGGGGTGCTTCTGTGAGATACAGAACACACACACCACCTTTCTCTTCAGCTCCAGCCAGACAGTAAATAACTTCCCCACAATCCCCCTGGGGCTCTACTAAAACACTCCCCTTCTCCTTTGACTGTTTTAACCCCTCTAGTTGCTGGATGCTTCTGGAGCACAACAGTTCCTGTCTCCTGTGCTTGTGTTACTTCTAATAGTTGATGAATGCTTTTAAAGCAACAGTACTACTTCTGCATGTCACACTCTGCAACAGCACTACTTCTGCATGTCACATTACCTCTCTCCATCCAGTGGTGGAAGTAGTAGTACTCCTCCCCATCCAGTGCTAGGTTGATATTGTATATCTGTGTCCTCCACTTACATTACTGTGTATTTCTCTCCTTCCATGCGCTCTGCCAGTAATTATACCGCTGGGCCACTTATTGGGAAAACACTGAGCCCATGAGCAATGCCACCTGGTAACCAGCTAATTATATCCTGATATACTAGTCTGGTGGTGACTGGCACCGAGGCTCCTTGTTCTCCAGGGGGTGAAACCCCTGAGGACCCAATTAGTTGTCAGATCTCAGCATTTCGCTCCTGGTGCAGGAAATGTTCTTCTTACCGTGTAAAGAGTCCAATGTGGAATTGATGAGACTGGACACCGTTCTGGTTCGGTCCAAACACCAAGCACTCGGTACAAACACACAGGGAAAATATTAATGGGGTAAAGGACTAGGTAGGTCAGTAGGGAAGTCTAGTGTTTCTGATGTGATTGCTACTAAGATACTTCTCTCCCCAATGCATCACCTTCATCAGTAACATATGCCCCCTCTTCCCTGTAAGCAGGAGGGTGATTCCGAAAACCATGGTCTTTATTCTGCCATAAACAATCCAACCTCCAGACTAATGAGGGTTACACCTGCTACATGGATGATTGCCGGCATGTTTACATGGGAGCCGCAGAAGATCGTTTGTTGATGACCAAACTGAGCCAGGAGAATTGCCAGGATTGCCGCACGAGGTAGAGACCGGGGTCTATGTGTCGGAGGTAGAAAAGTCCTCTAGTGTTGGCAGCCTCAGCCAGAAGCTAAGAGGGAAAGGACTGTTGAATGGGCGAGTCTGCTCTGGTATTATTTACACAAACTGTTTATTTTTCCATCATGTCTTTGTGCCCATAGGAGGCCATTTTGTTTTTGTAACCACTGGAGTCTTATGAAAGTGATAAAATGTCACATGTTTGGACCAGACCGCATTGCCTGTATGAATACTACAGACTACCAGAGAGTGAATCCCTACAGTATTTATGCATACGCTCTGTGTATGCAGGTCTCTATATGTATGTGCTCTGTGTATGCAGTATGCCTCTGTATGTACTGTATGTGCTCTGTGGATGCAGCATGTCTCTGTATGTATGTGCTCTGGGTATGCAGCATGTTTCTATATGTAGAGTATGTGCTCTGTGTATGCAGCATGTCTCTATGTATGCATGTGCTCTGTGTATGCAGTATGCCTCTGTATGTACTGTATGTGCTCTGTGTATGCAGTATGCCTCTGTATGTACTCTGTGTATGCAGCATGTCTCTGTATGCATGTGCTCTGTGGATGCAGGTCTCTATATGTATGTGCTCTGTGGATGCAGCATGTCTCTGTATGTATGTGCTCTGTGGATGCAGCATGTCTCTATGTATGCATGTGCTCTGTGTATGCAGTATGCCTCTGTATGTACTGTATGTGCTCTGTGTATGCAGTATTCCTCTGTATGTACTGTATGTGCTCTGTGGATGCAGGTCTCTATATGTATGTGCTCTGTGGATGCAGCATGTCTCTGTATGTATGTGCTCTGTGTATGCAGCATGTCTCTATGTATGCATGTGCTCTGTGTATGCAGTATGCCTCTGTATGTACTGTATGTGCTCTGTGTATGCAGTATGCCTCTGTATGTACTGTATGTGCTCTGTGGATGCAGCATGTCTCTGTATGTATGTGCTCTGTGGATGCAGGTCTCTATATGTATGTGCTCTGTGGATGCAGCATGTCTCTGTATGTATGTGCTCTGTGTATGCAGCATGTCTCTATGTATGCATGTGCTCTGTGTATGCAGTATGCCTCTGTATGTACTGTATGTGCTCTGTGTATGCAGTATGCCTCTGTATGTACTGTATGTGCTCTGTGGATGCAGCATGTCTCTGTATGTATGTGCTCTGTGGATGCAGGTCTCTATATGTATGTGCTCTGTGGATGCAGCATGTCTCTATGTATGTATGTGCTCTGTGGATGCAGCATGTCTCTGTGGGTATGCATATGCTTTGTTTATGCATGTCTCTGGATGTATGTGCTCTGGGTATGCAACATGTTTCTGAATGTACAGTGTGTGCTCTGTGTATGCAGCATGTCTCTGTATGTATGCATGTGCTCTGCATATGCTTGTCTCTTTATGTATGTGCACTGTGTATTCAGCATGTCTGTATGTATGTGCTCTGTGTGTACAGTATGTATCTATATGGATGTATGTGCTGTGTATATACATAATTTCTCTCTATGTACACGTGAGCACTGTGTATGCATGTCTCTGTATATATTTGCTCTGTGTATGGCACATGACTATGACTATGTATGTATGTGCTATGTATGTATATATAATGCATGTCTATGCATTTATGTCATCTGTTTATAAATTTATACAGTATATTCTTGTACATATGGGTATTATAGTAGTTATTTTCTTGTACATACAGGGTAGTATTGTAGTATCTATATTCTTGTATATAGGGGGCAGTATTATAGTATTTATATTCTTGTATATAGGAGCAGTATTATAGTAGTTATATTCTTGTACATAGGTGTCACTATTACAGTAATTATACTCTTATGCATAGGGGCAGTATTATAGTAGTTATATTCTTGTACATAGGGGGCAGTATTATAGTAACTATATTCTTGTACATAGGGGCAGTATTATAGTAGTTATATTCTTGTACATAGGTGTCAGTATTACAGTAGTTATATTCTTATGCATAGGGGCAGTATTATAGTAGTTATATTCTTGTACATAGGGGGCAGTATTATAGTAGTTATATTCTTATACATAGGAGCAGTATTATAGTAGTTATATTCTTGTACATAGGGGGCAGTATTATAGTAGTTATATTCTTGTACATAGGAGCAGTATTATAGTAGCTATATTCTTCTACATAGGGGGCAGTATTATAGTAGTTATATTCTTGTACATAGGTGCAGTATTATAGTAGTTATATTATTGTTTGTACCTAGGGGACAGTATTATAGTAGTTATATTCTAGTATATAGGAGCAGTATTATAGTAGTTATATTCTTGTACATGGGGGAGTATTATAGTAGTTATATTCTTGTATATAGGGAGCAGTATTATAGTAGTTATATTCTTGTACATAGGAGCAGTATTATAGTAGTTATATTCTTGTACATAGGAGCAGTGCTATAGTAGTTATATTCTTGTACATAGGGGCTGTATTATAGCAGTTATATTCATGTACATAGGGGGCAGTATTATAGTAGTTATGTTCTTGTACATAGGGGCAGTATTATAGTAGTTATATTCTTGTACATAGGGGGCAGTATTATAGTAGTCATATTCTTGTACATAGGGGGCAGTATTATAGTAGTTATATTCTTGTACATAGGGGCAGTATTATAGTAGTTATATTCTTGTACATAGGGGCAGTATTATAGTAGTTATATTCTTGTACATAGGAGCAGTATTATAGTAGTTATATTCTTGTACATAGGGGCAGTATTATAGTAGTTATATTCTTGTACATAGGAGCAGCATTATAGTAGTTATATTCTTGTACATAGGGAGCAGTATTATAGTAGTTATATTCTTGTACATAGGGGGCAGTATTATATTAGTTATATTTTTGCACATAGGAGGCAGTATTATAGTAGTTATATTCTCTGATGATCCCTGTATTACCTGTACACTATAGATTATATACAAAGCTCCTGTGTATAATGTCACTGGTGATCACTGTATTACCAGTACAGTATACACTATATACAGAGCTCCTGTGTATAATGTCACTGGTGATCACTGTATTACAAGTACAGTATACACTATATACAGAGCTCATGTGTATAATGTCACTGGTGATCACTGTATTACCTGTACACTATACACTATATACAGAGCTCCTGTGTATAATGTCACTGGTGATCACTGTATTACCTGTACACTATACACTATATACAGAGCTCCTGTGTATAATTTCACTGGTGATCCCTGTATTACCTGTACACTATACAATATATACTGAGATCCTGTGTATAATGTCACTGGTGATCACTGTATTACCTGTACACTATACACTATATACAGAGCTCCTGTGTATAATTTCACTGATGATCCCTGTATTACCTGTACACTATACACTATATTCAGAGCACCTGTTTATAATGTCACTGGTGATCACTGTATTACCTGTACACTATATAAAGAGCTCCTGTGTACAATGTCACTGGTGATCACTGTATTACCAATACACTATACACTATATACAGAGCTCCTGTGTATAATGTCACTGGTGTTCACTGTATTACCTGTACACTATACACTATATACAGAGCTCGTGTGTATAATGTCACTGGTGATCCCTGTATTACCTTTACATTTTACACTATATACAGAGCTCCTGTGTATAATGTCACTGGTGATCCCTGTATTACCTGTACCCTATATACTGAGCTGATGTGTATAATGTCACTGGTGATCACTGCATTACCTGTACACTATACACTATATTCAGAGCACCTGTTTATAATGTCACTGGTGATCACTGTATTACCTGTACACTATATAAAGAGCTCCTGTGTACAGTGTCACTGGTGATCACTGTATTACCAATACACTATACACTATATACAGAGCTCCTGTGTATAATGTCACTGGTGTTCACTGTATTACCTGTACACTATACACTATATACAGAGCTCCTGTGTATAATGTCACTGGTGATCACTGTATTGCCTGTACACTATACACTATATACAGAGCTCCTGTGTATAATGTCACTGGGGATCCCTGTATTACCTGTACACTATATTTAGAGCTCCTGTGTATAATTTCACTGGTGATCACTGTATTACCTGTACACTATATATAGAGCTCCTGTGTATAATGTCACTGGTGATCACTGTATTACCTGTACACTATATAGAGAGCTCCTGTGTATAATGTCACTGGTGATCACTGTATTACCTGTAAACTGACACAATATGCAGAGCTCCTGTGTATAATGTCACTGGTGATCACTGTATTACCTGTACACTATACACTATATACAGAGCTCCTGTGTATAATGTCACTGGTGATCACTGTATTTCTTGTACACAGACACTATATATAGAGCTCCTGTGTATAATGTCACTGGTGATCACTGTATTACCTGTACACTATACACTATATACAGAGCTCCTGTGTATAATGTCACTTGTGATCCCTGTATTACCTGTACACTTTACACTATATACAGAGCTCCTGTGTATAATGTCACTGGTGATCCCTGCATTACCTGTACACTGACACTATATACGGAGCTCCTGTGTATAATGTCACTGGTGATCCCTGTATTACCTGTACACTGACACTATATACAGAGCACCTGTGTATAATGTCACTGGTGATCCCTGTATTACCTGTACCCTATACACTCTATACAGAGCTCCTGTGTATGATGTCACTGGTGATCACTGTATTACCTGTATACTATATACATAGCTACGGTGTATAATGTCACTGGTGATTACTGTATTACCTGTATACTATATATATAGCTACTGTGTATAATGTCACTGGTGATCACTGTATTACTTGTACACTGACAATATATACAGAGCTCCTGTGTTTAATGTCACTGGTGATTACTGTATTACCTGTACAATGACACTATATACAAAGCTCCTGTGTATAATGTCACTGGTGATTACTGTATTACCTGTACACTGACACTATATACAGAGCTCCTGTGTATAATGTCACTGGTGATTATTGTATTACCTGTACACTGACACTATATACAGAGCTCCTGTGTATAATGTCAATGGTGATCCCTGTTTTCTCTGTACACTGACACTATATACAGAGCTCCTGTGTATAATGTCACTGGTGATCACTGTATTACCTGTACACTGACACTATAAACAGAGCTCCTGTGTATAATGTCACTGGTGATTATTGTATTACCTGTACACTGACACTATATACAGAGCACCTGTGTATAATGTCACTGGTGATCACTGTATTACCTGTACACTATATACTATATACAGAGCTCCTGTGTATATTGTCACTGGTGATCACTGTATTACCTGTACACTATGCACTATATACAGAGCTCCTGTGTATAATGTCACTGGTGATCACTGTATTACCTGTACACTATACACTATATACAGAGCTCCTGTGTATAAAGTCACTGGTGATCCCTGTATTACCTGTACACTGACACTATATACAGAGCTCCTGTGTATAATGTCACTGGTGATCCCTGTATTACCTGTACACTGACACCATATACAGAGCACCTGTGTATAATGTCACTGGTGATCCCTGTATTACCTGTACCCTATATACATAGCTATTGTGTATAATGTCACATGTGATTACTGTATTACCTGTACACTGACACGATATACAGAGCTCTGTGTTTAATGTCACTGGTGATCACTGTATTGCCTGTACACTGACACTATATACAGAGCTCCTGTGTTTAATGTCACTGGTGATTACTGTATTACCTGTACAATGACACTATATACAGAGCTCCTGTGTATAATGTCACTGGTGATTACTGTATTACCTGTACACTGACACTATATACAGAGCTCTGTGTATAATGTCACTGGTGATCACTGTATTACCTGTACACTATATAAAGAGCTCCTGTGTATAATGTTACTGGTGATCCCTGTTTTCTCTGTACACTGACACTGTATACAGAGCTCCTGTGTATAATGTCACTGGTGATTACTGTATTACCTGTACACTGACACTATATACAGAGCTCCTGTGTATAATGTCACTGGTGATTATTGTATTACCTGTACACTGACGCTATATACAGAGCTCTGTGTATAATGTCACTGGTTATCACTGTATTACCTGTACACTGACACTATATACAGAGCTCCTGTGTATAATGTTACTGGTGATCACTGTATTACCTGTACACTATATACTATATACAGAGCTCCTGTGTATAATGTCACTGGTGATCTCTGTATTACCTGTACACTGACACTATATACAGAGCTCCTGTGTATAATGTCACCAGTGATCCCTGTATTACCTGTACACTATATATAGAGCTCCTGTTTATAATGTCACTGGTGATCACTGTATTACCTGTACACTATATAAAGAGCTCCTGTGTATAATGTCACTGGTGATCCCTGTTTTCTCTGTACACTGACACTGTATACAGAGCTCCTGTGTATAATGTCACTGATGATCACTGTATTACCTGTACACTGACACTATATACAGAGCTCCTGTGTATAATGTCACTGGTGATTACTGTATTACCTGTACACTGACACTATATACAGAGCTCCTGTGTATAATGTCACTGGTTATCACTGTATTACCTGTACACTGACACTATATACAGAGCTCCTGTGTATAATGTTACTGGTGATCACTGTATTACCTGTACACTATACACTATATACAGAGCTCCTGTGTATAATGTCACTGGTAATCTCTGTATTACCTGTACACTGACAATATATACAGATCTCCTGTGTATAATGTCACCAGTGATCCCTGTATTACCTGTACACTATATATAGAGCTCCTGTTTATAATGTCACTGGTGATCACTGTATTACCTGTACACTATATACAGAGCTCCTGTGTATAATGTCACTGGTGATCACTGTATTACCTGTACACTATACACTATATACAGAGCTCCTGTGTATAATGTCACTGGTGATCTCTGTATTACCTGTACACTGACACTATATACAGATCTCCTGTGTTTAATGTCACCAGTGATCCCTGTATTACCTGTACACTACATATAGAGCTCCTGTTTATAATGTCACTGGTGATCACTGTATTACCTGTACACTATATACAGAGTTCCTGTGTATAATGTCACTGGTGATCACTGCATTACCTGTACACTGACACAATATGCAGAGCTCCTGTGTATAATGTCACTGGTGATCACTGTATTACCTGTACACTATACACTATATACAGAGGTCCTGTGTATAATGTCACTGGTGATCACTGTATTACCTGTACACTATATACAGAACTCCTGTGTATAATGTCACTGGTGATCACTGTATTACCTGTACACTGACACTATATACAGTGCTCCTGTGTATAATGTCACTGGTGATTACTGTATTACCTGTACGCTGACACTATATACAGAGATCCTGTGTATAATGTCACTGGTGATCCTTGTATTTCCTGTACACTGACGCTATATACAGAGCTCTGTGTATAATGTCACTGGTTATCACTGTATTACCTGTACACTGACACTATATACAGAGCTCCTGTGTATAATGTCACTGGTGATCACTGTATTACCTGTACACTATAATCTATATACAGAGCTCCTGTGTATAATGTCACTGGTGATCACTGTATTACCTGTACACTATACACTATATACAGAGCTCCTGTGTATAATGTCACTGGTGATCTCTGTATTGCCTGTACACTCACACTATATACAGATCTTCTGTGTATAATGTCACCAGTGATCCCTGTATTACCTGTACACTATATATAGAGCTCCTGTTTATAATGTCACTGGTGATCACTGTATTACCTGTACACTATATACAGAGCTAGCTCCTGTGTATAATGTCACTGGTGATCACTGTATTACCTGTACACTATATACAGAGCTTTGTGTAAAATGTCACTGGTTATCACTGTATTACCTGTACACTGACACTATATACAGAGCTCCTGTGTATAATGTCACTGGTGATCACTGTATTACCTGTACACTATAATCTATATACAGAGCTCCTGTGTATAATGTCACTGGTGATCACTGTATTACCTGTACACTATACACTATATACAGAGCTCCTGTGTATAATGTCACTGGTGATCTCTGTATTACCTGTACACTGACACTATATACAGATCTCCTGTGTATAATGTCACCAGTGATCCCTGTATTACCTGTACACTATATATAGAGCTCCTGTTTATAATGTCACTGGTGATCACTGTATTACCTGTACACTATATACAGAGCTCCTGTGTATAATGTCACTGGTGATCACTGTATTACCTGTACACTATATACTATATACAGAGCTCCTGTGTATAATGTCACTGATGCTCCCTGTATTTCCTGTACACTGACACTGTATACAGAGCTCCTGTGTATAATGTCACTGGTGATGCCTGTATTACCTGTACACTGACGCTATATACAGAGCACCTGTGTATAATGTCACTGGTGATCCCTTTATTACCTTTACCCTATATACAGAGCTCCTGTGTATAATGTCACTGGTGATCACAGTATTACCTGTACACTATACACTATATACAGTGCTCCTGTGTATAATGTCACTGGTGATCACTGTATTACCTGTACACTATACACTATATACAGAGCTCCTGTGTATAATGTCACTGGTGATCACTGTATTACCTGTACACTATACACTATATACTGATCTCCTGTGTATAATGGCACTGGTGATCACTGTATTACCTGTACACTGACGCTATATACAGAGCACCTGTGTATAATGTCACTGGTGATCCCTGTATTAACTTTACCCTATATACAGAGCTCCTGTGTATAATGTCACTGGTGATTACTGTATTACCTGTACACTGACACGATATACAGAGCTCTGGGTATAATGTCACTGTTGATCACTGTATTACCTGTACACTATATAGAGAGCTCCTGTGTATAATGTCACTGGTGATTCCAGTATTACCTGTACACTGACACTATATACAGAGCTCCTGTGTATAATGTCACTGGTGATCACTGTATTACCTGTACACTATATACAGAGCTCCTGTGTATAATGTCACTGGTGATCCCTGTTTTCTCTGTACACTGACACTGTATACAGAGCTCCTGTGTATAATGTCACTGGTGATCACTGTATTACCTGTACACTGACACAATATGCAGAGTTCCTGTGTATAATGTCACTGGTAATCACAGTATTACCTGTACACTATACAATATATACAGAGCTCCTGTGTATAATGTCACTGGTGATCACTGTATTACCTGTACAATATACACTATATACAGAGCTCCTGTGTTTAATGTCACTGGTGATCCCAGTATTACCTGTACACTTTACACTGTAAACAGAGCTCCTGTGTATAATGTCACTGGTGATTACTGTATTACCTGTACACTGACACGATATGCAGAGCTCTGTGTATAATGTCACTGGTGATCACTGTATTACCTGTACACTGACACTATATACAGAGTTCCTGTGTATAATGTCACTGGTGATCACTGTATTACCTGTACACTGTATACAGAGATCCTGTGTATAATGTCACTGGTGATCCCTGTTTACTCTGTACACTGACACTATATACAGAGCTCCTGTGTATAATGTCACTTGTGATCACTGTATTACCTGTACACTGACACTATATACAGAGCTCCTGTGTATAATGTCACCAGTTATCTCTGTATTACCTGTATACTATATACAGAGCTCCTGTGTATAATGTCACTGGTGATCTCTGTATTACCTGTACACTGACACTATATGCAGAGCTCCTGTGTATAACGCCGCTGGTGATCTCTGTTTTACCTGTATGCTGACACTATATACAGAGCTCCTGTGTATAATGTCACTGGTGATCTCTGTATTACCTGTAAACTGTCTCTATATACAGAGCTCCTGTGTATAATGTCACTGGTGATCACTGTATTACCTGTACACTATATACTATATACAGAGCTTCTGTGTATAATGTCACCAGTGATCCCTGTATTACCTGTACACTATATACAGACCTCCTGTGTATAATGTCACTGATGATCACTGTATTACCTGTACACTATATACAGAGCTTCTGTGTATAATGTCACTGGTGATCACTGTATTACCTGTACACTATTTACACAGCTCCTGTGTATAATGTCACTGGTGATCACTGTATTACCTGTACACTGACACTATATACAGAGCTCCTGTGTATAATGTCACTGGTGATCACTGTATTACCTGTACACTGACACTATATACAGAGCTCCTGTGTATAATATCACTGGTGATTACTGTATTACCTGTACACTGACACTATATACAGAGCTCCTGTGTATAATGTCACTGGTGATTACTGTATTACCTGTACACTGACACTATATGCAGAGCTCTGCGTATAATGTCACTGGTAATCACTGTACTACCTGTACACTGACACTATATACAGAGCTCCCGTGTATAATGTCACTGGTGATCACTGTATTACCTGTACACTATATACAGAGCTCCTGTGTATAATGTCACTGGTGATCTCTGTTTTCTCTGTACACTGACACTATATACAGAGCTCCTGTGTATAATGTCACTGGTGATCACTCTATTACCTGTACACTGACACTATATACAGAGCTCCTGTGTATAATGTCACTGGTGATTACTGTATTACCTGTACACTGACACTATATACAGAGCTCCTGTGTATAATGTCACTGGTGATTACTGTATTACCTGTACACTGACACTATATACAGAGCTCTGTGTATAATGTCACTGGTGATCACTGTATTACCTGTACACTATATACAGAGCTCCTGTGTATAATGTCACTGGTGATCACTGTATTACCTGTACACTTAATACAGAGCTCCTGTGTATAATGTCACTGGTGATCACTGTATTACCTGTATACTATATACTATATACAGAGCTCCTGTGTATAATGTCACTGTTGATCACTGTATTACCTGTACACTATACACTATATACAGAGCTCCTGTGTATAATGTCACTGGTGATCTCTGTATTACCTGTACACTGACACTATTTACAGAGCTCCTGTGTATAATGTCACCAGTGATCCCTGTATTACCTGTACACTATATACTGAGCTCCTGTGTATAATGTCACTGGTGATCACTGCATTACCTGTACACTATATACAGAGCTCCTGTGTATAATGTCACTGGTGATCACTGTATTACCTGTACACTATATACAGAGCTCCTGTGTATAATGTCACTAGTGATCACTGTATTACCTGTACACTATACACTATATTCAGAGCACCTGTTTATAATGTCACCGGTGATCACTGTATTACGTGTACACTATATACAGAGCTCCTGTGTATAATGTCACTGGTGATCTCTGTATTACCTGTACACTGACACTGTATACAGAGCTCCTGTGTATAATGTCACCAGTGATCCCTGTATTACCTGTATACTATATTCAGAACTCCTGTGTATAATGTCACTGGTGATCACTGTATTACCTGTACACTATATACAGAGCTCCTGTGTATAATGTCACTGGTGATCACTGTATTACCTGTACACTATATACAGAGCTCCTGTGTATAATGTCACTAGTGATCACTGTATTACCTGTACACTGACACAATATGCAGAGCTCCTGTGTATAATGTCACTGGTGATCACTGTATTACCTGTACACTATACACTATATACAGAGCTCCTTTGTATAATGTCACTGGTAATCACTGTATTACCTGTACACTGACACTATATACAGAGCTCCTGTGTATAATGTCACTGGTGATCACTGTATTACCTGTACACTATACACTATATACTGAGCTCCTGTGTTTAATGTCTCTGGTAATCACTGTATTTCTTGTACCCTGACACTATATACATAGCTCCTGTGTATAATGTCACTGGTGATCACTGTATTACCTGTACACTATACACTATATACAGAGCTCCTGTGTATAATGTCACTGGTAATCACTGTATTACCTGTTTACTGACACTATATACAGAGCTCCTGTGTATAATGACACTGGTAATCACTGTATTACCTGTACACTATACACTATATACTGAGCTCCTGTGTATAATGTCTCTGGTGATCACTGTATTTCTTGTACCCTGACACTATATACAGAGCTCCTGTGTATAATGTCACTGGTGATCACTGTATTACCTGTACACTATACACTATATACAGAGCTCCTGTGTATAATGTCACTTGTGATCCCTGTATTACCTGTACACTTTAAACTATATACAGAGCTCCTGTTTATAATGTCACTGGTGGTCCCTGTATTACCTCTACACTGACACTATATACACAGCACCTGTGCATAATGTCACTGGTGATCCCTGTATTACCTGTACCCTATATACAGATCTCCTGTGTATAATGTCACTGCTGATCACTGTATTACCTGTACACTATACACTATATTCAGAGCACCTGTTTATAATGTCACTGGTGATCACTGTATTACCTGTACACTATATACAGAGCTCCTGTGTATAATGTCACTGGTGATCACTGTATTACCTGTACACTATATACAGAGCTCCTGTGTATAATGTCATTGGTGATCACTGTATTACCTGTACACTATATACAGAGCTCCTGTGTATAATGTCACTGGTGATCACTGTATTGCCTGTACACTGACACTATGTACAGAGCTCCTGTGTATAATGTTACATAGTTACATAGTTACATAGTTTATAAGGCCGAAAAGACAAGCGTCCATCCAGTTCAGCCTATTTCTTGTGCACTGCAGCTATTCCGCAGCGTTGATCCAGGGGAAGGCAAAAAAAAACCATGCAGTATAGGCCAATTTACATCATTGAGGAAAAATTCCCTTCCCGACACCAATCTGGCAGTCAGATTAAATCCCTGGATTAATCAACTATCACTAAGCATAAGATGTAATTTTATTGTTCTCAAGAAAGGCGTCCAGGCCTCTCTTGAACTCATTAAGTGAGTTGGACATCACCACTTCCTCTCCCAGAGAGTTCCAGAGTCTCACAGCTCTGACCGTAAAGAATCCCCTTCTATGCTGGTGCAGGAACCTCCTTTCCTCCAGACGCATAGTGTGCCCCCTCGTCTTTGTCACCATCCTTGGTATAAACAGGTCATGAGAGAGATCTCTGTACTGCCCCCTGATGTATTTATACATGTTTATGAGGTCTCCCCTAAGCCTTCTCTTTTCCAACGTAAATAGGCCTAATTTTGACAACCTCACTGGATATTCTAGTCCCTCCATTCCCTTTATTACCTTAGTCGCCCTCCTTTGTACCCTCTCTAGCTCCAATATGTCTTTCCTGAGCACCGGAGCCCAGAAATCACTGGTGATCACTATATTACCTGTACACTGACACTTTGTACAGAGCTCCTGTGTATAATGTCACTGGTGATCACTGTATTACCTGTACACTGACACTATATACAGAGCTCCTGTGTATAATGTCACTGGTGATCCCTGTATTACCTGTACACTATACACTATATACAGAGCTCCTGTGTATAATGTCTCTGGTGATCCCTGTATTACCTGTACACTATACACTATATACAGAGCTCCTGTGTATAATGTCACTGGTGATCACTGTATTACCAGTACAGTATACACTATATACAGAGCTCCTGTGTATAATGTCACTGGTGATCACTGTATTACCTGTACACTGTACACTATATGCAGAGCTCCTGTGTGTAATGTCACTGGTGATCCCTGTATTACCTGTACACTGACGCTAAATACAAAGCTCCTGTGTATAATGTCACTGGTGATCACTGTATTACCTGTACACTGACACTATATACAGAGCTCCTGTGTATAATGTCACTGGTGATCACTGTATTACCTGTACACTGACACTATATACAGAGCTCCTGTGTATAATGTCACTGGTGATCATTGTTTTACCTGTACACTGACACTATATACAGAGCTCCTGTGTATATTGTCACTGGTGATCACTGTATTACCTGTACACTGACACAATATGCAGAGCTCCTGTGTATAATGTCACTGGTGATCATTGTATTACCTGTACACTGACACAATATGCAGAGCTCCTGTGTATAATGTCACTGGTGATCATTGTATTACCTGTACACTGACACTTTATACAGAGCTCCTGTGTATAATGTCACTGGTGATCACTGTATTACCTGTACACTGACACAATATGCAGAGCTCCTGTGTATAATGTCACTGGTGATCACTGTATTACCTGTATACTATACACTATATACAGAGCTCCTGTGTATAATGTCACTGGTGATCACTGTATTACGTGTACACTGACACTATATACAGAACTCCAGTATGTAATGTCACTGGTGATCACTGTATTACCTGTACACTTTACTCTATATGCAGAGCTCCTGTGTATAATGTCACTGGTGATCCCTGTATTACCTGTACACTTTACACTATATACAGAGCTCCTGTGTATAATGTCACTGGTGATCCCTGTATTACCTGTACACTTTACACTATATACAGAGCTCCTGTGTATAATGTAACTGGTGATCACTGTATTACCAGTACAGTATACACTATATACAGAGCTCCTGTGTATAATGTAACTGGTGATCACTGTATTACCAGTACAGTATACACTATATACAGAGCTCCTGTGTATAATGTCACTGGTGATCCCTGTATTACCTGTACACTGACACTATATATAGAGCTCCTGTGTATAATGTCACTGGTGATCACTGTATTACCTGTACACTGACACAATATGCAGAGCTCCTGTGTATAATGTCACTGGTGATCACTGTATTACCTGTACACTATACACTATATACAGAGCTCCTGTGTATAATGTCACTGGTGATCACTGTATTACGTGTACACTGACACTATATACAGAGCTCCAGTATGTAATGTCACTGGTGTTCACTGTATTACCTGTACACTTTACCCTATATACAGAGCTCCTGTGTATAATGTCACTGGTGATCCCTGTATTACCTGTACACTGACACAATATGCAGAGCTCCTGTGTATAATGTCACTGGTGATCCCTGTATTACCTGTACACTTTACACTATATACAGAGCTCCTGTGTATAATGTCACTGGTGATCCCTGTATTACCTGTACCCTATATACTGAGCTCCTGTGCATAATGTCACTGGTGATCACTGTATTACCTGTACACTATACACTATATTCAGAGCACCTGTTTATAATGTCACTGGTGATCACTGTATTACCTGTACACTATATAAAGAGCTCCTGTGTATAATGTCACTGGTGATCACTGTATTACCTGTACACTATACACTACATACTGAGCTCCTGTGTATAATGTCACTGGTGATCACTGTATTACCTGTACACTATACACTATATACAGAGCTCCTGTGTATAATGTCACTGGTGATCACTGTATTACCTGTACACTGTACACTATATACAGAGCTCCTGTGTATAATGTCACTGGTGATCCCTGTATTACCTGTACACTATACACTATATACAGAGCTCCTTTGTATAATGTCACTGGTGATCACTGTATTACCTGTACACTGACACTATATACAGAGCTCCTGTGTATAATGTCTCTGGTGATCACTGTATTACATGTATACTGACACTATATACAGAGCTCCTGTGCATAATGTCATTGGTGATCACTGTATTACCTGTACTCTGACATTATATACAGAGCTCCTGTGTATAATGTCACTGGTGATCCCTGTATTACCTGTACACTATACACTATATATGGAGCTCCTGTGTATAATGTCACTGGTGATCACTGTATTACCTGTACACTGATACTATATACAGAGCTCATGTGTATAATGTCACTGATGATCCCTGTATTACCTTTACACTATGCACTATATACAGGGCTCATTTGTATAATGTCACTGTTGATCACTGTATTACCTGTACACTGACACTATATACAGAGCTCCTGTGTATAATGTCACTGGTGATCCCTGTATTACCTGTACACTGACACTATATACAGAGCTCCTGTGTATAATGTCACTGGTGATCCCTGTATTACCTGTACACTATATACAGAGCTCCTGTGTAAAATGTCACTGGTGATCCCTGTATTACCTCTACACTGACACTATATACAGAGCTCCTGTGTATAATGTCACTGTTGATCACTGTATTACCTGTACACTATATACAGAGCTCCTGTGTATAATGTCACTGGTGATCACTGTATTACCTGTACACTGACACTATATACAGAGCTCCTGTGTATAATGTCACTGGTGATTACTGTATTACCTGTACACTATATACAGAGCTCCTGTGTATAATGTCACTGGTGATCACTGTATTACCTGTACACTTTATACAGATCTCCTGTGTATAATGTCACTGGTGATCACTGTATTACATGTACACTGACACTATATGCAGAGCTTCTGTGTATAATTTCACTGGTGATCCCTGTATTACCTGTAAACTGACACTATATATAGAGCTCCTGTGTACTGTATAATGTTAGTGGTGATCACTGTATTACCTGTACACTATATACAGAGCTCCTGTGTATAATGTCACTGGTGATCCCTGTATTACCTGTACAGTATATACAGAGCTCCTGTGTATAATGTCACTGGTGATCACTGTATTACCTGTGCACTATACACTATATACAGAGCTCCTGTGTATAAGGTCACTGGTGATCCCTGTATTACCTGTACAGTATATACAGAGCTCCTGTGTATAATGTCACTGGTGATCACTGTATTACCTGTGCACTATACACTATATACAGAGCTCCTGTGTATAATGTCACTGGTGATCCCTGTATTACCTGTACAGTATATACAGAGCTCCTGTGTATAATGTCACTGGTGATCCCTGTATTACCTGTACACTATATACAGAGCTCCTGTGTATAATGTCACTGGTGATCCCTGTATTACCTGTACAGTATATACAGAGATCCTGTGTATAATGTCACTGGTGATCCCTGGATTACCTGTGCACTATACACTATATACAGAGCTCCTGTGTATAATGTCACTGGTGATCACTATATTACCTGTACACTTACATTATACACTGTATATTATGTACAGAGCGCCTGTGTATAATGGCACTTATGGTAATATTAGTATTGTGTTTTTTTATTAATGATCAGTATTGTAGTATTCGGTCACTATGTGGTGGTAGTATGTGGTCCAGTCATGGTGTGGAGGTAATTGTTCCTTGTATGTCATATTATTTGGTGACAATGAGGTGGTAATATGTGGTCTGGTCATGGCGTGGCGGTTTTTGTCCCTTACATGTGGTATTATTCGGTCACTATGTGGTGGTAATATGTGGTCTGGTCATGGTGTGGTGGTATTCCTTGTATATGGTATTATTGGTCATTTTAAAAAATGTATATGACACATTCCTTTAAAGAATAATAAATAAAAATATACCTAAAAAGAGTATTGGATATTTTAAGAAAATGTTTAATAGGTTAGAGTAGAGTAGGGCCCGGCCAGAAGAGTCTCCTTGTCGTGGTGGCGGCTTTAAAAATCTTATGGCCAAAACAAACGGTGCTATGTATGTGATCTGGTGTTCACTTGGAACTGGTAACGTGTGATTGGTGAGGACGGGGTGCAGAATGGAGTTTTTCCAAGAGTGGGCGGTGGAACTGTAGAAGATTCGAGGGGTGGAGGCGGAGTCTCAAGGGGGCCCAAAAATTTTGCCAGTATGGGGCCCCGAAATTCCTGGTGGCAGCCTTGGCAGAGTGTAATGTACAGATATCACCAGCAGGGGCAGTGCAGTGTGTAATGTACAGATATCACCAGCAAGGGCAGTGCAGTGTGTAATGTACAGATATCACCAGCAGGGGCAGTGCAGTGTGTAATGTACAGACATCACCAGCAGGGGCAGTGCAGTGTGTAATGTATAGATATCACCAGCAAGGGCAGTGCAGTGTGTAATGTACAGATATCACCAGCAGGGGCAGTGCAGTGTGTAATGTACAGATATCACCAGCAGGGGCAGTGCAGTGTGTAATGTACAGATATCACCAGCAGGGACAGTGCAGTGTGTAATGTACATACATCACCAGCAGGGGCAGTGCAGTGTGTAATGTACAGACATCACCAGCAGGGGCAGTGCAGTGTGTAATGTACAGATATCACCAGCAGGGGCAGTGCAGTGTGTAATGTACAGACATCACCAGCAGGGGCAGTGCAGTGTGTAATGTACAAACATCACCAGCAGGGGCAGTGCAGTGTGTAATGTACAGATATCACCAGCAGGGGCAGTGCAGTGTGTAATGTACAGATATCACCAGCAGGGGCAGTGCAGTGTGTAATGTACAGATATCACCAGCAGGGGCAGTGCAGTGTGTAATGTACAGATATCACCAGCAGGGACAGTGCAGTGTGTAATGTACAGACATCACCAGCAGGGGCAGTGCAGTGTGTAATGTACAGATATCACCAGCAGGGGCAGTGCAGTGTGTAATGTACAGATATCACCAGCAGGGGCAGTGCAGTGTGTAATGTACAGACATCACCAGCAGGGGCAGTGCAGTGTGTAATGTACAGATATCACCAGCAGGGGCAGTGCAGTGTGTAATGTACAGATATCACCAGCAGGGGCAGTGCAGTGTGTAATGTACAGATATCACCAGAAGAGGGCAGTGCAGTGTGTAATGTACAGATATCACCATCAGGGGCAGTGCAGTGTGTAATGTACAGATATCACCATCAGGGGCAGTGCAGTGTGTAATGTACCGACATCACCAGCAGGGGCAGTGTAGTGTGTAATGTACAGACATCACCAGCAGGGGCAGTGCAGTGTGTAATGTACAGATATCACCAGCAGGGGCAGTGCAGTGTGTAATGTACAGATATCACCAGCAGGGGCAGTGCAGTGTGTAATGTCCAGATATCACCAGAAGAGGGCAGTGCAGTGTGTAATGTACAGATATCACCATCAGGGGCAGTGCAGTGTGTAATGTACAGATATCACCAGCAGGGGCTGTGCAGTGTGTAATGTACCGACATCACCAGCAGGGGCAGTGCAGTGTGTAATGTACAGATATCACCAGCATCGGCAGTGCAGTGTGTAATGTACAGATATCACCATCAGGGGCAGTGCAGTGTGTAATGTACAGATATCACCATCAGGGGCAGTGCAGAGTGTAATGTACAGATATCACTAGCAGGGGCAGTGCAGTGTGTAATGTACCGACATCACCAGCAGGGGCAGTGCAGTGTGTAATGTACCGACATCACCAGCAGGGGCAGTGTAGTGTGTAATGTACAGATATCACCATCAGGGGCAGTGCAGTGTGTAATGTACAGATATCACGATCAGGGGCAGTGCAGTGTGTAATGTACAGACATCACCAGCAGGGGCAGTGGAGTGTGTAATGTACAGATATCACCAGCAGGGGCAGTGCAGTGTGTAATGTACAGACATCACCAGCAGGGGCAGTGCAGTGTGTAATGTACAGATATCACCAGCAGGGGCAGTGCAGTGTGTAATGTACAGATATCACCATCAGGGGCAGTGCAGTGTGTAATGTACAGATATCACCATCAGGGGCAGTGCAGTGTGTAATGTACCGACATCACCAGCAGGGGCAGTGTAGTGTGTAATGTACAGATATCACCAGCAGGGGCAGTGCAGTGTGTAATGTACAGATATCACGATCAGGGGCAGTGCAGTGTGTAATGTACAGACATCACCAGCAGGGGCAGTGCAGTGTGTAATGTACAGATATCACCAGCAGGGGCAGTGCAGTGTGTAATGTACAGACATCACCAGCAGGGGCAGTGCAGTGTGTAATGTACAGACATCACCAGCAGGGGCAGTGCAGTGTGTAATGTACAGACATCACCAGCAGGGGCAGTGCAGTGTGTAATGTACAGACATCACCAGCAGGGGCAGTGCAGTGTGTAATGTACAGATATCATCAGCAGGGGCAGGGCAGTGAGTAATGTACAGACATCACCAGCAGGGGCAGTGCAGTATGTAATGTACAGACATCACCAGCAGGGGGCAGTGCAGTGTGTAATGTACAGACATCACCAGCAGGGGCAGTGCAGTGTGTAATGTACAGACGTCACCAGCAGGGGCAGTGCAGTGTGTAATGTACAGACATCACCAGCAGGGGCAGTGCAGTGTGTAATGTACAGACATCACCAGCAGGGGCAGTGCAGTGTGTAATGTACATATATCACCAGCAGGGACAGTGCAGTGTGTAATGTACCGATATCACCAGCAGGGACAGTGCAGTGTGTAATGTACAGATATCACCAGCAGGGGCAGTGCAGTGTGTAATGTACCGATATCACCAGCAGGGGCAGTGCAGTGTGTAATGTACAGATATCACCAGCAGGGGCAGTGCAGTGTGTAATGTACAGATATCACCAGCAGGGGCAGTGCAGTGTGTAATGTACAGATATCACCAGCAGGGGCAGTGTAGTGTGTAATGTACAGATATCACCAGAAGGGGGCAGTGCAGTGTGTAATGTACAGATATCACCAGCTGGGGCAGTGTAGTGTGTAATGTACAGATATCACCAGCAGGGGCAGTGCAGTGTGTAATGTACAGATATCACCAGCAGGGACAGTGCAGTGTGTAATGTACAGATATCACCAGCAGGGGCAGTGCAGTGTGTAATGTACCGATAACACCAGCAGGGGCAGTGCAGTGTGTAATGTACAGATATCACCAGCAGGGGCAGTGCAGTGTGTAATGTACAGATATCACCAGCAGGGGCAGTGCAGTGTGTAATGTACAGATATCACCAGCAGGGGCACTGCAGAGTGTAATGTACAGATATCACCAGCAGGGGCAGTGCAGTGTGTAATGTACAGATATCACCAGAAGGGGGCAGTGCAGTGTGTAATGTACAAACATTACCAGCAGGGACAGTGCAGTGTGTAATGTACAGATATCACCAGCAGGGGCAGTGCAGTGTGTAATGTACAGATATCACCAGCAGGGGCAGTGCAGTGTGTAATGTACAGACATCACCAGCAGGGGCAGTGCAGTGTGTAATGTACAGATATCACCAGCAGGGGCAGTGCAGTGTGTAATGTACCGATATCACCAGCAGGGGCTGTGTAGTGTGTAATGTACAGATATCACCAGCAGGGGCAGTGCAGTGTGTAATGTACAGATATCACCAGCAGGGGCAGTGCAGTGTGTAATGTACATACATCACCAGCAGGGGCAGTGCAGTGTGTAATGTACAGATATCACCAGCAGGGGCAGTGCAGTGTGTAATGTACAGATATCACCATCAGGGGCAGTGCAGTGTGTAATGTACAGACATCACCAGCAGGGGACACTGCAGAGTGTAATGTACAGACATTACCAGCAGGGGCAGTGCAGTGTGTAATGTACAGATATCACCAGCAGGGACAGTGCAGTGTGTAATGTACAGATATCACCAGCAGGGGGCAGTGCAGTGTGTAATGTACAGATATCACCAGCAGGAGGCAGTGCAGTGTGTAATGTACAGATATCACCAGCAGGGGCAGTGCAGTGTGTAATGTACAGATATCACCAGCAGGGGCAGTGCAGTGTGTAATGTACAGATATCACCAGCAGGGGCAGTGCAGTGTGTAATGTCCAGATATCACCAGCAGGGGGCAGTGCAGTGTGTAATGTACAGATATCACCAGCAGGGGCAGTGCAGTGTGTAATGTACAGATATCACCATCAGGGGGCAGTGCAGTGTGTAATGTACATACATCACCAGCAGGGGCAGTGCAGTGTGTAATGTACAGACATCACCAGCAGGGGCAGTGCAGAGTGTAATGTACAGACATTACCAGCAGGGGCAGTGCAGTGTGTAATGTACAGACATCACCAGCAGGGGCAGTGCAGTGTGTAATGTACAGACATCACCAGCAGGGGCAGTGCAGTGTGTAATGTACCGATATCACCAGCAGGGGCAGTGCAGTGTGTAATGTACAGACATCACCAGCAGGGGACACTGCAGAGTGTAATGTACAGACATTACCAGCAGGGGCAGTGCAGTGTGTAATGTACAGACATCACCAGCAGGGGCAGTGCAGTGTAGTAGTAATAATTTTATTTTAATAGCACCACCATGTCCCGCAGAACTTTACAATTCAGAGGGGACAAGAACAGGCAATATCAGACATTATAGATGCAAATAACCTCCTCAGAAGAGGACTAGAGCTCCACGCGCCACCTGCTGGAAGCAGCGATCCTACAAGTCACGAGTGACCCTATAACGAGCCTTGTAATATGACTTAGGATAAAAGCCTGATCAGAATCTCAGTTTGCAGACACGGTGTTTCGAGGTGTTGCCCCTCGTCAGTGCGCACTGACAGATACCAAAAGGAGCGAGGACCCCGTATGTAATGTGCAGATAATACCAGCAGGGGGCAGTGCAGTACGTTGTGTGAGCATGTGATGGCAGCGTTCCCTTACTTGCTCATGTGCATTTGTATCTACACTCCTTAACTATTTACCGGCCGTCTTTCCCCCTTTCCTCGACCAGGCGCATTTTCTGATTTTTTAAAGGTTCTATAGTTTTTTTTCATTCAGGAATTAAAATAATGTTTCCTGGTGATTGATGGGGCTTAATGTTTATGTCATTTGTAGATTCCTTTTTTTGCTGCTGATAGAGAAAATATAAAGAAAAATAAGAAATTCTGTTTCTATTTTTCCTTTATTTATTTTTTGTGTGACCACAAAGGACCCCTAAGAAAACACTTTGAATTGCGTTCCCCTTTCTGTAGAAATTCTATCTTTATAATGGGCATATTGTTTAATACGGGGCTAGAAACAGCGATTTATACTGGCAATATCTTTTTTTTACATCCATGCTTATTTTTGCATCTGAGCATATCAATACATTTTTTTTTGCTGATTTCCCTTGTAACTGGGGCTGGTATATTAGCACCGGTTACAGGGGAATTTCATAGCAGAGCGGATGGTGTCTCCTTGGATCCAACAGCTTCAGCCCCTCCCCTACACCCAGTGATAACATGTCCTCTGGGTCTGGAGGAAGAGGCACTGTCAGTGCCTTCTAATCTGTATACACAATACTAGTTCAGTTGTGCATATAGCTATGGAGACTGTAAAGACAGTAATAAATATGTGTATCTTCTCTCTGAGAAGTCTGGCAGCCACTTATCCTCCCTCACAGCTACACGATCTTGTGCAAGCTGCTTACTCTGCATTGACATTTTAAGATGTCAGTGCAGAGATAAGTATGGACCCTTCTGACTGTGACAGTCAATGGGTAGTGCAGAAGTAGGTAACATTGAAACTGCAACCAAAAATGAAAAGTCATAGGGTTCTGGAAATCCACGGATGTATACAAGATACTGATGTGAAAATTGCTATGCACGTGGGTGGTGCATGTGGTTCGTGGACCCTCTGTGCCATGGGGCCGGGCTTGCCTAGGAAGGGCGTAGGTAAGAGGCTACCTGCTGTTCACTGGAGCTCCTGATGGTGGAGTCAGGCTTGAGCTGCAGGTAGCCACTGGGTACCACTCCTAGGCCGTCCCCAGTACTGCAGCTGCCGACCCCAGTGATCAGTTACACAGACACGGATACGGACTCAGGCTCCATTCAGACTACTAGCTTCAGGATACTCTGTAGAACGGTTACTGACAAGGAGACACAGGACTGATTTGGAGACTGGTATGACAGTCCGGATTCATGTTACTCGGATAGACACACGTTCAGACACACAGGTGTCGAATATTGATACAGATACCACCGCAGGACCAGGGGACCTAACAACTCACAGTTAGCACTCCACACTACCTAATTATACCATGTTGCTTTGGTACCTCCCTATTGGGGAGGGTGCCTTTTATAAAAGATGCTTCCCAGCTATTGGCTGGGAGCCATCTTGCAGGTGAACTCTTTTACTAAATGCCTCCAAGCTATTGGATGGGGCATTTTACTATGAGCGCACTGCTCCTTTAAGTGCAGGGGAGCACACGTGCACGCCGCCGGGACTCAGAACCAGGAAGGAAGCAGGGAGAACGCTGGGGACCACACCACACGGCCAGGGAGGTGAGTATGCCGGTGTCTCTGCTTGGAGGGGGAAGGGGAACCATGCAGGGGCGCCTGCAATAGCGTTACAAAAATGATGGAAAAATGGAAACAAAACTTTCAGAACATCTCGAATTTTTCAGTCTAGAGTTTGATCCTTGTGCAGGACTCATGGCACCTCCAGCCTCGGCTGCTGTCACTGAGGTCATTAATGGTCGTCTGAGGAAGATTCTGCCACTGATTGTGCAAATCATCAGGATCTGCTGCCGGGAGCTCCTGAGTAATCAAAGACCAATGACGTCCCCGATGTGCTCAATGAAGACAAGTCCAGAGACGCTGCCGGCAGCTCCTGTGTAATCACCAACCAATGACGTCCCCGATGTGCTCAATGGAGACAAGTCCGGAGACGCTGCCGGCAGCTCCTGTGTGATTACCGACCAATGACGTCCCCGATGGAGACAAGTCCGGAAACGCTGCAGCTCCTATGTGATCACTGACCAATGACGTCCCCGATGTGCTCAATGAAGACAAGTCCGAAGACGCTGCCGGCAGCTACTGTGTGATTACCGACCAATGACGTCCCCGATGGAGACAAGTCCGGAGACGCTGCAGCTCCTGTGTAATCACCGACCAATGACATCCCTGATGTGCTCAATGGAGACAAGTCCGGAGACGCTGCCGGCAGCTACTGTGTGATTACCGACCAATGACGTCTCCGATGTGCTCAATGGAGACAAGTCCGGAGACGCTGCAGCTCCTGTGTGATCACCGACCAATGACGTCCCCGATGTGCTCGATGGAGACAAGTCCGGAGACGCTGCAGCCACGAGAGCAGGTTTAGGCCACGCAGGCAGGTCACAGTAGTGCGAGAAACATGAGGCCTGGGGTTGTTGTGTGGAAAGTGGCTCCTGGGACACTTGTACAGGATGTGTGTATGAATAATTTCATGTACTTGTGCTCCCTGCTCACTCATGCATCTGTGTGTAATTACGTGTGTATGTATAATGTTAGTGTAATAGTCCTTGCTTCCTCCTTCACTATATACTACTCCGTGGTGCTTGGAATTTAGTGAACATTTCAGAATTTTCCATATTTCTGCATAAATTTCACCTAAAACGTCATCAGATTTTCACATGAGTCATAAAAGTGGATAAAGAACCAAATCAAAGAAATGATGCAGAAACATGAAACATCATTTTTTATTGAGGAAAATTATTCAAAATCACATGTCTGTGAGTGAACAAAGTATGTGAACCTTTAGGATTAGGAAATAATTTGAAGGTGAAATTAGAGTCGGGTGTTTTCGATCAATGGGAGGACAGTGAGGTGTGAGTGGGCGACCTGTTTTATTTAAAGACAGTCTAATCTTAACAACACAAGTTTGTGGAAGTGTATCATGGCACAAACAAAAGTGATTTCTCAGACCATCAGACAAAGGGTTGTTGATGCTCATCAGGCTGGAAAAGTTTACAAAACTGTCTCTAATCCACAGGCGGACAGGTTATGTACAAATGGAGGAAATTCAAGACTATCGTTACCCTCCCCAGGAGCGGTTGTCCAACAGAGATCACTCCAAGAGCAAGGCGTACAATAGTGAAATCACAAAGGGCCCCAAGGTCACCTCTAAGCAACTAAAGGCCTTTTTCACATTAGCTAATGTTCATGAGTCCACCATCAGGAGGACATTGAACAGGAATGGTTGTGAATGGCAGGACTGCAAGAAGAATGACACTGCTCTGTAAGCCGCGGGCAGACAAGATACAGCAGGTATGGGGCAAGAACTTGAAGAACTGAAGACCGCAGGCAGCGACCATGGGGAAAGGTGATGAAGCCCTGCCAAGCTGAGGCACATGTGTACCATTACTCCCCTTTTAGGTCTCCTCCCAGACGAGTTTGTAATAGATAATACAGAATGCTTTGCACAAAGTTTCTTGAGCACGATTGGAGCATCTACGTATGTCCTTTAGGCACCCAGCGTCTCTCCTTAGAACCACAAGTCATTTTTACAGTCCAAAACTTGATTGATTTCATACTCTGTGATTGGATCAGAAGCAGAAATGTTTTGACTGTAGAAGAGGACTTGTTGAGGTCCACAAGAAGACCTGTTAGTGGCGAGTTGGAAAGCGCTGATGGAGAAGCAAGGACACGCTCAGGCTCAGTCACGTCTTCCCTGCCGTTCTCTTTGGCCCCATGCTTGGAGAAGACATCTGCAGCATTCTGATAGGAGGCAGGTGCAGAGTTTCTGAGAAGGTGGTTGAGTTGGAATTCTGAAGCAGTTATGAAAACGAGATGATCCTCACTGGGCGATCTGATCGGACTACCAGTCAATGACCGGAAGTTCCAAAAGAAACGGTGCATCAGAAAATGGTAAAACTAAAAAGAAATGTCCTCGACGTGTAGTGCACCAATCTGGAGAATTACCTTCTCTGTCCGGAAGTGAATAAGACCATGTGGAATTGTTGAGCCATTCACAGAGGTTAGCTTCAGAGGAGTTGGCCATATAGAAGTCCATAAAATCATCCGCTGCTCCGGAATCAATAAGCGCTTGTCCCCGTGAACACAGAGGAGCTGTGGGAAATGGATATAGGCAGAAGTAATTTATCTTTAGTGGAGGAACGAGTTAATTCCAGGGTCATACCTCCCTCTTTGCCTAGAGTCTGAAGTTTGTTTTTGGATGCAAGTCCACTCATATGGCAAAGGAAATCAAGTCATCAAGGATGGATGGCAAATCTCTACCAGCGACTTCATCATTGACCTGACCGGATAAGCCGGCATAGAAGATGGCAAGGAGTGCGCCATTGTTCCAAGTCAATTCCGCAGACAGGGTGCAGAACTGGATGCATAATGTCCCATGGAGCGAGTCCTGAGTCTGAGCCTCAGTGTGGAATCAGCGGTGGAGTGGAGACGACCCAATTCCTCAAACGCTTTAAGGTAGGCAGATGGGAAAGATAGTGGTGAATGCATCATAGGGTCCTCCTGTTCCAACAATGGCGAAGCCCACGCCAAAGTGTCTCCACACAGCAACCAAAAAAATGTAGGCCACTTTGGACTGGTCAGAAAAAAAAACTGTGTACAGTGCATTGGTATACAAAGCCCCGGCAGGCCTTCATGTCTCCATCAAAACATGCAGGAGTGGGCAAATGTGGGGAAGTTCCCCAAGCTAAATGTTGCAGGTGCAATATTAGGCTGTGGCAGGTGTTGAGGTGCTGGTGGACAACTTGCAGGAATCTGGGACAGTGCGTCCACACAGGCGGAGGGTTCCCACATAGCCAAGACAGGTTCCCATTGACTCACAGAAAGTTGTAAAACCAGTGCTGACAAATCCTCCGCATCCGACGACAACAGCGTTGAAGCCACTGTACCTTTTGGGATCCGTGGTCTTGGTATTGTGTTATGGGCTCACCTTGTGAAGTGGATCCTCCAAGCCCAGGTGGCCACACGGATCCTGCCGCAGGTGTGGAGTGAGGACGTGAAGCCCTGGAGGCCGCGGGCAGACGGGACACAGGACAGCAGGAATGGAGCAAGCAGTGGTGCACAGTCCAACATACAGAACTACGAGTCTTCATACCAAGACACAGGTGTGCGTCTCGTCTCGGTGCGTCTCGTCTCGGTGGGCCTTCTGTAGGCCTAGGCAGATGATCACATGGCAGTATACCAGGCCACTTGTAGAACCCGGCATGGAGCACAGCGGAGGGCCGTGGCCCTAGGTGAAGGTGATGGATCCCCTGCCAAGCCGAGGCAGATAAATAGCCAAATTATACCACCAAATTCTGAAGAAAAATGTCAGCGCATCTGTAAATGAATCTCAGGAGAACGAGAGTCCTGCAGCAAGACAACGACCCAAAGACTCAAGAGAACGGTGACAGGTGAAGTTCTGCAGCAGCCGAGTCACATCCTGACCTTAATCCTATAGAAATATTGTGGAAGGACCAGAAGCGAGAAGTTCATGGAGAAAACCACCAGCCCATTTGTAGGGAGGAACGGGGCTGAAATTCTCTCCTCCGATGCGCCGGAGTCATCAGCCATTACCGGAGACGTTCAGATCCGTTACTGCTGCACAAGGGGCAGATACTGAGAGCGAGGGGGCACTTACTTTTACCACTCACACGCATGTGATATTTAGTCACTTTCCTCAATAAAAAAAAAAATGATAATGTCTGATAAGTTTGACTCATGTGATAGATTTGGTTCTTTATCTACTTTTAGGACTTGTGGGGAAATCTGATGAAGTTTTAGGTTAAATTTATGTAGAAATACAGTGGGGAGAAAAAGTATTTAGTGAACCCCCAATTGTGCAAGTTCTCCCGCTTACAAAGATGAGGTCGGCCTGTAATTGACATCATAGGTCGACCTTGACCATGAGTGACAAAATGAGAAAACAAATCCTGGAAATCACATTGTCTGATTTGGAAAGAATTTTTTTTCAAATTTTGATGGAAAATAAGTATTTGGTCAATTACAAAAGTTCATCTCAATACTTTGTTATATATCCTTTGTTGGTAATGACGGAGGTTAAACGTCTTCACCAGGTTGGCACACACTGCTGCTGGTATGTTGGCCCGTTCCTCCATGCAGATCTCCTCTAGAGCTGTGATGTTTTGGTGCAACACGGACTTTCAACTCCCTGCAAAGGTTTTCTATCGGGTTTAGATCTGGAGACTGGCTAGGCCACTCCAGGACCTTGAAATGCTTCTTACGAAGCCACTCCTTCGTTGCCCTGGCGGTGTGCTTGGGATCCTTGTCATGCTGAAAGACCCAGCCATGTTTCATCTTCAATGCCCTTGCTGATGGAAGGAGGTTTACATTCAAAATCTCACGATACATGGCCCCATTCATTCTTTCATGTACACGGATCAGTCGTCCTGGTCCCTTGGCAGAGGAACAGCCCCAAAGCATGATGTTGCCACCCCCATGCTTCACAGTAGGTATGGTGTTCTTTGGATGCAACTCAGCATTCTTTCTCCTACAAACACGACGAGTTGTATTTCTACCAAACAGTACTACTTTGCTTTCATCTGACCATATGACATTCTCCCAATACTCTTCTGGATCATCCAAATACTCTCTAGCAAACTTCAGATGGGCCCGGACATGTAATGGCTTAAGCAGGGGGACACGTCTGGCACTGAAGGATCTAAGTCCCTGGCGGCGTAGTGTGTTATTGATGGTAGCCTGTGTAACGCTGGTCCCAGCTCTCTGCCGGTCATTCACTAGGTCCCCCCGTGTGGTTCTGGGAATTCTGCTCACCATTCTTGAGATCATTTTGACCCCACGGGGTGAGATCTTGTGTGGAGCCCCAGATCGAGGGAGATTATCAGTGGTCTCGCATGTCATCCATTTTCTAATTATTGCTCCCACAGTTGATGTCTTCACACCAAGCTGCTCGCCTATTGCAGATTCAGTCTTCCCAGCCTGGTGCAGGGCTACAATTTTGTTTCTGGTGTCCTTCGACAGCTCTTTGGTCTTCACCATAGTGGAGTTTGGAGTGTGACTGTTTGAGGTTGTGGACAGGTGTCTTTTATACTGATAACGAGTTCAAACAGGAGCCAGTACTACAGGTAATGAGTGGAGGACAGAGGAGCCAGTACTACAGGTAATGAGTGGAGGACAGAGGAGCCAGCACTACAGGTAATGAGTGGAGGACAGAGGAGCCAGTACTACAGGTAATGAGTGGAGGACAGAGGAGCCAGCACTACAGGTAATGAGTGGAGGACAGAGGAGCCAGCACTACAGGTAATGAGTGGAGGACAGAGGAGCCAGTACTACAGGTAATGAGTGGAGGACAGAGGAGCCAGTACTACAGGTAATGAGTGGAGGACGGAGGAGCCAGTACTACAGGTAATGAGTGGAGGACAGAGGAGCCAGTACTACAGGTAATGAGTGGAGGACAGAGGAGCCAGTACTACAGGTAATGAGTGGAGGACAGAGGAGCCAGCACTACAGGTAATGAGTGGAGGACGGAGGAGCCAGTACTACAGGTAATGAGTGGAGGACGGAGGAGCCAGTACTACAGGTAATGAGTGGAGGACAGAGGAGCCAGCACTACAGGTAATGAGTGGAGGACAGAGGAGCCAGTACTACAGGTAATGAGCGGAGGACAGAGGAGCCAGTGCTACAGGTAATGAGTGGAGGACAGAGGAGCCAGCACTACAGGTAATGAGTGGAGGACAGAGGAGCCAGTACTACAGGTAATGAGCGGAGGACAGAGGAGCCAGTACTACAGGTAATGAGTGGAGGACAGAGGAGCCAGCACTACAGGTAATGAGTGGAGGACAGAGGAGCCAGTACTACAGGTAATGAGCGGAGGACAGAGGAGCCAGTACTACAGGTAATGAGTGGAGGACAGAGGAGCCAGTACTACAGGTAATGAGTGGAGGACAGAGGAGCCAGCACTACAGGTAATGAGTGGAGGACAGAGGAGCCAGTACTACAGGTAATGAGTGGAGGACAGAGGAGCCAGTACTACAGGTAATGAGTGGAGGACGGAGGAGCCAGTACTACAGGTAATGAGTGGAGGACAGAGGAGCCAGTACTACAGGTAATGAGTGGAGGACAGAGGAGCCAGTACTACAGGTAATGAGTGGAGGACAGAGGAGCCAGCACTACAGGTAATGAGTGGAGGACGGAGGAGCCAGTACTACAGGTAATGAGTGGAGGACGGAGGAGCCAGTACTACAGGTAATGAGTGGAGGACAGAGGAGCCAGCACTACAGGTAATGAGTGGAGGACGGAGGAGCCAGTACTACAGGTAATGAGTGGAGGACGGAGGAGCCAGTACTACAGGTAATGAGTGGAGGACAGAGGAGCCAGTACTACAGGTAATGAGTGGAGGACAGAGGAGCCAGCACTACAGGTAATGAGTGGAGGACAGAGGAGCCAGTACTACAGGTAATGAGTGGAGGACAGAGGAGCCAGCACTACAGGTAATGAGTGGAGGACAGAGGAGCCAGTACTACAGGTAATGAGCGGAGGACAGAGGAGCCAGTACTACAGGTAATGAGCGGAGAACGGAGGAGCCAGTACTACAGGTAATGAGTGGAGGACAGAGGAGCCAGTACTACAGGTAATGAGTGGAGGACAGAGGAGCCAGTACTACAGGTAATGAGTGGAGGACAGAGGAGCCAGTACTACAGGTAATGAGTGGAGGACGGAGGAGCCAGTACTACAGGTGATGAGTGGAGGACGGAGGAGCCAGTACTACAGGTAATGAGTGGAGGACGGAGGAGCCAGTACTACAGGTAATGAGTGGAGGACAGAGGAGCCAGTACTACAGGTAATGAGTGGAGGACAGAGGAACCAGTACTACAGGTAATGAGTGGAGGACAGAGGAGCCAGCACTACAGGTAATGAGTGGAGGACAGAGGAGCCAGTACTACAGGTAATGAGCGGAGGACAGAGGAGCCAGTACTACAGGTAATGAGCGGAGGACGGAGGAGCCAGTACTACAGGTGATGAGTGGAGGACAGAGGAGCCAGTACTACAGGTAATGAGTGGAGGACAGAGGAGCCAGTACTACAGGTAATGAGTGGAGGACAGAGGAGCCAGTACTACAGGTAATGAGTGGAGGACAGAGGAGCCAGTACTACAGGTAATGAGTGGAGGACAGAGGAGCCAGTACTACAGGTAATGAGTGGAGGACAGAGGAGCCAGCACTACAGGTAATGAGCGGAGGACAGAGGAGCCAGTACTACAGGTAATGAGCGGAGGACGGAGGAGCCAGTACTACAGGTGATGAGTGGAGGACGGAGGAGCCAGTACTGCAGGTAATGAGTGGAGGACGGAGGAGCCAGTACTACAGGTAATGAGTGGAGGACAGGGGAGCCAGTACTACAGGTAATGAGTGGAGGACAGAGGAGCCAGTACTACAGGTAATGAGTGGAGGACAGAGGAGCCAGTACTACAGGTAATGAGTGGAGGACAGAGGAGCCAGTACTACAGGTAATGAGTGGAGGACAGAGGAGCCAGTACTACAGGTACTGAGTGGAGGACAGAGGAGCCAGTACTACAGGTAATGAGTGGAGGACAGAGGAGCCAGTACTACAGGTAATGAGTGGAGGACAGAGGAGCCAGTACTACAGGTAATGAGTGGAGGACAGAGGAGCCAGTACTGCAGGTAATGAGTGGAGGACAGAGGAGCCAGCACTACAGGTAATGAGTGGAGGACAGAGGAGCCAGCACTACAGGTAATGAGTGGAGGACGGAGGAGCCAGTACTACAGGTAATGAGTGGAGGACAGAGGTGCCAGTACTACAGGTAATGAGTGGAGGACAGAGGAGCCAGTACTACAGGTAATGAGTGGAGGACAGAGGAACCAGTACTACAGGTAATGAGTGGAGGACAGAGGAGCCAGTGCTACAGGTAATGAGTGGAGGACAGAGGAGCCAGTGCTACAGGTAATGAGTGGAGGACAGAGGAGCCAGTGCTACAGGTAATGAGTGGAGGACAGAGGAGCCAGTACTACAGGTAATGAGTGGAGGATGGAGAAGGCAGTACTACAGGTAATGAGTGGAGGACAGAGGAGCCAGCACTACAGGTAATGAGTGGAGGACGGAGGAGCCAGTACTACAGGTAATGAGTGGAGGACAGAGGAGCCAGTGCTACAGGTAATGAGTGGAGGACAGAGGAGCCAGTACTACAGGTAATGAGTGGAGGACAGAGGAGCCAGTACTACAGGTAATGAGTGGAGGACAGAGGAGCCAGTACTACAGGTAATGAGTGGAGGACAGAGGAGCCAGTACTACAGGTAATGAGTGGAGGACAGAGGAGGCAGCACTACAGGTAATGAGTGGAGGACAGAGGAGCCAGTACTACAGGTAATGAGTGGAGGACAGAGGAGCCAGTACTACAGGTAATGAGTGGAGGACAGAGGAGCCAGTACTACAGATAATGAGTGGAGGACAGAGGAGCCAGCACTACAGGTAATGAGTGGAGGACAGAGGAGCCAGCACTACAGGTAATGAGTGGAGGACAGAGGAGCCAGCACTACAGGTAATGAGTGGAGGACAGAGGAGCCAGTACTACAGGTAATGAGTGGAGGACAGAGGAGCCAGTACTACAGGTAATGAGTGGAGGACATAGGAGCCAGTACTACAGGTAATGAGTGGAGGACAGAGGAGCCAGTACTACAGGTAATGAGCGGAGGACAGAGGAGCCAGCACTACAGGTAATGAGCGGAGGACAGAGGAGCCAGTACTACAGGTAATGAGCGGAGGATGGAGGAGCCAGTACTACAGGTAATGAGTGGAGGACAGAGGAGCCAGTACTACAGGTAATGAGTGGAGGACAGAGGAGCCAGGACTACAGGTAATGAGTGGAGGACAGAGGAGCCAGGACTACAGGTAATGAGTGGAGGACAGAGGAGCCAGCACTACAGGTAATGAGTGGAGGACAGAGGAGCCAGCACTACAGGTAATGAGTGGAGGACAGAGGAGCCAGCACTACAGGTAATGAGCGGAGGACAGAGGAGCCAGTACTACAGGTAATGAGTGGAGGACAGAGGAGCCAGTACTACAGGTAATGGGTGGAGGACAGAGGAGCCAGTACTACAGGTAATGAGTGGAGGACAGAGGAGCCAGTACTACAGGTAATGAGTGGAGGACAGAGGAGCCAGGACTACAGGTAATGAGTGGAGGACAGAGGAGCCAGGACTACAGGTAATGAGTGGAGGACAGAGGAGCCAGGACTACAGGTAATGAGTGGAGGACAGAGGAGCCAGTACTACAGGTAATGAGTGGAGGACAGAGGAGCCAGTACTACAGGTAATGAGTGGAGGACAGAGGAGCCAGTACTACAGGTAATGAGTGGAGGACAGAGGAGCCAGCACTACAGGTAATGAGTGGAGGACAGAGGAGCCAGCACTACAGGTAATGAGTGGAGGACAGAGGAGCCAGTACTACAGGTAATGAGCGGAGGACGGAGGAGCCAGTACTACAGGTAATGAGTGGAGGACAGAGGAGCCAGTACTACAGGTAATGAGTGGAGGACAGAGGAGCCAGTACTACAGGTAATGAGTGGAGGACAGAGGAGCCAGTACTACAGGTAATGAGTGGAGGACAGAGGAGCCAGTACTACAGGTAATGAGTGGAGGACAGAGGTGCCAGTACTACAGGTAATGAGTGGAGGACAGAGGAGCCAGTACTACAGGTAATGAGTGGAGGACAGAGGAGCCAGTACTACAGGTAATGAGTGGAGGACAGAGGAGCCAGTACTACAGGTAATGAGTGGAGGACAGAGGAGCCAGCACTACAGGTAATGAGTGGAGGACAGAGGAGCCAGTACTTCAGGTAATGAGTGGAGGACAGAGGAGCCAGTACTACAGGTAATGAGTGGAGGACAGAGGAGCCAGTACTACAGGTAATGAGTGGAGGACAGAGGAGCCAGGACTACAGGTAATGAGTGGAGGACAGAGGAGCCGGTACTACAGGTAATGAGTGGAGGACAGAGGAGCCAGTACTACAGGTAATGAGTGGAGGACAGAGGAGCCAGTACTACAGGTAATGAGTGGAGGACAGAGGAGCCAGTACTACAGGTAATGAGTGGAGGACAGAGGAGCCAATACTACAGGTAATGAGCGGAGGACAGAGGAGCCAGCACTACAGGTAATGAGTGGAGGACAGAGGAGCCAGTACTACAGGTAATGAGTGGAGGACAGAGGAGCCAATACTACAGGTAATGAGTGGAGGACAGAGGAGCCAATACTACAGGTAATGAGTGGAGGACAGAGGAGCCAATACTACAGGTAATGAGCGGAGGACAGAGGAGCCAGTACTACAGGTAATGAGTGGAGGACAGAGGAGCCAGTACTACAGGTAATGAGTGGAGGACAGAGGAGCCAGTACTACAGGTAATGAGTGGAGGACAGAGGAGCCAGTACTACAGGTAATGAGTGGAGGACAGAGGAGCCAGTACTACAGGTAATGAGTGGAGGACAGAGGAGCCAGTACTACAGGTAATGAGTGGAGGACAGAGGAGCCAGTACTACAGGTAATGAGTGGAGGACAGAGGAGCCAGTGCTACAGGTAATGAGTGGAGGACAGAGGAGCCAGTACTACAGGTAATGAGTGGAGGACAGAGGAGCCAGTACTACAGGTAATAAGTGGAGGACAGAGGAGCCAGTACTACAGGTAATGAGTGGAGGACAGAGGAGCCAGTACTACAGATAATGAGCGGAGGACAGAGGAGCCAGTACTACAGGTAATGAGTGGAGGACAGAGGAGCCAGTACTACATGTAATGAGCGGAGGACAGAGGAGCCAGTACTACAGGTAATGAGTGGAGGACAGAGGAGCCAGTACTACAGGTAATGAGTGGAGGACAGAGGAGCCAGCACTACAGGTAATGAGTGGAGGACAGAGGAGCCAGTACTACAGGTAATGAGTGGAGGACAGAGGAGCCAGTACTACAGGTAATGAGTGGAGGACAGAGGAGCCAGTACTACAGGTAATGAGTGGAGGACGGAGGAGCCAGTGCTACAGGTAATGAGCGGAGGACGGAGGAGCCAGTGCTACAGGTAATGAGTGGAGGACAGAGGAGCCTCTTAAAGAAGAAGTTGCAGGTCTGTGAGAGACAGAAATCTCGCTCGTTTGTAATTGACCAAATACTTATTTTCCACCAAAATTTTAAAAAAAATTCTTTCCAAAGCAGACAATGTGATATTCAGGATTTGTTTTCTCATTTTGTCTCTCATAGTCGAGGTCGACCTCATCTTTATAAGTGGGTGAACTTGCACAATTGGGGGCTGACTAAATACTTTTTTTCCTCACAGTATGGAGAAATCTGAAGGGTTCACAAACTTTCAAACAGCAATGTATCGGTGTGTATTTATATGTGTATGTACAGCTTGTGTGTAAGCACCATGCTAGTGTAGGAGCCCAAGCATCCTTTCGTGTGTGTGTGTATAGTGATGGTGTGTGTGTAGTGTGTGTATAGTGATGGTGTGTGTGTGTAATGTGTGTATAGTGATGGTGTTTGTGTAATGTGTGTATAGTGATGATGTGTGTATAGTGATGGTGTGTGTAATGTGTGTATAGTGATGGTGTGTGTGTGTAATGTGTGAATAGTGATGATGTGTGTGTAATGTGTGTATAGAGATGGTGTGTGTAATGTGTGTATAGTGATGGTGTGTGTAATGTGTGTATAGTGATGGTGTGTGTGTAATGTGTGTATAGTGATGGTGTGTGTGTGTAATGTGTGTATAGTGATGCTATGTGTGTAATGTGTGTATAGTGATGGTGTGTGTGTAGTGTGTGTATAGTGATGGTGTGTGTGTATAGTGATGGTGTGTGTGTAATGTGTGTATAGTGATGGTGTGTGTGTAGTGTGTGTATAGTGATGGTGTGTGTGTAATGTGTGTATAGTGATGGTGTGTGTGTAATGTGTGTATAGTGATGGTGTGTGTAATGTGTGTAAAGTGATGGTGTGTGTGTAATGTGTGTATAGTGATGGTGTGTGTGTATAGTGATGGTGTGTGTGTAATGTGTGTATAGTGATGGTGTGTGTGTAATGTGTGTAAAGTGATGGTGTGTGTGTATAGTGATGGTGTGTGTGTAATGTGTGTATAGTGATGGTGTGTGTGTGTAATGTGTGTATAGTGATGGTGTGTAATGTGTGTATAGTGATGGTGTGTGTGTGTAATGTGTGTATAATGATGGTGTGTGTGTAATGTGTGTATAGTGATGGTGTGTGTAATGTGTGTAAAGTGATGGTGTGTGTGTGTAATGTGTGTATAGTGATGGTGTGTGTGTATAGTGATGGTGTGTGTAATGTGTGTATAGTGATGGTGTGTGTAATGTGTGTATAGTGATGGTGTGTGTGTAATGTGTGTATAGTGATGGTGTGTGTAATGTGTGTATAGTGATGGTGTGTGTGTAATGTGTGTATAGTGATGGTGTGTGTGTAATGTGTGTATAGTGATGGTGTGTGTGTGTAAAGTGATGGTGTGTGTGTATAGTGATGGTGTGTGTGTAATGTGTGTATAGTGATGGTGTGAGTGTATAGTGATGGAGTGTGTGTGTAGTGTGTGTATAGTGATGGTGAGTGTATAGAGATAGTGTGTGTATAGCGATGGTGTGTGTATAGAGGTAATGTGTGTGTGTAATGTGTGTATAGTGATGGTGTGTGTATAGTGATGGTGTGTGTATAGTGATGGTGTGTTTGTGTAATGTGTGTATAGTGATGGTGTGTGTATACTGATGCTGTGTGTGTAATGTGTGTTTAGTGATGGTGTGTGTAATGTGTGTATGCTGATGGTGTGTGTATAGTGATGGTTTGTGTATAGTGATGGTGTGTGTAATGTGTGTATAGTGATGGTGTGTGTGTAATGTGTGTATAGTGATGGTGTGTGTAATGTGTGTATAGTGATGGTGTGTGTGTGTAATGTGTGTATAGTGATGCTGTGTGTGTAATGTGTGTATAGTGATGGTGTGTGTGTGTAATGTGTGTATAGTGATGGAGTGTGTGTAATGTGTGTATAGTGATGGTGTGTGTGTGTATAGTGATGGTATGTGTAATGTGTGTATAGTGATGGTGTGTGTGTGTAATGTGTGTATAGTGATGGTGTGTGTGTGTAATGTGTGTATAGTGATGGTGTGTTTGTGTAATGTGTGTATAGTGATGGTGTGTTTGTGTAATGTGTGTATAGTGATGGTGTGTGTAATGTGTGTATAGTGATGGTGTGTTTGTGTAATGAGTGTATAGTGATGGTGTGTGTATAGTGATGGTGTGTGTGTAATGTGTGTATAGCGATGGTGTGTTTGTGTAATGTGTGTATAGTGATGGTGTGTGTGTAATGTGTGTATAGTGATGGTGTGTGTAATGTGTGTATAGTGATGGTGTGTGTGTGTGTAATGTGTGTATAGTGATGCTGTGTGTGTAATGTGTGTATAGTGATGGTGTGTGTAATGTGTGTATAGTGATGGTGTGTGTGTAATGTGTGTATAGTGATGGTGTGTGTAATGTGTGTATAGTGATGGTGTGTGTAATGTGTGTATAGTGATGGTGTGTGTAATGTGTGTATAGTGATGGTGTGTGTGTGTAATGTGTGTATAGTGATGGTGTGTGTGTATTGTGTGTATAGTGATGGTGTGTGTGTAATGTGTGTATAGTGATGGTGTGTGTGTAATGTGTGTATAGTGATGGTGTGTGTGTGTAATGTGTGTATAGTGATGCTGTGTGTGTAATGTGTGTATAGTGATGGTGTGTGTGTAATGTGTATAGTGATGGTGTGTGTGTAATGTGTGTATAGTGATGGTGTGTGTGTAATGTGTGTATAGTGATGGTATGTGTGTGTATAGAGGTGATGTGTGTATAGTGGTGATGAGTATGTGGGAGTGTTTATATGTTATCGGTAACGAGTGTGTGTTTCTGTGTGTGTAGGTGATGCGTGTGTATGTGCAAAGGTGATATGTGTGTTTATTAATGGTGTTGAGTGTGTTTGTGACTGTGTGATTATGTGAGTGTGTGTGTATAGGTGATGTGTGTGTATGTACAGAAGTGATGTATATAGAGATGGTGTGTGTATGTGAGTGTGTGTGTTTAGGTGACGTATGTATGAGGAAATGAGTGTGTGTGTAAAGTGATGGTGTGTGTGTATAGTGATGGTGTGTGTGTAATGTGTGTATAGTGATGGTGTGAGTGTATAGTGATGGAGTGTGTGTGTAGTGTGTGTATAGTGATGGTGAGTGTATAGAGATAGTGTGTGTATAGTGATGGTGTGTGTATAGAGGTAATGTGTGTGTGTAATGTGTGTATAGTGATGGTGTGTGTATAGTGATGGTGTGTGTATAGTGATGGTGTGTTTGTGTAATGTGTGTATAGTGATGGTGTGTGTATAGTGATGCTGTGTGTGTAATGTGTGTTTAGTGATGGTGTGTGTAATGTGTGTATGCTGATGGTGTGTGTATAGTGATGGTTTGTGTATAGTGATGGTGTGTGTAATGTGTGTATAGTGATGGTGTGTGTGTAATGTGTGTATAGTGATGGTGTGTGTAATGTGTGTATAGTGATGGTGTGTGTGTGTAATGTGTGTATAGTGATGCTGTGTGTGTAATGTGTGTATAGTGATGGTGTGTGTGTGTAATGTGTGTATAGTGATGGAGTGTGTGTAATGTGTGTATAGTGATGGTGTGTGTGTGTGTATAGTGATGGTATGTGTAATGTGTGTATAGTGATGGTGTGTGTGTGTAATGTGTGTATAGTGATGGTGTGTGTGTGTAATGTGTGTATAGTGATGGTGTGTTTGTGTAATGTGTGTATAGTGATGGTGTGTTTGTGTAATGTGTGCATAGTGATGGTGTGTGTAATGTGTGTATAGTGATGGTGTGTTTGTGTAATGAGTGTATAGTGATGGTGTGTGTATAGTGATGGTGTGTGTGTAATGTGTGTATAGCGATGGTGTGTTTGTGTAATGTGTGTATAGTGATGGTGTGTGTGTAATGTGTGTATAGTGATGGTGTGTGTAATGTGTGTATAGTGATGGTGTGTGTGTGTGTAATGTGTGTATAGTGATGCTGTGTGTGTAATGTGTGTATAGTGATGGTGTGTGTAATGTGTGTATAGTGATGGTGTGTGTGTAATGTGTGTATAGTGATGGTGTGTGTAATGTGTGTATAGTGATGGTGTGTGTAATGTGTGTATAGTGATGGTGTGTGTAATGTGTGTATAGTGATGGTGTGTGTGTGTAATGTGTGTATAGTGATGGTGTGTGTGTAATGTGTGTATAGTGATGGTGTGTGTGTAATGTGTGTATAGTGATGGTGTGTGTGTAATGTGTGTATAGTGATGGTGTGTGTGTGTGTAATGTGTGTATAGTGATGCTGTGTGTGTAATGTGTGTATAGTGATGGTGTGTGTGTAATGTGTATAGTGATGGTGTGTGTGTAATGTGTGTATAGTGATGGTGTGTGTGTAATGTGTGTATAGTGATGGTATGTGTGTGTATAGAGGTGATGTGTGTATAGTGGTGATGAGTATGTGGGAGTGTTTATATGTTATCGGTAACGAGTGTGTGTTTCTGTGTGTGTAGGTGATGCGTGTGTATGTGCAAAGGTGATATGTGTGTTTATTAATGGTGTTGAGTGTGTTTGTGACTGTGTGATTATGTGAGTGTGTGTGTATAGGTGATGTGTGTGTATGTACAGAAGTGATGTATATAGTGATGGTGTGTGTATGTGAGTGTGTGTGTTTAGGTGACGTATGTATGAGGAAATGAGTGTGTGTGTATAGTGATGGTGTGTATAGTGATGTTGTGTTTGTGTGTAATGTGTGTATAGTGATGGTGTGTGTAATGTGTGTATAGTGATGGTGTGTGTGTAATGTGTGTATAGTGATGGTGTGTGTAATGTGTGTATAGTGATGGTGTGTGTGTAATGTGTGTATAGTGATGGTGTGTGTAATGTGTGTATAGTGATCGTGTGTGTGTGTAATGTGTGTATAGTGACGGTGTGTGTGTGTAATGTGTGTATAGTGATGGTGTGTGTGTAATGTGCGTATAGTGATGGTGTGTGTGTGTGTGTGTGATGTGTGTATAGTGATGGTGTGTTTGTGTAATGTGTGTATAGTGATGGTGTGTTTGTGTAATGTGTGTATAGTGATGGTGTGTGTGTGTAATGTGTGTATAGTGATGGTGTGTGTGTGTAGTGTGTGTATAGTGATGGTGTGTGTGTAATGTGTGTATAGTGATGGTGTGTGTGTAATGTGTGTATAGTGATGGTGTGTTTGTGTAATGTGTGTATAGTGATGATGTGTGTAATGTGTGTATAGTGATGGTGTGTTTGTGTAATGTGTGTATAGTGATGGTGTGTTTGTGTAATGTGTATATAGTGATGGTGTGTGTGTGTAATGTGTGTATAGTGATGGTGTGTGTAATGTGTGTATAGTGATGGTGTGTGTAATGTGTGTATAGTGATGGTGTGTGTGTGTAATATGTGTATAGTGATGGTGTGTGTAATGTGTGTATAGTGATGGTGTGTGTGTAATGTGTGTATAGTGATGATGTGTGTATACTGTGTATAGTGATGGTATGTGTGTATAGTGTGTATAGTGATGGTGTGTGTAATGTGTGTATAGTGATGGTGTGTGTGTAATGTGTGTATAGTGATGGTGTGTTTGTGTAATGTGTGTATAGTGATGGTGTGTTTGTGGAATGTGTGTATAGTGATGGTATGTGTGTGTAATGTGTGTATAGTGATGGTGTGTGTGTATAGTGATGGTGTGTTTGTGTAATGTGTGTATAGTGATGGTATGTGTGTATAATATGTGTATAGTGATGGTGTGTGTGTAATGTGTGTATAGTGATGGTGTGTGTGTAATGTGTGTATAGTGATGGTGTGTGTGTGTATAGTGATTGTGTGTATGTAATGTGTGTATAGTGATGGTGTGTGTGTATAGTGATGGTGTGTATGTAATGTGTGTATAGTGATGGTGTGTTTGTGTAATGTGTGTATTGTGATGGTGTGTTTGTGTAATGTTTGTATAGTGATGGTGTGTGTGGAATGTGTGTATAGTGATGGTATGTGTGTGTAATGTGTGTATAGTGATGGTTTGTGTGTAATGTGTGTATAGTGATGGTGTGTTTGTGTAATGTGTGTATAGTGATGGTGTGTTTGTGTAATGTGTGTATAGTGATGGTGTGTGTGTAATGTGTGTATAGTGATGGTGTGTGTAATGTGGGTATAGTGATGGTGTGTTTGTGTAATGAGTGTATAGTGATGGTGTGTGTATAGTGATGGTGTGTGTGTAATGTGTGTATAGCGATGGTGTGTTTGTGTAATGTGTGTATAGTGATGGTGTGTGTGTAATGTGTGCATAGTGATGGTGTGTGTAATGTGTGTATAGTGATGGTGTGTGTGTGTGTAATGTGTGTATAGTGATGGTGTGTGTAATGTGTGTATAGTGATGGTGTGTGTGTAATGTGTGTATAGTGATGGTGTGTGTGTAATATGTGTATAGTGATGGTGTGTGTAATGTGTGTATAGTGATGGTGTGTGTGTAATGTGTGTATAGTGATGATGTGTGTATAGTGTGTATAGTGATGGTGTGTGTGTATAGTGTGTATAGTGATGGTGTGTGTGTAATGTGTGTTTAGTGATGGTGTGTGTGTAATGTGTGTATAGTGATGGTATGTGTGTGTAATATGTGTATAGTGATGGTGTGTTTGTGTAATGTGTGTATAGTGATGGTGTGTTTGTGTAATGTGTGTATAGTGATGGTATGTGTGTGTAATGTGTGTATAGTGATGGTGTGTGTGTATAGTGATGGTGTGTTTGTGTAATGTGTGTATAGTGATGGTATGTGTGTATAATATGTGTATAGTGATGGTGTGTGTGTAATGTGTGTATAGTGATTGTGTGTGTGTAATGTGTGTATAGTGATGGTGTGTGTGTATAGTGATGGTGTGTATGTAATGTGTGTATAGTCATGGTGTGTTTGTGTAATGTGTGTATAGTGATGGTGTGTTTGTGTAATGTTTGTATAGTGATGGTGTGTGTGTGTAATGAGTGTATAGTGATGGTGTGTGTGTAATGTGTGTATAGTGATGATGTGTGTGTAATGTGTGTATAGTGATGGTGTGTGTGTGTAATGTGTGTATAGTGATGGTCTGTGTGTAATGTGTGTATAGTGATGGTGTGTGTAATGTGTGTATAGTGATGGTGTGTGTATAATGTGTGTATAGTGATGGCGTGTGTAATGTGTGTATAGTGATGGTGTGTGTGTGTAATGTGTGTATAGTGATGGTGTGTGTGTAAAGTGATGGTGTGTGTGTGTAATGTGTGTATAGTGATGGTGTGTGTGTATAGTGATGGTGTGTGTGTAATGTGTGTATAGTGATGGTGTGTGTGTAATGTGTGTAAAGTGATGGTGTGTGTGTATAGTGATGGTGTGTGTGTATAGTGATGGTGTGTGTGTATAGTGATGGTGTGTGTGTGTAATGTGTGTATAGTGATGGTGTGTGTATAGAGATAGTGTGTGTATAGTGATGGTGTGTGTATGCTGATGGTGTGTGTAATGTGTGTATAGTGATGGTGTGTGTAATGTGTGTATAGTGATGGTGTGTGTAATGTGTGTATAGTGATGGTGTGTGTAATGTGTGTATGCTGATGGTGTGTGTAATGTGTGTATAGTGATGGTGTGTGTAATGTGTGTATAGTGATGGTGTGTGTGTAATGTGTGCATAGTGATGGTGTGTGTGTGTAATGTGTGTATAGTGATGGTGTGTTTGTGTAATGTGTGTATAGTGATGGTATGTGTGTGTAATGTGTGTATAGTGATGGTGTGTGTGTAATGTGTGTATGGTGATGGTGTGTGTGTAATGTGTGTATAGTGATGGTGTGTGTAATGTGTGTATAGTGATGGTGTGTGTAATGTGTGTATAGTGATGGTGTGTAATGTGTGTATAGTGATGGTGTGTGTGTAATGTGTGTATAGTGATGGTGTGTGTGTAATGTGTGTATAGTGATGGTGTGTGTGTGTAATGTGTGTATAGTGATGGTGTGTGTAATGTGTGTATAGTGATGGTGTGTGTAATGTGTGTATAGTGATGGTGTGTATAGTGATGGTGTGTGTATAGTGTGTGTATAGTGATGGTGTGTGTGTAATGTGTGTATAGTGATGGTGTGTTTGTGTAATGTGTGTATAGTGATGGTGTGTGTAATGTGTGTATAGTGATGGTGTGTTTGTGTAATGAGTGTATAGTGATGGTGTGTGTATAGTGATGGTATGTGTGTAATGTGTGTATAGCGATGGTGTGTTTGTGTAATGTGTGTATAGTGATGGTGTGTGTGTAATGTGTGTATAGTGATGGTGTGTGTAATGTGTGTATAGTGATGGTGTGTGTGTGTGTAATGTGTGTATAGTGATGGTGTGTGTAATGTGTGTATAGTGATGGTGTGTGTAATGTGTGTATATTGATGGTGTGTGTGTAATGTGTGTATAGTGATGGTGTGTGTAATGTGTGTATAGTGATGGTGTGTGTGTAATGTGTGTATAGTGATGGTGTGTGTAATGTGTGTATAGTGATGGTGTGTGTAATGTGTTTATAGTGATGGTGTGTGTGTAATTTGTGTATAGTGATGGTGTGTTTGTGTAATGTGTGTATAGTGATGGTGTGTGTGTAATGTGTGTATAGTGATGATGTGTGTATAGTGATGGTGTGTGTGTAATGTGTATAGTGATGGTGTGTGTGTAATGTGTGTATAGTGATGGTGTGTGTGTAATGTGTGTATAGTGATGGTGTGTGTGTGTAATGTGTGTATAGTGATGGTGTGTGTAATGTGTGTATAGTGATGGTGTGTGTGTAGTGTGTGTAATGTGTATAGTGATGGTGTGTGTGTAATGTGTGTATAGTGATGGTGTGTGTGTAATGTGTGTATAGTGATGGTGTGTGTGTGTAATGTGTGTATAGTGATGGTGTGTGTGTATAGTGATGGTGTGTGTGTAATGTGTGTATAGTGATGGTGTGTGTAATGTGTGTATAGTGATGGTGTGTATGCTGATGGTGTGTGTAATGTGTGTATAGTGATGGTGTGTGTAATGTGTGTATAGTGATGGTGTGTGTAATGTGTGTATAGTGATGGTGTGTGTAATGTGTGTATAGTGATGGTGTGTGTAATGTGTGTATGCTGATGGTGTGTGTAATGTGTGTATAGTGATGGTGTGTGTAATGTGTGTATAGTGATGGTGTGTGTGTAATGTGTGCATAGTGATGGTGTGTGTGTGTAATGTGTGTATAGTGTTGGTGTGTTTGTGTAATGTGTGTATAGTGATGGTATGCGTGTGTAATGTGTGTATAGTGATGGTGTGTGTGTAATGTGTGTATAGTGATGGTGTGTGTGTAATGTGTGTATAGTGATGGTGTGTGTAATGTGTGTATAGTGATGGTGTGTGTAATGTGTGTATAGTGATGGTGTGTGTGTGTAATGTGTGTATAGTGATGGTGTGTGTGTAATGTGTGTATAGTGATGAGGTGTGTGTGTAATGTGTGTATAGTGATGGTGTGTGTGTAATGTGTGTATAGTGATGGTGTGTGTAATGTGTGTATAGTGATGGTGTGTGTATAATGTGTGTATAGTGATGGTGTGTGTATAGTGTGTGTATAGTGATGGTGTGTGTGTAATGTGTGTATAGTGATGGTGTGTGTGTGTAATGTGTGTATAGTGATGGTGTGTGTGTAATGTGTGTAAAGTGATGGTGTGTGTGTAATGTGTGTATAGTGATGGTGTGTGTGTATAGTGATGGTGTGTGTGTAATGTGTGTATAGTGATGGTGTGTGTGTAAAGTGATGGTGTGTGTGTATAGTGATGGTGTGTGTGTAATGTGTGTATAGTGATGGTGTGTGTGTATAGTGATGGTGTGTGTGTGTAATGTGTGTATAGTGATGGTGTGTGTGTAATGTGTGTATAGTGATGGTGTGTGTGTATAGTGATGGTGTGTGTGTGTGTAATGTGTGTATAGTGATGGTGTGTGTGTAATGTGTGTATAGTGATGGTGTGTGTATAGAGATAGTGTGTGTATAGTGATGGTGTGTGTATAGAGGTAATGTGTGTATAGTGATGGTGTGTGTAATGTGTGTATAGTGATGGTGTGTGTATAGTGATGGTGTGTTTGTGTAATGTGTGTATAGTGATGGTGTGTGTAATGTGTGTATAGTGATGGTGTGTGTGTAATGTGTGTTTAGTGATGGTGTGTGTAATGTGTGTATGCTGATGGTGTGTATAGTGATGGTGTGTGTGTAGTGATGGTGTGTGTAATGTGTGTATAGTGATGGTGTGTGTGTAATGTGTGTATAGTGATGGTGTGTGTAATGTGTGTATAGTGATGGTGTGTGTGTAATGTGTGTATAGTGATGCTGTGTGTGTAATGTGTGTATAGTGATGGTGTGTGTGTAATGTGTGTATAGTGATGGTGTGTGTGTAATGTGTGTATAGTGATGGTGTGTGTGTATAGTGATGGTATGTGTAATGTGTGTATAGTGATGGTGTGTGTGTGTAATGTGTGTATAGTGATGCTGTGTGTGTAATGTGTGTATAGTGATGGTGTGTGTAATGTGTGTATAGTGATGGTGTGTGTGTAATGTGTGTATAGTGATGGTGTGTGTGTAATGTGTGTATAGTGATGGTGTGTGTGTAATGTGTGTATAGTGATGGTGTGTGTGTATAGTGATGGTGTGTGTGTAATGTGTGTATAGTGATGGTGTGTGTGTAATGTGTGTATAGTGATGGTGTGTGTAATGTGTGTATAGTGATGGTGTGTGTAATGTGTGTATAGTGATGGTATGTTTGTAATGTGTGTATACTGATGGTGTGTGTGTAATGTGTGTCTAGTGATGGTGTGTGTGTAATGTGTGTATAGTGATGGTGTGTGTGTAATGTGTGTATAATGATGGTGTGTGTGTGTAATGTGTGTATAGTGATGGTGTGTGTGTGTGTAATGTGTGTATAGTGATGCTGTGTGTGTAATGTGTGTATAGTGGTAGTGTGTGTGTAATGTGTGTATAGTGATGGTGTGTGTGTAATGTGTATAGTGATGGTGTGTGTGTAATGTGTGTATAGTGATGGTGTGTGTGTAATGTGTGTATAGTGATGGTATGTGTGTATAGAGGTGATGTGTGTATAGTGGTGATGAGTATGTGGGAGTGTTTATATGTTATCGGTAACGAGTGTGTGTTTCTGTGTGTGTAGGTGATGCGTGTGTATGTGCAAAGGTGATATGTGTGTTTATTAATGGTGTTGAGTGTGTTTGTGACTGTGTGATTATGTGAGTGTGTGTGTATAGGTGATGTGTGTGTATGTACAGAAGTGATGTATATAGTGATGGTGTGTGTATGTGAGTGTGTGTGTTTAGGTGACGTATGTATGAGGAAATGAGTGTGTGTGTATAGTGATGGTGTGTATAGTGATGTTGTGTTTGTGTGTAATGTGTGTATAGTGATGGTGTGTGTAATGTGTGTATAGTGATGGTGTGTGTGTAATGTGTGTATAGTGATGGTGTGTGTGTGTAATGTGTGTATAGTGATGGTGTGTGTATAGTGATGGTGTGTGTGTGTAATGTGTGTATAGTGATGGTGTGTGTAATGTGCGTATAGTGATGGTGTGTGTGTAATGTGTGTATAGTGATGGTGTGTTTGTGTAATGTGTGTATAGTGATGGTGTTGTTAATGTGTGTATAGTGATGGTGTGTGTAATGTGTGTATAGTGATGGTGTGTATAGTGATGGTGTGTGTATGCTGATGGTGTGTGTAATGTGTGTATAGTGATGGTGTGTGTAATGTGTGTATAGTGATGGTGTGTGTAATGTGTGTATGCTGATGGTGTGTGTAATGTGTGTATAGTGATGGTGTGTGTAATGTGTGTATAGTGATGGTGTGTGTGTAATGTGTGCATAGTGATGGTGTGTGTGTAATGTGTGTATAGTGATGGTGTGTTTGTGTAATGTGTGTATAGTGATGGTATGTGTGTGAAATGTGTGTATAGTGATGGTGTGTGTGTAATGTGTGTATAGTGATGTTGTGTTTAATGTGTGTATAGTGATGGTGTGTGTAATGTGTGTATAGTGATGGTATGTGTGTGTAATGTGTGTATAGTGATGGTATGTGTGTGTAATGTGTGTATAGTGATGGTGTGTTTGTGTAATGTGTGTATAGTGATGGTATGTGTGTGTAATGTGTGTATAGTGATGGTGTGTGTGTATAGTGATGGTGTGTTTGTGTAATGTGTGTATACTGATGGTGTGTTTGTGTAATGTGTGTATAGTGATGGTATGTGTGTATAATATGTGTATAGTGATGGTGTGTGTGTAATGTGTGTATAGTGATGGTGTGTGTGTAATGTGTGTATAGTGATGGTGTGTATGTAATGTGTGTATAGTGATGGTGTGTTTGTGCAATGTGTGTATAGTGATGGTGTGTTTGTGTAATGTTTGTATAGTGATGGTATGTGTGTGTAATGTGTGTACAGTGATGGTGTGTGTGTAATGTGTGTATAGTGATGGTGTGTTTGTGTAATGTGTGTATAGTAATGGTATGTGTGTATAGTGATGGTTTGTATGTAATGTGTGTATAGTGATGGTGTGTTTGTGTAATGTGTGTATAGTGATGGTGTGTTTGTGTAATGTGTGTATAGTGATGGTATGTGTATGTAATGTGTGTATAGTGATGGTGTGTGTAATGTGTGTATAGTGATGGTGTGTTTGTGTAATGAGTGTATAGTGATGGTGTGTGTATAGTGATGGTGTGTGTGTAATGTGTGTATAGCGATGGTGTGTTTGTGTAATGTGTGTATAGTGATGGTGTGTGTGTAATGTGTGTATAGTGATGGTGTGTGTAATGTGTGTATAGTGATGGTGTGTGTGTGTATAGTGATGGTGTGTGTATAGTGATGGTGTGTGTAATGTGTGTATAGTGATGGGGTGTGTGTAATGTGTGTATAGTGATGGTGTGTGTAATGTGTGTATAGTGATGGTGTGTGTGTAATGTGTGTATAGTGATGGTGTGTGTGTAATGTGTGTATAGTGATGGTGTGTTTGTGTAATGTGTGTATAGTGATGGTGTGTGTAATGTGTATAGTGATGGTGTGTGTGTAATGTGTGTATAGTGATGGTGTGTGTAATGTGTGTATAGTGATGGTTTGTGTGTGTAATGTGTGTATAGTGATGGTGTGTGTGTGTAATGTGTGTATAGTGATGGTGTGTGTAATGTGTGTATAGTGATGGTGTGTGTGTAATGTGTGTATAGTGATGGTGTGTTTGTAATGTGTATAGTGATGGTGTGTGTGTAATGTGTGAATAGTGATGGTGTGTGTGTGTAATGTGTGTATAGTGATGGTGTGTGTGTATAGTGATGGTGTGTGTGTAATGTGTGTATAGTGATGGTGTGTTGTGTAATGTGTGTATAGTGATGGTGTTGTTAATGTGTGTATAGTGATGGTGTGTGTAATGTGTGTATAGTGATGGTGTGTGTATGCTGATGGTGTGTGTAATGTGTGTATAGTGATGGTGTGCGTGTAATGTGTGTATAGTGATGGTGTGTGTAATGTGTGTATAGTGATGGTATGTGTGTGTAATGTGTGTATAGTGATGTTATGTGTGTGTAATGTGTGTATAGTGATGGTGTGTGTGTAATGTGTGTATAGTGATGGTGTGTGTAATGTGTGTATAGTGATGGTGTGTGTGTGTAATGTGTATAGTGATGGTGTGTGTAATGTGTGTATAGTGATGGTGTGTGTGTAATGTGTGTATAGTGATGGTGTGTGTAATGTGTATAGTGATGGTGTGTGTGTGTAATGTGTGTATAGTGATGGTGTGTGTGTAATGTGTGTATAGTGATGGTGTGTGTGTATAGTGATGGTGTGTGTGTAATGTGTGTATAGTGATGGTGTGTTTGTGTAATGTGTGTATAGTGATGGTGTTGTTAATGTGTGTATAGTGATGGTGTGTGTGTAATGTGTGTATAGTGATGGTGTGTGTAATGTGTGTATAATGATGGTGTGTGTATGCTGATGGTGTGTGTAATGTGTGTATAGTGATGGTGTGTGTAATGTGTGTATAGTGATGGTGTGTGTAATGTGTGTATGCTGATGGTGTGTGTAATGTGTGTATAGTGATGGTGTGTGTAATGTGTGTATAGTGATGGTGTGTGTAATGTGTGCATAGTGATGGTGTGTGTGTGTAATGTGTGTATAGTGATGGTGTGTTTGTGTAATGTGTGTATAGTGATGGTGTGTGTGTATAGTGATGGTGTATGTGTGTAATGTGTGTATAGTGATGGTGTGTGTGTAATGTGTGTATAGTGATGGTGTGTGTGTATAGTGATGGTGTGTGTGTGTGTAATGTGTGTATAGTGATGGTGTGTGTGTAATGTGTGTATAGTGATGGTGTGTGTATAGAGATAGTGTGTGTATAGTGATGGTGTGTGTATAGAGGTAATGTGTGTATAGTGATGGTGTGTGTAATGTGTGTATAGTGATGGTGTGTGTATAGTGATGGTGTGTTTGTGTAATGTGTGTATAGTGATGGTGTGTGTAATGTGTGTATAGTGATGGTGTGTGTGTAATGTGTGTTTAGTGATGGTGTGTGTAATGTGTGTATGCTGATGGTGTGTATAGTGATGGTGTGTGTGTAGTGATGGTGTGTGTAATGTGTGTATAGTGATGGTGTGTGTGTAATGTGTGTATAGTGATGGTGTGTGTAATGTGTGTATAGTGATGGTGTGTGTGTAATGTGTGTATAGTGATGCTGTGTGTGTAATGTGTGTATAGTGATGGTGTGTGTGTAATGTGTGTATAGTGATGGTGTGTGTGTAATGTGTGTATAGTGATGGTGTGTGTGTATAGTGATGGTATGTGTAATGTGTGTATAGTGATGGTATGTGTGTGTAATGTGTGTATAGTGATGCTGTGTGTGTAATGTGTGTATAGTGATGGTGTGTGTAATGTGTGTATAGTGATGGTGTGTGTGTAATGTGTGTATAGTGATGGTGTGTGTGTAATGTGTGTATAGTGATGGTGTGTGTGTAATGTGTGTATAGTGATGGTGTGTGTGTATAGTGATGGTGTGTGTGTAATGTGTGTATAGTGATGGTGTGTGTGTAATGTGTGTATAGTGATGGTGTGTGTAATGTGTGTATAGTGATGGTGTGTGTAATGTGTGTATAGTGATGGTATGTTTGTAATGTGTGTATACTGATGGTGTGTGTGTAATGTGTGTCTAGTGATGGTGTGTGTGTAATGTGTGTATAGTGATGGTGTGTGTGTAATGTGTGTATAATGATGGTGTGTGTGTGTAATGTGTGTATAGTGATGGTGTGTGTGTGTGTAATGTGTGTATAGTGATGCTGTGTGTGTAATGTGTGTATAGTGGTGGTGTGTGTGTAATGTGTGTATAGTGATGGTGTGTGTGTAATGTGTATAGTGATGGTGTGTGTGTAATGTGTGTATAGTGATGGTGTGTGTGTAATGTGTGTATAGTGATGGTATGTGTGTATAGAGGTGATGTGTGTATAGTGGTGATGAGTATGTGGGAGTGTTTATATGTTATCGGTAACGAGTGTGTGTTTCTGTGTGTGTAGGTGATGCGTGTGTATGTGCAAAGGTGATATGTGTGTTTATTAATGGTGTTGAGTGTGTTTGTGACTGTGTGATTATGTGAGTGTGTGTGTATAGGTGATGTGTGTGTATGTACAGAAGTGATGTATATAGTGATGGTGTGTGTATGTGAGTGTGTGTGTTTAGGTGACGTATGTATGAGGAAATGAGTGTGTGTGTATAGTGATGGTGTGTATAGTGATGTTGTGTTTGTGTGTAATGTGTGTATAGTGATGGTGTGTGTAATGTGTGTATAGTGATGGTGTGTGTGTAATGTGTGTATAGTGATGGTGTGGTGTGTAATGTGTGTATAGTGATGGTGTGTGTATAGTGATGGTGTGTGTGTGTAATGTGTGTGTAGTGATGGTGTGTGTAATGTGCGTATAGTGATGGTGTGTGTGTAATGTGTGTATAGTGATGGTGTGTTTGTGTAATGTGTGTATAGTGATGGTGTTGTTAATGTGTGTATAGTGATGGTGTGTGTAATGTGTGTATAGTGATGGTGTGTATAGTGATGGTGTGTGTATGCTGATGGTGTGTGTAATGTGTGTATAGTGATGGTGTGTGTAATGTGTGTATAGTGATTGGTGTGTGTTAATGTGTGTATAGTGATGGTGTGTTTGTGTAATGTGTGTATAGTGATGGTATGTGTGTGAAATGTGTGTATAGTGATGGTGTGTGTGTAATGTGTGTATAGTGATGGTGTGTGTAATGTGTGTATAGTGATGGTGTGTGTAATGTGTGTATAGTGATGGTATGTGTGTGTAATGTGTGTATAGTGATGGTATGTGTGTGTAATGTGTGTATAGTGATGGTGTGTTTGTGTAATGTGTGTATAGTGATGGTATGTGTGTGTAATGTGTGTATAGTGATGGTGTGTGTGTATAGTGATGGTGTGTTTGTGTAATGTGTGTATACTGATGGTGTGTTTGTGTAATGTGTGTATAGTGATGGTATGTGTGTATAATATGTGTATAGTGATGGTGTGTGTGTAATGTGTGTATAGTGATGGTGTGTGTGTAATGTGTGTATAGTGATGGTGTGTATGTAATGTGTGTATAGTGATGGTGTGTTTGTGCAATGTGTGTATAGTGATGGTGTGTTTGTGTAATGTTTGTATAGTGATGGTATGTGTGTGTAATGTGTGTACAGTGATGGTGTGTGTGTAATGTGTGTATAGTGATGGTGTGTTTGTGTAATGTGTGTATAGTAATGGTATGTGTGTATAGTGATGGTTTGTGTGTAATGTGTGTATAGTGATGGTGTGTTTGTGTAATGTGTGTATAGTGATGGTGTGTTTGTGTAATGTGTGTATAGTGATGGTATGTGTATGTAATGTGTGTATAGTGATGGTGTGTGTAATGTGTGTATAGTGATGGTGTGTTTGTGTAATGAGTGTATAGTGATGGTGTGTGTATAGTGATGGTGTGTGTGTAATGTGTGTATAGCGATGGTGTGTTTGTGTAATGTGTGTATAGTGATGGTGTGTGTGTAATGTGTGTATAGTGATGGTGTGTGTAATGTGTGTATAGTGATGGTGTGTGTGTGTGTATAGTGATGGTGTGTGTATAGTGATGGTGTGTGTAATGTGTGTATAGTGATGGGGTGTGTGTAATGTGTGTATAGTGATGGTGTGTGTAATGTGTGTATAGTGATGGTGTGTGTGTAATGTGTGTATAGTGATGGTGTGTGTGTAATGTGTGTATAGTGATGGTGTGTTTGTGTAATGTGTGTATAGTGATGGTGTGTGTAATGTGTATAGTGATGGTGTGTGTGTAATGTGTGTATAGTGATGGTGTGTGTAATGTGTGTATAGTGATGGTTTGTGTGTGTAATGTGTGTATAGTGATGGTGTGTGTGTGTAATGTGTGTATAGTGATGGTGTGTGTAATGTGTGTATAGTGATGGTGTGTGTGTAATGTGTGTATAGTGATGGTGTGTGTGTAATGTGTATAGTGATGGTGTGTGTGTAATGTGTGAATAGTGATGGTGTGTGTGTGTAATGTGTGTATAGTGATGGTGTGTGTGTATAGTGATGGTGTGTGTGTAATGTGTGTATAGTGATGGTGTGTTTGTGTAATGTGTGTATAGTGATGGTGTTGTTAATGTGTGTATAGTGATGGTGTGTGTAATGTGTGTATAGTGATGGTGTGTGTATGCTGATGGTGTGTGTGTAATGTGTGTATAGTGATGGTGTGTTTGTGTAATGTGTGTATAGTGATGGTATGTGTGTGAAATGTGTGTATAGTGATGGTGTGTGTGTAATGTGTGTATAGTGATGGTGTGTGTAATGTGTGTATAGTGATGGTGTGTGTAATGTGTGTATAGTGATGGTATGTGTGTGTAATGTGTGTATAGTGATGGTATGTGTGTGTAATGTGTGTATAGTGATGGTGTGTTTGTGTAATATGTGTATAGTGATGGTATGTGTGTGTAATGTGTGTATAGTGATGGTGTGTGTGTATAGTGATGGTGTGTTTGTGTAATGTGTGTATACTGATGGTGTGTTTGTGTAATGTGTGTATAGTGATGGTATGTGTGTATAATATGTGTATAGTGATGGTGTGTGTGTAATGTGTGTATAGTGATGGTGTGTGTGTAATGTGTGTATAGTGATGGTGTGTATGTAATGTGTGTATAGTGATGGTGTGTTTGTGCAATGTGTGTATAGTGATGGTGTGTTTGTGTAATGTTTGTATAGTGATGGTATGTGTGTGTAATGTGTGTACAGTGATGGTGTGTGTGTAATGTGTGTATAGTGATGGTGTGTTTGTGTAATGTGTGTATAGTAATGGTATGTGTGTATAGTGATGGTGTGTGTAATGTGTGTATAGTGATGGTGTGTGTGTGTGTAATGTGTGTATAGTGATGGTGTGTGTAATGTGTGTATAGTGATGGTGTGTGTGTAATGTGTGTATAGTGATGGTGTGTGTAATGTGTGTATAGTGATGGTGTGTGTGTAATGTGTGTATAGTGATGGTGTGTGTAATGTGTGTATAGTGATGGTGTGTGTAATGTGTTTATAGTGATGGTGTGTGTGTAATTTGTGTATAGTGATGGTGTGTTTGTGTAATGTGTGTATAGTGATGGTGTGTGTGTAATGTGTGTATAGTGATGATGTGTGTATAGTGATGGTGTGTGTGTAATGTGTATAGTGATGGTGTGTGTGTAATGTGTGTATAGTGATGGTGTGTGTGTAATGTGTGTATAGTGATGGTGTGTGTGTGTAATGTGTGTATAGTGATGGTGTGTGTAATGTGTGTATAGTGATGGTGTGTGTGTAGTGTGTGTAATGTGTATAGTTATGGTGTGTGTGTAATGTGTGTATAGTGATGGTGTGTGTGTAATGTGTGTATAGTGATGGTGTGTGTGTGTAATGTGTGTATAGTGATGGTGTGTGTGTATAGTGATGGTGTGTGTGTAATGTGTGTATAGTGATGGTGTGTGTAATGTGTGTATAGTGATGGTGTGTATGCTGATGGTGTGTGTAATGTGTGTATAGTGATGGTGTGTGTAATGTGTGTATAGTGATGGTGTGTGTAATGTGTGTATAGTGATGGTGTGTGTAATGTGTGTATAGTGATGGTGTGTGTAATGTGTGTATGCTGATGGTGTGTGTAATGTGTGTATAGTGATGGTGTGTGTAATGTGTGTATAGTGATGGTGTGTGTGTAATGTGTGCATAGTGATGGTGTGTGTGTGTAATGTGTGTATAGTGTTGGTGTGTTTGTGTAATGTGTGTATAGTGATGGTATGCGTGTGTAATGTGTGTATAGTGATGGTGTGTGTGTAATGTGTGTATAGTGATGGTGTGTGTGTAATGTGTGTATAGTGATGGTGTGTGTAATGTGTGTATAGTGATGGTGTGTGTAATGTGTGTATAGTGATGGTGTGTGTGTGTAATGTGTGTATAGTGATGGTGTGTGTGTAATGTGTGTATAGTGATGAGGTGTGTGTGTAATGTGTGTATAGTGATGGTGTGTGTGTAATGTGTGTATAGTGATGGTGTGTGTAATGTGTGTATAGTGATGGTGTGTGTATAATGTGTGTATAGTGATGGTGTGTGTATAGTGTGTGTATAGTGATGGTGTGTGTGTAATGTGTGTATAGTGATGGTGTGTGTGTGTAATGTGTGTATAGTGATGGTGTGTGTGTAATGTGTGTAAAGTGATGGTGTGTGTGTAATGTGTGTATAGTGATGGTGTGTGTGTATAGTGATGGTGTGTGTGTAATGTGTGTATAGTGATGGTGTGTGTGTAAAGTGATGGTGTGTGTGTATAGTGATGGTGTGTGTGTAATGTGTGTATAGTGATGGTGTGTGTGTGTATAGTGATGGTGTGTGTGTGTAATGTGTGTATAGTGATGGTGTGTGTGTAATGTGTGTATAGTGATGGTGTGTGTGTATAGTGATGGTGTGTGTGTGTGTAATGTGTGTATAGTGATGGTGTGTGTGTAATGTGTGTATAGTGATGGTGTGTGTATAGAGATAGTGTGTGTATAGTGATGGTGTGTGTATAGAGGTAATGTGTGTATAGTGATGGTGTGTGTAATGTGTGTATAGTGATGGTGTGTGTATAGTGATGGTGTGTTTGTGTAATGTGTGTATAGTGATGGTGTGTGTAATGTGTGTATAGTGATGGTGTGTGTGTAATGTGTGTTTAGTGATGGTGTGTGTAATGTGTGTATGCTGATGGTGTGTATAGTGATGGTGTGTGTGTAGTGATGGTGTGTGTAATGTGTGTATAGTGATGGTGTGTGTGTAATGTGTGTATAGTGATGGTGTGTGTAATGTGTGTATAGTGATGGTGTGTGTGTAATGTGTGTATAGTGATGCTGTGTGTGTAATGTGTGTATAGTGATGGTGTGTGTGTAATGTGTGTATAGTGATGGTGTGTGTGTAATGTGTGTATAGTGATGGTGTGTGTGTATAGTGATGGTATGTGTAATGTGTGTATAGTGATGGTGTGTGTGTGTAATGTGTGTATAGTGATGCTGTGTGTGTAATGTGTGTATAGTGATGGTGTGTGTAATGTGTGTATAGTGATGGTGTGTGTGTAATGTGTGTATAGTGATGGTGTGTGTGTAATGTGTGTATAGTGATGGTGTGTGTGTAATGTGTGTATAGTGATGGTGTGTGTGTATAGTGATGGTGTGTGTGTAATGTGTGTATAGTGATGGTGTGTGTGTAATGTGTGTATAGTGATGGTGTGTGTAATGTGTGTATAGTGATGGTGTGTGTAATGTGTGTATAGTGATGGTATGTTTGTAATGTGTGTATACTGATGGTGTGTGTGTAATGTGTGTCTAGTGATGGTGTGTGTGTAATGTGTGTATAGTGATGGTGTGTGTGTAATGTGTGTATAATGATGGTGTGTGTGTAATGTGTGTATAGTGATGGTGTGTGTGTGTGTAATGTGTGTATAGTGATGCTGTGTGTGTAATGTGTGTATAGTGGTGGTGTGTGTGTAATGTGTGTATAGTGATGGTGTGTGTGTAATGTGTATAGTGATGGTGTGTGTGTGTAATGTGTGTATAGTGATGGTGTGTGTGTAATGTGTGTATAGTGATGGTATGTGTGTATAGAGGTGATGTGTGTATAGTGGTGATGAGTATGTGGGAGTGTTTATATGTTATCGGTAACGAGTGTGTGTTTCTGTGTGTGTAGGTGATGCGTGTGTATGTGCAAAGGTGATATGTGTGTTTATTAATGGTGTTGAGTGTGTTTGTGACTGTGTGATTATGTGAGTGTGTGTGTATAGGTGATGTGTGTGTATGTACAGAAGTGATGTATATAGTGATGGTGTGTGTATGTGAGTGTGTGTGTTTAGGTGACGTATGTATGAGGAAATGAGTGTGTGTGTATAGTGATGGTGTGTATAGTGATGTTGTGTTTGTGTGTAATGTGTGTATAGTGATGGTGTGTGTAATGTGTGTATAGTGATGGTGTGTGTGTAATGTGTGTATAGTGATGGTGTGTGTGTGTAATGTGTGTATAGTGATGGTGTGTGTATAGTGATGGTGTGTGTGTGTAATGTGTGTATAGTGATGGTGTGTGTAATGTGCGTATAGTGATGGTGTGTGTGTAATGTGTGTATAGTGATGGTGTGTTTGTGTAATGTGTGTATAGTGATGGTGTTGTTAATGTGTGTATAGTGATGGTGTGTGTAATGTGTGTATAGTGATGGTGTGTATAGTGATGGTGTGTGTATGCTGATGGTGTGTGTAATGTGTGTATAGTGATGGTGTGTGTAATGTGTGTATAGTGATGGTGTGTGTAATGTGTGTATGCTGATGGTGTGTGTAATGTGTGTATAGTGATGGTGTGTGTAATGTGTGTATAGTGATGGTGTGTGTGTAATGTGTGCATAGTGATGGTGTGTGTGTAATGTGTGTATAGTGATGGTGTGTTTGTGTAATGTGTGTATAGTGATGGTATGTGTGTGAAATGTGTGTATAGTGATGGTGTGTGTGTAATGTGTGTATAGTGATGGTGTGTGTAATGTGTGTATAGTGATGGTGTGTGTAATGTGTGTATAGTGATGGTATGTGTGTGTAATGTGTGTATAGTGATGGTATGTGTGTGTAATGTGTGTATAGTGATGGTGTGTTTGTGTAATGTGTGTATAGTGATGGTATGTGTGTGTAATGTGTGTATAGTGATGGTGTGTGTGTATAGTGATGGTGTGTTTGTGTAATGTGTGTATACTGATGGTGTGTTTGTGTAATGTGTGTATAGTGATGGTATGTGTGTATAATATGTGTATAGTGATGGTGTGTGTGTAATGTGTGTATAGTGATGGTGTGTGTGTAATGTGTGTATAGTGATGGTGTGTATGTAATGTGTGTATAGTGATGGTGTGTTTGTGCAATGTGTGTATAGTGATGGTGTGTTTGTGTAATGTTTGTATAGTGATGGTATGTGTGTGTAATGTGTGTACAGTGATGGTGTGTGTGTAATGTGTGTATAGTGATGGTGTGTTTGTGTAATGTGTGTATAGTAATGGTATGTGTGTATAGTGATGGTTTGTGTGTAATGTGTGTATAGTGATGGTGTGTTTGTGTAATGTGTGTATAGTGATGGTGTGTTTGTGTAATGTGTGTATAGTGATGGTATGTGTATGTAATGTGTGTATAGTGATGGTGTGTGTAATGTGTGTATAGTGATGGTGTGTTTGTGTAATGAGTGTATAGTGATGGTGTGTGTATAGTGATGGTGTGTGTGTAATGTGTGTATAGCGATGGTGTGTTTGTGTAATGTGTGTATAGTGATGGTGTGTGTGTAATGTGTGTATAGTGATGGTGTGTGTAATGTGTGTATAGTGATGGTGTGTGTGTGTGTATAGTGATGGTGTGTGTATAGTGATGGTGTGTGTAATGTGTGTATAGTGATGGGGTGTGTGTAATGTGTGTATAGTGATGGTGTGTGTAATGTGTGTATAGTGATGGTGTGTGTGTAATGTGTGTATAGTGATGGTGTGTGTGTAATGTGTGTATAGTGATGGTGTGTTTGTGTAATGTGTGTATAGTGATGGTGTGTGTAATGTGTATAGTGATGGTGTGTGTGTAATGTGTGTATAGTGATGGTGTGTGTAATGTGTGTATAGTGATGGTTTGTGTGTGTAATGTGTGTATAGTGATGGTGTGTGTGTGTAATGTGTGTATAGTGATGGTGTGTGTAATGTGTGTATAGTGATGGTGTGTGTGTAATGTGTGTATAGTGATGGTGTGTGTGTAATGTGTATAGTGATGGTGTGTGTGTAATGTGTGAATAGTGATGGTGTGTGTGTGTAATGTGTGTATAGTGATGGTGTGTGTGTATAGTGATGGTGTGTGTGTAATGTGTGTATAGTGATGGTGTGTTTGTGTAATGTGTGTATAGTGATGGTGTTGTTAATGTGTGTATAGTGATGGTGTGTGTAATGTGTGTATAGTGATGGTGTGTGTATGCTGATGGTGTGTGTAATGTGTGTATAGTGATGGTGTGCGTGTAATGTGTGTATAGTGATGGTGTGTGTAATGTGTGTATAGTGATGGTATGTGTGTGTAATGTGTGTATAGTGATGGTATGTGTGTGTAATGTGTGTATAGTGATGGTGTGTGTGTAATGTGTGTATAGTGATGGTGTGTGTGTGTAATGTGTGTATAGTGATGGTGTGTGTGTGTAATGTGTATAGTGATGGTGTGTGTAATGTGTGTATAGTGATGGTGTGTGTGTAATGTGTGTATAGTGATGGTGTGTGTAATGTGTATAGTGATGGTGTGTGTGTGTAATGTGTGTATAGTGATGGTGTGTGTGTAATGTGTGTATAGTGATGGTGTGTGTGTATAGTGATGGTGTGTGTGTAATGTGTGTATAGTGATGGTGTGTTTGTGTAATGTGTGTATAGTGATGGTGTTGTTAATGTGTGTATAGTGATGGTGTGTGTGTAATGTGTGTATAGTGATGGTGTGTGTAATGTGTGTATAATGATGGTGTGTGTATGCTGATGGTGTGTGTAATGTGTGTATAGTGATGGTGTGTGTAATGTGTGTATAGTGATGGTGTGTGTATAGTGATGGTGTGTGTAATGTGTGCATAGTGATGGTGTGTGTGTGTAATGTGTGTATAGTGATGGTGTGTTTGTGTAATGTGTGTATAGTGATGGTGTGTGTGTATAGTGATGGTGTGTGTGTGTAATGTGTGTATAGTGATGGTGTGTGTGTAATGTGTGTATAGTGATGGTGTGTGTGTATAGTGATGGTGTGTGTGTGTGTAATGTGTGTATAGTGATGGTGTGTGTGTAATGTGTGTATAGTGATGGTGTGTGTATAGAGATAGTGTGTGTATAGTGATGGTGTGTGTATAGAGGTAATGTGTGTATAGTGATGGTGTGTGTAATGTGTGTATAGTGATGGTGTGTGTATAGTGATGGTGTGTTTGTGTAATGTGTGTATAGTGATGGTGTGTGTAATGTGTGTATAGTGATGGTGTGTGTGTAATGTGTGTTTAGTGATGGTGTGTGTAATGTGTGTATGCTGATGGTGTGTATAGTGATGGTGTGTGTGTAGTGATGGTGTGTGTAATGTGTGTATAGTGATGGTGTGTGTGTAATGTGTGTATAGTGATGGTGTGTGTAATGTGTGTATAGTGATGGTGTGTGTGTAATGTGTGTATAGTGATGCTGTGTGTGTAATGTGTGTATAGTGATGGTGTGTGTGTAATGTGTGTATAGTGATGGTGTGTGTGTAATGTGTGTATAGTGATGGTGTGTGTGTATAGTGATGGTATGTGTAATGTGTGTATAGTGATGGTGTGTGTGTGTAATGTGTGTATAGTGATGCTGTGTGTGTAATGTGTGTATAGTGATGGTGTGTGTAATGTGTGTATAGTGATGGTGTGTGTGTAATGTGTGTATAGTGATGGTGTGTGTGTAATGTGTGTATAGTGATGGTGTGTGTGTAATGTGTGTATAGTGATGGTGTGTGTGTATAGTGATGGTGTGTGTGTAATGTGTGTATAGTGATGGTGTGTGTGTAATGTGTGTATAGTGATGGTGTGTGTAATGTGTGTATAGTGATGGTGTGTGTAATGTGTGTATAGTGATGGTATGTTTGTAATGTGTGTATACTGATGGTGTGTGTGTAATGTGTGTCTAGTGATGGTGTGTGTGTAATGTGTGTATAGTGATGGTGTGTGTGTGTAATGTGTGTATAATGATGGTGTGTGTGTGTAATGTGTGTATAGTGATGGTGTGTGTGTGTGTAATGTGTGTATAGTGATGCTGTGTGTGTAATGTGTGTATAGTGGTGGTGTGTGTGTAATGTGTGTATAGTGATGGTGTGTGTGTAATGTGTATAGTGATGGTGTGTGTGTAATGTGTGTATAGTGATGGTGTGTGTGTAATGTGTGTATAGTGATGGTATGTGTGTATAGAGGTGATGTGTGTATAGTGGTGATGAGTATGTGGGAGTGTTTATATGTTATCGGTAACGAGTGTGTGTTTCTGTGTGTGTAGGTGATGCGTGTGTATGTGCAAAGGTGATATGTGTGTTTATTAATGGTGTTGAGTGTGTTTGTGACTGTGTGATTATGTGAGTGTGTGTGTATAGGTGATGTGTGTGTATGTACGTGTGTTTGTGACTGTGTGATTATGTGAGTGTGTGTGTATAGGTGATGTGTGTGTATGTACAGAAGTGATGTATATAGTGATGGTGTGTGTATGTGAGTGTGTGTGTTTAGGTGACGTATGTATGAGGAAATGAGTGTGTGTGTATAGTGATGGTGTGTATAGTGATGTTGTGTTTGTGTGTAATGTGTGTATAGTGATGGTGTGTGTAATGTGTGTGTAGTGATGGTGTGTGTGTAATGTGTGTATAGTGATGGTGTGTGTGTGTAATGTGTGTATAGTGATGGTGTGTGTATAGTGATGGTGTGTGTGTGTAATGTGTGTATAGTGATGGTGTGTGTAATGTGCGTATAGTGATGGTGTGTGTGTAATGTGTGTATAGTGATGGTGTGTTTGTGTAATGTGTGTATAGTGATGGTGTTGTTAATGTGTGTATAGTGATGGTGTGTGTAATGTGTGTATAGTGATGGTGTGTATAGTGATGGTGTGTGTATGCTGATGGTGTGTGTAATGTGTGTATAGTGATGGTGTGTGTAATGTGTGTATAGTGATGGTGTGTGTAATGTGTGTATGCTGATGGTGTGTGTAATGTGTGTATAGTGATGGTGTGTGTAATGTGTGTATAGTGATGGTGTGTGTGTAATGTGTGCATAGTGATGGTGTGTGTGTAATGTGTGTATAGTGATGGTGTGTTTGTGTAATGTGTGTATAGTGATGGTATGTGTGTGAAATGTGTGTATAGTGATGGTGTGTGTGTAATGTGTGTATAGTGATGGTGTGTGTAATGTGTGTATAGTGATGGTGTGTGTAATGTGTGTATAGTGATGGTATGTGTGTGTAATATGTGTATAGTGATGGTATGTGTGTGTAATGTGTGTATAGTGATGGTGTGTTTGTGTAATGTGTGTATAGTGATGGCATGTGTGTGTAATGTGTGTATAGTGATGGTGTGTGTGTATAGTGATGGTGTGTTTGTGTAATGTGTGTATACTGATGGTGTGTTTGTGTAATGTGTGTATAGTGATGGTATGTGTGTATAATATGTGTATAGTGATGGTGTGTGTGTAATGTGTGTATAGTGATGGTGTGTGTGTAATGTGTGTATAGTGATGGTGTGTATGTAATGTGTGTATAGTGATGGTGTGTTTGTGCAATGTGTGTATAGTGATGGTGTGTTTGTGTAATGTTTGTATAGTGATGGTATGTGTGTGTAATGTGTGTACAGTGATGGTGTGTGTGTAATGTGTGTATAGTGATGGTGTGTTTGTGTAATGTGTGTATAGTAATGGTATGTGTGTATAGTGATGGTTTGTGTGTAATGTGTGTATAGTGATGGTGTGTTTGTGTAATGTGTGTATAGTGATGGTGTGTTTGTGTAATGTGTGTATAGTGATGGTATGTGTATGTAATGTGTGTATAGTGATGGTGTGTGTAATGTGTGTATAGTGATGGTGTGTTTGTGTAATGAGTGTATAGTGATGGTGTGTGTATAGTGATGGTGTGTGTGTAATGTGTGTATAGCGATGGTGTGTTTGTGTAATGTGTGTATAGTGATGGTGTGTGTGTAATGTGTGCATAGTGATGGTGTGTGTAATGTGTGTATAGTGATGGTGTGTGTGTGTGTATAGTGATGGTGTGTGTATAGTGATGGTGTGTGTAATGTGTGTATAGTGATGGGGTGTGTGTAATGTGTGTATAGTGATGGTGTGTGTGTAATGTGTGTATAGTGATGGTGTGTGTGTAATGTGTGTATAGTGATGGTGTGTGTGTAATGTGTGTATAGTGATGGTGTGTGTGTGTAATGTGTGTATAGTGATGGTGTGTGTAATGTGTATAGTGATGGTGTGTGTGTAATGTGTGTATAGTGATGGTGTGTGTGTAATGTGTGTATAGTGATGGTGTGTGTGTAATGTGTGTATAGTGATGGTGTGTGTGTGTAATGTGTGTATAGTGATGGGTGTGTGTAATGTGTGTATAGTGATGGTGTGTGTAATGTGTGTATAGTGATGGTGTGTGTGTAATGTGTATAGTGATGGTGTGTGTGTAATGTGTGTTATCACGAGATGATGTGGTGTGTGTGTGTAATGTGTGTATAGTGATGGTGTGGTGTAATGTGTGTATAGTGATGGTGTGTGTGTAATGTGTGTATAGTGATGGTATGTGTGTGTAATGTGTGTATAGTGATGGTGTGTGTGTAATGTGTGTATAGTGATGGTGTGTGTGTAATGTGTGTATAGTGATGGTGTGTGTGTGTGTAATGTGTGTATAGTGATGGTGTGTGTGTGTAATGTGTGTATAGTGATGTTGTGTGTAATGTGTGTATAGTGATGGTGTGTGTGTGTAATGTGTGTATAGTGATGGTGTGTGTAATGTGTATAGTGATGGTGTGTGTGTAATGTGTGTATAGTGATGGTTGTGTGTGTACTGTGTGATAGTAATGGTGTGTGTGTAAGTGTGTATATGATGGTGTGTGTTGTAATTTTTAGTGATGTGTGTGTAATGTGAGTACTAGTGCTGGTGTGTGTGAAAAGTTGATGGTGGTGGGGGATAAAGTAAAGTACCCCTTGGTAGTATGGGTGT